>NC_083349.1:175761079-176389079 GCF_030254825.1 Meriones unguiculatus
GGTAGCTAAGACATGCATTAATTCCAGAAGAAAACATCGTATCTTTCTTTAGTTTCATTAGCTCATATGAAAACAGATAAGTAAAAGCACCTTTGCAAAAATGCAAACACATTTTAAACATAAAAAAGGAATAAACGTGGAAGTTTCAGAGAAATTTCTGAGCCAGAAAATGTGAGGTAACATCCATTCCTGAACAGAATCTCGCAAGTCTGCCAAGCCCTGGAGAGGAAGAGTTTAATTAGTGTGTTCCAGAAGGGATCACATTCTAATACCCCTGGAGCACAGGAAAGTTAAACATTAATCAAAGAGACTGGGAGACTCTACAGAGAATCGACCCCTAGGGTATGAAAGCCCATATTTTCCACTTTTGAAATCAGAAGAAATCTAGGACGGGTGTTGATCAATCCTTGCATAAGTATTAAAGTTAAACTCGTATGGTTATTCATTACATTTTGGCAAAATTAAAAAGTTAAAAGGAATGACGCCCCATCAATGCAGAACCAGCTTGCACATATGCATTTGGCTATAATTCTCAGTGTTTATAATAATGTTGACATATTCTTGCCTATGAAGAATCTAGGGGCAAACTCTTATCTCCTGAGATACGAACTCCAATCCTAAGCTCTATTTCAAAACCATCTTGTATCTATACTTTTCCTTCTGTGTTTTTAACCATGCAGGGAAAGAATTGCTACTGCTCATCAAGGCCAGAACAGTTCCTTAAACTTTGATGTCTGCCTTGCAATCCAAGGCAGAGCTCCAGCATTGGTAAGTAGCCAAAATTATCTGAGATCAGTATTTCTTTCCTGGATGGTCACATTGGAAAGTCTATATTATATTGAAGGTGGAACTCTTGGATTCTTCGGTCTTCTTTAAAGTCTGTTTACATTGCCTTAGTCGTGACTTAGCTAACACTGTGTGGTTTAACAAAAGCGTATCATTTAATGAATTGATCAGTTAAGTGCTTTCTATGTACACCAAAGAATTGCATCTCTGAGCATCTGACCCAGCTCCAGCCTACAGGAAAAAGCTGCTTCTGACAGAGAGGCAAAGATGAAAAGTGCAGAGGT
Organism: Meriones unguiculatus; assembly: GCF_030254825.1. Classification (NCBI taxonomy): domain Eukaryota; kingdom Metazoa; phylum Chordata; class Mammalia; order Rodentia; family Muridae; genus Meriones; species Meriones unguiculatus. The sequence continues at coordinate 175,762,150 of NC_083349.1, forward strand.
GTCCTAAAAATTGGGCAAGTGGTGCTTCATTTTAATTGGCTAAGTCTAAATTTCTGGCCAGATTTACATTGAGCTTCCATTACTTTTCACGACATTTTAAACTTATGTATATTGTTTATGAGACATCCATTCTGCTCTTAAAAAATGCATTAATTCTTGTCTCTGAAATTATATATATATATCCTACAACTAATAAAATTATCTCACACTGTATATAAAGTTTGTATGTTTATATTTCATAGCAACATGTGTGGTTACATTGAATTCAGACCTGATACTCAAGGATGGGACAATATTTAATTCTCTTTAAATTTAAACATAAATTTAAACATTCTTCATGAGGATTTGAAAATGGAGAGATCATTTGATCATGTTTACATGGGGTGGACACTAGCTTAAAGTCCTGGAGAGATAAGAAGAAATTAAATATATGTGCTCTAACAATTACTGTGGTGATTTCCAGCTCTTGGTATGACCAGGAAGCCAGGACACGGGAAAAAAAGCAGGCTCTCAGAAGCACAAGAACATTGCAGACTCATGTCCTCCTTGTATCTGCTACTGATCAGACGCTATTTTAACAGAGGTTGGTGTTGGAAGAAGGTTATTAGAACCAGTTATCATTTAAGCATATTTCTCTAATTGTACAAAATGAATAATACTAAATTTGCTTCTCTTGTTAAAGTCAACCATTTCCTATGAATTTAACATTTTTTTCTTATGACTAACAGGGGCTTGGCTAGAGTAAGAAAGCAGCCATTCTTTTGAACTGCGTGTCTAAATAAAATATATAAACCAATTTCTATTCTGTGTTATCCATCAGTGAAAATTCAATGGGCATGTTTCATGTGAAGAAATGCCAAACATGACCCTAGTGACCACGTTCTTCCTCTCAGGTATTCCCCACCCTCCAGGCCTGGACACCACGCTCTTCGGAATTTTCTTGGTGATTTACGTCCTCACCGTGCTGGGCAACCTTCTCATCCTGACCGTGATCAGGGTGGACCCCCGCCTCCACACGCCCATGTACTACTTCCTCAGCAACCTCTCCTTTATTGACCTGTGGTTCTCCACGGTCACAGTGCCCAAAATGCTGATGACTTTGGTGTCCACGGGGGGCGGGGCTATCTCCTTCCACAGCTGTGTGGCACAGCTCTACTCCTTCCACTTCCTGGGGAGCACCGAGTGTTTCCTCTACACAGTCATGTCCTATGATCGCTACCTGGCCATCAGTTACCCACTCAGGTACAGCAGCATGATGCGCGGGAGCGTGTGTGCCCTCCTGGCTGCTGGCACCTGGCTCACTGGCTCCCTGCACTCTGCTGTCCAGACTGCTCTGACCTTCCGTTTGCCCTACTGTGGACCCAACCAGATCCAGCATTATTTCTGTGATGCGCCTCCCATCCTCAAGCTGGCCTGCGCAGACACCTCAGTCAATGAGATGGTCATCTTTGTGAACATCGGGGTAGTGGCTTCAGGATGCTTTCTTCTGATTTTGCTGTCCTATGTGTCCATCGTCTGCTCCATTCTGAGGATCCGCACTTCAGAGGGCAGACACAGAGCTTTCCAGACATGTGCCTCGCACTGCATTGTGGTCCTCTGTTTCTTTGGCCCTGGTCTCTTCATCTACCTGAGGCCAGGCTCCAGGGATGCTGTGGATGGAGTTGTGGCGGTTTTCTACACTGTGCTGACACCGCTGCTCAACCCTGTTGTGTATACCCTGAGGAACAAGGAGGTGAAGAAAGCCCTGGTCAAACTCAAAGAAGGGTCAGCGTTTAGTCAGGGTGGACTAAATAATCAAGGGTAAATAATCAAGTAAACATGAAAACACTTAACATCTCCAAAACATCTGATTAAATTGTGCTTACTATGTGACCATGAGACTTTCATACAGCACTTCAAATGTCTAGCCCCAATTTCTAGTGAGATAAATGATTATTTTTGCATTCCTTGATAAATATTTGTAAGAATCCCAAAGAAAACACCCTGTGAACATGATCGTCTCAGAAGAAAGACAATACTTGTGTGTTCTGAAAAGTACATAAAACAAACAAACAGAACACTTAATTTTACTACCTATTCAAACATTTTCCAGAATTGCAATCCAGGATGATATTCTTATAGTATGTTTTATCCAATTGAAGTAATATCTTTAGGAATCTCCTTCCTTGTATGTTTAAACATTTCATAATAAAAATTATATATAATATAATCACTAAAAGGCATTGTATGCTTATTAGAAAATGGACATTTTAGAAAATACCCAACAAAACAGTTTATTCCCCAATCTGTCTTTATTCCCTTTCATGAACCAAACTATATAGGTCTTTAGTTTTTTAAATACTCTGAAAATCAAGGCTTGAAGAGTAAACATATGTCCATAAATGAGACATATACATTGTGTTTTCTATTGGTTACAGTAACAACTCTCCACTGTCCTTTTATGAAAAATTCCTGACATTTTGTTCAAATTCAAAGTGTCCATTTCATAAACTTTAGATTTTATTCTGTAAGAAAATAAGATAATTATTAAGTATAAAAATAATACAAATATCCTTAGACAAAAGGAATCAAAAGTATTCATTGGTTCTGTTCTCCAATTTCTAAAATTTTACAGATTGTCATATTATTATGCTCTGTCCACAGCCACATTTGTTTGGCTTATGGTATAAAATGGACTTTAGATACTTTCTAGGAGGTAAGGTTTGTACCATGAGCCACACAATCAGTTGTCCGCATATGTACATATATTAAAAGTGTGAATTATTTTTTTCTAAAAAATGTTTCTTTTACATGTCACATGCATCCTCTTAATGCGGTACATGCCACTCTTTCCAGCACATGGGGAAGATGAGAACTTTGAGTTGAGGGATATTCAAGACAGCATACAGAAGAAGAAAGGATCAAGCCCTGGCTTTAGCTTAGGCTTCAGCTCCTCAGCTTCCTGGCTTTTTTGGCTTTGAACTAGCAAGTCTTTGGCCTTGGGTTTTTTGGGGTTTTTTTGGGGGGGGGTATTTTATTTTGCTTTTTGTTTTGGGGGAGTTTTGTTTTTGCCTTTAGCTCTTGGGCTGTCACCTGAGCTAGGGAGCCTTTTGGGTTTTTTTATTTTTATTTTTGTTTTTGTTTTTTGTTTTTCCATCCAGACCTGAGTTAAGAAGAAAGGTCAGCTGAGTGCTTTCTCTGCCTCTCTGAGCTAGCAGATTTTTACCCCAGCTCTTGAGTCTTTATTGGTAAAATAGAACGGTTGGGATTTTCCTTCTTTTAAACAACAATTAAAGAATGCCAAACCAATCACTGACCCAACTTGAGACCCCATGGGAGAGAGCCAACCTCTGTCACTATTAATGATCCTCTGCTATGCTTGCAGACAGGAACGTAGCATAACTGTCTTCTGAGAGGCTTCAACAGCAGCTGATGGAAACAGATGCAGACTCACAGTCAAACAATAGGCCAAGCTCAGGGAGTTCTGTGAAAGAGTGGGAGGACAAATAGAGAGAACTGGAGGGGTTAAAGACACCACAAGAAGAACTACAGAGTCAGCTAACCTGGACCCATGGGGAGCTCACAGAGACTGAACCACTAACCCAAAATCATGCAGGGACTGGACCTAGAACCCCTACACATATGTAGCAGATGTACAGTGTGATCAACATGTGGGTTCCTTAACCATGTGTCTCTGACTCTGTTGCTTGCCACTGGATCCCCTCCCCCCAGCTAAGCTGTCTTGTCAGGCCTCAGTAGAGAGGAAACACTTAGCCATGCTGTGACTTGAGGTGCCTGGATGGGTTGATAGCCCTTGGGGGCCTCCCTTTCTCTGAGAAAAAGGAAAGGGGGAAATGAGGGAGGGGCATGAGGACAGGACAGAAGGGAGAGGGGAGAGAGGGCTGGGATCGGGCTGTAAAGAGATTAAATTAATAAATTGGTGTGGGGAAGAAATGATATCACCTTACTCTATTTTCAATTTGCATAAAGATGTCACATCTGAAGAGGGTTGTAGACAGATATTCCCAAGTTTCAAGTTATATTCCCTTGAGGCAGTCATGACAAGAAAATTAAATTACTATGTATACAAACCATATACACAAGCAAAAACTCATATTCCCATGTATAACAATAACTAATCGAAAATATGTGCTTTTAGCCAGGCGTGCTAGCCCACAACTGTAATCTCACCACTCAGAGAGACAGAGGCAGGCAATCGCTGTGCGTTTGAAGCCAACTGGTCTACAAAGTGAGTCCAGGACAGCCAAGTCTACACAGAGAAACCCTATCTTGAAAAAAAAAAAAGGCTGTATTGGGATGTCAGCTAATGTTGTCATTTTTAAGATTAGGTTTAAGCAACCATATTGTTGAGATCCATGGAGCAGCTTCCTTGCCATATCCAGGGGACACTAGCAACCAACTCTGTTCAGATCCACCGCCTCTTTATTTTTTAACTGGAGCATTTGTTTGCTTGTTTGTTTTATTGATTCTTTGTATATTCTGAATATTAGTCTCCCATCAGAGATATAGCTGACAAAGACTCTCTACCATATTGTGGCATCATCTTCACTTGTTTCTTCAACTATACAGATGCTTTTTAGCTTTAAAATGACCCATTTGTCAATTGTTTGTTTTAACTCCTGAGTAAATGGAGCTCTATTCAGAAAGTCCTTTTCTACACCTGTGTTTTATAAGGTACTGCATATGGGCACACTCATACATACTCACATACTTATTTTTAAAGATTATAATATAATTACATCAATTAATTTCTTTCTCTTTCTTCCCTATAACCCTCCTTGTATAACTACTTCTCCCTTTCAAATCTATGACCTTGTATAACTGTTGTTCCACAAATAATACATATATTCCTAACCATAAATATAGTATATATATATATATATATATCCATACACAACCTTCTCAGTCCATATATGAGGTGTGTGTGTGTGTGTGTGTGTGTGTGTGTGTGTGTGTGTGTGTTTCAGACCTAGTCAATTTGTATTGGATAACCAATTGGTGTTCTATTTCCTGGGGAGGACTATTTGTCCTGCTCTCAGCATCCCTTAGTTGTCTATAGTTCTTTATGTAGGTTTGAGGGCTTGTGTGCTTTTTCCCTCCCACATCAGTATGTCTATTGCTGTTACCCTTTTTAGTGTTGGGTGTGGGTTAAGCATACATGTACTTTATTAGGTTGAGGTGTGTTCCATCTCTTTTTAGAAATTTTATCATAAAAATGTGTTGAATTTTGTCAAAGGCTCTTTCTGCATTTATGGAAATGATCATGTAATTATTTTACTTTAATTCCATTTATGTGGTTATATGATTTGCTTAGATTGATCACATCTAGGATAAAGAAAACTTGATCAAAAGATAATCAATTGAGCGGACATGGGGTAAGATGATCAATCCTCATTTAGAAAGACAGATGGGATGTGCATTGAACGTATGACAGGAGTCTACTGAGCGCATCTGAAAGACTCTAACTAGCAGTGTTTTCAAAGCAAAGATTCATAACCAAACCTTTGGCAGAGTACAGGGAATCATAAAAAAGAAGGGGAGTTAGTCTGATGGGGAAAGGATAGGAGCTCCACAAGGACCAAATACATCTGGGCACAGGGTCTTTTCTGAGACTGACATTCAACCAAGGACCATGTATGGATATAACCTAGAACCTCCACTCAGATGTAGCCTGTGGTAGCTCAGTAACCAATTGGTTTCCCAAAGTGAGGGGAACAGGGACTATTTCTAACAGGAACTCAATGACTGGCTCTTTTGCCTCCCCACCCCCGAAGGGAGGAGCAGTCCTGTTAGGCCACAGAGGAGGGCTTTGCAGCCAGTCCTGAAGATACCTGATAAAACAGGATCAGATGAATGGGGAGGAGGTCCCCCCTATCAGTGGACTTGGAAAGGGGCATGGTGGAGATGAGGGAGGGAGGGAGGGACTGGGAGGGAATGAGGGATCGGGACACGGCTGGGATACAGAGTTAATAAAATGTAACTGATAAAAAAAATAAAAAAGAAAAAAAAGAAAACTTGATCATGTTGGATGGTGATGATGATATATAGATAGATAGATAGACATTTATATGCCTGACTCTAATTTGAAAGTATTTTATTGAGAATTCTGGAACCTATATTAAACAAGAATATTGACCTGTAGGTTCTCTCTCTCTCCCTCTCTCTCTCTCTCTCTCTCTCTCTCTCTCTCTCTCTCTCTCTCTCTCTCTGTCTTTAATGTGTTTTACCTGGCTTGGGTATTACAATAACACTGGTCTTGCAGAAAGAGTTCTTCTGTTTGTTTGTTTGTTTGTTTTAATTATTTAAGTATTGGTCATAGGTTTCTTTGAAGTCTGTCAGAATACTGCTGAAAACCCATCTGGGTCCGGGCATTTCTTAGTCCAATGCATTTCATTGCTGTTTTGAATTCTTTGTTATGTCTGAATTTCATTGGTGTCTGTCATAATGTTTCCCTCTTCATTTCTGATTCTGTTCACTTAAAGCATGTTGTTCTTTCTTTCAATTAGCTGGTCCATCAAACTTATTTTTTTTATTGAACAAGCTTTTAGATTTGTTGATTCTTATGCTGCTTTTCTTGCTTGTTTTAATTAAATTTTGCTCTTTTTTCTGTTGTGTCTTCCTACCTGCTAGATTTAGGTGTTTTTTTTTTCCCAAATTCTTGAGCTCTATTATTTATTTATGCTCTCAGATTTTTTCTCTTTTCTTTTTCTTTTTCTATTTTCTTTTTCTGCTTTTTAATGTCGGTAGACAGTCTTTCTTCTCCCTCTTCCCAGATATTTGCATATTTTAATGTAGGCATTTAGAGTTATAAATTTTCCACATGAGATTCTTTTTAAGATGTTCCATGGTTGTAGTTGTGTTATGCTTTCATTTTCATTTATTTCCATGCTTTTTAATTGAATTTTTGTTGATATCTTATTTTATCCATTCATCATTTAGGAATGTGGTATTTATTCTCCAGAGTTTGTGTAATTATTAAAGATATTTTTACTGTGGATTCTAACATTCATTATATTGTGGACATATTGGATAATGGAGTTATTTCACTTACCTGTATTTGTTGATATGTCTTTTGTGTCCCAGTATAAGGAGGTTTTAAGGAACTCACCAGACTGTGCCTGAGAATTATCTGTGTGACCTGAGTTAGGCCTGGGAATGTGGGGATCTAATACTTTCCTAATTTCAAAAGATATACATTGAAATCTTATAATCATACTATCACTTTTCTTTTTTTACTTTCTAAATAAAAGCACCATTGGCCCATCTTCGTAATTAGGGACATCTCTACACCAGGGTGTCTATAGTCTTCTGTGTTTCCAAAATTTTGAGTTTGTAATAGAAGATGGTATCTGGAAAGCATACTGGCCTCCACTCTGTAAAAATAATAATAATGATAGTGATGATAATAATAATTATGTAGTACGTGCAATGCAAAGTTCTATTATCTGTAGTAAAGGATTAAACTGGTGTTTTCTGTACACATTCTTGTCCTGGAATCACTCCTTGCTCATCATTACCTGCTCAGGTACAGCAGGATGAAGAGTGGGAGAGTATGTGCCCTCCTGGCTGTTGGCACTTGGCTCTTTGTGTCCCTGAGCTCTGCTATCCAGACCTCATTGATTTTCTGTTGGTTCTACTGTGAGCCCAGGCAGTTACCCCCTGTGCCATGCTGCCCATCCACAAGCTGTCCTATACAGACACACAGACACTTTGGCTTCCTTTATTAATTCAACACAAGTTCACTGTCTGTGTAGTTCTGAAGAACAGAAACATAAATAAACTAGGCATCCATCAAAATGTGAACAGAATCAATTTCTTCTGCAGACTCTAAATGACCATTTCTTTACTTGATCTTCTAGATTTTAACATTGCTCTCTAGTCACTCGTTTTAAACCCTTTCATTTTTCTGAGTGTGTCTTTCCAGTCTCTGCCTTATTGTTAGTTACATCTCTTGCTTATGACTTTGAGTTTTTCTTTTATACCTTCTGATGATGTTGGACCATTATGGTTACTATGTCAGGACCTTTGTGATTAATTCAGGGCGACATCCTAATTTAAGAAACTTATTCACCTAAACAGAACCCCTTTTTCCCTACGAAGTAAAATATTCAAAAGTTTTAATGATTAGGAATTAGACAAATCTTCAGTTTAAAAGAAGAATTGCCAGAGCATCATTGCCTACCCATTTTACATGAATGAAATGGAGTTCACAAAAACCTTGATAGCACATTGAGGTGCTCGATTAATATTAATATTTTAAATTAACTTCTTTAAATATAGTATTTTATTCATTTTTGGAGCCTTTCGTATAAGTATAAAAGGTATTTGTATCATGTTCGCACCCTTTTGCCCCATCCAAAACCTCCTGAGTACCTGGCACATGCATCTCTCTCCCAACTTCATAACTTCTTATTTTCATTCTTATTAATGACTCACTGGATCTAATTAGCATGGTCCCACACCCATCTGCCAGAACATAGTCAATTCACACAGCACAGCACCCCTAGAGAAAGCCAACTTCCCTCCTCTGTTATCAATAGCATCTCGGCTTCTGGGATTTTATCCCCCTCCTCCCTCCTTTCAGGAATGCTGAGTATGTGGGTTTGTGTACCTCTTGTGTGGTAATCACAGCTGTTGTGAGTTCCTGTCATCTCCAAAAGAGACTGATTATTCCCAAACTTCCCCAACCTCCTGCTCCATCCTAAGTGTGTGCAATCTCGTCTGAGAACCAGCATCCTTAAAATATTGAATCATCCAGTCCATTATAATTCTTCTTGGATAATCACATCCCCCCAGATATGTACTGAGCTATGGACATCACTGGAGATCATTTATTTCATTGATTGTCTTGTAATAAACCCCAGTTTACTTTACCAAGGGGAAAGTGCATTTCCTGGTGATGGAAAAGTACCTGCCATGTTGTAAGGAGGCTAGGTGACCAAGATTTTATTTCTTACTATATCTGTTATGATTCAACATATTTGTGTATTTAACATATTTTTATTGTTAGGTGTTGAGTCACATCAAATATAGCAAAAAAAATGATAATTCTAAAATGAATGTTGTAAAGAGTTGTAGAAATAATGATCATTGTTATATAACACTCCAATGTGAGTATACAGAAATATAATCCCCCTCAATTGTTACTTATTTAAATAGTGACTTTTGCCCAACAGAAACAGGGCATTTCTAGAAATGAAATTTTTGTAAAAATATTACATATGTATATTCATACACAAGTACATTTAGATGTGGAATTATTCTTAGAAAACCATATGTTACAATATTATGAACCTTAATGTGGATATGTTTGTATAGCTATGCACACAGGCAAACACAGAGCAGCTAAAAGAGTAAAAAATGCATTTGAAGAACTAAACCCCTGACTAAAATGACCTAAAATGACTAAATTATTAATGCAATAATATCATAATGACATACTCCTAAGTACTAGCATAATAAAAATAAACCCAAAAGGAGCATCTTGCCAGGTCAGCTAAAAGAGACTTTCAACCTCATAAAGCAACAGTAATAATACCACAGTGATTTGTTGCTGTTTTTCTTTAAGATAAAACCAAATCATTTGCAAAAGAAATAAAACATCAAACAAAGAAAACATTTGTCATATGACAGAGATGAAATTGAAATTCCGAAAATCCTTAGAAAATATAAGAAATATTAGAAAATACAAGAAACTGGATTCAGTGACCAAATACAATTAAATTATATTGCTGTTGTTGGAAAAATGAAGACTCATTTTACCAGTGGTTACTGACCCTGAGAATGTGCTACTGTGTCTTTGAGTTTGACCAGGGCTTTCTTCACCTCCTTGTTCCTCAGGGTATACACAACAGGGTTGAGTAGCGGTGTCAGCACAGTGTAGAAAACCGCCACAACTCCATCCACAGCATCCCTGGAGCCTGGCCTCAGGTAGATGAAAACACAGGGCACAAAGAAGCAGAGGACCACAATGCAGTGCGAGGCACATGTCTGGAAAGCTCTGTGTCTGCCCTCTGAAGTGCGGATCCTCAGGATGGAGCAGACGATGGACACATAGGACAGCAAAATCAGAAGAAAGCATCCTGAAGCCACTACCCCGATGTTCACAAAGATGACCATCTCATTGACTGAGGTGTCTGCGCAGGCCAGCTTGAGGATGGGAGGCGCATCACAGAAATAATGCTGGATCTGGTTGGGTCCACAGTAGGGCAAACGGAAGGTCAGAGCAGTCTGGACAGCAGAGTGCAGGGAGCCAGTGAGCCAGGTGCCAGCAGCCAGGAGGGCACACACGCTCCCGCGCATCATGCTGCTGTACCTGAGTGGGTAACTGATGGCCAGGTAGCGATCATAGGACATGACTGTGTAGAGGAAACACTCGGTGCTCCCCAGGAAGTGGAAGGAGTAGAGCTGTGCCACACAGCTGTGGAAGGAGATAGCCCCGCCCCCCGTGGACACCAAAGTCATCAGCATTTTGGGCACTGTGACCGTGGAGAACCACAGGTCAATAAAGGAGAGGTTGCTGAGGAAGTAGTACATGGGCGTGTGGAGGCGGGGGTCCACCCTGATCACGGTCAGGATGAGAAGGTTGCCCAGCACGGTGAGGACGTAAATCACCAGGAAAATTCCGAAGAGCGTGGTGTCCAGGGCTGGAGGGTGGGGAATACCTGAGAGGAAGAACGTGGTCACTAGGGTCATGTTTGGCATTTCGTCCACCCTGGATCATTCTCCCTACAGAGATATAAGGAACATTCAGACATTAACAAATAATCATTCATGTTTCATAATACTAGACTTTATGTTACTCCATACGGGTCTTCTTTAATGATGGTGATGACACGATTAGGTACCTCACTCACACAAGCCTAGAAATCCAAGCAGTGGCACACACAAATACGTATAAGAAGAAAAACGAACAATAAAATGTCTGCTCTAGTTTTCATTGGGAGCATCATGAATTCCCACAACTAAATAAAGCACACCAATCTGTTATTCTTAACCTTTTGTGGGTCAGGGCTGCGGTGGTATATATAACTCATGGGTCTTAGAACTCAGCGTGAAAATTGATGGTACAATCTCACCTGAGGGTCAGATTTTATTCAAAGCTGTTATAGCATTAGTAGAACTTAGTTTTGTACAATTTTAGTTCTGAGCTTCTCATGTGTTTAATGGTTCTTAGTGGATTCCATCACCCTAGGCTTCAAGAAGTCACCTTAGGACCTACCCAGTCCTCGGTACCTGGCCACCTCAATGCATGGCAGATGCTTTCCCATTGCTAAGACAATGTGTGGTGCCAGGCAATTGGTGGAGTAAGTAATCTCTAGCCATGTTCATAGCTGGGTACATATTTGGGGAAACATGATTGCTCAGGGAAAATAAACTAATTTGTAGCAATGCTGGAGTCTGTTTAGAGTTTTACCTACCAGAATCAGTTTTCTCCTTTGGATCCCCAAAGAAAGTTCAATAATCAAAAACTTGCAGACATTAATGAGTTTCATTGACACCCATGCCACATTTCAACCACTTACTATACATGTTATTGAACAATGCTAACATTGTTCTCCCAGACTGAAAACATGCAGGCTAAGATTAATATGTTGTCTCTACTCAGTGAATGACAGTTGACCATACAGTATTGAGTCTTTCTGAAGAACTCCAGTGTTGCCTCTCCCAGATCTCAGAAAAGTAACGTGTCAATTTTCTTTGGGATCCCAGAAAACTCCCTGCTTGACAGCAAGCTGTTTTTTGTTTTGTTTGTTTTGTTTTGTTTTAAATTATTTATTTATTACAATTTATTCACTTTGTATCCCTGCTGTATCCCTCTTTCTCTTCTCTTCCTAGTTCCTCCCACCCTCTTTCTTCTCCCCCTATGCCCTTTCCCTAGTCCCCTGATAAGGGAGGACATCCTCCCATTCTATCTGACCTTAGACTATCAGGTCTCATCAGGACTGGCTGCATCATCTTCCTCTGTGGCCTGGCAAGGCTGCACCACCCCCAGGGGGAGGTGATCAAAGAGCCATTCACTGAGTTCCTGCCATACACCACCCCTGTGTCCAAGTAGGGAACCCACTTGGACACTGAGCAGTCTATGGGCTTCCTCGGAGGAGGGGGTCTAGGACCTCTCCATGCATCCTCCTTAGTTGGAGTGTTCGTCTCTGTAGGCCCCTCTGGGCCCAGAAATTTTGGCTCTGTTGGTCTCCGTATAGAGTTCCTTTCCCCTCCAGGTCTTTCTATCTCCCTCTTCTTCCACAAGGTTTTCAGCACTCTGCCCAAAGTTTGACTATGAGTCTCAGTATCTCCTTTGATACCATGGTGGGTAGAGTCTTTCAGAGTTCCTCTGTGGAAGGATCCTGTCTATTCCTTGTCCTTTCCTGCTTCCAATGTCTATCCTGTTTGCTCTTCTGAGTGAGGTTTCAGCCTCTTCCCTAGGGTCCTCCCTTTATTTAGCTTCTTTAGGACTATAGATTTTAGATTTTAGCATGTTTATCCTATATTATATGGCTAATATCCACTTATAAGGGAGTATATACTGTGTGTGTCTTTCTTCTTCTGGGTTACCTCACTCATAATGATCTTTTCTAGTTCCCACCATTTGCCTACAAATTTCAAGATTTTCTTGTTTTTAATTTCTCAGTAATATTCCATTGTGTAAATTACCACAATTTATGTATCCATTCTTCAACATAAAACCAGACACATTAAATCTGTTCAAAGAAAAAGTGGGGAAGAGCCTTGACCTCATTGGCACAAGAGACAACTTCCTGAACAGAACACCAACAGCACAGGCTCTAAGATCAACACTCAATAAATGGGACCTCATGAAACTGAAAATCTTCTGTAAAGTAAATGACACTGTCATCAGAACAAAACGACAGCCTACAGACTGGGAAAAAATCTTCACCAACCCTACATCTGACAGAGGGCTGATATCCAGAATATATAAAGAACTCAAGAAATTAAACTCCAACAAATCAAGTAATCCAATTAAAGATGGGGTACAGAGCTAAACAGAGAATTCTCAACAAAGGAATATCTAATGACACAGAAACACTTAAAGAAATGATCAACATTCTTAGTCATTAGGGAAAGGCAAATCAAAATGGCCCTGTGATTTCACCTTACACCCATCAGAATGGTTAAGATCAAAAACTCAAGGGATGATGCATGCTGGAGAGGTTGTGGAGAAAGGGGAACCCTCCTCCATTGCTGGTGGGAATGTAACCTTGTACAACCACTTTGGAAATCAATCTGGCACTTTCTCTGAAAACTACAAATAGTGCTACCTCAAGATCCAGCTATACCACTCCCAGGCATATACTCAAAAGATGCTCCACCATTCAATAAGGACATTTGCTCAATTATGTTGATAGCAGCTTTGTAATAGCCAGAATCTGGAAACAACCTAGATGTCCCTCAGTGGAGAGATGGAGACAGCAAGCTGTTAAGGGCTTTCTTCTTCTCATTTAATGGTGCCCCATTACTGCCTGCTTCTCAGAGTCTCCTTAGAAACTCCAAGTTGCATAAGAATATCAGATGCCCAGCTACACAGCAGATATACCTACAGCATACCCTCTCTCCAGAAAAGGGACACCTTCATATATGTTAAACCCCCTGTATGCTCCCTTTCCATATATCATTAAGAACATCAAATTTTTATGTGCTCTCTTAGCCCTCCAATGCTGAGTAAGGAAGAATGTTTTTGGTATGCATATTTTAATACTAGGATTAAGATTACTTTCTGATATTGTTCTTGTTAGGGATAATATTTTATCCATATCCCTTTCCTCATAACCCTCAAACAAAAACAGTGCTCTCACAGTAGGAAATGTTTCTGCCAAATCTGTGTTGCTTATTCAGTATCTGTGACTTAAAATTGAAAGCAATTCCGATGGGCTCCATGTCACTCAATCGTGGGACAATTGTGTATGACTGAGGCTGATTATTTATGACTGAAAAGATTATTTTTGCTTAATACAAAATACTGTCCATACCTAACAATTTTGTGTTTTACTTGTTTTAACTTTACTGTATGTGAATTGACTTTTTTCTCTAAGAAAGAAAAAAGATATGCTCTTAGACAATCCCGAATATCTTCTCTGTAATGAATGTGGCTTCTGCTACAGAACACAAAAAAGTCTTCTTAACAAATACGAGGAAAACAAAATAGTAAAAACTAGATTATTGAAGTTACCAGTATGATGATGGGGACCCTTCAATCAGGGACGGACCAGAGCCATAAAATACCTACTGCAGCAATAGGACCCAATAACAAAGAAAAATATATTTAGAACTGATGAAAAAGAAAATGTCCATGAGGAGAAGTCCAAGGTACCCTGAGTCTCCAGCAGGACGCTCAATCAAGGTCAACAGTTAACTTACATGGCTACTATAACAACATCGATATTCCTTGAGATCACGCAATCACTCACCTACCCATCTTTCTACTTTCCCTCTCTATCTGGTGAGAGATACTGCAGCTACAGTTAGGATGAAGTCTAACACAATGTGAATATTTACACTAAAAGAGAAAAGAAACTGGATGAAGAACAAATTAAATCCACTCAAGAACATCTACAGGGTGTGGCACATTTTAGTAGCAAAACCTACTTGAGCTTTTCCAAAACTGTTTCACATGCTCCATGCAATGGACAAGCACTCGTTTGCAGACTATCACTTGAAGAGACACTCTGGGATGAGAAAGGGATGGCCTGTTCTACTTAAAACTCAAGGGGGTTAGTTCAGAGACTAGAAAACCAGCATGACTAAATATGCAGAAGCATAACTTGGTTTTATGTCTCAAGGGATGGGATTGCTCCTGGGTCTCCAAATTCCCTTAACAAGCAAGAAAAAGAAAAAAGGAAAAAAGAAAAGTCAGCGAGACACAAAGGAAAAGCCAAAAGGCTTTTCATAAACAAGAATGTCTTCTCAAGTTATACCACATCTCAGATCTCTCCAGTGCCTGCTCTCCGCCTAAAAACTTCCCAAAGTCCACACAGGGACCCTTGACTGCTGTCTGTAGCGGCATGCCACTGTTTATGGTTCCATCTTTTGTCGTCAGTTCAAACATCCACGTTCCTAACTTTTGTGTGGTTTTTAAGGTTGCAGGGAATTTAATAAATTTATTCCAATGTGAGAACTCATCCTGACACTTGAGACTTACTAACTTTCGGTTACATAAAAGGTTAATGTTTTAGCATCTTCTGGACACAACCGAGCTGATACACTCATGAACTCTCAGAGACCATGACAGCACAAGAAAAGGGGAAGTGGATACAAAGTCCCACCTCTAACCAAGAAGATATTCGCAATTGATAGCTTCTGTGAAAAAAAAAAAAAGTATATATGTATATATGGGTGTGTGTGTGTGTGTATGTGTGTGTGTGTATCAGTTTTCTCTAATGGAGTGTCTAATGGGAATATTAACCAAACACCAGGGCTGTCCCTGTACTAAAAAGTAGTTTGCACATAAAATGGTCTATATAGGGGTTTCCTTTTGTTTTCTTTTGATATATTCTTTTGTTGTTGTTGTTGTCTTGTTGGAGATTTTTGTTTGTTTGTTTACATCTGCCTTTTTTATTTATTCCAATTTATTCACTTTGTATCCCAGCTGTAGCCCCCTATTTTCTCCTCTCCCTATACCCAATGCAGACAGTCCTGATGAGACCTGATAGGTCTGCCTTTTTTAATAGAAACAGAGTGTATGAATAAGGGAGGTAGGAAACATTGGGAAGAGGGAAAATCATATGATCAAAATATATTGTATGCAAAAAAATCTTAATACATTTTAAATTAAGTAAAATTTAATGAAGTTTAATGTAGTATTCTTCGTTTTAACCTTTATTTCACCAAAAAAATGCACAATTTTTCTATGTAATTTAACATGGCTGCTATAATTATTTCACTAAATACAATGACTTTTGATCAGATATATTCATATATATTCTTGTTTATTTAGATTTATAACATTCTGACTGGTAAAAACAAAATCCAAAATTTGTATTGTATGGTATAATATAATCTAACGAATAAATTATCTTGTTAGCATCTTTTGGTTGTTTGCTTCAAACTAGCATTATCTAAACAAATGCCTCAGAGAATACCAATATAAGCAATCAAAATAAACTGTGTATATTTTATGTCTACATTTTGAGTTGTCAAAATGTATTCTTGTTTACACAAATACCTCAAAACAACTCGCTGAAGATGCCCATCTTTCTCTGCTATTGTCAGACTGTTTGTCATGTGAACATGCAGCTGCGTTTTTACTCCTCAGTCTCCTATATTTTTTGTCAGACCTCACACAACTACTCCCTAGATTACTGATGATCTTTAAGGAGTTTATTTTTTTCCATTTGTTAGATGTTGTGAATGGTCTCATTTTTTTCCTTTTCTTCAAGGTTACCATGACAACATGGGATTATTTAAATACACAGATGAAGGCCACTGGTCTAAAGCAATGGAAAATGTATGGAAGTTTAATGTAGAACCACCCATTCCATGAGCACAATACAATGCTCCATTTCTTCAGAAAACTTTACATCTATCTCAAAACTATTTTGGAAAATCCATTGTCATTGTCTTACTGTCTTTACTTACATTGATACCTGGGGCATGTCTTACAATGAACATTATTGAATGTTTGAGTCCATGGTGATATCCCATGGACTGTAGAATGTTTATCTGAATTCTTGACATACAACCACTGTGTACCAGTACCCATGACAATCAACAAGATCTCCACACAATTCCAAATCATCCTAGTGAAACAAAACTATTCTTAACTGGTGGGTATTTATCTACATGTTCAATAGTTACTTAATTTTTGAAGAATTTTAAAATATATTTATTTTTTAATTTCATATGTGTAACTGCTTTTCTTCATGTATGTATGTGTTCCATATACCTGCTTGATGCTTGTGGGGACCAGAATAGGGTGACCAAGCTCTTGAAACTGAAGTTATAGACTGTTGTAAGCAACTCTGTGTGCTGGAAACCTAACCAAGATTCTCTGCAAAAGCAGCAGGTACTCTTAACCAATTGCTACCTCTCCAACCTAAATACCTGGGGAGTTATTATATTGATTTTTAATACACATAATCAAGATAATTCCATAATTCATTTTATAAGTATTTCTAAATCATTATTAAACCACTACTTTAAAACATATATTTTGTGTATACACAAAAATATTATTTTGGTCAAATTTTACACATTTAACAGCTTCGTATTTTTACATACTAAAATATTAGTATTTCTAGAAATACAAATTTCTATAAAGACATAATTGCACAAACCTGGTGTATATTATGAGCTTGTTTTTAATACATTAGCTTTACTTTAAGTACAAACAGAACTTGTAAAAGAATAAAATATACATGTGAAAAGCCACAGCTACAGGGTAACATGTCTGCTGATAACTGCTGCGGCTTCTGAACAGTAGCACAGTGATTACACATTCATGAACTCATTTGCATGACAAATGAACCTTTCAAAAGCAACATAGGAGCACAGCCAAAAGAAAAAAAAGAAAAAGAAAACAATTCAGCCTTCACACAGGATCTTGGCCACATCACAAGGCTATATTTTTTTTTTTACATTAAAAGCAAATTTTTAGGAGAGAGATCATAATAAGAATATGAGCATATTTGCTATGCATGGTTGATGTAATTGTAACTTCTAAGACGCTTAAAAAATATAAACTGTATAATGCTGAGCTGATTTTAAGTAATGACTTATAACTAAGTTACATTCATTGATGTTTTTAAAAATTAAGTACTTTCTTTGCAGTGTTACTGTCTTTGAAAAGATGTTACTTTGCGTTTAGCTTCAGCAGGGCTTTCTTCACCTCCTTGTTCCTCAGGGTATACACAACAGGATTGAGTAGTGGTGTCAGCACAGTGTAGAAAACTGTCACCAAACCATCCACGGCATCCCTGGAGCCTGGCCTCAGGTAGATGAAAACACAGGGCACAAAGAAGCAGAGGACCACAATGCAGTGCGAAGCACATGTCTGGAAAGCTCTGTGTCTACCCTCTGAAGTGCGGATCCTCAGGATGGAGCAGACGATGGACACATAGGACAGCAAAATCAGAAGAAAGCATCCTGAAGCCACTACCCCGATGTTCACAAAGATGACCATCTCAATGGCTGAAGTATCTGCACAGGCCAGCTTGAGGATGGGTGGTCCATCACAGAAATAATGCTGGATCTGGTTGGGTCCACAGTAGGGCAAACGGAAGGTCAAAGCAGTCTGGACAGCAGAGTGCAGGGAGCCAGTGAGCCAGGTGCCAGCAGCCAGGAGGGCACACACGCTCCCGCGCATCATGCTGCTGTACCTGAGTGGGTAACTGATGGCCAGGTAGCGATCATAGGACATGACTGTGTAGAGGAAACACTCGGTGCTCCCCAGGAAGTGGAAGGAGTAGAGCTGTGCCACACAGCTGTGGAAGGAGATAGCCCCGCCCCCCGTGGACACCAAAGTCATCAGCATTTTGGGCACTGTGACCGTGGAGAACCACAGGTCAATAAAGGAGAGGTTGCTGAGGAAGTAGTACATGGGCGTGTGGAGGCGGGGGTCCACCCTGATCACGGTCAGGATGAGAAGGTTGCCCAGCACGGTGAGGACGTAAATCACCAGGAAAATTCCAAAGAGCATGGTGTCCAGGGCTGGAGGGTGGAGAAGGCCTGAGAGGAAGAATATGCTCACTGCACTCCCATTTGACATTTCTTCTCATCTTCTGTTTAGTTCAATTTGTATGTAACTGAGAACAGAGAGTTACTTCTCTATGTGGCTACTTTATCAGCCATGATAGATAATGCTGGTATTCACACAAATTTGCATTTTCCAAAGCTTCTTTGGTAAGGACAATGAAATGTTTTCAGTACCTTTCCTTTCTCAAGCAGAATGCAGAGAGAGATGCAGAAATATGCATGCAAACACACACACACACACACACACACACACACAAAAGGCAGAAAAGAGAATGATGTTTTATTACCTTTCACCTACCTAACCATAGTCATTGCTATATGTTACAAAAATTGGGGAATGGAATGCAAATGTTGTATCCACACCTTTTTTTACAAGTCAGGACAGCAAACATCCAAAAACTCTTTGACCCAAAATCTACCTTGCCTACGGGATGCAAAGAGATAAAAGATGAAGCAGAGAAAGACTGAATGGCCAGCCAACGACTGGCCCAAACTGAGACCCACCCCATAGGAGAAAGCCAACCCCTGACACTATTAATGATACTCTGCTATGCTGGCAGACAGGGGCCTAGCATGACTGTCTTCTGAGAGGCTCCACCCAGCAGTGGAACAAAACAGATGATGAGATCCACAGCTAAACATTAGGTGGACCTGGGGGAGTGTTGTGGAGGAGTGTGGGTAAAGAGCCCCAATACATGTAAATACTTTCATGTGACTTTCTGAAAGTGCTTTGTAAGTAGGCAAACTAAAAAGTTCTTACAGCACAAAAGACTGAAAGGTAGTTGGAGGACAAGCCTCTTTTCCTTGGAATCTAGTTGCTTCTGCACAATTCCAAGGGTATGTGAGTTTGGAAGTATGTTCTTAGGAAAGTGTTTGCTATTTAAAAGATACAATGTAACATAAAGCATTATGATACTTAGCATGTGTCAGGATATAAGAAATGAATGTATACAAAAAAAAAAAAAAAAAGAGTCCCAGAAGGGACAAGAACCTCTCAAAAAGACCAACAGTGTCAACTAGCATAGGCTCATAGGGGTTTACAGAGACTGAAGCACCAAAGAGCATGCATGGACTGGACCTAGACTCACAACCCATATGTAACTGATGGGTCTCTTGATCCTGATGTGGGTCCTCTAGCAACAATGGGACCATGGGTCGTATCTGACATGAACTCAGTTCCCTGCTTTTGGATCACTTTCCCCTAGCTGGGCTGCCTTGCCTGGCCTCAATAGAAGAGAATTACTAAGTCCTGATACAACTTGATGGGCTGGGGTGGGTTTGTAAGGTGGAGCCTACTCTTTCTGAGGAGAAGGGAAGGGTGGAAGGGGAAAGAGAGTGGGAAGGTGAGACCAGCAGGAGAGGATAGAGAAGGCTGTGATCAGGATACAAAATGAATAAATTATTTTAAAAAAAATCAGTTCAGCTGGGTATCTACTCAAGTTTTCATCAAAGTTTAACCACCTGGGGATCAATTTCATTTCCAACCCTAGAGCTTTTTCCATCCCTATTGAGCCTGATAATGTAACTTCATTCCTTGCACTTTCCAGAGTGGGGCTCTATGTTCTTGGTGGTGAGTGACTTTACCCTAGGATTCTTTGGGCAAACGTGGATCCTCTGAAGTCATAGCCACCAGGATTCTTACAATGTGGCAGTTAGAGTTTCAAAGCTGGAACAGCCACTTCCCCATTACTGAGACAAAGTGTTAGGTGAGATGATACAGTATAGTCGATACAGTGGCACCCCATCACATTCCTGATCCTCAACCACACTGGAGAAAAAGACGGTCATGCAAGAAGCATGTGCTGCTTGACTGCTTTCTGGGAATTCTACCTCCCATTCTTTATTTTCTCTCCAAAGATGATATAAAAACTTACATAGGCAAGAATTTGTTTGCCGTCATGACTATTCCTTAAGTTCACAACAACCTTAAATCATGATCTCTGTTACCCTCACCTGTTACCTGTTACCCTGAGAAGTCAGGGGCAATAAAATAGGATGATAGACATGGACAACTTATTACAGGGGTTTGACGTGTGATAACTGCTTAATAACTGATAGTCAATCAAACATTATACCCTGTAGAAGCGCTATAGAATTGCCTTTCTTGAACTCACAGAAAGAATAAGTATGCTATCTTTGTGTTTGTAGACACATCTCAGTTTCAAAAGTAGCTTTCCAGAAAGCCTTCATTCTTGCTACTGCTGATGGTGGCCACATCACACTCCAGATTCTCACAGGACTTCCCTATGGTCTCTCAGAGTTAGCAATAATATCATTCAGCCTTCTCAGAGAGATTCCCTACCCCATTTCTCACATCCTAGAAAAAATGAAATCTCATCGTGCCTTGCATCCTGTCCTTCCTCCACGTGCCTTGCATCCTGTCCTTCTTCCACCTGATGATCTTCTATGAGCATCTAAGAAAGTCAACCTCTTATGTGCTGTGCCTGATAGGCTCTATTAGGAACCTGGCATTCCCTGTAATTCACCCTTCTAACTTATTTTTCTGAATATTTTGTAACTTCAGCTTCATTAAGATCAAACTGAATCCTAATTCACCTCCTGTTTTTCATAAACACGAAAGATGCTCTCATGAGAAACATTTTTGTCAAGTTTGTGTTGCTTCTTCAACATCTGAAGCCTGACACAGGAAAATGTAATGAAGTTACACTGGTGTAACCAAGAGATATTGCTGTCAAGAAAAAAAAATGAGATCTCATATAGGTGAAATGGGGTATAATTATTTTTACTTAATAAAAGTATGTCCAAGGATGTTAACACTTATTCATTGATACTGAGATAATGATAGTTAATTGTTCCGTGGATAAAAATGGTGAGAGATGCCCACCACTCAAGAGAAATTGGGGTTTGCTACTAAGAGGCTTCACATAAAATAAAATTGATTTTTTTCTTTTTTTAAATTCTTTATCAATTACACTTTATTCACTTTGTATCCCCCCTGTGGTTCCCTCCCTCCTCCCATCCCAATACCTCCCTTCCCTTCCTTCCTCCTCTGCATGCATGCCCCTCCCCAAGTCCACTGATAGGGGAGGTCTTCTTTTCCTTCCTTCTGATCCTAGTCAATTAAGTCTCATCAGGAGTGGCTGCATTGTCTTCTTCCTTGGCCTGGTAAGGCTGCTTACCCCTCAGGGGGAGGTGATTAAAGAGCAGGCCAATCAGTTCATGTCAGAGACAGTCCCTGTTCCTATTACTATGAAACCCACTATAAAATTGATTTTAATCCCAGGGAATGAAGTTTCAGGAAAAATAAAGCTTCTTTTTTTTTCCCCAAATATGAGCTAGTAGACATAGGATTGTTACAATCATCAGTTTTAATTAAGGACTCATTAAAGAGAGGAAATATAAACCTAAAACTTCTACCATATTAACAGAATGAAATCACAAAAAAGAAATTCATATTATGTTTGTTGAAAAAAAAAATTTATCAGGTTATGTCCATGGCTGGAATTCCCATCAGAGAGATCAATATTTGAGTTACTTTAATGCTTTGACAACATGGCCACTGTTTGTAACCACCCTATCTGTCTGTCAATAGATAGATATATTGATAGATGGATAGATGCATAGATACATAGATGGACTGATAGATGGATAGATAGATAGATAGATAGATAGATAGATAGATAGATAGATAGATAGAGATATAGCAATCTCCTTACCCACCTGTTTATATATCTTATCTGCCTAAGTGCAAATCATCTAATAGGAATGCTAGCTAACTAAATTTAGATGATATTAAAGAAACATTTCTGTATTTAAAATTAAAGTTTACAAAATGGAAAGCAGGAGATATTTTATTACATTCATCTAAAACTCACCTTAGAGGATATGGTTTATTGCAGAGGAAAATTCATCTGATTTTTTTTTCCTTCAAATGTTTCACTTTCTGTGTGCTGTAGACTAGGTAGGTACTAGTCTATGAGCTATCACTCACAGAACCGATACACCAAGTTAACAAAACTGGTCCATTACTTATCAGCAGCCAACCAGGTGAAGTATGGAGACTGGAAATCAACATCACTAAATGTGCAAGTATCTAACTTGGTTGGCATGGTTACCTGCCTCCAAGGAAAAAACTGGGTTTCTATATTCTCTCAATGAGTATAAAAACACGAATTCGCCAAGGTAGATTATAAATAAGTAGGCACATCTCTTTATGCTTTTCTCACTTGACTCCTCCTGGGACAGCCCATGTCTCCTGGGATGAATACTTATATCTAAGAAGAGAAAAGCTGAACTGTTATCTTTTTCTCTCTTCCCATGATGAAATATCACTTGCTCTCCTTTGAACACTGTTCAAAATCTGCCTGGCCATGGCCATCTGTATCATTGTCTCTCTGACCATCTTCATACACAGATAAAACACCCAAAATTATTACTTAGGATTTTAGACTCCCTATTCCTAAAAGACTGTCTAGAGATAATACCTTCCCAATTGTACGTAGTAATCATGTGTTATTTATTCTGTACCAGTGTTTTTGCAAACCTAAAAACCATTTATGCTAGCTTCTTTGTAGATTGTCCCATCAAGGACTTTATTTTTTTTCCCCTTTGGGATACTAGTGTTTTTCTTATTTTGTTTACATAAGCACTTTTTACAAATTGAAAACACTAATGCTGTCATTATTTAGATATTCCTGCTTTCATGTATTTTTTACTATTCTAAAAAATTTTATCGAAAGATTTCAGTATAGTTTCAAAGTTGGTATGTTGTTTTGCAAAGTTTACCAATGCAAAATATTTATCAGGTTTTTTTCTTCCATAACATTTGGTGCTTAAAATAACTATTTTAATTTACTTACTTGGGTTTAATTTTGCTTTAGATTTTATATAAAGATGGTTTTATTTTCCTACATAATCTGGGATTAAATTTGGGATTAGTTCATTAACTGATGTGCTCTTTTGAAAATTTAAGTTTCCAATTATGGTTTTCTTTCTGTAAATCACTAGGTTTGTTTTATGTGCTATGTTATGATTACGGGTGAACTGCAAAAGCTTTCTTTCACAGTGAAATAACTGAAGAACACTGTATAATTTTGTATGTTTAGTCTTTTCTTTCTGTTTACCTTAAATATCATTATGTAGGTATCATAAAGGCTGTTGTAACTAATGCTACAGCCTACACGTTATTGATTTTCTGATGTATACCTTGAGAACCAAGGTCAAGACTTCTCTCACTTGAAGTTCCACATAACCCAAAATAATAATTTTGAAGAAGATTGCCTTTCTCTATCACACAGAGCATCAATTTGCTGTGTGCTGCATTCTACATAATTGCTTCTCAGTGTCCTCTATTTCGCTTTGTCCATCCTCATACAAACGCTAGCTCCTTGGTGGTTCCTATATATAGGTTTGGAATTCTTCTTCTTTTTTTTTTTTTGTTTTCGGGTTCTCTAAGACTATCTTGATCATTCATGTCATATGTTCCATTTTAATGCAGTGTGTACTATAAGATCTGCATTTCCACATGTGCAGAAAAACACTCTGAAAAAGTCTGTAAAACTTCAAATCTATACAACTACCTTAGTAGACCTGGGATCTTTAAAATGTTAAATCTCCCCATCTATGAATACACCACAACCCTCTGCTTCATCAGTAACTATTATTACATAGATCTAAAGAGTACTCTACTAAATCTATTGCCATAGTGTTAGTCATCTTTAATCACACTAACGTCCTGGTTGTCATCAGCATTTTAGGTAAGATGGGTTTCCTGTGGGCTGTTGATGCACGGTGAAAGATTGTGCTGCCCATGCCCATCACATTTGACATCTCCACATGTTATCAAACGACCTAGGTGATGTAAAACTGAGCCCAGAGTGGTTGAGATATATATGTGTGTGTTTAACAGATGCAGTATATTCTACATTGAACCTTCACAAATATAGATGAACGTAGCACGTGAAGAGGGTACTTGCAGAGCACATATAGGTGTGCTGCAATAGACTGCTGTGTAATTCACGGCTTGTGTATTCGCTGGTTTTCAATTGGCTCCAGCAGTTTTAGTGTCCATGTTTTCACTACTCAAAAATCACGTTACAATATTCTAGTTTGAATATGTATTTTCAGATACTGATGTAGATAAAGATGCTATTATGAAATTTTAATTTTCCAACAATTACCCATGACACACTTTCATTTTTGGCACATACTTGACTTTGCCTATTCATATTTAATCAACACACACAATACACACACACAAACAAACACACTCCTTGGAGTACAATTTCTGGGTTCTAAAAACTGCATATGATTAGTTTAATTTAGACCCCTAGTTTGTTAACTAAGGGTTGTTAACAGGGTTTGAAATCTCCACTCTGTCCACATCTGGCTACAGCCAATTTTTCTATTTTAGTGGTATGGTGGGTATAGAGCATTTTCTAATTGTGTTGTTAAAATTTTCTTTTTCCAAATGAAAAATAAAGCTAAGAGTCTTTTTTCTTTCATTCTTTAAATTTGTTAGGTGATGTTGTAGATGGCATCCTTTTTCTTTCTTATGTATCTTTTCTTCTTGTTCGTCATTACTGTTTATTACATTACAATATTTAAACAGAAAAATCCAAGCTTGGAGTGAGAAAAATATTCACAGCTCCCATTCTTGACAAAGAGTTGAGATCTGAACTAGGGTATGTCCACAAATTGATTTAAAAAAAAAAAACTGTCCTTCATATGGAAGATTAGGCAACAAAGGTGTATTAATAATTCACAATAGAACAAAGCCAAGTAGTATAGTATCACAAACCTGTTTGTATTCATTATTACTTGGTGCAGTACGAAATTTCTAACAGAGAGATAGAACACTCTGGAAAAGCACATGGGTAAAATGCTGGCTGCAGAACTGTGGAGATGTGCATGGAGAGCAAAAAAAAAAGGTAGTCCCCCTGTATAGATCTCTGGCTTCCACAGTAGAACACACACACACACACACACACACACACACACACACACTGAGCGAGAAAACATATATATGCACACATGTACCAAATAGACACTCATGAGAGAGACAGAGACAAAGAAACTTTGAAAGTATTAAATTATGTCATACTTGCTACAGTGTTATTTTATTTTTAGGTAAAGTGAGGCTATTTGTTTTGTTTTTCTTAATCACTACCATCCCTTATTTTTGTACTAGTAATCCAGTTCATATTCTTGTGCCCATTTCTCTGTGTTCACATAATATCTGAATTGTCTTTGCTTTAGAGAAAATGGTGAAAGGTTGGTTAACCACACTTCTCCTCCTGCTTTCTCCACCAACTGAAGTTATCTCAGGTAAACATTCAGTATTGGGCACTGTGGTTATATTTTAGTTTTTTCTACGGCTGTTTGATATCTCATAATGGCATAATACTCTTATATATTTAACCATAGTGAGTTAATTTTCCCTTTTTTTTTTTTTTTTTTGCCAGTACAAACCATATATCATCACAGACACTTAGTGAGTAAATATTTGCACTGATGCTTTTTGGAAACAGAACATACTCCTGCAATGTATTTACTACACCTAGTTTTCTCTATATCCAAATTCATTACAGAAAACAGCCTTCCTCTCAGAGAGAGAGTTTAAAATACATAAAGCCTAGCAACATGAATAGATAAGCTCCCTCCTAAAATGTGTGAGTTTTCACAAGTTCTTTTGCATACCTCGGAAAAACCCATTCATTCTTTCTTTAGCTTTTTTGTCTTTTTAACAATTATTAGTGTGCCTGTGTGTATGGTGCCGGGGTGAGGCATGTGCTTGTCTTGGTACAACTTTGTGAAATCGTTTCTCTCCTGTCACCTCTACATGGCTTCTTGGAAATCAAACTCAGGACAGGCTTGGGCAGAAGGTACCATTACACAGTGAGCGCTCCAACCAGTCTGCAAGTCTACTCACTTAGCTACATCACTCTATTTCCAGTAGGAAGACTCTAACCTACCTTTCAGGTCCCAGATGTCCTTGCCCTTTCTTCATGCTCTTTCCCTTCTTCATACCTTCTTATTTTTTTCACTAGTGATTAAATTTATTATTTTCTTTTGCAACATTGTTTTTTTTTCACTTTATTCACTTTGTATCCCCCCTGTGGTTACCTCCCTCCTCTACCCTCTGCATGCATGCCCCTCCCCAAGTCCTCTGATAGGGGAGGTCTTCTTTTCCTTCCTTCTGATCCTAGTCAATTAGGTCTCATCAGGAGTGGCTGCACTGTCTTCTTCTGTGGCCTGGTAATGCTGCTTCCCCCTCTTAAAACAAAATTTCTCCTGCTCCATTTTTTTTCTATTTCAAAATGAAAAAAGATAAGATAGTGTCTTTTTAGAAAATGTTTCCCTTCCTTTCTTCCTTCCTTCCTTCTTTCCTTCCATATACCCATCCATGTAAGAAAATCAAATTGTAGGAGGTCTAGAGTTAACAAACTAACAACAGCCATTTTTTTTCCAAACGGATGAAGCATCTGCCTTAACTTCTGAAGACCAGGGATCCACACTAGAATTTTGAGCCAAAGCCTTTGTATAACCAAGAGTTCTCTTTCCTCACATTATTCATTTAAATGTATACTCTTTTCAGAAATATTAGACTAGGAGTGCTTCCTGTAATGAAAGGATGATTAAGGTACAGTCCCAAGTCCCTTCCACATTATTTTCTCTAGGTGGAATGATCTATTATCAAAGATAAGTCTGGTTTATTCTTCCCATCATCAGGAAGTAGGGGAAATAATATCCATGCAATAGGGAAATAAACAGGTGAACGCTAACCAAAATACTTGGTATGACTCCTTCATTACAGAGTAATTTAGTCACAAGAGCAGTGTGTTATTTCACGAATGTGTTCCTTAAAATGCGAAGTAATCGTTTTTAATATTTAAACTTATTAAACACTGGAAGACACATGTGTTAGCAAGTGTTTGCTATATGCAGCTTGCCAATCCTAGTTCATAAGCTTCTCTATGCCTGGAGCTGAATGAATTCATATGATTTGTCTACATATACTTGCATAGGATTTATTCATTCAATTGTACAACATTAACTTTTGAAGATGCCTTTACTTCCTATAATTCCATTTCTTGAAGTGTAACATTGTATGTATTTTGAGACACTTCTCCAAAGGCCCTCACAATCTGGCTATGCTTATTCTGGAAAACCAGACACTGCTCTGCCACAGATAGTATGAGATACTCTAATGCATGGCCCTAGTAACTTACTCCAAGTTAAATCTGAATGGTACATTTAAAGTACTTAATAAATGGCATTCATTTAATACCTTTAGCTTTAAAGTTCTTTCAAATTCCACCCAGAACTTCATGGGACAAGTGAGCAATTCAGCATTATTGGAAGTTTCAAGGTGAGAAAACTAAAACCCGGAGAGGAGGAAGGGGGCTCTCAGTGGGTTACCACATGCTTCTTCACAGGATCCTGAGCTACAGGGACTCTGACAACAGTTAAGCAAAATTCCAAATGGTCTGCCGCTAACAAAGCCCAGTGAAATTAACTTACACTTAGTAAGTTAATTGCCCCCAATGGAAAAGGCAGAGATGGTCTCAGCACCCCTTTAATTCATTCCCCATTGCGACTGTAAGAAGTAAGGGCCTGCTGAGCAGAAAGCAAGACCCCAGAGGCCACAAACAAAGGGCCCCACTGCCAAGAGCATCACAGAGTCTATAAAGGGGAAGCAGAAAGAGCATAGTTTCACAAGCAAGCAGCTCAGCCCATAAAGCTGCAGAAATGGGCCTCCTTGAGAAACAGCAACATGCAAGAAGAGGCTGAGGCAAACAGCTGGCCGTGGCCTCACTGAGGCTTCACGTCTGAGTAGAGCTCATCAGCAGAATCCAAAAGGGAAGGAGAGGTATGGTGATGGGGATCCCTCTGAAATGCAACTTTATCAAATGTTAGAGGTTTGGGGCTCAGAGGAGACAACTGAGACCGAAAGCATTAGGCATGAAAGGAGAGTTTTTGTGCACTATTTAGCGAAGGTCAGTCTTGTCTCTGAGTTTTCTGATCCAGATTATCTTCAGAGTTATCCTTCAGCCTAATTCAGAATATGCAGGACACACAAAACAGTGACCACACGGTTACACGGGCCTTGGTGTCCTCAGTCATGAGCCTTCTTAAGCATTGCAGAGATCCAGATGCTGGATACTGATAATGCATTGTGCAAACTTGTCACTGAGAACTGTGACTTCTGTGGCAGTACAGAAGGTTGAAAGGATGAGCTCTGCAACAAGCAGTTAATAAGGGTAATAATACACTGCAGTAAAAGTGCTGCGTTCTCACTCTCCTGAAAAAGTGAGGTAAACTATGTTTTCAGACCATGGGTGGCCACAGCTGAAAATTTGGAAAGCAAAACTATGGATAAGGAGAGCAGATCATTAGTTTTAATGCTGAGATGGTCCTCTGCAAGCAAATAGAATCTCAGTTGGAGGGGGTGAGAGGGGAAAAAGTGATAAGGACAAGAGTGTGATACAAAAGAAAAACAAGGAAGGGACAGGAAGAGGGAGACAGGAAACAAGAGAGGGAGGGAAAAAAAAGGAGGGGAGACAGGAAACCTTTTCTATTACTGTTTGAGAATAATGCAGAATATATGTGCCATGTCTAGATACTTCACAAGAACATCAAGTCTCTCCTCCTGCTGTCCCCGGTCAGATGTGATGGTCAAGGACATGCAAAGTGGCAACCAGACCTCTGTGTCTCACTTCATCCTGGTAGGCCTGCACCACCCACCGCAGCTCGGGCCTCTGCTCTTCCTGGCATTCCTTGTCATCTACCTCCTCACTGTCTCTGGCAATGGGCTCATCATCCTCACGGTCCTGGTGGACATCCGGCTCCACCGGCCCATGTACTGGTTCCTGTGTCACCTCTCCTTCTTAGACATGACAATTTCTTCTGCTATTGTCCCCAAGATGCTATCTGGATTTCTCTTGGATAGCAGGATTATCTCCTTTGGGGGATGTGTGATTCAGCTGTTTTCTTTCCATTTCCTGGGCTGCACTGAATGCTTTCTTTACACGCTCATGGCTTATGATCGATTCCTGGCCATCTGCAAACCTTTACACTATGCCACCATCATGACTCGCAGCGTCTGTAACTACTTAGCTCTGGGCACGTGGGTTGGAGGGACTATCCACTCACTTTTCCAAACGAGTTTCATATTCAGGCTGCCTTTCTGTGGCCCAAACCGAGTCGACTACTTCTTTTGCGACATCCCTGCCATTCTCCGCCTAGTCTGTGCAGACACCACCATCAATGAGCTGGTCACCTTTGTAGACATTGGTTTCCTGGCCCTCACCTGTTTCATGCTCATCCTCACTTCCTACGGCTACATCGTGGCTGCCATTCTGCGCATCCGGTCTGCAGACGGGCGTCGCAATGCCTTCTCTACCTGTGCTGCCCACCTCACGGTGGTCATCGTTTACTATGTGCCCTGCACCTTCATTTACCTACGGCCTGGCTCCCAGGAACCTCTGGACGGGGTGGTGGCCGTCTTCTACACAGTCATTACTCCCTTGCTTAACCCTATCATCTACACGCTGCGGAACAAAGAGATGAAGGCAGCGTTGCGGAGGCTGGGAGGCCTCAAGGAGGTACAACCCCGTTGACTTCACCCAGCACAGGGATGAGGTGACATCGTGCCAAACAACTACGAGCAATTAAGACAGAAAGTTAAAAAAAGATTAGTGTGGGGAGGAAAGGACTCCTCTTAAAAGAAGTGGGAACCTGGAAAGTTCTTCATCGTAACCTGTCGGTACCTGAGACTTTCCATATCGTCCTTCAGCACCATGGAAAATCAATCCAAATCCCACTGGGCAAAAGTAGCATCTATCAGGAAAGTTGTGAGAAAATAGCATAATGACCACAGAAAGGTTATTTGTCTGTGGCACCATCTGTGTGTGCACTTTTAAGCTTTAAGCCCTATGTTGACACAAATAGCCCACCTGTACACTGTCAGACTCATCCTTGACCAATAAACCTGTGTGAGTCGAGTATTATTGTCATTATCATAAAACTGAAATTCAGGGAAGTGCTAGCTGACTCACCCAACTCTCTTCTCTTGAGTTTTACTTTAACAAAGGAACCACCGTTGAACTTGAACATGAAGGGGCAATTTTCCTGCAGTAGGAAGGACCTATTACATGTTTACTACCCAATGGCCTGAGTACATTCAGCTGAACTTTCACAGGACTCCGGTAAAATTTAAGCAGGTGTATCAAGGAAAAGTTTCCTTGTCGTAATCATAAAGCAGATTATTCTGATCTTCTGTGAATGTAAATGAAACAGATTATCTGCTATGGTGAATACGTGTTTGAGCTGCCACTTTCCTGCATTCGTTACAGAGATGGAGAGTTGTTCTTGTGGGACAGAGGTATCATAGGTGTATAACTGACTGAATGAAAATATTCAGTCATCTGAAGCTCATCCTAGTGGCCTTTCTTATAAGAATATTGCCAGAATCTAAGGGGAGCTCCTCCATTCGCAGGACTGGATATTTTTGCCCTTGGCTTTCAGAAAGTATACAGACAGTCCAGGAAGGTCTTTGTATTTCCCAAACTTAGTTCCTATTCTGATTTTTTTTAAGGCTTAGAATGATGGATAAGGGAAAATATTAATAAATGTATACTGTCCAACGTTAAACTTCAAAATCTGTGTGAGTGAGCAATGTGACTCAACTCACCACTGATTGGTACAATACATCTCTAGATGAATGGCATTATTGTTATCCTAAATGAGTCTCTAACCTTCAGACCAGAAAAGCATTTACATATAAAGCAAAAAGATAAAATATATGAACAAAATGGTTATAAAATGATTGATACAGTTCATCTTATACTAATATTCTTTAGGAACTGAAGAAAAGATAAAAAGAACACTAGGCTTGAACTATAAAAATGGCTTCTTGGGAAAATATAGTAAAGTGTGATTTGAAAGTATTGTAAGACCTAGTTCATTAAAGAAGTACAGAAATTTTCCGTATGATAGAGGAAGAATTCCAATAATAATAATAATAATAATAATAATAATAATAATAATGAGGAGGAGAAGGAGGCAGCTCTAGGGAAATTAATTAACTCTCTGAGGAAGAACACCCCAAGATACTTACATATGCTTTCAGGTAAAAACACACAACCACAAAGCCACAGGCAACAATCACACTCCAAAGCCAAAATGGAGGCAGAGCATAAGTAATATTGCCCGTGGCTCAAACCAGCCTTATTGCAAACACAAAAACATCACCTCTAATCAAAGCCAATGACAAACACACCACACAACATTCAAACAAACTTAGTCATTGTATACATCTAATGAAGATTCTATGTGAATTCATCATTTTATTAAAATGAAAAGTCCCAAAAAGGTTTATTCCCTAATCATAGTTAAAAAGCATCTTACCTACACTATTCACCAGAAAAAAAAAAAAAAAAAAAAAAAAACAAGCTATGCATTTTAAACTTTCACCTCTTGAGAGGGTACAGATGTAAATACTTGTCTGAGCTTATCTATCCTTAAAAATGAGGGGGGGGAAGTAAAAGTAGTGTTAGTCTATGTAGCTACTTTAGCAACAAAAATACACATGCATGTATTAAAATACATGTATTTAA
This sequence comes from Meriones unguiculatus, assembly GCF_030254825.1. Lineage (NCBI taxonomy): Eukaryota > Metazoa > Chordata > Mammalia > Rodentia > Muridae > Meriones > Meriones unguiculatus. The sequence continues at coordinate 175,794,438 of NC_083349.1, forward strand.
ACACATGCAATACTTATGTATGTATATACACCCAGATTTTATTAATATAGGTTTGCTAGTATCAAACTTCCTTATGCAGAATATTTTAAAGAACCTTAAATATACAAAAGTATTGTTCTACTTGTTTTTTCCGGTTCATTATTTCTGTTTCATCAATTTATTTAGGTTAATTTCAGAATGGTTTCTCAAACACTAAGTGAACAAAAGAGATTCAGTCATATTACATGAGCTCACTTTGTTTTTAGAAACTTTGGTCTAAAAATGATACTTTTCACATTTATTCACTGTGTCTTTGAGCATGAAGATGCCTATTCTGTGTATCAAGTTTTCCTCACAGTTCACCAGACTGGCTTACTCTCAAGAGCAATTTGTTATTTCTTGCCACAAGTGAAAAACATGCTCAACAAAGATTGTTGATTTCTATCTGGCTCAGATCATTTTTGTGGTGATTTTAGTATTCGGTACTTGAAGCTCTGATAGTCATTATTTCTAAACTCTCTACAGGATGTTTTCTCTTACCATACTCCCCATAACCCTCGTGAGATTAATCTTCTATAAAATAAACTTTAACAAGATGACCTTCAGGTACACTGTTTTGAGATTCAGGTGTCCTCTAACTATTCCAGTCCCACTATATCTATAAAATGTTATGATCAAAGTTCTAAAAACTGGACACAATGCAAGAGAGTGTTCTTGAGAAAAAGATAATGAGTGTAGTAGAAAAAGATTGAAACTCTTCAGCCAGACACTGCTACATCCACCATTTCTATCCTTTATGATGTAGTTAGTTGAATGCATCAGGTATGATTTACTTTTCTGAAATGTTTATTTCTATTTGCATTTGTCAAATATTTTACTTTATTTACTTCCTTTCAAATAAGTGATTGTAAGATTTTTAAGCATTCTGATTTAAGCCACATGGTAAGGCTATTTGAACACATGATTCAGTCTGTATTTGAATAAGTTTTCTCATGCAGTAGTAATATTTTCACACTGGGGGGAGTGGGTAATGGAAAAATTAATAGTTAAAATAATTGATTTAGAAAAACTAAAATTTCATCTTTCATAATAAGCTCCATGTTGCTGTGATACTAGGGGCTATGCTACACAGATTTTTGTTTCCATTTTCTAAATGTGGAATTGATTATCTAGTTAATTTTCATACAGAAATGCATATACCTACTAAAATATATATCAAGTCTTAAAAATGCTTATTCATTTCTAAATTACAGATGAGTAAAACTTAAAAGTGTAAACTTAAATGTAATTCCAAATAATTTACCAGGCCACTTGGCTTACACTAAGCTTGCATGTGTGTAATCTTTTTCCATACTTGTTCATGGCACATGGGGCTCATGAACTATAGAACCTCATCATTACACAGGAAACCATATTAATTATGGTTTATAAGTTTATTTGAGGTAAATTTACTCATCTTATGTGTGCACTTTGTTAACTCACCGGTGTGCAACTGTCTTTACCACCAAACTTTAGGACTTCTCTACCATTGTGTTCCAACTTGATCAATCCATGCTTACTCACAGCTCCAGTGACTAAAGTAGATAAAATCTACTTTCTATTTCATGGATCTGCATTCCCCACTCCCCCCCACCACACACACACACACACACACACACACACACACACACACACACATGTATTTTGTGCCTGATTTTCTTTCACTTTATATGATTTTTAGGTTCATCCACATTATAGTATGTGTAGTGACAATTCTGGAATTTTGTTTTTTTTTTTAAAAAAACACACAAAAATACTCTAAGAATGTGCTTTAGTTTTAATCTCAGGTGTACGGATATGGGACTGCTTTGAACTGTCTACAGAAGCTGACTATGATTTACCTCGTGCTCTAACAGAGGCATGGTTTTGGCAGCTGCAGATAGTTTCTGCAACTATATGATATTTGGGATTCCGGAAACTCTTCAGAGAGTATAGCAATGCTTGGGCCCTTGGAGGTAGGGATGGTGGCTGATGGTCATTCAGGGGGGTTGTTTGCAGATTGTTAGTAATATACTCAAAAAAGAAACAACAAGAAAGAAATTAGATTCAGAGATATCTCTCTCTCTTTTCTCTCTATCCTCCTTTCTCTCATATCTATTGTTAGGGGGAGAAATCATGGAAATAAAGGGTGGGAAAAAGAAGAACCCACAAAGTAGCAAAGACCAGCTACAAAGCATATCACTATATCGTCCTTTGTATAAATGTGCAGTATTTTGTAACAAACACAATTGTCACTGTTATGCCCAGTTCGTGAGACCCCCCAAAACCACCAGAAATCACTCCAATGCAAAACACATGAAGTTTTTTTTATTACAAGCTCAAACTTGGGTCGCAGCATTCTCCCTGGTTGAAGAGGAGGAATGTGACCCCATGGTCTAGGGGAACAGGTTTTTAAAGGAAAAAAACGCAAGCAGGGAGTTACATGCCTTAGTGTTACATGAATGGGTAGGGGAAATTGACTTTTGAAATGATTGGTTTACTTTAGGCATCAAGACCATAAACGGACAGGAGCTCCACAAGGAGAGCAATAGAACCAAAAATTCTGAGCACGGGGTCTTTCCTGAGACTCATACTCTAACCAAGTATCATGCATGGAGATTACCTAGAACCCCTGCACAGATGTAGCCCATTGCAGTTCAGTGTCCAAGTGGGTTCCATAGTAATGCGAACAGGGACTGTCTCTGACATGAACTGATCGGCCTGCTCTTTGATCTCCTCCCCCTGAGGGAAGCAGCCTTACCAGGCCACAGAGGAAGACAATGCAGCCACTCCTGATGAGACCTAATAGACTAGGATCAGAAGGAAGGATAAGAAGACCTCACCTATCAGGGGACTTGGGGAGGGGCATGCATGGAGAAAGTAGAGGAAAGGAAGGGTTGGGAGGGGAGGAGGGAGGGAGTTACAGGGGGGATACAAAGTGAATAAAGTTTAATTAATAAAAAAAATTTCAAAAAGAAAAAATTCTCAGACTTGGAGACTCATCTCACAATGCTCTGATATTCTCTAATAAACTTAATTATCTTTAAAAAAAAAAAAAAAAAAGGCCATAAACCCATAAACGGTTCTGTCCTGGCCATCTGGGCTGGTTTCCTAGCAACTGTATTTCTAATGGGCAGGAAAAGAATGCAGTAAAGCTAGTTCCTTTCCCCAGGTGGCTGGACATGTCTCCACCATTGCTGGCCTTCAAGGAGACCTGTGTTCCAAACTCCAACTAATATTAAAAAAAAAAAAAATTCGATCTTTGGTCTCTCAGTCACATTTTGTTTATCTACTTGTCTGTTAGAATTTTTTCTATATTTTTTGACTCTGGATATTTTTTTATTGAAATAAAATTGAATTTAATACACAGTTAAGAAAAATATAAACAAATATTTTAAAAAATTGTTTCAGATCCTTCCACAGCAAAATAGGCTAATAATGATTCATGTGCATTGCTTTTTTTTTCCTAATTTTATTTTTCTTATTAGTTACATTTTATTAACTCTGGATATTTTTTTTAACATGACAAAATAAAATATAATAAGATGAAGTAAATGTCATCATGTTGAGGCTGAACAAGGTAACCCATTCTTACATTAGAAGAGCTGTATCACCCCCACCCCCATCCCTCCGCAGCCCAACCCAACTCCAGTCCCCACATTCCACCCCCACAAATAGCAACTCCACCTGGGGAGTTCAAACTCCTGAAGCAGTAAGAAACATTCTAATTCAAATCACATTATCTATTCAACCGAAGGTTAGTGAGAGGAACCCCAAGTTTCCAAATCTCAGAATTCAAGGGAAAAATAAATCCAGAAGACAAGTATAAATAAGTATAGGAAAGAAAGAAATGGGGGATGTTGTTACAGTCTAACAGTTACTTTTAGCATTTTAAGATTACTAATATCCCTCTAGAGAGGTTACTTGTAAAGAAGCTTAATCTGATAAAATTTCTCTGAATCATCAATTATCTCAGATTTCTTAAATGTTGATTTAGTCTTCTATATTTTCCTGATTTCCCATATTTTTCAATCAATTACCTAGAAATGAGTGTTAAATGTTTGCATTGTAGTATAATATATTTGTATTGGAGTACCACATACATAATATAACATAATGTATTTTATACTGTATTTTATTACATTTAATAACTTTATGCAATTTTAGTTGGTTATGGAATTATAGGTTGAAATACCTTTCTATAATTTCTCAAGTTGTCCTAGGACTAGTGAGACAATTTAGTGGAAAAAGGTGCTCATTGCTAAGCTTGGCACGAAGGTACACATGGAAGACAAACAAGAACGAAGCTGAAATAACAGGTGGTTGTGAGATGCTAAACTTGGGTGCCAGTGATCATACTCTGTTTCTCTGGAAGACAGTTAAGAACTGTCCACTGCTGAGCCATCTTTCCAGCCCCCAAGACTTTAAAAAGCATATTTAAAAAAAATAAAGAAAACTAGCTCTGCTGATCATCAAAATATATCATGAAAACCTCTATGTTTAAGGCTATTGAGAGACCAAAGATTTAAAAATTAGTTTTTTGGGGGGTATTGGTTTAAAGTTTAAAGCACAAGCCTGTACAAAGACCAGACAGGTGGAGACATGTCCAGCCACCTGTGGGGAGGAACCAGCCGGAGTGCATTCTTTCCTGCCAACTAGAGATACAGTTGCTAGGAAACTGGCCCAAATCATCCCCTCCCCTAGGACAGCCAAACAAGGGAAGCCAGACCATTAATGGTTTGGAGGCTTTCCTATAGCCAATCAATCAAAATACAACACCCCCTTTTGTGTTTCAACCAATAGACGCTTGCCAGGCAGTAATTCCCCTGCTTTGGGCTCACTGGGAGGGACCAGACTCTTTAAATCAACCACCTAACCTGAGCATGGGGCTCTTTGGTCTCAACCACTGTGGCAGTGAGGGTATGAGCCTGAGCCATAGCTTGAAATAAAAAGATCCTCGTGTGTTTTGAATGGACTCCTGGTGGTCTTTTGGGGTCTCATGAATCTGGCACAGTATGTGGTACCAATGTCTGATAGAACAACAGATGATGTAATAGAAACTCAAGATATAAGTGCAAGCTATATACTAAAAAAGATTAGTATATGGCTTCTCTGGCATCTTCACCAGGGTAAAGCTATATTCATCTTATTTAATTTCATATCATTTTCATTGGTTTCTTAATAAATAGTTCTAGTAAAAGTGAGTAGTCATACGTTAAAAAAATCAAGCAATATGTTGAGAGATAAATTTTATTCTCTTGAATTTATTTATTTGCTTTGTAAATTCACTCTGTAAATGTACCACATTTTCTTTATCCAATCTTCGGTTGAGGGACATCTAGGTCGTTTCCAGATTATGGCTGTTATGAATAAAGCTTCTATATGCATAGTTTGGCAAGTGTCCTTGTGATATGGAGGAACATTTTGGGTATATGCCCAGACTGGTATAGCTGGGTCCTGAGGTAGAACTATACCCAGTTTTCTGAGAAAATGCCAGATTGATTTCCAACGTGGTTGTACAAGTTTGCACTCCCATCAGCAATGGAGGAGTATCCCCTTTCTTCACATCCTCACCAGCGTATGCTATCACTTGAGTTTTTGGACTTAGCCATTCTGATGGGTGTAAGATGGAATCTCAGAGTCATTTGATTTGCATATCCCTGATGGCTAAGGATGGTGAGCACGCCCTTAAGTGCTTCTTGGTCATTAGAGATTTCTCTGTTGAGAATTCTGTTTAGCTCTGTAACCCATTTTTTCCATGCTCATGTAAGCAACGTTAATTAAAATCAGTGGGTCATATATACACACATACAAACACACAAAGAGAGAAGGGGCAGGGAAGAAGGGTTCAATAAGAGAGGGGAGAGATGAAAGAGGACCAAACTAAATCTGACAAAAATACATTATATACACATATGAAATTCCCAAAAAATTCTTATATTGTGTACATGTAAGAAATTATAAAAAAAAAATTAAAGTGATTGGTAAATGTACTAGAATTGAATAGTAGACTTTGTATTTATTTATTTATTTATTTATTTATTTATTTATTTATTTATTTTTCAAGACAGGATTTTTCTGTTTGTAGTGTAAGACCTGGAGTCTCACTGCTCAGGATCGCGCCCTTCCCAGGAACTCTCACAGACCAAAGCTCATTGCAAAAGCAAGAGGTTTATTGCTATCTCGATAGGGTCGCCCCTCCAAAGACAGGAGACGACCCCGAACATGCAGAGCACGGGGTTTTTATACCTGAAAATCAGGTCACTTTTGCTCTATAGTTTACAGCTGGTTGTAGATAGTTTACAGCTGTTTGTTTCTCAGAACAGTTCACCCCGCCATTCAAGAGCTCTCTGCACCTCGCTTCAATTCAAATAATCACAGTTGTTTCTCATTCCCAGGTGGTCCCTCAGTAGCTCTAGTTGTCCTGGAACTCAATTTGTATAATAAAAGATTAGGGGTCAGTTGAGTATAATCTGACAAAATCAGGGGCATCATTGTTCAAGCTGAAGGGTTTTAGATATACTTGAAGTGACTTTTAAAAATACTACTTCATTTTTTTATTTTTTTTTATCAGTTACATTTTATTAACTCTGTATCCCAGCCGTGTCCCGATCCCTCATTCCCTCCCAGTCCCTCCCTCCCTCCCTCATCTCCACCATGCCCCTTTCCAAGTCCACTGATAGGGGGGACCTCCTCCCCATTCATCTGATCCTGTTTTATCAGGTATCTTCAGGACTGGCTGCAAAGCCCTCCTCTGTGGCCTAACAGGACTGCTCCTCCCTTCGGGGGTGGGGAGACCAAAGAGCCAGTCATTGAGTTCCTGTTAGAAATAGTCCTTGTTCCCCTCACTTTGGGAAACCAATTGGTTACTGAGCTACCACAGGCTACATCTGAGTGGAAGTTCTAGGTTATATCCATACATGGTCCTTGGTTGAATGTCAGTCTCAGAAAAGACCCTGTGCCCAGATATATTTGGTCCTTGTGGAGCTCCTATCCTTTCCCCATCAGACTAACTCCCCTTCTTTCTTATGATTCCCTGTACTCTGCCAAAGGTTATAAAAAAAAAAAGAAGGTCATTACTCTGAGATGAATAACAGAAGACATAAAAGACAGAAATTCAGCATGAAGAATTAATTTTTAAATTTGCATTTATGTATTTTGGATGTGGGTGCCTGTGTATCATATTGTACAAGTAATTGTCAGAGAATAAATGTTGGCAGTGGTTTCTCATATTCTACCATGTGGGTTCTAAGAGACAAAATCAAGGTCTTTCTTCAAGATTGACAGTACATGTTCTTACCCACTGAGCCCTCTTACTGGCCCCTCTTTAACATGAAACATTAAACGACAAACATTGAAGATTTTTATGTCTCATAAAACCAGTCTTAGCATATGATTCTTGTGGTCTGCCTTTCTAGAGCACCCCTGACATCACAGAGCTGTGATATCTGCGAACTTTACATAAAAAGAAAAGGATGTTCTAAAATTAGACCGACTTTTAATCCTGGAATAATCAATTTGTGTTAGCTTGATGAAGCTCAGTACATAGACCAAAATTATTTAGCTCAAAGTTCTGTGGAGACTTTTTCAACCCATAAATTATCTGCAAAGCTAGCTATAAAAGATACATCTATAGAGACTGATCTTTTTTTTTAATGCTTTATTTTATGTGCATTAATGTGAAGGTGTGAGATCTCTTGGTATTGGTGTTATAGACAGTTCTTTGAGCTGACATGTGGTTGCTGAGAATTGAACCCAGGTCTCTTGGAGGAGCAGACAGTGCTCTTAACCACTGTGCCATCTCTCCAGCACCTAAGATCAGGGGGAAGGGGAGGAGGACCTCCGTTATCACTGGACTGGGGGTAGAGCATGGATGAGGAAGAGGGAGGGTGGGATTGGGAGGGGAGGAGGGAAGGAGGTACAAGGAGGATACAAAGTGAATAAACTGTAATTAATAAAAATAAAAATAAATAAATAAAATCTCCACTCTTACATAAAAAATACATATAGAAAATATTTCTTTGATGACATCACTATTCATTCACAGTATTCTAAGAAAAAAAATACTACTTCAGTGGACTAGGTGAGGGTCATAGGGGGAGAAGAGGAATGGAGGAAGGGGCTGGGAGGAGATGAGGGAGGGAGCTACAGCCAGGATACAAAATGAATAAATTGTAATAAATAACAAAAAATACTACTTTACAACATTTTGTTTTCAATATTAATGTAAAATGCTTAAAAGTATCTAGTTATGAAATTAGTTATTGTCAGGTGTGGTGGCACATACCTTTAATCCAAGCACTTGGAAGGCAGAGACAGGTGGATCTTTGTGAATTCAAGTCTGGTCTGTAACCCATTTTTAATTGGATTATTTGGTTCATTCATGTTTAATTTTTTGAGTTCTTTATGTGTTTTGGATATTATCCATCTGTCAGAGGTAGGGTTGGTGAAGATCTTTTCCCAATCTGTAGACTGCCATTTCATTCTAGCAACAACATCTTTTGCCTTACAGAAGCTTTTTATTTTCATGAGCTTCCATTTATCAATTTTTGATCTTAGACCCTGAGCTGTTGGTGCTCTGGTCAAGAAGTTGTCTCCTATGTCAATGAGTTCAAGGCTATTCCCCACTTTTTCTTCCATTAGATTACTGGACCCAGTTTAATGTTGAGTTCTTTGAACCACTTGTTCAGGATGATAAATTTGGATCTATTTGCATCCTTCTATATACATACATCCAGTTAGACTGGCAGCATTTGTTGAAGATACTTTCTTTTTTCCATTGTATGATTTTGGCTTCTTGGTCAAAAATCAAGTGTTTATAGGCATGTGTGTTTATTTCTGGGTCTTCAATTACATTACATTGATCAACCTGTCTGTTTTTATGCCAATACCATGTGGTTTTTATTACTATTGCTCTATAGTATAACTTGAATTCAGGATGGTGATACCTCCAGAAGTTCTTTTATTGAAGAAGATTGTCTTCAATAACTTGAGGGTTTTTTTTTGTTGTTGTTTGTTTTTCCATGTGAAGTTGAGAATTGCTCTTTCAAGGTCTGTAAAGAATTGTATTGAATTTTGATGGAAATTGCATTGACTCTATAGCTTGCTTTTGGTAAGATGGCCATTTTTACTACATTAATCCTACCAATCCATGAGCATGACAGATATTTCCATCTTCTGATATCTTCTTCAATTCCTTTCTTCAAAGACTTGAAGTTCTTATTATACAGGTCTTTCACTTTCTTGGTTAGAGTTATACCAAGATATTTTATATTATTTGTGGCTATTATGAAGGGTGATTTTTTCCCTGAATTTTTTTTCTCAAACCATTTATCATTTGTATAAAGGAAGGCTACTGATTTTTTTTGTTGTTGTTAATTTTGTATCCGGCCATTTTGCTGAAAGTGTTTGTCAGCTATAGGTGTTCTCTGGTAAAATTTTGGAGTTTGCTTATGAATACTATCATATCATCTGCAAATAGGGTTACTTTGACTGCTTCCTTTCTGATTTTTATCCCTTGATTTCCTTTAATTGTCTTATTGCACTAGCAATGACTTAAAGTACTATGTTGAATAGGTATGGAGAGAGTAGACAGTCTTGTTCCTGATTTTAGTAAAATTTCCTTGAGTTTCTCTCCATTTAATTTAATATTGGCTACAGGCTAGATGTATATGCCCATTATTATGTTTAGGTATGGGCTTTGTATCCCTGATCTCTCTAAGACTTTTATCATGAAGGGGTATTGGATTTTGTCTAAGGCTTTTTCAGCATCTAATGAGATGATCAGGTGTTGTTGTTGTTGTTTTTCTTTCAATTTGTTTATATGGTGAATTACCTTGATGAATGTTCATATGTTAAACCATTCTGCATCTCTGCTATGGTGCTTACTTGATCATGGTAGATGGTATCTTTTAATCTTTGGATCCAGTCTGCAAATATTTTATTGAGTATTTTTGCATTAATGTTCATGAGGGCTATTGATCTGAAATTTTTTTTCTTTGTTGAATCTTTGTGTGGTTTAGGTATCAAAGTGACTGTGGCTTTGTAGAATGAGTTTGGCAATGTTCCTTCAGTTTCTATTTTGTGGAATAGTTTGAGTATTAGTATTAGCGCTTCTTTGAAATTATACTAGAATTCTGCATGGGCATTTTTGGTTGGGAAAATTTTAATGACTGTTTATATTACCATAGGGATTATAAGACTATTTAAATTGTTAATCTGATCTTTATTTAACACTGGTAAATAGAATCTATCAAGAAAATATTTTTCTTTTTTTTTTTCTTTTAGATTTTCTAATTTCATGGAATACAGGCTTTTGAAGTAAGACCTAATGATTGTTTGGATTTCCTCAGTGTTTGCTGTTATGTCCTCCTTTTCATTTCTGATTTAGTTAATATGGTTACTATCTCTGGGCCTTTTAGGTAATTTGGCTAAGGGTTTGTTTATCTTTTTGTTTTTCTTAAAGAACCAGCTTTTAGTTTTGTTGATTCTTTGTGTTATTCTCTTTGAGTCTAAGTTATTGATAATTTTAATAATTATTGATTAATTAATTAATAAGTTATTGATAAGTTTAATAATTTTCTGCTGTCTACTCCTCTTGGGTGTGTTTTCTCCTTTATGTTCTAGAGCTTTCAGATGTGCTGTCAAGTTGTTAGTATGCCATCACTTCAATTTTTTTTATGAAGCACTTAGTGCTACATACATTCCTCTTAGCACTGCTTTCATTGTGTCCCATAAGTTTGGGTATGCTGTGCTTTCATTTTTCATTAAATTCTAGAACGTCTTTAATTTCTTTCATTATTTCTTTCCTGACCCAGTGGTCATTGAGTAGAGAGTTGATCAGTTTCCATTAGTTTGTAGGCTTTCTGATGTTTCTGTTGTTGATGAGTTTCAGCTTTAGTCCAGGAGGTCTGATAAAATACAAAGGCTTATTTCAATCTTTTTGTGTCTGTTGAGACTTGCTTTGTGACTGAGTATATGGTCAATTTTGGAGAAGGCTCCATGTGATTCTGGGAAGAAGGTATATTTTTTTGTGTTTGGGTGAAATGTTCTGTAGATATCTGTTAGGTCCATTTGATTCATAACATCCGTTAGGTTGATCATTTCTCTGTATAGTTTTTGTCTTGTTGACCTGTCCATTGATGATAGTGGTGTATTGAAGTCTTCCACTATTAATGTGTGAGGTTCAATATGTGGTTTAACTTTTAGTAATGTTTCTTTTACAAATGTGGAAGTTCTTGCATTTGGAGCAGAGATTTTTCAGAATTGAGATGTCATCTTGGTGAATTCTTCCTTTGATGAGTATGAAGTATTCTTCCCCATCTCTTTTCATTACTTTTGCTTGAAAGTCTATTTTATTAGATATTAGGACAGCTACTCTTATTTATTTCTTGGGTCCATTTGCTTGGAAAACCTTTTTCAAACCCTTTACCCTGAGGTAATGTCTATCTTTGTTGTATTTCTTATATGCAGCAGAATGATAGGTCCTGTTTTTACATCCACTCTGTCAGCCTGTATCTTTTTACTGGGGAATTGATTCCATTGATGTTGAGAGATATTAATGACCAATGATTGTTTATTCCTTTAATTTTGATATTGGTGGTAGTATTATGACTGTGTGTGCTTCCCTTCTTTTGTTTTTGTTGGTGTGAAATTACTTATTTCCTCTGTTTTCTTGGGCATCGTTACCCTTCTTGTATTGAAACTTTCCTTCTAGTATCCTCTGTAGGGCTGGGATAGTGGAAAGGTAGTGTTTAAATTTGGTTTTGTCGTGGGATATCTTGTTTTCTCCACCTATGGTGATTGAAAATTTTGCTGTGTATAGTAGTCTGGGCTGGCCTCTGTGGTCTCTTAGGGTCTGCAAGACATCTGCATAACCCCTTCTGGCTTTTAAATTCTCTGTCTAGATATCTAGTGTAATTCTCATTTGTCTTCCTTTTTATCTTACTTGGCTCTTATCCTTGTAGTTTTTAATATTCTTTCTTTGTTCTATCCATTTAATGTTTTGATGATTATGTGGCAAGTGGATTTTCCTTTTTGGTCCAATCTATTTTATGCTGTGTAGGCTTCTTCTATGTTTACATGCCTCTCTTTTTTTAGGTTGGAGATATTTCCTCCTATAATTTTGTTGAAGATATTTTCTGGACCTTTGAAGTGGGAATCCTCTTCTTCTATTCCCATTATTCTTAGGTTTAGTCTTTCCATGGTGTCCTAAATTTCCTGAACTTTTTGTGTTATCTTCTATACCTAAGATTCTCTCTTTCATTTCTTGTAGTCTGTTTGTGATGCTTGCATCCTTAGTTTCTGTTCTCTTTCCTAGGTTTTCCATCTCCAGCATGGCTTCAGTTTATTATTATTATTATTGCTTTTATTTCCCTTTTCACATCGTGAACAGTTTTATTCATTTTCTTCTCCTTTTTTTTTTTTTTGTTTGTTTGTATTCTTCTGTATTTCTTTAAGGGAATTATTCATTTTCTTCACCTGTTTGATTGTATTTTCCTGTATTTCTTTGAAAGATTTATTTATTTTCTGTTTGAAGGCCCCTATCATCTTCATAAGCTTACATTTAAAGTCATTTTCCTATGCCTCAGGTGTGTTGAGATATCCAGGGCTTGCTGTGGTATAATAGCTGGGTTCTGGCAGTGTCTTATTGCCCTGGGTTTTGTTGAGTGTGTTCTTATGTTGTCCTTTAGCTATCTAGTTGTCCCTGGTGTTGACAGGCTTGGAGGTCCCCGTAGCCCCTGATGGCTGCCTGCTCTGGAATTGCAGGTAAAGTTGGAGCATGGGAAATAGTGCACAGAGGGCACAGAGCAAACCTCACTACTGCTGGCACTCCTTGTTGTCTGCTGCCTTTGGTAGTTCCTAATGAATGCAGCCTCTGCAATTGCCGACAGAGCTGAGACCTTGGATCTGGCTGGCAGAGGGTGTGGGGCAAACCTTTCCACTGTGGATAGTCCCCAGTGGCTGCTGTCTCTGGGCAAAATATAGATTTTTTTTTAAGCTAAAAAGGAAGTCTGTATTGATGGTCAGTGTCTACATGGGGAACTTGTCTAACTCATGCAGCCCCAATCCTCATAGTTCTTTATCTTTCATACTGAAAACAGCATCCATTTGCTTCAGTTACCAAAAAGCAGAACTACAAAGCCTAAAAATCAAGTTTAGCATATTTAGGGACTTTCCTAGAACCTGGAATAATGGACCCAGTTCTTTGTTAGATTGGGTCTTTGTTCTTGTTTTCGGCAGGTTGTGGCCTCTGTGCTGGATTTTAAGTTTAGAATGGTGCCTCTAACATGATGTCAGTTGTGCTAAAGTCTGTGGACATGTTACCATGGAAACACCCAGAAAGCTGCAGGGAGGCTCAGGGATAATTTTCCAATATCAGAGACCCCAGTACTCCAAAATTGATTATTAACAGTCAAGTGACTATATATAATAATAGATCAGGCAGTGTTTTCTTCACACGTATTAAATTATTTAAGTTAATAAACTTAGAATAATAATTTAACATTAATTTAATCATCTAAAGATAAGAACATGGAAGTGAGAAAAAATACTACATTAGTAAATGACAAAACAGAATTTAACCCTATAAATCCTAGGCAGAGTCCTCACTCTTCACTACTGCACTGTGAGAACAGGAAGAGGTTAGGGATGGGAGGTGTAACTAAAACAGAGGAGCAGCAGTTGAGCCAGTCAGGAATATGGTAGGTGCACAGGTTTGAAAATCACAGGACTGCAGAAATTAAGTTGGAAGGTACCCAGAGGGAAATATGGCAATCTTCAGGTTGTCAAAGCCACAAAATATATAAGGAATTCAAGAAACCAGATATTTAAAAAAAATAATAATAATCCATTTAAATAATGGGGTGCAGATCTAAACAGAAAATTCTCCATAGAGGAAACTAAAATGGCTGAGAAACAATTAAAGGATATTCAATAATCTTAGCCATCAGGAAAATGCAAATGAAAACTACTTTGAGGTTTCATTTTACACCTATCAGAATGGCTAAGATCAACAAAACAAATGACAGCTCATACTGGCAAGGATGTGGAATAAGAGAAACATTTATATGTTGTTGGTGGGCATACAAACTTGTGAAGCCACTATGGATATCAGTGTGACAGTTCGTCAGGAAGATAAAAATCAATCTACCTTAAGATCCATATATACCACTCTTGGGCATATATCCAAAGGGTGTTTTATCTTCCCAAAGAGACACTCTCTCAGACACATTCATTGCTGCTCTTTTTCTAATAGTCAGAAATTGGAAAAGACATAGATGTCCCTCAGCAATAAAACAGATAAAGAAAACATGGTGCATTTACACAACAGAGTATTAGCCATTAACATCTATATTTTATTGGCTATATACAAGAATAAAATAATAAACTGAAACTGAACTAAATACATAAATATAAAACTTAAGACTATTCAAGTACCAAAAGAAAACAAGGTATCATTCTTCTATTGTGTAATTTTATGATTCAAAACACATAAGAGACTTAAGAAAATATTTGAATGTGTGAATAAATATTTACCTAATAAAAGCTGTTTGCTGTGGTTAGTGCTCTGTCAGCTTGATACAAGCTGAGGTTATTTGAGAAGAAGGAACCTGAATTGAGGAAATCCCTCCATCAAATTAGACCATGGTCGAGACTATGGGGAACTTCCTTGACTGCAGTTTTATGTTAGAGATCCCAGCCTACTGTGAGCAGTGCTGTCGCTATTGGAGGTGACTCCCAGAGCACATAAGAAGGCACTGAGCTTCCATGGGCTACATCTGTGCAGGGGTTCTAGGTGATCTCCATGAATGGTCCTTGGCTGGAGTATCAGTCTCAGAAAACACCCCTATGTCCGGATATTTTGGTTCTGTTGCTCTCCTTGTGGAGCTCCTGTCCCCTCCAGGTATTTCTATCTCCCCCTTCTTTCATAAGAATCCCTGCACTCAAAGTTTGGCTATGAGTCTCAGCCTCTGCTTTGATACCCTGCCAGGTAGTCTTTCAGGGACCCTCTGTGATAGGCTCCTGTCCTGTTCCCTGTTTTCTCCCTCTTCTGATGTCCATCCTCTTTGCCTTTCGGAACAAGGATTGAGCATCTTACCCAGAGTCCTCCTTCTTGATTTGCTTCTTCAGGTGCACAGATTTTAATATGTTTATCCTATATTATATAGCTAATATCCACTTATAAGTGAGTATATACCATGCGTGTCTTTCTGATTCTAGGTTAGCTCACTCAGGATGATCTTTTCTAGTTCCCACCATTTGCCTGAAAATTTCATGATTTCCTTGTTTTTAATTGCTGAGTAATATTCCTTTGTGTAAATGTACTACAATTTCTGTATCCATTCCTCTGTTGAGGGACAACTGGGTTGTTTCCAGGTTCTGGCTATTACAAATAAAGCTGCTACAAACATAGTTGAGCAAATGCCCTTGTTGTATATACTTGAGCATAGTTTGGATATATGTCTAGGAGTTGTATAGATGGATCTTGACGTAGCACTATTCCTAATATTCTGAGAAAGCATCAGATTGATTTCCAAAGCGGTTGTACAGTTTCCTTAGTAATGGGAACAGAGACTGTCTCTGACATGAACTGATTGGCCTGCTCTTTGATCACCTCCCCCTGATGGGGAAGCAACCGTACCAGACCACAGAAGACAATGCACTCACCCTGTTGAGACTGATAGACTAGGATCAGATGGAAGGGGAGGAGGACCTGTCAGTGGACTAGGGGCGTGGATGAAGAAGAGGGAGGGAGGGAGGGGTTGGGAGGGAATGATGAAGGGAGCTATAGGTGGAATACAAAGTGAATAAACTATAACTAATAAAAATAAAAATAAACTTATCAGTGGACTTGGAAAAGGGCAGGGAGATGAGGAAGGAAGGGTGGGATTAGGAGGGACTGAGGGAGGGGGCTATGGCTGGGATACAAAGTAAATAACCTGTGATTAAAATAAAAAAATAAAAATTATAAATAAAAAAAATATTAAAAAAAAAAAGAAAGAAAGCTGACCAAGCCATGGAGAACAGCCAGTAAATAGAGTTCCTACATGGTATCTACTTCATGTTCTTGCCTTGAACTCTGGCTTTGACTTCCTTTGAGAATGGACTGTAATATGGAAGTGTAAGATGAAATAAGCCCTTTCTTCTCCAAGTTACTCATGGTCATGGTATTTTTATCTCAACAATAAAAACCCTAGGACAAGAGCCACATGTCTTCATATTGAATAAGCAAACAGACGTTATTGAATTAGGTGTGGAAGTACAAGCATAAATGCACAGACTTTTATCATATATACTGATAGATACAGAAATAAAAATAAATAAGAACATTTCGATGGCTTGTTATTTATACATGTATTTCCTGTTTTCACAGAGAAAATACTTAGGAATACAAGCTCCTAGTAACAAGTAGAGTACACCTAGAATTTTTACCTTTGTTTTATGATAGTGTTTTCACTTGAAAGAGCTTTTTATTGAAAATTGATTCTTCTTTCATATAATGTATCCCAACCACAGTTTTCCCCCCTCCACTCATCCCACATCCTACCTCTCCTCTTCCCCATATCCACTCCCACTCCACTTTCCTTCAGAAAAGAGCACGCCTCCAACAGACAACAACCAAACTTGAGAAAGCAAGATACAATTAAGACAAAGCAAAAACCCTCATGTGAGAGTTGGTGATATACCTGTAATCTCCGCACTCAGCACTCAGGAGGTAGAGGCAGGCAGACTGCTGAGAGTTCGAGGCCAGCCTGGTCTATAAAGTGAATCTAGAATAGCCAAGCTATGCAGACAAACCCTGTCTCAAAAAAAAAAAAAAAAAAAAAAAAAAAACTTAGATCTGAAGCAGTTACAAACAATCAAACAATTACTGAGCACTTTCCATGTGCTTGCTAGCCATTGAGACTAGAGATTAACCACTGGACTAACGATGGACTGAAGGAAGTTTCAGGGCTTTAGGGGTAAGAAGAGAGACAATTAAAAACAAAAAACAAAATAAACACAACAATAATGAAATCACAACCTGCTTGAAAAGAGGTAAGCTTGGAACTTAAAATAGTAGAAGTAATGAGTAGGCTTTCAAAGAAAAAGTACAAATTGGGTAAGTCATACTTTTTTTCTTCATTTATCTGAGTTCTGTTTTATGCCCCTAAGCATCTTCTAAAGAGCTGCTTAAACTATTCTTTTTTAATTTTTTTACTTTATTTTTATTTTTTATTAATTACACTGTATTCACTTTGTATCCCCCATAAGCTCCTTCCTCCCTCCCAATCCCACCCTCCCTCCCCTTTCTTCATTCATGCCCCTCCCCAAGTCCACTGATAGGGGAGGTCCTCCTCTCCTTCCTTCTGATCTTAGTCTATCAGATCACATCAGGAGTGGCTGCATTGTCATCTTCTGTGGCCTGGTAAGGCTGCTCCCCCTCAGGAGGAGGTCATCAAAGAGCAGGTCAATCAGATTATGTCAGAGGCAGTCCCTCTTCCCATTACTATGCAACCCACTTTATATCTAATAAAACCCCTCTGCTTACAAGGTAAAATTGACATGCTATCTACTTATTGCCACAATTACATTTTAGAACATTTCTATCACTTGAAAAAAACATTTACGGCCATTTTTACTGCTATCCTCGTTTCAGGCATCTACTACTGTGTGGTTTTTCATTGTTGTTCTAAACTGATTATTTCGGCATATTTCATAAACATGGAAAATGCAAATAGGATTTGCATTTCTGGCTCAATAATTTTCTGTTGCTAATACTTAGTTACGATATGTGCTGTGTTTATTTGTTCACTATTTGATGTGCGCGACAAACTTATTTCTAGGATTTGGCTATATCAAATAACTGCCATGAACATTTTTCTGCAGGGAAAAAAGTGTTTGCAGAGACATACGTTTTATTGCACAGATTCCTGGGTTTAAAAAAATATCTGTGTTAAGTAGAGTTGGTTTACTTTTAACCAAGAAAGAGCCAGGCCATTTTATACATCTGGCTGTCCCAATCCCAGTGTGTGTGTGTGTGTTTCAGTTTCTCCATATCTTAAACGCTTGTTACTCCTTAACTGATTTTTAAATTTTATTACATTCATTTATTTACTTGCTTTGTGTATAAGTATGGAAGGAGTGCATGTGTGCCATGGTACCTGTGTGGAGGTCAGAGGACAACTTGAACAAGAGTTGGTCTTACTTTCTACCATAGGTTCTAGCACTCAAACCCCAGTTGCCAGATTCGCCAGCAGGCATCTTGACTTTGGGGCCATCTTGCTGGCCCTTTATCTTGTTTTTAATCATACTCATTCGAGTGATTGTTGAACAAGGAAATCAAAATTTCATTGGTTAAAACACAAAACATGTAAATAAAACCGAATTCCAGGATACCCAACACTGGACTTGGAACTCTCCTGATACAGAGATCGCTTTCCTCAGCTTAGCCACGCAGAGGGGTTTTAGCTCTTTATCAAAAACATCAGGGCAATTACCAATGCATTCGATATGAAGAACTTAAGATCCTATGCTACATGCTTCACTCAGTTGTAAAAATTAAGTAGTCACTGGGAATATCCATATTTTTAACACAAGGAAAGAAAAATAAACACAGCAGAGAGATCTATTGTCACCATCTGTGTCATTCAGATGATAAGTGGTCAACAGGGACTTCAAACTGAAGTTCGTGCAAGTCTTAAAACTGTGTGCTTCCTTATTTCAAACGTTTTGTCTCCAACTATCAGGGAGAAAGTAGACAAGGTATAAGCCTCTTCCCTGTGTTCGCCTTGAGACTAGATGACACTAACACAGATTCATCAAACCACCCAAGGCAGAGCATTTTGGGGAATTCATAGTTTCCACTGGGTTTCAGGAATATCTAAATCAGTATAAAGAAAAATGTGTATAAGTGAATCTCTGGAGAATTAAAGTTTAACATTAGCCCTGCAGAATAGGTGAATATTGAAGGGGTTTTGTTCATTTTCGGAAAGAATGCTGTGATTGTGTCAAAGAGAATTATAGCAGAAAAGAAGATAAGTGGCACATATGGATGGGAGGACTGAAGAAGATGATTTTCTCATCACAACGGAAAGATATATCAGTACTTTGACTGTCACAAAATGATGCAGTCATAGTAAAGGTCACAGTTAAGACGTTTTCGGGAAGCTGAGACGAACAGTGTGTAACCATGGGAACACCAGGAAGTAAGAGATCGTACATGAGATTCCAGTCCAGGAAAATCCTTGAGGCAAGTGTGTGGGAACTGAAAACATTGTAGGTAAAATTCAAGGAGAGAGATTTTCACATAATACAAGAGCTAATGGAGGAGACAGAACTTATCAAAGAGAACTCTGATGCTCCAGTTCTGAACTAGTAGAATGGAGCACCAAGAAAGTCATGGGAAAACAACTCCCAAAAGTGTAAGAAAAAGTAAAATAGGGGGAACCTAAACTGTACTGAAGAAATAGTTTGGGTAATTACATAGTCTGTTCTCAGGGGCTTCATTGTCGTACTCTTGAGGGTTGTGGGTAGCTAACATTCCAAAGAACTCCCTCTGAGTGAGGCAGGGGTGGGAGGTTGTGTTCCTGGCTGATGTAATAGCCCTCTGACTCTAGGCAAGTCCAGGGATGGATGCAATTCCCAGATGGTAAACAGCAATTAAGTGTGTAGCTGGATGCACGTAAAGCACAGCAGAGGAAAGTAGGAGGCAGGAGCATCACTATTTTGAAGCATATGCCAAAATCACTTTCTCAATGACAGCAGGATATATACTCTTTATGTAATTAATTTAGAAACTGCATTTCTGCAGACAATCCTTCAATCTGTTATATACCCAAGACTGCAGATCACACTTCCAAAACTTTATTTTTGCAAGAAAGAGTTATGTGGAAAAGCGAGCATAGAAGGAAGTTGAATTGAACCTGTTCATCTTTTCAGCTTTTGAGACAAGGCCAAAATGGGCTGCATCAAATAATAAATATATTTGAAGAAAGAGGGCAGCTGTTTACTCTCCCATGGTCAGCTTTACTGAACAGGGGGTGCGAAGCTGGCTGAGAAGATGGAGTATCTCAACCAGACTACAGTGAGCCACTTCTTCCTGGAGGGTCTGATGTACACGGCTGAGCACCCTGGCCTCTTCTTCCTCCTCTTTCTCCTCATCTACAGCATCACTGTGACTGGCAATCTCCTCATTCTCTTTACAGTGGGCTCTGATCCTCATCTCCGCTCCCCCATGTACCACTTCCTGGGCCACCTCTCCTTCCTGGATGCATGTCTGTCTACAGTAACAGTGCCCAAGGTCATGGCAGGCCTGCTGACTCTGGATGGGAAAGTGATCTCCTTCCAAGGCTGTGCTATTCAACTATATTGCTTTCACTTCCTAGCCAGCACTGAGTGCTTTCTATATACAGTCATGGCCTATGACCGTTACCTGGCTATCTGTCAGCCCCTGCATTACCCAGTGGCCATGAACAGGAGGGTGTGTGCAGGCATGGCTGGGAGCACTTGGGCCATAGGTGCTGTGCACTCTGCAATTCATACTTCCCTGACCTTCCTCCTGTCCTACTGTGGACCTCACCATATTGCCTACTTCTTCTGTGACATCCCTCCAGTACTGAAGTTAGCCTGTGCAGACACCACCATCAACGAGCTCGTCATGCTCGCAAACATTGGTGTGGTGGCTGCAGGTTGCCTCATCCTCATCATCATCTCCTATGTCTTCATTGTGGCCGCCGTGCTTCGCATACGCTCAGCAGAGGGAAGGCAGCGGGCCTTCTCCACTTGCACAGCACATCTCACAGTGGTGCTCCTGTATTACATGCCCCCGGTCTGCATCTACCTACAGCCAAGCTCCCCCGGCGCAGGGGCGGGAGCTCCAGCGGTTTTCTACACCATAGTCACTCCAATGCTCAATCCTTTCATTTACACACTGAGGAACAAGGAAGTCAAGCGGGCTCTGCGAAGGCTGGTATGTAGCTCGCCAGAGTCTCCAGCAGGCAGCCCAGCTCCCTAACCTGAGCCTGCAGCTGTGTTCTATGCCTGCCAGGAAGACAACCACTCAAGTCCTACTCTAAGGAGGAAAGTGATGAGTGTCAACTGGGTCGCATGTTCTTCTCTTTGGCCTTCAACAGCAATTCCATTACAAACTCTTCATCAATAAAATGCAGAATACAGAGGTGTCTTTTTCTAGTATTTTCAAGACTTAAGCTTAAGGGTATTTTAAAATATTATTCAAATGCTTATTGTTTTGTGTACTTTTTGTAAAGTAATTGTATTGACTCTATATCCATTATGAATTCTTAAAGCAAAAGTACAAGGTCCAAATTACTGTGGTTTACCTCCTGGTTTAAGAGAAGAGAGTAGGTTTTATCATGATAAACATAAAACCCCAGCAAGAACTGTGGCTTGCCCAGCATCACTTAGAAAGTCATGACCTTATCTCTTCCAATTCCAGGTTCTGATACCTAAAACCATACTCACGGTAAGACAACCAACTTGGAGTTGAGACATACCCATGTCCCAAACGCTGAATCTTCTAGTCAAAATAGATAGAAAATTTTGTAAAATCGTATAGTTGTAACTTCAGTTTAAGAAAAAAGTTAAAAATAATTCTCATGTAGAATTGTATTAGGTTTAAATGAGATAATTGACAAGGTTTTGGTATTTCCATTGGTGAACAACCACAAGAACAAAATTTTCGATAATGAGGTGACAAATCCATCATGATTCTATTTAAAGTAATTTGCGATAGGGTGGAGGGAAGGAACTCTGATGCCTTTCACGACAAGTGACTGATCCTAACCTTTGGATAAATGTGCTTTCACTGCAGAGCTAAACACATTATATCCACAGCACTTTTTCACTTTAATTGTACTGTTCTTCTGTAGGAATAGCCACAGCTAAACAAATTACTCCTTATGCTATGTCCTATAGCAAACGAAAACAACTTATAGAATGATCAGTTCATAAACTAATACAATACAATAAACATAAAAGGATGGAATTTGTATTAATGGACACAGGTCTTAGAAATTCAAAGATGTTGTTACAGGTTTATTTATGAAAGAAAATAATTGAATGTGTATTAGAATTAGAATAGCAACTGTAATGGATAATCGTGGTCATCAACTTAACTGGGTCTGGAGAAAACTAAACCAAACAATGACAGGCACACCTTTGAGGGATTTTATTGATCATATTATATGAAGTGGAAGGCTTCACTCTTGAGCAGCATTTTTGGTGGTAACCCAGATGAAAGAACACAGAAACGGGGAGCCTGCTTGGCTTCACACTTGCTAACAAGCTCGTCACCTCTGTAGTTACAAATGCTACCTGCCTTAGCTGATATCAGAACTAGACTCTTCGGGATTCCAAAGGAGACTGAAGATCAGCATCTCTCTAAGAAACTTCCAGACCTACAGAGACAGACTGGGATTGCTGAGACCT
Organism: Meriones unguiculatus; assembly: GCF_030254825.1. NCBI lineage: Eukaryota > Metazoa > Chordata > Mammalia > Rodentia > Muridae > Meriones > Meriones unguiculatus. Next base: position 175,816,866 of record NC_083349.1, read on the forward strand.
CCAGCCTCATGAACTGAGCATCTACAGAGTTCTTTACCTTCCCAAGTTTGAGTCAGCCATTGTTGAACTTCAGAAAATATACCGTGGGAGCTAATCTAATAAACCCATTTTAATATGCATTCATTCTATCTGTTCTCTTTCTTCCAGAAAACCCTGAATAATACAGTAATTGTAACCCACCATCAAATGCATTTCCTCAAGGCAGTGTGATGATTGCATTACCTATATTATTGCTCATCAGCAATATTTTTTTCCCTTTTTGCTGCTTTCCCAAGACAGGGTTTCTCTCTGTAGCCTTTGTTGTCCTGAACTCGCTTTGTACACCAGGCTAGCCTCGAACTCACAGAGATCTGCCTGCTTCTGCCTCCCTATGTACTGGGATTAAAGGCGTGCACCACCATGCCCATAAGGAGTATATTTCAATAGACATTTTTATTTTCCTTTCTACCTGCAGATGGGGAAATCATGACCTACAGAGGCAAAGAAGCTTTCTCAGGACCGTGCAATTTTAATAGCTGAAGCTAGAACTTCAGTTCTAATTTGCAGGAAAGGTTTTCCTGTAAGAGTGACTAAAGATTCTTCACATGAGCTATCCAAAGCCATGAAAAGAAGTTAAATAACACTGATTGAAAGAAAGATTGATTGATATCCTGCCTCGTGTTCAATAGCTCATATTCACAATTTTACAATACTCTGGAAGGCAGAGCATGTGAAAAAAATCATGATTGTAGTAATTGAGTAGCAGCAATTACCCCAATGATGAAAATGCCAATGGTCATTGTTTTCAAGCCATTCTTAAAATAATATGCTCTGTGTTCCTGCTCTTAACTTGCTTCACTGTGAATAAATAAAGTACCATTTCTTTGAAAAATATTCTTTTACATAGAATTTTGGGTCAAGTTTACATTAGTTTGCTTTTATGTCAGTTCTGATTCAGGTACTCATGCAGATGCTAGCCTATACATACACATGGATATATGTAACAGCTGAGAGTGTAGGCGTGGCATAATATTTTTATTTATTGTTTATTAAATTTTATTCACTTTGTATCCTGGCTGTAGCCCCCTCCCTCATTTCCTCCCAGTCCCACCCACCCTTCCTCTTTTTCCCCTATGCCCCTCCCTTAGTCCACTGATGAAAGGGGAGGTCCTCCTCCCCTACAGAAATTGTGGTACATTTACACAATGGAATACTACTCAGCAATTAAAATTTGTTTATATTCTTGTTCTTGCATCCTTGTTTTGTTCATTCTAAAGACAAAGAGATGTTCTGACGAGCTGCATAAGTCTTTTTTTTTTTTTTCTTGCCAAGCTGTGACGGTTTTATTAACTGACCAGATTACAAAAAAAATGTCATAGATAACTCCTGGGCAGCACCTTAGTTCATCCGTCTAATAAGCCTGTTTATCTGGTCTTCCCTGTTGCCAGCATCTCCACCTTCCACAAAGTGAGTTGTCTTTTTCTTCATTCCACCTCGTGGAGAAGACAGTTTGAAGGGCCACAGGAAGTTATTTGCTTCCTTGAAGTGTTTTCCAACTGTATATAACTCATGAATTAGATCCTCCATGCAGATGATGCCGAATTTACCAAGAGATCGAGCAATCAAGGAATTTTCTGTCAAGGCAATTCGCTTCTTATTGATCTTGCCATAGCCACGCTTGTAGATGAGCTCATTCACAGACTTCAGGTTGGGGTACCCCCATGCAATGTACGGCTCCACACTCCTCAGCATGTTAATCGAAGCCTTGTTGAGCTTGACAAAGGTGCCATTGAAGATCTGCCGAAGGCGAAGAAGCTGCAACACCTTGCGAACCTTTGGGCTTACACCATTGATACCTCGGATTCTGATGACAAACGCCAGTTTTGGTTCTGCAGGGACGTAAACATTTCCAGCTTTCCTTGCCATCCTGGCCATGCGAATCTCTGTCCGGTACATCTGCCTGTACTCCTTGTGATAGCGCTTGGCCTTCTCATAGATGAGCTTCCTCCTTGCCTTTCGCAGCGTCTTCAGGGCAAATTTCTTCCGCAGGAGCTTCACCTTCAACTCTGTGAAATTCCTTCGCTTCTTCTGAAGAGTTTCTGGCACGGCAGGAACCTTCTTTTTCTTCTCTGGTACAGCCTCCATGGTGGCAACCAGTAAAAAAAAAAAAAAAAAAAAAAAAAAAAAAAAAAAAAAAGGAGCTGCATAAGTCTTAATCCTCTGTTTACTTTTGATTTATATTTGAGGTCTGTTGCTGTTTTCATTTTTTAAAAATATTGTCCTTTATTTGCCTTTGAATTCAGCATTCATTTACTGTGTTATATCAATAACGTCTAAACCTATTCAAGAACTTTTAAATTTCATTTGTTTTAAATTCTAGGTATATAAATTTTTATTAGTTTTCTACAAATAAAATTTAAAAATAAAATTTAAAAAAATCTTTTTGTTTTTAAAGTTTTAAGGTTAGTTAAAAACATGAGATTTGCAGGCAAATGGATAGAACTAGAAAAGCTCATCCTGAGTGAGGTAACCCAGAAACAGAAAGACACTCATGGAATATATTCACTTACAAATGAATAATAGCTATGTAATATAGAATATATTTTTACTTTTAATTTATTTATTTTCTTTAAATCAAGTCCACTCCAATTGTTTATTCATCTTTGCTACACCCACGCCAGTGTCACCATAGTAGCATAAGCTACAGGGCAGGAGATATGATTTCTCCAGAAATAAGCCCCCTGGAAGGTCCCTGGCAAACTCATCCCACTTAGAAAAGAGGCATGTTCTGAGATTTCTACACTTCTTCAGTTGTGGCTCTGGGGCTGGAATAATGAATTCTTTGATCTTTCTCTGTGACACCTGAAACAGCACAACTAACTTTATAAAGAAATTTATTATTAGTAGATTGTTAAAGGCTTTAATAAAAATAATAAGTTTAAGGAAAGTAATGAATTAGATTTAGTATTAATAGGCATTAAGAATAGTAAAATAATAATAGACTCCTTCTTAAGAAATAATAGCATGAGAGGTGCAGCTGACAGGAGTTTCCCCCTCCCTTCAGTGCCTTGTTCCTAGAGATCATAAATCTTGGGCAGGACATATGGGAGGAGGGTTAACAAAGGTGTAGTTAGATTTTGATATAGAGAGGGACTTTGGCAGGTATCTGACTTAGCTCCTGACTTTCCTCTTCACTGGTTAGCAATAATGAAACTATATTTGAGGTTTCTTTTCCTTTGTTTGCTCTGATCAAAAAGTTTTTAGGTCAAGATTACTTGTGGGTACTGCTTTATGTTTGACTGCATTTTGAGTTAAAATGTAAACTTTGTGTTCTTGGTAAAAGTCTGAATGTTCTGGGAAGTATGCCAATTTTAAGGTGCCTTTTGTGAAATCATTATAAAAATACTAGTTTGATTTCAGTAAAGTTGCAGCAGAGTCAAAACCATCAAGGTGTCTCTGTCTATCAATTCTTCACCGAAACCATGTCTGCCTGTCCAAAGCCTTGTTCTCCCACGGACGACGGGAGCCTGACTGGGCCGGTCCATGGCACATCTTCCCATCACTGACCTCCCATATTTCATGTTTTCTTTTTTTCTTCATTTAATATATTCAGCACATCTAATATGTATATGCATTACAGAGACATCAGTGAAATGTGGATAGTCTCTCAGGAGCAAAATTCTTGAATAAAGCTGTCTTCCCTCGAGAGCCATCAATTGTCAATAGCTCTTCAGCTAGGGTAGAACTTCATGTTCCTCCCCCCAAAAAAATTGTCCATGCTAGGATATTTCTGGCTTATAAGTCCTGTGCATTTTGACATGACCAATATCAGGTCATGAGTGCAGCAGCCCTGCTGTGTCCTAAAAACACTGGTTGACTGTACTCATCCATTACCTCTGGCTTTTACGATATCTCTATTCACTCTTCCATGATGATCCCTAAGACTTGGGGGGGCGGGAGTATGATGTAGAAGAACCATTTAGAGTTGAGTACTCTGCAGTTTCCAAATATCTATATGCTGGTCAATTATCAGTTTCTGTGTTCATCCCTAGTGCTAAAAAAAGCATTGATGATGAGGTTTGAAGATTGAACTAACATATGAGTATAATAATAATTCATTAAAAGTCAGTTTAATACTGTGTACATTTGGCAAAGTTGTAGTAATATCATCCTCCACAGTGGAAGACTTAGCCAGCCACAGGTTCTTAGCTCTGAAAACAGTGTCAAGCACAAGGCCCTTCTTGTGGAAAAGGCCCTAATCAATCGGGAAATGACTGGTTTCTCCTATAATACTCATGCCACTATTGCACCATTACTATAGTTCACAGTGTATAGTTGGGTAGTACTGATGACGAACTTTCTCCTCCAATACTATGTGTAGTACCTTCCAGCATTATAAAAACTAACCAGTGGAGACAAAGCTCCCAGCTCTGAACCATCCTGATTTCTCCATGTTTAATGTTTTAAGTATGTGGTGTCTTCAGCAATAGGGTCTGTCATCAGATTCTAGACAGTAGCCAAGAGCAATGGCAGTAGAGTGAAATATTTGGTGTTCTACAGTATATGTGGTGCTCCACAACACCAGTATACCGGCAACCCCAAAAGAGGTAGTCCATTCCAGCACTGTGCTATTCCACAGCCTATAATGATGAAGAGGAGCATTGGTTTCCAATTAGAGAGTTACTTAAATTATTTTTGTATATGTGCGAAATGGTATAGCTACATTATTTTTACATATGTGTGTAATGGTATATGATAGATTGATACTGATTGCTCTCGTATCTGCATGACTTTTCACTCCCTCGATGACTGTGTGTTCCTTTTCTTCTCACATCCACATCACCATTTGTTGTCATTGCTTTTGTTTCTCATGTTAGACATTCTGACTGAGGTAATGTAAAATCCCAAAGTAGTTTTAGTTTACATTTTAATGACAGATTTTGAAATGCTGATCATTTAAAAAAATATTTCTCAGCCATTTTATTTCATATTTTGCTTTGTTTCATTACTTTTTCTAATTTTAACTGATTGTTTTTGTATTAGTTACTTTTCAGTCACTGAGAAGGGGCACCATGACCAAGGCAAGTGTTAGAGGAAAGTTTTCATTGGGGATTTATAGTTTCCGAGGATGCGACCATGACCACCATGGTGGGGAACATTGCAGTAGTCAGGCAAGCATGGTACTGAGGTAGTGGGTGTGAGCTCACATCTTGATCCACAAAACAGAGCCTTTAGAGCCTCAAAGCTCACCCCAGCAGCACCCCTCATCCAACAAGACTATACCTCCTAATCCTCCCCAAGTAGTTCTACCAACTAGAGACCAAGCAATCAAATATATGAACCTATGGAGACAATTCTTATTCTAATCACCAAAGTACTTTTGACCTCTAGATTTTAATATCTTTTTATATCCAAGATGTAGTATGTTTTTTGGGTATATTTTGTTCCCATTTGGTAAACAGCCTCTTCACTCAAGTGATTACGTCCTGTTCTATACGGAAGCTTTTTCGTTTCATGAATACTGTTTATTAACCAATGTTAATAAACTCTGTACTACTAGAGTCCTGATCAGTACAGAAAGCTCTTTCTGGAGCTTACAAGCTCCAGTATCTTCCTAACTTTCTCCCCTGTCAGATTCAGGGTATCAGGTCTTAAGTTGAGATCCTTGATCCATTTGGAGCTGAGTTTTGTGGCAGATGGGAGACAAAGATCTGTTTGAATATTTGTTGATGATTATAGTAATAATTATTTTGGTGGGAATTTGCTATGCCCTCCTTTGCTTATAAATAACTATTAATGGTTTCTACCCTATTTAAGACCATTTAGTTCCTGAATAAAAGACACAAAGATCTTTTAGCTGCATAATAAGCCTTAAAGCATTAGAGCTGGACAGATATCAACCCTCTAAGCTATTTTGCTGTTTTCCAGTTTTGTACCCCAATATTACTTGCCATAATTGTTCCTGCCTGGGCTACTTCTATTCCTTCAGGCCAGCCCTTGTGGCCATGTGATCATGGACTGTTTGCCCCATGATGACTTTCTTCTTCGTAGGCTTCCTCTCTTGCTTCTCTCTCTCTCTCTCTCTCTCTCTCTCTCTCTCTCTCTCTCTCTTCTCTCTCTCTCCTCCCAGACTCATGGTTCCTACCTCAGACCCCAAGCCCAAGAACCAAAACTTTACCTACCTCTCTTCTGCCCAGTTACAGGCTGTCAGCAACTTTATTTAACCTATAGAGATATCTGGAGAGCAAGTTTACACAACATCATTTGGGGTACATGAGAATGCCCTCATCCAGCCTACAACAGATCTTGGTGACTAGAAATTAGCATTTGAATATACAGCACCAAACCAATCCCCAACAGATGGTAGGTTTATTTTTTCCTCCAACATGTGTTGTTACCTTCTCTCTCAACAAATGGGGTAGTTGCCGATAGGTGAACTTATGCATGGTCCTCAGTTCTATTACATTTATTAACATGTCTGTTCTGTTTTTATGCCAATGACATGCTGGTTTTTGTTCTGTACCTCTGTGGAATACCTTGGAATCAGGTAGCATAATGCTTCCAACACTGTTTTTATTATTCAGAGTTACTTTGGCCATTCTGTGTCTTTGTGTTTCCATATAAAATTTAAGATTAGTTTATTTCTAATTTTGAAAGGGATTGCACTGAATTGTAGATTTCTTGAGTAGGATGGCCATTTTCACAATATTAATTGTAACAAATCATAAACATGCATGGGCTTTCCATTTCCTAGAATCTTCATCACTTTCTTCAGTGTCTTAACATTTCCTTGCACAAGTATTTGTCTTCTTTGGTTGGATTTATTACAAGATATTTCTAAGGCTGTTGTGTATGAGATTATTATCCTGATTTCTTTCTACGTATGTTTGTTGTTAGACTATAGAAAGGCTACTTATTTTATGTTAAATTTATATCCTGCTATTTTGTTCAATGTATTTATCAGCTGTAAGTGGTTTTTGATTGAGTCTTTAGTTTTTAGTCTCTTATGCGTGAGATAATTTCATCTACAAATACAAATTTTTTGATTACTTGTTTTCTATTTGTCTCTCTTTGTTCTTCTGCAACTGTCTTATTGCTCTAGCTAAGACTTCAAGTACTGTATTGAGCAGGGTTAGAGAGTGTGTATATATTTATCTTGTTTATGGTTCTCCTGGAAATGCTTTTGAGTTGTTCTTTTCATGTGTACTATGTACATATAGACTATAATGCCAAGTTTCTCATAGGTTTAGCAGGTTCAAACTCAGGTCTTCACACCTGTCCAGCAATCCCTTACTCATGGAGCCATGTCTCCAGACCCCGTTTTCTATCCTTAAAAGAACAGCAGTCAGTTTAAATCAGGACCCAGGCTAAAGACCTCACATTATCTTATCACCTGCATAGAGGCCTATCTCTAAACACTCTCCTATGAAGAAAGGCTTAGTCAACCCAAGTCCTAGACCAGAGTTGTGATTCTGGACACTCAGTATGACTGGTCTAGTTGGTCACCGCACGAAAGCAAGTGAAACCAACCATTAAAAGGCAGGGAAATAGGTCAATTAGAATGAATGTTTGGAAAAATGGAAATTAGGTATTTCGGCCTTCTTTGAGATAGCGACATGAAGTTAGGTTTAGCTAGAGAAAGAAAATGTTCAAAAGTGAATTTGCATAATTAAGCAATGCTGGGTCAAAATGTGGACTAACCAATCATGACCTTAGCTCTGGTTCTGAAAGATAGACCTGGAAGTTTTCTTAGCACCTTCAGGAGTAATGTAATTCCCATGATCACCTCTAGTTGGAGGTGACCTCATCATGGAGGATGTGTCTGTTAATCCCAAAATCCATTGTTACTATAAATTTAGGGCCAAATGACTAAAGATATGTTTTGGAAGTCTGGAATGGGACACTGAAAGTTGGCAGAAAGATACTTCAGTTATTCTTATCTCTGGGCCTTCAGCCTTGAAGGGAGTTAAGACAGATTAAGTAAAGAAAATTACTAGGAGGGCAGGAACAAACAACCAAATAATTAATATGCCTACATGCAGAGGAAATCAGGAAGTAAACTCAAAGAAAAGGAGACAGAAACAAATGAAGGCAGATGTCTATACTTTTATTCTGCTTTTAATTACTTTGTGAACCCATGGAAGAAAATGGTACTTTTCAAAAAGAAAAAAAAAAAAAAAAAAAAAAGGCTTCCTGAATACCTGTCCACTGTGGGATTACAGGTTTTCCCTGTGTACAGTTTCATGAAAGCAACTACTGTTAGTTTAATATGAAAATGTCAATACTAAGAGAACACCAATAATAAAACTTGCAAGACCTTGGCTCAAAACCAGACCACGTGGGTCCAAATCCAGCAGTTTCTCCAAGTGTAGACTCTTATATAGAGAAAGCAAAAAGCACCAGATTAAAACTATTTCCACCTATCTTGTTCTCCAGTTTAGCTGACACTCATCTTCTCTCATGCAGAACTAGCCAAAGAAACATCACCCCTCCTGTGGGCCATGGCAATTCCATGTTCCTTACAGTATGTTGCTTCATGGCTTAAAAACAAGCTGCTCCTGAAATGCCCTGGATTGTTTATAAATAAACACTCACGCACAGTGTTTCTGCACAGAGGAGGGAGATTTCATTCTGGCCACTTAGGGGGTTGATACACTAGAGTTGCTTAAGCTCAGTAGTTCAAGGCCATCCTGAGCAATAGATAAGCCTGAGCCAAAAAATAAATAAAATCAAAGCAAATAAGAGCTGATTCCTTTGTGTGACTAGTAGCACCTGGATTTTTACTACTTTTAAATGTCAGGGTTTCAGAATGTAGTAAGACATTGTTTAGCATTTGAAAGCATTTCAGATCAATCCTTAGCACTTCCATGAATAAATGAAAATAAACAAATGAAGATTTTTCCCTTCGAAGCCCAAATACATGAACCATATCCCTTAATTATTTTCCTCTACACCACATACTTCTGTGCTTACCTCTCTTCTACTAATCAGACTCACAATCATCTGTTTCTCATGCCTCAAAAGCATTAAAATCATTCCTGCATCTGGGAGAATTCCAGTTTTCAGTCTTCCTGTAATGCTCTACTGACTGGCTTGTCTGAAAACTCTGATTGCACACACACTCCTCAGAACAGCCTGTCCTGACCAGGCAACAGGAAGTAAACACATTGTAAGTGTCTGTACCTTCTCTATTAAGGAAGGGTGTCCACAGTACTCCTCAAGTATATTCAGATATATCTTTGTCTAATAATTCTTTATCTGCTGCATCTTCTCACTCACCTGGATCTGGTGTCCACCTTAGTGTAATCAATTAGATTTTGGAGACCACAGATAATTAGTATCTTCCTCACCAACTCATTTTTATTTTTAAAATTATCCTAGCAGGATAATCAGGATAAATATTCTGATTATATTCCTTGATTAATAAATCATCATTATCACCACTTAAAAATTCTGAGGCAGAGAAAGAATAAAACTTAATAATGAAGGAAAAATGCAGAGTACTAATGAATTAGATCGACCACAATTCCTCTAGAGGTAACTGACAAACAGTTGTGGTTCAACTTTTTCCCAACAAAGACCTCATTTGAGCTCACATTCATGTTTGTGTGCTTACTTCTACGATAAAAAAAAAAAAAAAAACCTGGAAAAATCCTTGGCCTTCCTTAAGAATAAAGTAAGAAGAGACCAGAAAGATAGATGAGAAGATCATGCTACATGTTTCTGCCCTTTTCAAAACCAGAAAATCAGCCCCTAAACCATCTCCATTACTTAACAGAAATAGATTCAATGAATATGTAAGTGGTTGGCTGAAAGTCAGTTATCTCCATGACAGCTACACAAGAATTCTAGAAAAATTCAACTCTAGAATTTGACCAGCTTGACTTTTCTGGGGTATTACCTCCTTTTCTTCCTTGAATTCATGTAATTTCTGCAAATAACATAGCGAATAAACTTCTTCCCTTCTCTCTCTTACTTGCTTTAACTGTACTTAATTTTACTTACTTTCATATGTACTTACTTTCATTTTCTCTATCATTTGATTATTTGCATTTTATTACAATGGTGGAGTCTTTCCTCCATACCTTTATGTATCATGTATGTTCCCATCTAAGGATTCATCATGTATATCAATTCATTTTCTATTTAAATGAACACCTTTTCTTCAAAGTCTTACTCAATGCAATTTTAACATCTTTATTCCTCAAACTGTAGATGAAGGGGTTCATCATGGGAACCACAACAGTATAAAACACTGTAGATATCTTATCTTGATCCACTGATCCAACAGGAGAAGACTTAAAGTATATGAATGACGATGATCCGAAGAAGAGAGAGACAGCAATCATGTGGGAGCTGCAGGTGCTGAGGGCCTTGGACCTGCCCTTTGAAGAATGGATGCGGAGAATGTTGGAGAGGATCAAGGTATAAGAAATAAAGATGGTGAGACTCGGAACCATCACACTGACACCCACTACGATGAAAACAACCAGCTCATTGATGGCAGTGCTTGTGCAGGAGAGTGTCAGCAGAGGGGGTATGTCACACATATAGTGATTGATGATGTTTCCATCGCAGAAGGTGAGTCTCAGCATACATACTGTATGGGCCAGGGCACCCACAAACCCCATTGTATACCCACCCACCATCAATACAAAGCAGACCTCATGGGACATGGTCACCTTATAAAGCAGGGGCTTACAGATGGCAGCGTATCTGTCATAGGCCATCGCTGTCAAAATACAACATTCATCAATAACAAAGAAGGCAAAGAAAAAGAGCTGAGTCATGCACTCAGCATGAGAGATGATGTTCTGCTTCACAAAACTCACCAGCATTTTGGGGGTTATGACAGAGGAGTAGCAGAGATCTGTGAAGGAAAGATTGAACAGGAAGTAGTACATGGGGGTGTGCAGGTGAGGATTCAAAACAATCAGAACAATCAAGCCCAGGTTCCCCACCATGGAGACCACATAGATTCCCAAGAAGAGGAAGAAGAGAGGCAGCTGGAGCTCTGGCTGCTGTGTCAGGCCCAGCAAGATAAACTCCTTCACAGAAGAATTATTTTCTGAGGCCATTTCTCGAGTCATAGCTATGAGAATGGGAAAAGGAGGGGCATTAAGATAATATCCAGGCTTTTACAAGTAAACCCATATGATGAGACTGAAAGCCAGAATGGAGAGATGAATGCTAGCCCTACATTTTTTGGCCCTTCTGTTTGTCTAAATTTCATGTAATTGAGAGCACATAATTATACAGCATGAATATGAAAGCTCAGAAGTCAATTTTATTCAGCGTGCTAATGACCACTCTCTTGATTTTCAGAATGTCTGTTCCACTCTCCCTGCCCCATTCATGCCTTGCCAGTCTAACTCCCCTCTGAGCTCAGTGAGATCTCAAGGAGACAGGAGAGGAAGCCCATGAAAGCCCCTCTGGCTGTCTTAGATGAGGTTTCTAAAAGCAAAGTACCTTACATACAATTGAAGATTAACCATTTTACATCCCCTTCAAGAAAGAAAAAGGTAACTCTTCTGCCCTATTCTCATGCAGGGCAAATAGCTTCAACTAATTTTAGGAAGTGACCATGCAGGGCAAAAAACAGGTCTGTTCAATTGTTGTTTTTCCTACTCCAGCCCTATTCCTTCAAGCTCTGAAAAACTATGAGCTGCAGATTGTGGATTCAAGGGTGGCTTTGCCCAGAGTGTCTTCACCAACCCTACTAAAATCAAAAGAGCCACATGATAATATGGCCCAAGGGGCTTAATGAGCTGGATAATCCTTGGGACCTGATTAAAAGTTGGAAGGCCTGTGATTCCCCAAGGTTTTCTCTGAAGATCAGGCTTTGAAATTAAGCAAAATTCGGTACCCTGCATGTACAGCCTCGTCAATAATGACAACGCCTTACTAGAATGGCACAATTTTATGTATATTTGGGCATATCACAAGTCATAAAAAAAGTCAAGATGACTGTTTCTTTATATTCACTATCTTCTATAAAATCTCTTCAGTACTATAAAATGTTTTGTTTGTTGGCATTATTTTTGCTCATCCCTGATTCTTTTTTTAATTTATCAAAGCCCAACATGTTGTAATATAGAGATGTTGGTGGAAATTTAAGCTTTATATTATTCTATATCATCATAGAATGATGAAAAAGAAAATTGTGTTTAGCAGGATGGATCTTGTTTGTTTTCCAAAAACAATTTTTTCTAACTTTTTTTGAGATGATAATAAAATTATATTTCTTCCTTCTTTTTCCTTCCTCCCAACCCTCCCATACATCCTTCCCTGTTCTCCTTCAAATTCATACATCTTTTTTTACTAAAAATTTTTATTGTATGCATAGATGTATGTTGTATATATACATATATATTTCAAAATATAACCTGCTCTATTTGAATAATGTTATTTATATGTGTGTTTTCAGTGCTAACTAATCTGCAACAAATGCCTAGAAAATTTACAACTATAAAAATATACATATATATATACACACACATACATATATACATACAGACATACATACATATGTGGGAGCTGCTGACCAGTTCTCAGTGGCTGGCTGGGCACTCCAGTCTTCAGTAGGACACTGTTAGATAGGTAGAGAGGGCACCTGTACACCCTCAGACCAGTCTGCCACCTCTGCTGAAGAGTGGTGAACTCAGGAGCTGGCACAGTCCATTCGCCCTGGAACTCCTCCTTGGTCACGGCCTTCTCAGCAGCAGCCTGCCCCTCTTTTTCAGTCTCCTCTGGGTCTCTGTAGAAGTAAGGATCAGGGATAACCTCTCATGGGTGCTCACGGGAGATAGTGCCACGCATGCGGAGTACTTCCCGGGCCAGCATCCACCACATCAGACCCACTGAGTGAGCTCCCTTGTTGTTGCATGGGATGGCAATGTCCACATAGCACAGAGAAGAATCTGTGTTGCACAGAGCAATGGTGGGAAGGCTGACATAAGAGGCCTCTGTGAGGGGATGCTGGTCAGCCCTGGGATCAGTCACCACACGGCTCCGTGAAGGCTGCTTGGATCCGGTTAGTGAAGGTCCCAGGCGTCAAGCAGCCAGCCACTGATTGGCTCCAGTGGCAGCAGCAAACTTCAGTACAGCTCGCTGGCCAGTGTTCCTGGAGGAGATGACGCTGACATCAGCAGGGTACTCAACGGCAACAACAGCCCAAGCTCCAAGAAACAGCTTCTCCCAGGTCCTCTTCAGATTTATGATGTAGATTCCATCACTCTTCCTTTTGTAGATGTATTATTGCTCTATCTGAAAGTCAAAATTGGTGCCACCTAAGTGAATTCCTGTGGCAAGGAATTTGAGGACATCCTCCTCCTTCATCTGCAGGACATCAAGGGCTCCAGACATTTAAGTTATATATACCAGGAATCAAGAACAACAGCATTTGGACCATCCCCGGGGAAGCATGGAAAGCTGTGGCACACAACTTTAATCCCAGCACTCAGGAAGGTAGAGGCACGCAGAGGCATGCAGATCACTGTGAGTTCAAGGCCAGCCTGGTCTACAAAGCAAGTCCAGGACAGCCCGAGAAGCCCTGCCTCTAAAAACCCAAGTATAAATATTAATTTAAATATGCAAGACAAGTATATTAAAAATAAATAAACAATAAATTGTGTTTTAACTAAATTAAAATGTTAAATTATGCAAATGAATACTACCAAGTGTTTATTAAAAAACGGATGATTAATGTTTATTCAAGCCCCCGAACATTTCCATAATCACAGCAGTACCTTATGCTGCATTCAATAATAATGCCTTTGTTGCTTCTGTCCCTACTCCTCCCTTGCCACAGGTAACCACTAATGTGCTCTCCATTTCTATAGACAGTCGCTCAGGAAAGTTACACAAATGGAGGCACGATGTGAACTGTTCTATGGATGTTACCTCTTAGGACTGTTTAACTTATTTCTACGCTGTGCTGTTTGTGTTCCATAAGGCAATGCCCGAAGTTGTCGGTGTTGCGTGTCTTCTCCCAAACCAAAATTGTCACTCTTATTGCTATAGGTGCCACCTAGGTGAGCACGTATGTGTAGGCTTTGCACATCCATACATATGACTATGAACGGGCATGGAATTGCAAGTCACAAGGATGCTCACTCGCTAGCTTGGAGAAAGCATAGGCAAGGTGAATCTATGGTGCCCTCCTGGTGTCCATGGATGAGCCAGCAAGACTGTGTCATCCTGTTGAGTTCTCTGCTCTGGTGTCTGTGAGCCTCTGCTTTCTCCCTCTTTCCTAGCTACTACAGGACTGTTGGTCTCCTCAGTGGCACTTACTACTGGCACTTTTGGTCTCCTTAGTGTTCTGGTAGGAATGAGATTAAAGTGGTCCCCCTGGGAATCATCCTGGAAGGTTAGAGGAGCAAGAAGCTCAATTTGATGTGACGTGCTCACGTGGGGAAATCCAGAAACAGAGCACTGGGGAAGGTGTGATACTGATAAAGTGAACCTCTCTCTTCTCTATATTCATCCTTGTATGTTTTACTCCAGGATTCCCACGCAGTGATTCACGTCTACAAGTTTTCTAGAATCAGTCATTCTAAGAGGGATGAGGATTTTCTCTCTGGTATCATTGTCTTTGTTATTCAAGTTTACAGCTGCTTAAATCATCAATCTGATCTCGCCAGCCTTTGACATGCTCTCTTACTTATGTTTTAGATGTTAGTGTTTGTGTGCTTGCTGTAGCACACATATATCTGTTCGTGTATCTTACTGAAACAAACAATAAAGATAAATCTGGGTACCAGAGGGAAAGAAAAGCAAGAATAGAGGAAGCAGAGTTCACTTGCAGTGTCCACTTAACACTCTGGGGGCGTGCTTCCTTGAATTCCTGAAAACTGGAGAAAGCCTGGCTCATCACTAACTCCCTTTCCCACTGTTAGCAGAGAGCTATTCTGGCGTTCATCATTCAAGTTTATTGAAGCGGCAATGTTTAGAGATCCAAGAATGTTTAAAAAATAAAAATGATTGGCTACAAATACAAGTTACAGTATACACACTGGCATGATTTATGTTTTCTGACTCAAGGTTAGTCGTTCTAGCTTCATTCATTGTTGGATCTTGTCAATAGCCTTTTCCTCATCTTTAGAGGTCATCATATAAGTTCTGAACTTGCATCATCTATTAACAAAATATATTACATTTATTGAGTTGTGTATGTTAACCCATCCTTGCATTTCTGGAGTGAACATGGTAAATAAAATACATGATAGATCTTCTCCTAAACTCTGATTATCTTGTCTTACTTGTCACTTCTATTGATATAGCTCTTCACTGAGATTTTATTTGACTTTATGAGCTTTTTATTCGACAATTTTAATTTTTCCTTATTTATGTCTTAAAAATATATATTTCATTACTTTTAGTGTATTTTAATTAGTTCTTTGATAATTTCACACATGTATACAATGTATCTTGATAATATTCAGTCAGTCATCCCCTAAGGGCCATCCAAACACCCCCTCCTAATTTTCAGGGTTTTTTTATTTTCATGGCGCACCAGGTCTGATTTGTGATGCCCATAGACTCATGAATATGGGGCCATCTACTAGACCATGGTGCAACTACCAGGAGCCACACCCTTAAAGAAAATTTACTCTTTTCCCAAAAAGCCATCAACTCTCAGTTGCTCTTAAGTTAGGAAAGAGAACCTGTGTTCCCCTCCAACACCCATGTTATTACATTGACTGGTTTGGACCTTTCTCAGATCAAACCACAGCTACTGAGAGTTAACAGGCATAGCTGTCCTGCCATGTCAAGAAGGCACTGCTTTGCCCCAGTCCTCTCCAACCTCTGGTTATCATCCTCTTTCTACTCCCTCTTCCTACATCGTCCCTGAGTGTTTGGGAGAAGGTGTATGTCTGAGCACTACACAGAAACCTGTTCTCTACGTTTTGATGAGTTGTAAGTTTCTGTAGTAAATGCTTCCCATTGTAAAATTAAACTTCTCCAGTGAAGTCTAAGAATATATTTAGAAGGCAGTTTGCTACTATGTCCATGTAGGAGAATAGTATTCATAGATTCTTCTCTAGGGTTTGTACCATTCCCAGCCATGGGTTTTGGGAGAGGTGTATAGTACCAGGCATTTGCCTTAAATCCAATCAGAAAAACAATTGTTTGCCCCCATAGCACCCATGCCACTATTACACCAACAAGCATATATTGACCCGTCAGTCATTGTTGAAGTTCACATTGTTCCCAGCTGGGTAAGAGTGTAAATGACTTTTCCCCCAGAAGCTGCATACCATCTTTCAGTACCATGAAAAGCCAGGAGGAATGAAGTATCCTGTTCAGTTCCAAATTCATTCCTCCATGTCCTGTAACCAGTATATGTGGCATGTGTAATAATTCTGGTGGTCAACAAAAAGCAATTACAAAAGTTTACTTTGACAGTCTCCAGGACACTTTTTACAAAAACTTAAGGAAAATATACCACCTCTGGCACTGAGGTAGCAATTTATGGCCTCTAGGATGAGCAATATTTCCTCTGTAGAATAACTCTAATGCACATACATATATGGATATGCATAAATAGAAATAAATATATTATATACGTGTAGCTAAAAAAAAAAAAAAAAACAGTAAGTTCCACAGGGGGTTCTCAAACAATCTTAAGTATAATAGGGCCCATGACCTATCTAGAGTCAGGGTCTTGATCTCATTGACAGTGTCAGATACAGGCTCCATCTCATGGAGCAGGCCTTAAATTCATCTTTAAATTTTGATAGATTGCATGCATGCCACTCTTGTACAAGCATCTTTCAGGCATCTCCTTACTGTGGATCACTGGATTAATACTTGGGAGAACAGATGATTACTTTTTTCCTCGGAAAAAGTGTATAACATCTTTAGGAACTGTGAACGCTAGCCAGTGGGCACGAAGCTCCCAGTTCAGTGCCAACAAGATCTCTCCGTGTTCTATGTAACATAAATATGCCACACCTTCAGCAAAGACATCTTACCCTCAAGTTGTGGAGAACAACCACTAACTAGCAACACCATTGTCCTTGGGATGAATAACTAAAGAGGATGTAACCCATTTCTAGTACTAGAAACTTTGTTTGGTAGTATAAGATATCTAGTTGGGATATATCCCATTACATGGTAGCTCCATTTAAACCCATTTTCTATATACAGCCATAAGCTCCTACGTGGCTATTTCAAAAGGCCTTCAGTTTCAGTTGTCTCTCTCCGTATCCCCTTTTCTACCCTGCCTTCCCATAGCCCTCCCATTTAATCTTTCACCTCTAGTTTTCCTTTTATCTCTTCATAACACTATATTCTATTTTCCCTTCCTTGAAAGACCTCCTCCTCACCACCTCTGGTCCCATACTAATTTCCCAACATCTGTAGGTATTCTAAATTAAACACACATGTCTAAATCACAAATGCTAACATCTATTTAGAAGAGAAAATGCACAGTGTTTGTCTTTATGAGTTTTGGTTACTTTGCTCAGGATAATTGTTTCTGGCTCCATCCATTTGCAAACAGATCTCAATTTTAATAAGAGATGAATAATATTCCAGTATGTGAATGTATCAGATTTTTAATAACAATTTGTCAGTTTATGAACATCTAGACTCTTTCCAATTTGTTGCTGTTATGAAGAAAGAAGCAACGAACTTGGGTGAACAAGTATCTCTGCCATAAGATGTAGAGTTGTGTTTTTTTTTGGGGGGGGGGGGTTTATACCCAAGAATGGTATAGCTAGATCTTGTGGTAAATCGGTATTTGGCTTTTTAAGAGCTTTCACACTGATGTCCAAGGTGGATGTACCAGTTTGTACTCCCAGAAGCAATGAATAAGTGTTACCCTTTCCATTCATCCTTGTCAACATGTTATTAATCTCAGCCAATGCTTGAAATAAGTCTCAAGGGTCATTAACATCAGTTATTTCTTTTTCTCTCCCTTCTCTACTGACTTCCTTATTCCACTAGCTGTTCTGTGTTCTTCTTGATTTTATTTCTGAGTTTAATCATGTTACTCTAATAATTATTTTGACTTTGGGGTTGGATTTTCATCTTTTTCACTCTCACTGGTGTCCGTTACTGCAGAATTAGTAGTTTTGGGCGACATCATCTTGCCTTACATATTTATGGTTGTATTTCTGAATTTGGATTTGCACAAATGGAACTAAGTTGTTGGTTGGTATTTTTTAATCAACCATAGTATATCAACGAAAACATTTATAATGTGTAAGTGATACTAGCTCATAGTAGGGTTGAAGTGTTTTTTTCTTCCCACTGAATGGACGACATAGATAAGCAGTTAACATTTCAAATCGCATCCTCAGGGCGATTCAACTTCTCTCTTCAACTTTGCTCTGAAGAGTATAATATTAAATGCGGAAGCAGCCACAATCAATATACATATTCTCTATGAAAATACAGTAATAACCAGTATATTTTTGCCCTTTTGACTCCAATATTTTTGGAAGTAAACCAAGAGGGATAGCAGCAGGTTATTAGTTACTAGGAATAAAGAGGAAATAAGCAGAGCAAGACCAGTGGAGTAGTATTGACACTCTGAACTGACAATGTGAAGGCCCTGATGTACAATTATGTTTGCTTCCATCTGATTCTAGCCTCTTAACCAGCTGCGTTTGTCTGGGTTCTTTGTTCTGCCATTATCTTGGTCACTCTACCTCATTTGTGACCTCAATAGTGTTGATTACTTTGGGCTAGAGAGAAGGTTCAGAAGTCAGAGCACTGGTTGCTCTTCCAGAGGACCTGGGTTTAATTCTTAGCACCCACAGGGCACCTCATAACCTTCTGTAACTCCAGTTGCAGAGAATAAAATGCCCTCCTTTGGTCTCCATTGCTACCAGGTACACATGTAGACAAAATACTCATACACATGAAATAAAATTTAAAAATAAAACTTGAGAAAATTATTGACTACATTATGTTTTAAATGGCCCTTGCTGAGTCTCTTTTGCTGGACCATCTACCAGTAGAGCCGATGAATATTGTGCTATTGGTGTCACTTGTCCTCTGGCCTTGACCTCACTATCCTGCGTCTGCCTGCATCCTGGTCTCAAGTCCTCACAATGGCTGAACAAAGAAAAGCATTCTCCATTCGTGCCTCGGAACATTCAGTGGTGTTCATGGTCTATGGTCAACCTTTTTTATTTTACATCTATATATCAAAGGGTCATCTCTTGCTTCTCAACAGAGATGTCTCTGCCCTTAATTATATCATCACACCTCTCCTGAACCGCTCACCTTCAAGCTCTATGGAAGAAAAAGTGATTTAAGCTCACTGCTGTGAAGAAATAATGTATGTCACAAATCAAAGCAAGTACTCTCATGAGACTGTTATACTGAATGTTTTTGGAATTTGTTTAAATGTGTTAGAAGTGTGGAGTATTAGAATAATGCCCTGAACTAGAAGAGATAAGTCTTTATATATCTAACATGCATGTTAGATTATCCTCCCCTCCCCATGTTTCAGTCTTCTCACTGTCTCTAAATGTGTCAGGATACATTTTTCTCTGAAGTACAGTTGTGGGTTTGAAAGCATGAATGCATATGTGGCCTGCTTCCTTGTGATTCTGAGAAAAATTTATCTCATTAGTGCATTGAGCACATTCAGGACTATGAAAACCTATAAGGCAAAGCAAGGTAGATTTTTGGGTGAAAAGGTAGGCAAGAGCCAGTTAATGACCCTCGGTTGTTCATTGTATTATCATTTAGTGAGAATGGTAAAACTGTTTTATCGTCCTTGAACATAAGCCAATTTTTTTTTAATTTTGTAAGTTTCCTTATGTTTAAAACAGATTGAGGGTATGAAGATAGTCCAACAGCAGGTAAAGGTGCTTGCTCCCAACCTGAAGACCTTGAGTTTGATCCGCAGGCCATACACAGAACACACAGTATTAGGATAGAACCAATTGTTCTAAATTGTTCTCTGACTTCCCTAGACATGCCAGCATGCATGTCCCCCAGCATGTACACACGCACACACACACACACACACACACACACACATACGTGCATGCATGGTGTGGAAAGAGAGAAAGAGAAATGTAAAACAAGATTGAGTTGAGTGGCTTTTAATATTGGGGATAAGTTTATATCTCTTTGTAAATGTCATAGAATGCAATAACACCTTTGTTCAAATTTTGTAACATATGGCACCAATTTCACAAAGGAATCCAGGTTATTTACAGAGCACACAATCCTTAAAGCACATGATAGTGAGTCTTTCTATTCTTTTTTAAATTGTTGTTTGCTGCTATTTGTATAGCTTATTTATTATTTTTATTTTTAAAATCAGAATACAACATTGTTTTGTTTTGTTTGCAAGAGAGTCATCTATGTAGCCCAGTCTGACCTTGAACTCTCAGTCTTCATTGAACCTCATGAGTTCTGAGATGACAAGTATACACCATCATACTTGGCTAGTTAACAAAAATGATTTGGAGCTCTAGCAATGATAGATTCCAAAAGACATATAAACTATACCTAGGTCTGATCAAAATACTTCTCTAATAGATGATCATAGCAAGTACCATCACTGAAATTATTGCAGGAGTAAAATAGGTGGTAGTTATACATAGCAGAGAGAGAGAGATGATAGATAGATAGATAGATAGATAGATAGATAGATAGATAGATAGATAGATTGAGAGAGACATAGAAGCAGATAGTAGGGCACAACAGTATGTACATTAAGCTTCCATATTTCAGAAACAGCAGCTAGGCTGCTTTATATTGTAAGCAAGCCAAATAACTTTTATCCTGCCTCATGAAAGTCATTTTCAAAAACAAGAAAACAGTCTATACGTAGACGGTCCCTAAGTCGCACATGCCAAATGGCAATGAACAATCATCATACTGT
Source organism: Meriones unguiculatus (assembly GCF_030254825.1). NCBI lineage: Eukaryota > Metazoa > Chordata > Mammalia > Rodentia > Muridae > Meriones > Meriones unguiculatus. Next base: position 175,837,702 of record NC_083349.1, read on the forward strand.
TATTAACTCCAACCACTCACAATATACGCTGGGGTACTTAATCCGTATTGATCTAATTTTTTTTAATGGTAGCAATGATTTCAATAGGAAAAAATCGAAAGAAGGCATCAGTATTTTGGCAATTGTTTTATCATTTTGCCGTGTCAATTAAAACACATTAAATTTCTGAATAAACTGCATTGAAAAAAAAACACATTAAAATAGATTTCCTACCTAGAATAAAAAAATAAACGTTTGATTAGTAATTTACTCTGAATTGAAAAATTCCATCTTGGAATTTTAATGAGCTTCAAATAAGGGAAGCTCATTAAAACTCAGAAATCTGTGAAGGTAGACCCATTAAGACTTAGAAGTGAAAAATTCACTAGTCTCAGGAAATTCCTGAAACTTAAAAGATTAACAAGGTTGATCTCTCCTGGAAGTTAGATAGCAATGAAAATTGCTAAGTAGAGGAAATTCTTCAACTTGTCAAGCTGCGTGCAAGTCATGCAGAGAGTTCTGGGTTCCCAGCTTTCTTCAATCATCGCTCATGTTTGAAAAGGCCTTTGAGTTGTCCACACTTCTGTAAGGAATCCAATAAATGCCACATAAATTGGACATCAATGGTATCATTGCTTTGGCCTGTCATAAGTTCCTCCCTGAGGAAAGTAAGTGTTCATTTACATCTCCCCAGGAAAACTGTCACACAATATAACACCATTCTGCCAAGCAATCGTAAAACCTTACAATGTCTAAGATTGTAAGTCTGTTTAGATTCCTCAGCCTCATAAATTTTATTTTAGATTTGTAGCTGAATTAAGTTAAAAAAAAAAAGTCATTTAATTCCAATCATCTGTGTTACACCAGTCTACTCAAATACATTAGTTTTATAGTCTACAGGAATTAATTTGTAGTTCACAGGGCAAATACTCTGAGAACAATAAATTGAAATGTTTAAATAGCCTTCTCAAAACATGCACCTATTGTGCCTTCTACTTTAAATATTTATTGTGGGGTTGAGAAAGGCAGGCACAAATGATATTTACCAATCTAAGTCTTGTAATCATTATATCAAGGTGATATTATGAGCCAGGTGTACACATTTACAGTCTCAAAATTTAGCGGGCTGAGGCAGAGACACCACAAGTTTAAGAACAACCTGGACCATAGAGAAAGGCTTTGTCTCAGAAATAATGTCATGAAAGTTCATTGTACTATTCCCAAGTAGATGACATACATATACATATGTACATACATATACATACATACATACACATACAGGCAACACTGATTGGACTCAGCAGGTTACAAAAACAAAATAGAGATTGGGAGGGAGAAATGTTTGGTGGATCTCAAGACAATTTGCAGGGTCTGGTCTATGATTATGATACATTGTGTAACTGTGTGAAATTGTTCAAGGAAATGGTTTATAGCTAGTTTACAAACCGAAGTATCTGTTCTTCTCTTTCATGTATCAGTGTCTTGGCCCAAGTAAGTCAGGAGAGCACAGCAAAGAAAACCCAAAGCTTCTGAAGTTGAAGTGCAGCTCCTAATAACATATATGGATCTTCTTTTCAAGAACCAGAGAATGAAGCATCATTGCAGCAGTCAGTCTCAGCTCTGGACAGCCTGACAGACAGCTGAATTTGAAAGACTGAAGTATTCAGGGTGTGTGCGGTGCGGAAGAAAAGTATCCATATATACTAGTTGCCTTAATTAATTTTCTATTGCTGTGACGAAACACCACTGCCAAGGCCACTTAAAAAAGAAAGCATTTAATTGGGGGTGTACAGTTCTAGATGGCCAATGATCATCATGGCAGGGACCATGACAGCAAGGAACAAGCATGACTTTGGAGGGTATTGATGACAGTAGCAATGGTGATAATGACAACAACTATAAGGGTGAAGCTAACCTTCCCAAAATAATTAGCTTTCTTCACAAATGGTCATTCAGCCTCCTGAAGTACCCATGGGATAGTACATTTATTTACTCACCAGACCCCATCTGCCTCCATGAAATTGAAAAAAAAAATCTATCATTTGTGTTCAAAAAGAATCAGGAAAGGGTCACCAGCTTCATCACTTGTGGGTACATTACAGATCAAACTGGAACATTCTTAGCATGGTCAGCACCACACTCATTCTGGAATGTGCTCTCTAAACTACATAACAGTTTGCTAGAAGGTGCCTAGCAGATCTGGAATATTCTACCCATGTTCTCGACACCAGAAGTTAACTATGATTAAAAACGATTTTAAGGCATAAGAAACAACTGTAACAGGCATGGAGTTTTATCTGCTCTGTGGGTCTTCTGAATCATTTCTCAGGTTTTCAGATCCTGTCTTCTGCTACGTAGTCAATGCTGTGAGGGACCAAGAAAATCCTTCTGCCTCCTCCACAGCTTCTTCATGGCTGCAATCACTTCTTTGTTTCTTAGGGTATAAATGGCAGGATTCAGCATGGGGGTGACCATTGTGTACAACACAGAAACTGCCTTGTCCATGGGGAATGTCCTAAAAGGCCTTGCATAGATGTAGATGCAAGGAACAAAAATTATAGTCACCACAGCAATGTGGGAGGCACAGGTAGACAGGGCCTTGCTGCGACCCTCCCTCGAGTGGCTTCGGAGCATCACGAGCAGGGCTGTGTAGGAGCCCAGCAGCACCAGAAAACACATGAGGGTGACCAAGCCATTGTTAGACACCATCAGAAGCTCTAAAACAAAGGTATCCGTGCAGGCCAGTTTGATCAGCTGTGGCACGTCACAATAGAAATTGTCCAGCCTGTCAGGACCACAAAATGGTAGATGGATAGTCAGTCCAATTTGTACAATGGAGTGGATAAAACCCCCAACCCATGAGGCTGCCATGAAGAGCCCACAGACTGTCTGATTCATAATCAGCGTGAAGCGTAGGGGCTGGGAAATAGCAATGTAACGGTCGTATGCCATGACAGTCAGCAGGAAGATCTTGATACCTCCAATAAAGTGGAAAAAGAACAGCTGAGTCAGACAAGCACCAAAAGAAATAGTGGGACTATGCGAGAGCAAGTCAACCAGCATCCTGGGGGCAGTGATGGAGGAATAGCAGAAGTCCAAGAATGAAAGGTTGCCTAAGAGAAAATACATAGTTGTGTGCAAACGTGGGTCAGAGGTCACTATGGCCACAATAAGAAGATTGCCAGTAACAGTCAGAAGATACACTGCTGAGAAGACAGTGAAGAATAAGAACCGAAGCTCCCATACCTGGGAGAGCCCCAGGAGGACGAATGCTGCCACCTGGGAATGGTTTGATGGATTCATCTGCCTGGTCTGACCTGGTAAATGAGCCTGCCAAGGAAAATGGACAGATTCATTAAAAGAGCTACAAATTTCTCCGAAATAATTTTCTTTGCCCCTTCTGTACAAACGTCTACTATTTTATCTAACATAGAATATTATAAACTTAGTCATGAAGATACTTCCCACCAATCATGATGACTTGAGTTCAGTTTCCAAAATTCACATAGTGGGGGTGGGGAGAGGACTTCCGGAAATTGCCCACATGTGCACAGTGGAATGTGGGCACCCCCACTCATATGCAAACATCCCTAACATACACACACAATCATCCAATATACGTTTAAATTTAAGAAAATAGTATTAGAATTGGTTCACTAGAACACCAAGCACACCATCATTATACATCTCTGTTCAAACTCCAAGGGATTAAATTCAGGACAGCACTGACAAGCTTCCTAGCTTTGTAGAACTGAAAATAGCATAGTTTTGATTTGGAAAACCTGGTGAATCCTCATGTGTTAATCAATGTCTATGGCATGACACAGCCATCATTTGTATTCACAAACAACAACAACAAAAACTAAAGTTGCCACCATGGCCAGAAATAAACATTTGGTTGCCTTCTATGTATTTATGTTTAGTTCAGACACCTTACCACAGAAAAGCATAATAGGAAACCATTTCCTGACTTGAATGTTCCTCTTTAAATGTGATTTTTTTTTCTTTTCAATTATTTAAAATATATAGGCTTTTTTTATCTTAAAGATGATGTAGCTTGAAATCTGGATGAAAGGCAATAAGTCTAAGAACAATGAAATCATTCATGACTAAAACATTTAAGACACCCATCTTGGAAACCTCAGTCTTTTGTTTGAAACATTTAATTATACAAAAAGTTCCACAGGACATGGGGCTAGAGAGATGGCTTTGGCTTAAGAATGTTGATTTTCATGCAGAAGATGCAGGTTTGATTCCTAGCACCAATATGGCAGCTTACAACCCTCCCTAACTCCAGTTCCAGGGGAATCAACACCCTCTTCTGATTTCCTCAGGAATCAGGTTTATATGTGGTGCATAGGCACACATGCAGGAAAAAAAATTGATATGAATAAAATAAAATAAATAAATATAAATTTTAAGTTCTACAAGTCCAAACACTTAGAGGAAAATGAATATTTGGTCCAAAGGGAGGAAATAATTAATATTTAAAGGATTTTATTTTCTATTTTGCAATTTTATAAGCATGAGAAAAGCATAAAAAGCAGAATTTTAATGTGAAAGCATCTTTGCTATAATCATTTGTTTTATCGGCGTTGTTAGGTTAGTGTGTGTTCAGAGTCCATCTTGAACACCTTTCCTCAAATAGCTTCTATTTTTATCATGAACTCTTATTAATCAACTGTAGGTTTTTAAAATAAACTCTTGCAACTTAATGGAAAAACATAAGATAAAATAAAAGAATGCTAAAGTTTTCAGTAATGTAACAAGATAGAAAACAACACTCTTCCACTTCATAAAGTCAGCAAAGAACTACTGTTTTCTCTATAATTAGATTTTTCTTTTAAGTGTGAAAGAAGAAAGTTTCTTATCTTATGGCTCTGGAAAGCCCAGAGAAATTACAGGCCTTGGGAAAATACAAGGAAATGTTACTAGAATATTAAATCCACTCCAAGAAGTTTGAGAATGCATGTTAATTTCAAGGCTATTACTTAAGGAGTAACTTTCACTCATATAAAATACAGGAAGAGAAGATTGTAATTGTAACTTTAGAATCATCATCTAAATGCCAAACTACCCCAACATTTGGAAACTTTTAAAACAGTAGGAGTGTTCCTGTATACTTAAGTATTTTTAAAGGAACTAGGATGTCGAACATTTAAATTACATTCGGATTTAATTTCCTTATATCACTTAACAGAAACATGAAGTGTCATTTCAGCCTAATTTTAATTGTAAATGTAACTTTTCGGCGATGTATTTCCTTATGCTTTATTCATTTATTTGTATATATTAAGTACCTTCTACTTATGAAACTTTGTACTAAATGCTAAGAATTTAGAAACAAAAAGAATCAAATGGCTTGCTAATCTGGGTGTCTTAGTCACTGTTCTATTGCTGTGAAGAGACAGCATGCATGTCCAGGCAACTTATTTCTAAAAAGCATTTAATAGGAGGCTTGCTTACAGTTTCCGAGGTTAGTCCATTATCATCATGGCAGGCATATATAGCACTGGAGCAATAACTAAGAGCTACATCTTTATCTGCCAGCAGTAGGCAGAGAACAAGGCTCCCAGCATGAGCATGGGCTTTTGAAACCTCAAAGCCCACTCCCAGAGACACACCTCCTCCCACAAGGCCACGCCTCCTGATCCTTCTAAACCAGTCCACTCCCTGGTGACTCAGCACACCAACCTTCTTGAGCTCGCAGAACTTGACACATTCTATCCTAGATTTGTTTCCTGTTTTTTTTTATTAAACTATGCATCTTTGGTTTAACTTGATGGAATGCTTTATGTATACAAATAATTTGGGATTTCTAATATAAGACTTGACACTCTAGGAGCTTGAAAGTCAACGTTCTATTCAAGAAAAAATTTGGTAAACTGAAAGTCAGTAATCAGTCAAAAATTGAGGCTGTAGGGCAAACAACCCACCAAATATTTGGAGAGAAATTTAACAAGTATGCATAATATCTATGTGAGGAAAACTACAAGTTCATAATTTTCTTTAAATTCAAAAAAATAAATGAATAAAGTCTATAGAATTCTGCATTCATAATAAACCTTGACATTATCAAAACTTCAGTTCTTCCCAATTTGATCTGTAGGTTCGATGCAATCCCAATCAATATCCCAACATGCTGTTATATAGACATCAACAAACTGATCCTATGATTTCTATGGAGAAGCAAGTCATGCTGAATATCTGACAATTTGTAAGGAGAACAAAACCAGAAGACAAACACTGCCCCACGTTAGGTCGCACCATGAAGCCGTGGTGTTCAGAATGCAGTCACACTGACAAAGAAGGACGGGTAAGTCAATAGACCAGGAACGATAGAACAACATGACGCATATTCTCCTCCCGCTGACCGCAAATGTTCTCTAAGCTGGACCATGTTCAATTAACAAGTCTAGAAGCAGAGAAGCAGCTCTGTGTGGTTTTACGCTACAATGAATTAATGAATTAACCTACAATGAATTAATAAATTAATCTAGAATGAATTAATCTACAATGAATTAATCTTATCTAATTAAGTCAATCATGAAAAAAAATCCTATTCCCAAATATTTAAAAGCTAAACGATATTTCTCAGTGACACATGCTTTAAAGAAGACACAAAAGAATTCTAATTTTAAGAAGCATATCTTTGAAGATAAATATAATTTGTCAAAATGTGTTCATTTAAGGCAATGTTCAGAAATAAATTGAAGCATTAAATAAATAGATGAGAAAATAAGAAAATTTCAGGTCAATAAGCTAAATTTCCAACTCGATTTAAAAATAAAGGGTTGAAATGTAAGCCTAAATAAACAGGTGAAATAAATATTATGTATTTAATATAAATCAGTGTAATTAAAATGTAAAAACCAGCAAGAGAAAATAAGTGAAATTCAAACTGGTTCTTTGAAAAGACAAATCACTGATTTAAAAAAAAAAAAAAAGAAAATAAATAAATAAATACCATTGAAATTACCAGTTTTTACTTACTAGATAAAGCAATTATAAGCCAAAACACACCAAAAAACGAGTAATTGTTCCACCGGACCTCAAACTAACCCTCCAGCGCTGAGTCAGCACCAGTATGGTGAGGTGCTGGCATGCTGAGCGGGACAGAGAAGACTAGAAGGAAGCCCACACGTGGAAACTCGAGTGCCTCTCACAGCAGCACCCTGGGGCCTTGGATAAAGACGGTCCTTCTGAAGGAAAAAGGGAGCACGCCAAGCTTTGACATTAATTAAATACAGTTGACAAACTTCCTTGGGAAATAGTAATTTACATAGGAATTAGAACAAGAAGTAGAAGTTGGAGTTTCTGTGCTGCATGGTTAAGATCCCACTGTTAAGCTGAGGACTCTGGGTCTGTGAGCCTGGCTTCCTCTGTTTTGAAAAGCAGGTCTGCCAGTGACCACCGCTGCGTAGAGGAGAGTTCTGTTTGCCTGACGGTGAAAGTGCTCTAACTGGAAACCTGCAATTGCAGCTTCTGTGGAATTTGCTTAGTTCCGGAGAAAACCTCTTTCAAAGCAGCTGAAAGGCTTGGAGCCTGGCATGGTGGCACACGCCTTTCATCCCAGCCGTCAGGAAGGCAGAGGCAGGAGGGTCTCTGCGAGTTTGCGGCCACAATACCACCTGTGATATGTCAACCACACCAGGTTTCTACTAACGAGCGAACCTCCGAGAGCAGAAGCCTGATTTTCTGCCCTCATTACAGAGCTTTTCCTCTTATTCCGAGTGCCGTTTTAGTTTTTGTTGGGGAAGAGTTAAAACCCTTAACTCTTAACCCAAAACCCTTCACATTTTTACTAAATTGTCACAGGAAACTCCACATGCAGAATAACAGCAGCTCCTTGTCTCTTCCCAGTTAAAAATATCAAATCAAAACAGACTAAAGACTAACACATAGGACTTGAAACTCTAAACCTACTACAGGAAAACACCACAAAACAATGAGCTAGGCAACGACTTTGTGTGGAAATGATGCCAAAACCGCGAGACAAATGAGATTACACCGAACGAAGAGCTTCCCGGCAATGGAATGGAAACAAGAAACAGTCTCAGACATAGGGGAATACAACTGACAAGCAAGGGTTTACTGTGTAGACTATACAAGGAATTCTGAAATCTAGTGATGAAAATAAATAATAACCTAAATAAAAACAAACAATGGCAGGGCATGGAGAGTCGCATCTCTAACCGACTACTTCAGAGAATAGTGCAGGGGAATTACTGTCGTTCAAAGCCCAATTGAATTACATAGTGAGTCCCGGGGTAGCCTGGACAGAGTGAGTCACGAACATAAGTAAACAGACAGTCCTCGAAAGAAGACACAACTATGCAGAGAAATGCATGGGAAATACTCAATATCATTAATTATCAGGAAAATGCAAACCAAAACCTCAATGAGATACCAACCTCAGACCAGTAAGAATAAGGGAGGAACAGGAGTAAACAGGACATCATATATGATATATGAGTGAAAAGTCATATGAAAAGCCATCATTTTGTACCATTAATATACTTCAATAAAATACATTTAAAATAAAAATGGATGCTTACTATCTGAGAAGTTAACGCATCATAAAACTGAGGCCTCAAATTTACTGTCAAAAATTTATAAACTCTTTAAAAAAGGTTTCTAGCAAATCTATTTTTAAGGAAAAAGTCACATGAAAAGTAAATTTCAATTGGATTAAATGTTTTAGTTTAAATGATATATAAAATAAATGTTCTAGAAGGAAGTGGAGGACTCAGTAAGGCATTGAAGTATGAAGGGATTTCTAAGCAACACATAAAAGTCAAAAGTCAGGTGAAATGACAGAAAATGTTTTGTCCAGTTCAGAATTTACAAAGTCATACATTATGAGGAGCAAGACATCAATAGAAGCTACAAACATGTGAGAAAAGACCTCCTCAGGGTACTGAGTCATTTAAAAAAAAAAATGGGATTAAAACCAATAAAAACCAAAGCACGAAGGAGAACACGCATGTAAAGATAACTTACAGAGTCTCCAGTAAACACGAAGCCCGTTCAACTCCAAAAGTAGCCCAGTATATCTAGAATTTGAAACAATGAGGAGCTTTTATTTTTTAAGGTTAGTGATTGTTAAAAGAAATGCAGAGGTGGGGAAGGGGGGACACAAGGATGAATGACATACTACTTAAATGTAAACCACTGTCACCTCTCAGAAAGTAGTTGACCAGCTTTTCCTCAAGACTCAAGTGAGCATACACTTTGAATTTGAATACATTTGGAATTCACAACTCCACTTCTTGGTGTTTAACATACAGAAGGCTTAAGAAGTTTGGAGAGCCAAGTTGAGCGATTTGCCATAGGGTATCAATTTGCTCCTGCAAGAGGTCAATCCTCTGATTGAACACCATCAAGTCTCCTTTTAGTTGAGCATTAATTCCTTTTTGTACCTCTAAAGCATGAGCTACATTGGCTAAAAGATTATTTAGGGTCTGAGCAGTCTGCATAGTATGACTCATGGCTAATGCCGTGGTGGTAGCTCCAACAGCCACCAATGAGATGGCAGTAACAATGGTGGCTGTAATTCCAAGATCCCTTTTCTGTCTGAAGAGAGTCATAGCGTGAGGGGCATCAACGGGCACAGGCACCCAGCAAGGCATGCGAGTAACCAGGGCATACCTAAAATCACTAGCATTCCGGCATTGGGCAAAAAAGCGAGTATCATTACCACAATTACTTGGCTCTATCTGGCTAACAATGAATAAAAATGGGGGTTATAAACAAACAGGTGTGGACTTATAGGAAATATTATGAGAAGATGGAGCTGGTTTCTGCCTTCCACCTTCCCGATGGTGAGTGCTCTCTGTCACAAACAACTCCATATTTGGCTAAGGCTGAGGATCTGGCTTGCTTCCATGTATGTGGACCTATCTGCATTGCCCACGAGGCACACTGGGGTTGGCTACCGAGAGGCTATTTTAAGCTGTGGGCTGGCTTTCCCCAGGGTCAGAAGATTGTTCAAGGTTCCTGAATAAACTGCATTGAGAAGAACAAAAAAAAAAAAGATCAGAAAGAAGGAGAGGAGGACCTCCCCTATCAGTGGACCTGGGGAGGGGCATGCATGCAGAAAGGGGGGGAGAGTGGGAGCAGGAAGGGAGGAGGGAGGGGCTTATGGGGGGATACAAAAGGAATAAAGTGTAATTAATAAAAGTTAAATAAAAAATTAAAAAAAAAGCATTAGGTAAAAAAAAAAGTTTGGAGAGAAATCAAGATACTAGGAGAAGTACAACCTTGTTAGCAGAAAAGTAGGAATAACTAAGCTCTTGTAAAGACACTTTTAAATAAGTTAGAAGAAGGTTGAGGACAGTATACAAAAATGAAGTGCATAATGGGGTCTCCTTTCCAGTTACTGAAAGCTTTGGGCTTTTGAAGTTAGAATAGAACGCAAATGCACGCAATTATTGTGAAGCATTCAGAATGGATAACCTTCATTAGCTCTACACAGGAGCTAATGACATTCGAAAGATGATGAAGCAGGCAATGTCTACATTTTCATTCCATCACGTGAGCTTGTTTTGATTCTGCATAATTGGATTCACTTACTGCTTGTGTAATTAAAAGCCCAGAGTATAATTAATCAAACAAGGCCTTCCCATCCCCTTCCCTGTGACCCCATACCTTATGCAGTGTAACTCTCCTCCGTCGTCTTCTGGCTAAGTGAGAAATGCAATCACACTGGCTTCGTGTAGACTCGCTAGTTAGTGGGGATCTAACAACCCAAAAGAAACTAAGAGCATCTGCCATTGGGGCTGTTTTAAAAATATATGAGTTTCCAAGTCCAGCATTTTAGTGAGCTAAGTATGCATCACTTTGCCACATTATACCTGAAAATGGGTTTCTACCGTGAATGCTCTGACAATACATTGCCAAGTGTGTCCAGTATAGAGGGTAGAAGAGCATACATTTTTCTGTACCACATTTTACCGCTTGCCTCTTTCTGGGGTGAAATGATCTGCTAATCTCTCTAGGAGTTTCCTTTCCCTCTGCTCACACTCTTCTGTGCCACATTGAGATCTAATCTCCTCAGTTTGCTGCCGATGCCCATCTCACGTTCCCACGCAATGAGTCCTCCATTCCTAAACACTTATGCTAATGAAGGTCTTCTCTGCCTTGGGCTAGGCGAACTACAGACCTTTCTAGTATGACTTTTTCTGACGCCGAGAAATTGCTTTTCTTGGCTAAATATGTCACTCTTAAAATCGGGGAATTAAGTACAGTCAGCATACATAAAACGTCAAGAAATAACATTGTATTTCATTTACTGCATATACTTAACCAACGACAAAATTCATAGCAGTTGGATTTCAAGCTGATGGACAAATGGTGTCACTTAATGCATAATGTAAGTTTTAAGAAATCCATAGTCTCAAATATCATCAAACCCTGAATGTTTGCATCCCACCAGCCTACAACATCTTAAGTGCAGACTGTTATTTTCAAAACAGAAGAACCTACATGACACATAAAAAGACATCAAAAGTGTTAACTGAAGGAATGGGTTTGTGGTAGAATGCTCAGCATTGATGGCTAGCAAGTAGGTTCTCTTCCTGTGACCCCCTAGGATCATGTCATCCTTCACACAGTGTGTCTCATGTCATCACTTTGGAGATGAATCACCAAAGTACAAACGGTGACCAAAACTAATGTGTATTTACAGTTGTATCTTATACTAATAAACTGTTAAATGAAATTCATCCTTGCTCACTTGAAAACGCCTGCATGCCCAGAAGAGCAGATTTGACTTTGGAAGCTTTGGCTACATAGATGTCTGTTCTGGAATTGTTACAAGATGAAAAGGTAAAATTGTCACCTGCTTGGTTTCTCTTCAACCCCAGCTCTGCTCTTCAATAAAGGGCTTCCATTTTATCAATGTGCACTTCCATTTGTATCCTGGGCCTTTTTGTTCTGCACTAGCATCCTGAAAACAGCAGTTTCTGCTGTGTTATATCTTAGGCACAAAAGGACACATACTATGCCACCTTTCAGCCTTGGAAACAAAGCCCTGAAAAAATTCCTGGGAGTAGCATCAGGGACACTAGAAGACCCCTTAGCTGGAGGATATACAAGTGAACTTTGAGGACATGTTGTGAAACCTTGTCTCAGGAGCAGAGAAGGTTAGAGAAGTACCCTGAGTAGAGCTCTGAGTAGCATACAACACCAGGGACATAAGTGCCTCCCTTATGTAAAACTGTGTGGTTGTTATTATATTTCCAGTGCAAGTAGTCTACCACTCTACCAGAGGAAATATTTAAAGGAATATTAAAAGAATAAAGAATAATAAAATGACAGAAGAATGCAGTCGAATGGTAATTAAAAATCTCGGACAACTACTTGTGAATGACAATGAGGATGTACTGAGGTTCTTTCTGTGCAACAGAACAGCCCTTAGCCACATATCAGAATACACAGTGGTAAAAAATGCACTCTCTTCAATAAAAGGTAATAGAAAAATTAGATACTGAGAAGCACAAAATGAAAGCCAATTGTGTCATTGGTAAGTAATTTTCTTAAAGAAAATAACTATGTTATTTAAAACTAGAATATCATCAAATATGATGAAACTACTTTAAGAAAGTGAAATTATGCATGGCATTGGTCTGACCAATGAATTTTTGCATTTGACCACAAAAGTTAAAGAAACAAAAGTGAAAGCATAGGAATAAAATCTTATCAAACTAACAAGCCCCTTCACAGCAAAGGAAACAATGAGCCAAGCAAAAAGACAGCCAGCAAAATGAGAGAAAATACCCATAAGCCATCATTTGGTAAGGGATTGCCATTAAAAATATGTAAGAATTTGATTACTTGTATATTATGTTACAACATTATGTTACATTGATTGAATCTCTCAATAGCAATAAAATAATAACCTTTTTAAAAAACTGGCAAAAGACTACCATAAAGATTTCTCAAAACAGATGCTGAGACGCACAGACAAACATTGGGTGATGCCTAAGGAGTCTTGTGGGAAAGTAGGAGGAAACAGAAAAGGACCTGGAGGTGACAGGAGCTCCACAAGAAGACCAACAGAGCCAACCAGCCAGAGCCCAGAGGGGCTTGCTGAGACTGAAGCATCAACCAAGGACCATGCATGAACTGGACATAGGCCCCCTACAAAGATGTAGCAGATAGTCGGCTTTGGTCTCATGTGGGTCCTCTAGTAAGAAAAGCTGGAACTGCATTGGACATGGACTCACTTGCTAGCTTTTTTATCACTTCCCTCTGGCAGGACTGCCTGACCAGGCCACAGGGAAAAAGGGCATGCTCAGTCTTGATGCAACTTGATGAGCTGGGGTAGATGAGAAGGGGTGCTCCCCTTTTCAGAGGAATAGGTGAGGGGGGAGGGAGAGGGAAAAGGGGAAGGGTGAGACTGGGAGGAGAGGAGAGATGAGGCTACAACCAGGATGTAAAGTGAATAAAAAATAAATTAATAAATAAAACTCTCAAAAGAAGACATGCAGCTTGCCACTAGACACATGAATAAAATGCTGACATCATTAATCATTAAAGAATGGCAAATTCCTGTGACAGTGAGATATTGCCTCACACAGGTAGGTCAGAATGGCTATTATCCAAAATAAAAACAAATGTCAGCAAGAATGTAAAGAAAAGAAGTTATTGTATGCTTTTGGAAGAAATCTACATTAGTAAATCTATTATGGAAAAACTGTGTTGCTTTCATCAAATAGAAAGAAACAAACAAACAAACAAAGAAATAAAAGAGAGAAACAAAGAATTAGAACAAAAATGCTAGTCGAAGAATAAGCTCATATCCTGTAAAGAAACAACATGTCAGATTGCCTGGCAGGAAAGAATGGAGTCTACAATGATGTGTCAAAAATGATGGGCAGGAGAACTCCATGGCTAGAACTGCTTAGCTGTGCATAACTCTGGTTCTCTTCTTAAACCTGATCCTCATGCCAGAGCCTAGAGATTGGCTTGTGGGGTCACAGAACTTCCTCTTCCCAGTGTGACCATGTTGAATAAATACACATTTTCTGCTTTTCATGGTGTGAAAAGATAGACTCACCATAATAACTAGCAGTTGGACATCTAGATAGTGATCCAGAGGACTCAAAATTAGTTTGTTGAAGAGATGCCTGCATTCCTGTATTCACTGCAGCAATATCTGGGAGAGCCAAGTTACAGAAACAGCATCTACCAGTAGGTCATGAATAAGAAAAATGTGGCACATACTCACAAAGAAACACTAAAAAACCTCCAAAACAAAGAAATGCTGTCATTTACTCCAACATGCATTAATCTAAAGGAAGATATTATATAATACAGAGTAAACCTAACATAGACAAACACAAAGTGCCTTCACTTCTATATGGAATCAATAGCCATTGAACACATAGATAGTGGAAAGATGGTAACGAGAAATCAGAGTGTGGAGGACTGAAGAGAGATGGTCATAGTTTACAAAGTTTCGTTTGACAGGAAGAATAAATTTGTGAGATCCACTGCACAGCATTACAGCTATCCTGAACTAGTATCACAGCGTAACTATTACCCCACATATAATCGTGTTCATACTTTGTCAGTTTACATAAAAGCATTCACTAAATAAAATTTGAAATGGGTTTTCTTAACATTGTTCCAGCCATATTTCAAGAGTCTCAATGGACTCGCAAGGCTAGGGCACAATTGTGCTAATCAGTGCAAATATGAGACATCTCCATCATGACAGGAAGTGCTTCTGAAGTGAACACACGGCGCATTCTCACACTCTACCACCACCACAGTCTTCCAGGTCAGTCGGGTCACAGTGGTGGCACATCACACTTATTCCTCATCACTCTCTTGTTCACACTGAACAAAAAACATAGGCAAGAGCTGTGGGTGACTTTGTGCCTGATGAGAGACATTTGTGAAATCAGCCACAAAGCCTTGCAAACAAGTCACGGGACAAGATTGTCTGGGGTACCAGAGAAGGCACATTCACAATCAACAGCCTCTGCTTATGGAAACCCTATCACAAAACCTGAAATCTAGTTCTGCCCTTGCACCAAAATGTTTGTGTCCCCAGAAAATTTACTTCATCTCTGTCTCTTTTATCTTTCCTGTATGTGAAATAATAACCATGGCAAATTATTCAGTTTGCCTCACCGAGATGTTTTAAGTATGAAATAATGCCAAATATGTAAAATGTAAAGATACTGTGTTTTTCTAACCTCTGCCTACCAGGAGTATTTAACCTTTGAAAACTGTGGCATGATATGATGGTTGACAAATAACAAATATAAATATGCTGAGCTACACTTATAGCTGTCCCAGACACGGTAAAAACATAAATTTATATTTACATAAACATACAGTCTGAGGGATGAACAGCCTGAAAAGAAAAAATGCAGCAAAGCAACTCACTGTTACATTTAAGACTAAAATAAGACAGGAAGAACATACTGTTTCATTGTGCCTGAATCCTTCCCTGGACTCGATAGAACTTCACTGTCTTATTTTTAGAAACGTGAATGTATACTTTGGGTTTGAACTGACTTGTCTTTAGCATATGTTTCTATGTGGAATCCTGTACACACATGTGTGAATTATCTTTCAGTTCCGTGAGCATTCCCTTCTCTCAATACTTTGTGTAAAGAGTACTAGCCATCAAAGGAGTAATGCACACCTGTCACCCATCAAGAGCAAGCCTGAGATGCGGGGGCAAAGGGGGGGTCGGGGGGAAGTGTCTCAAGATCCCTCAAGGCTGTCCACTAACCTTAACATACCCTGTATTAAAGTAATAATAATAATTCCTCCACATTCTTTCCCTTCTTAGATGATACTTCAGGTAAAAAGGTAAGGAGGTGCAATCGCTTTTGTAAATAAGTTTAAAATTGAGAACAAATGTAATAATTAATAAATATCTGCACAAGGTTATAAATACAGCGTTACCAGGGAAGAAGTGACCTGTACCTGATCACAAGAGACTTCATGTTTCCTTTACCTCAGGTCCTCCATACCTGTCAGCCTTGGATTCTGAAGAACAGTAACGGGGCATTGGCTAACGCCTAAAGGTAGGTTTCACAGACGCAATCACACCACCTTGCAGACTCTGCAACGTGTGGACACTGAAGTCCACCCACAGTTTTCAAAACCGTAAAGTGAAAATAGCATTTGTTCTGCAGGGGTTAGTCAGGAAATTAAGCACTATGGAAAAAGCATTTAACCTGTGGCCTAGAAGAAGGTGAGCCACCGATATCTTGAATATAAGCATTTGCATGGTTAAACCTTGTAATGTGGCGAGGCTAGTTAGTTGTCAAAAGCAGGACAGGGCAGGGCTGGTGAGTTTCAATTTCAAAGAGAGGAGAGATTAAGAAAATATGTCACCGTGGAGAATATGCATGAGTACAGCCGAAACATCTGACTCGCCATGGAAAGCGGGACAAGAGACTGTGGAGATAAGCAGATGAAGGGCAGATTGAGTTCCAGCTGACCGTTAGGTTCAGGAGTCCCTAAGACTAGAGACCAGAGAAGCACAATGACCTACTCTTCAAGGTCACTTAGTAGCCCAGCCTGAACTGAATGCAGCACTGTGCTACTCCAGTGGATAATCACGGGTTCAAACCCTCCAAGTGAGGAAATCCCTGACGCCGCTGTGATCCCCTTACCTGCGGCTTCCCATATGAAATCACTGTAGAAAACGGTGATGCATAAATCTGATCAAAAGATTGCGGAAGGCCCTCAAGGGGGCTTCAGGACTTGAAGGTCTATTGTGAAGGGATTATTGGCAAAGCAGAGGTAAATGCCAGCTGTGGGGCGTGAAAACCTCCCGTGCTATCTTCGGTAAGGGTCACTAGGGACCAGGAACAAGGGCAGAGAAGAGCAGTGACCCACATGAACCATCCCTAAAGAATAAATTAGCTACTCTCCATCATCTCCATATCTCAGCTCCATAATTCAAAGACCAAAATTTACATTTTTTTTTTCCAAAATTCTCTACTTCATTTCTCTCATGTTTGATTTTTAACCCCACCAGCTAACCGGTTTGATACAAACAAATAAATAAAAAGAAAGGAAAGAAAAAAAGAAATCTACTTTCCTACTACAAATATACCTAAATCTGTCTTTATCTCCTGCTTGCTGTGGGTGAAGCCATGTCCTCACACATGGTCAGCAGGTGTTCTACCGTTAAACTCCACTCTAAATTCTGTACCATTTTTTTGCACCATTATTCCTGCTGAAGATTTTAAAAATCATCTAGATAACTGGTTGAACTTGGTACATGAATTCTCTTCTGCAGGAAACAAACAAGCATGTTGATGTCTTAAAAACATCTCTCAGAAATAGACGAAATCAGTAGCATGCTTGTTAAATATTGAGTGACACTGCATTTTATCATAAGTTATCAATTTTACATGGTTTTTAGTTGCTTTCTAAAGTTCTACTTTTAATATGCACTTTAATTGTTGTTAAAGATAAAAGTTCCTTTTGACTTTGATTTTTTTCAATGACTTTCAGGTTGCTATTGTGTTATTCATTAATATGTGGGTGATATATTATATCTGATATTCTGAAAGCCAGGCACAGTGATACACAGCTGTAATCCCAACACTTAGATGCAGAGGCAGAAGTTAAAATCCACTCCAGGTTGCATATGTTGAGAGCCAGGTCAGCCATGTTTACATACCAAAACTCTTTCCCAAAATGTCAATAAAAGAAAGAAAATTTAAAAACAGTAATGCTGGCTACATATAAATAAGCACACTATTGCTTGTACTATCATGGTTTGAATATGACATGGCCCCCACAGGCTCATTTTGAGTGCTTGGTCCCAGACTGATGATGGTAATGGAGATTACTTGAAGACGTTATAGAAATTTTAGGTCAGACTTACCTAGAAGAAGTAGATAATTGAGGCATGGTTTTTGTGGACTTTATCTTGTCCTGGCCTCATCTCTTCTTCTCCTCCCTCTCTCCTCCTTCGGTTTTTCTCTGCCCACCACTGATGTGAAGAACATCTTCTATCATATTCTTCAGCTCACGTGATGTTTTTCCCAAGCCCTCCTGAGCCAAAAATAAATAACTTCTCCTTGTAAATTGTTTCTTCCTAAGTATTTTACTTATAGCTAGGCAAAGGTAACACATTCACTTAAACATACTCTTATATATACAGATCTATGTATACATAAGTAGTATGTATATTTATAACTTACACAAATTTTTATTCTAAGTTTGTCTTTGTGTTTAGAAAAGTCTCCCTAGGTGGTGGTGGTACATGCCTTTAATCTCAGCACCCAGAAGGCAGAGACAGGCAGATCTCTGAATTCGAGGCCAGCCTGGTCTACAAAGTGAGTTTCAGGGCTACACAGAGAAACGTTGTCTTAAAAAAATGAAGAAGAAGAAGAAGAAGAAGAAGAAAAAGAAGAAGAAGAAGAAGAAGAAGAAGAAGAAGAAGAAGAAGAAGAAGAAGAAGAAGAAGAAGAAGAAGAAGAAGAAGAATTCTCAGCCATTCCAACAGTCATTTATAACCTAACTTTTCCTGGATGGGATGTCTTCTTTAAAATATTTTTTCCTAATAATTTTAAATATGTGCATAATGCATTTTGATCATATTCAACTCTCACCCAGTTCTCTGGTACCCTTCTACTTCCCAAGTCCCTCTTGTACTTTCATGTGCCCTTTTTGACCCACTGGGCTTAATTAGGTTGGTTGTCTGGGTACAGGTATGGAGTTCTTCACAGAGTGCAGGCAGCTTGCCAGTGGCTACCCAACTAAAGAAAAACTTAATTCCCCACCTCCAACAGCCATAAACTGTTCTTGAGCTAGGGGTAAGATCTCATGAGTCATTCCCCATTTATGTTGGAATGTCGTCTGGCTTAGTCTTAGGCCCCAGCTGCTGTGAGTTGCTGAGTTTAATGGCCATGTTATATATCAAGAAGAGAGCATTTCTTAACACTCTTTCCCAACGTTTGGATCTTACATTTTTTTTCTGCACACTTTTCCATCCTGTTTCCTAAGCCTTAGTGGGGGGCAATAGATTTCCCATTTAATGAGGAACTCTCAACAATCTTATTCTCAACACTTTAGCCTGTTTTGAGTCTCTACGTTCATGACTGCCCACTGAAAAACAAGTTTCTCTTACCAAGATTGGAAGCAATACTAACCCACTGGTTGTTGTGGATATAAACATGTTTTTGTTTTAATCCAAGGGGTGGGATGTGGGACTGATTCAGATGGTCCACAGCAGCAGGCTATTTGCCTCATGAGGGCTCTGAGAAGAGCTCCTTGCCAGATGCAGATAGTTTAAATCTGAGGACTCTGGAGAGAGAATAAATGCCAGGGTCCAGAAAGTGTTGGGGAGCTCCAAGAAAGGGCTAGGCTGCTGCTTTCCCACTGCAGCACCTGGTTGCTATTGATGCAGTGAGGCAAGAAGTTGGAGATCTGCTGAAAAGAGGATTGGACTGGCTCCAAGGAGCCCAATGACCCTAACCAGCAGGAAGCAGCTAAGAGAGCTGTGCCCCCTCTCACACGAACCCTTTTCTCTTCCTACCTGGTGTTGGGGTGTTGGAAGGGATTGGGGTGGAGTGGGGAGAAAGAGATATAAAAACTGTAAATAAAGGTTTTTGAAAGTATGCTAACAACTACTATGAACATACATCTTTAGAAGGCAGTTTGACAACATGTCCGTGTAGTAAAACAACAGCAGTGGTTTCCCTGCTTGGGACCTGTGAGCTCCTGACCTATATAGGCGTTTGGCCAAGTTTACTAAACCCTGGATGAATTTCCTTTTTGGAAGCAAACTACAAATCAAATATGAAAGCTGTTGGTTATTCCCAAAGAGTCATGCCACGACTGCATAAGTGGGTACATCCCGCCTCAAAGATCAGGATTGTAGCGTGCAGGGTCCAGGGCTGGAGAAGACTGCTGATGACTTTTCTTCCCCAGCAGCTTACTGGCACCTCCCAGAACTATGAAAATTAAACATTAGAGAAGAATTTCCAGTTCTGACCAACTTTGTCTTGTAGGTGTTTATTTCCCAGTTAAATCTAACAAGAGTTGAGTTGTTGGGTTGTTTTTTTTTTAACTTAAAAAGCTAAATATTCTTCTTTAAAAAAAAATTTAATTTTTTTGAAACTAAATTTCCAAACTTTTTTTTTCAGTCTCAGCACTTTGAGTTTATCTTATTGTATCTATAATAGTGATTTGATTGCATTAAAGATTTATTACAATTTATTCAATTTGTATCCCAGCTGTGGCCCCCTCCCTTGTCTCTCCCCAATCCCACCCTTTCTCCCTCTTTTCCCCCATGTCCCTCCCCTAGTCCACTGATAGGGGAGGTCCTCCTCCCATTCTGTTTGACCCTAGCCTATCAGGTTTCATCAGGAATGGTTGCATTGTCTTCCCCTGTGGACTGGCAAGGCTGCTCCCCTGAGGGGGAGGTGATCAGAGAGCCTGTCACTGAGTTCATGCCAGAGACCTGCTCCTCTACTAGGGACCACACTTGGAGACTGAGTCTATGGGCTACATCTGAGCTGGGGTTTTAGGTCGTCTTCATGTATTATCCTTGGATGGGGTATCATTCTCCTCAGGGCCCCCAGGACTCTTTTTTTTGGCTCAGGTGGTCTCCTTTTGGCACTCCTGTCTCCTCAAGGTCTTTCTATTCCCCCTTCTTTCATAAGATTCCCTGTACTCTGCCCAAAGTTTGGCTATGAGTCTCAGCCTCTGCTTCGATACTTCGACCAGTAGAGTCTTTCAGAGGCAATCTGTGGTAGGCTCCTGTCCTGTTCCCTGTTTTCTTCTGCTTCTGATGTCTATCACATTTGTCCTTCTGAATAAGGATTAAGCATCTTCCCTAGGGTCTTCCTTGTTGTTTAGTTTCTTTAGGAGTAGAGATGTTAGTATGATTATCCTGTATTATATGTCTAATATCCACTTATGAGTGAGGATATACCATGTGTGTCTCTCTGCTTCTGGGATACCTCACTCAAGATGCTCTTTTCTAGTTCCTACTGTTCTTTGCCTGCAAATTTCATGATTTCCTTGTTTTTAATAGCTGAATAGTATTCCATTGTATAAATTACCGTAATTTCTCTATCCATTCCTCCATTGAGGGACATCTAAGTTGTTTCCAACTTCTGGCTATTACAAATAGAGCTGCAAGGAACATGGTTGAGCAAATGTCCTTGTATACTTGAGCATATTTTGGATATATGCCTAGGAGTGGTATAGATGGGTCTTGAGGTAGCACTCTTCCTAATTGTCTGAGAAAGCGCCAGATTGATTTCCAAAGTGGTTGTACAAGTTTACATTCCCATCAGCAATGGAGCAGGGTTTTCCTTTCTCCACATCCTCACCAGCATGTGTTGTGACTTGAGTTTTTTTTTTTTATCTTAGTCATTCTAATGGGTATAAGGTGAAATCTCAGAGTTGTTTTGATTTGCATCACCCTGATGACTAAGGACAGTGAGCATTTCTTTAAGTGTTTCTCTGCCATTCGATATTCCTCTATCGGGAATTCTCTGTTAAGCTCTGTACCCCATTTTTTAATTGGATTCCTTGGTTTGTTGGTGTTTAACTCCTTAAGTTCTTTATATTTTATTCTGATATTCACTATTAGTTTGATTTTATTGCAGTTGGAAAATACACTTTAAATTAATTTGAATTAATTTTATTAAGATTTGTTTGTGACTTAGCATATGGTCTATCCTGGAGAACCGTCTATGTGTACTTGAGAAAAAATATATTCTCTGTGGTAGGGGTGTTGTTTAGAGATGACATATTGTCTACCATGTTTAAGTTGTTTTATCCATTATTTAAATTGTGGCGTATAGTCTTCAGATACTATTACAAAACTCTGCCGCTCTTAATTTGTATATGCTGGGACTCTGTTGTTTGGTATGTGTCTGTCTATAGTTCTTGTAGGTGCTTGACAAGTTTCACCTTTGGTCAACATATGATAGCCTTCCGTATCTCCTGAAACAGTTTGGATTCAAGGTCTATGTTGTCTCACATAACTGTAGCCACTCTTGCTATCTCTTGGTTTTTATTTTTAATAAGTTACTTTTCTAGTCTTTGTCTTCCAACCTATTTGTCAGATCAACCTTGTGGAAACTATATAGTTAGACTATGGTCTTTCTTCATCCACTATACTGGCACTGCTTCTTCATTTGGCAATTCAACTTACATTTAAAATGATTACTAATGTGAAAGGTCTTCTGGGATTCTTCTGTTTTATTTCAGTAAGTTTTGGAGTTTTTATGCCTCTTGTTCCTGTGATTGGTGCTTCTTTGTGCGTTTAGTTGATTAAATGCAGTACTACCGTGTAAACTAAACAAAAGTACCATTTTTAAAGGCTTGGCTTCTGGTATTGAGCAGCACTGCAATATCTGTTGGGTGGAATCAAGCAGAAAGAAGGCAAATCATTAGAGGAGATGCCTTAATGGAATGTTGGGACCTCAGCCCCTTCCTCCACCTTTGCTTCTTGGTAAGCATGATTTAGCAGCTTTTCTTCACTGCACTGTCCAACCCTGGTGTACTGCCACATCATAATCCCAAGAACAATGCAGAAGCTAAGCATGGGCTGCAACCTCAGAGATCAGGAGCCAAAATGAACCCTTCCCCATAAGCTGTCTGCAGGGCTTTATCCTGACAAAGGAAAGTTAACACAGGTGCTCCTCGTGTTCTTTCCTCATTTCCTTTTACATAAAAATGTTGTATATTCACCTAATGATTACCATGAGATGATAAATAATATCCCAAATGCACAACATATTGGCTAAAGGAACATAAATTGCACTGTCAGAAACATGAAAACTATATTCCTATATAATTAGATCTTTTCCTTTTAAACAAAGCTTTCACAAATTATATCCTTTTATCTTCTGTGCCCAGTAGGGTATATTTATACTCCTTTTAAGGCATGTCTTTAAATCTTTTACGTAATAAAAGGTGTGTTTATAAAATACTACAAAACTGTACTTTGTAGTTACCTAGAGAGCTACCTCCCTGGAAATCTGTGCTCATCACTGAGCTTTGAGTTAACATCTAATCTCTTTTTGTGTCATACTACCCTTTCTCAGGGGGTAGGTGAGTCTTGGCAGCAAAATCCTCAGCTCTTGATTGTCTGGAAATGCTCAAATCAATTTGGTTGCTTGGTTTTCAGCTTCTATTTTGCTGAAGGTTTCCTTGACTGCATAGAAGCAAAGAGAGAGAGAGAGAGAGAGAGAGAGAGAGAGACTAAAAATGAAGAGAGAGGGGAGGAGGTGGTGGTAGAGAAGAAGTTGGAGGACGGGTGAGAGGAAAGAAAACATGGTTTCTAAAACAGCAGAAATCTCCATCCTTGCAGACTGATTCTGCCCCAGGCACTGACATTCTCTCTCAGGCACACTTCCTGCTGGCACTGATCCTAGAGACCAGTAAGAGATGAAAAGCAGAGTCTTCTTTTGTCTTCTCTTGCCTTTGAATGGCTCTCAAAGTCCCTGCTACTGGACTAAGAGATGGCTCAGCGATTAGGAGCTCTTGTTCTCACAGAATGCATGTGTTCAGTTCCCAGCACCCACACACTGGCTCACAGCCATCCACTACTCCAGTTCCAGAACATTCCCTTTCCTGATCTCAAGAATCAGGTACACTCATGCTGCACCAACATACATGCACATAAAATTAATGGATTTCTGATATATACATACTACTTATGAATATTTTAATTTCCCAAGAGATTTTTCTTTTCAGATTTAACTGCTAGGCTTCCAGTGTCCTGGCATTTGCCACACTATTTTAGTGTGTGTGTGTGTGTGTGTGTGTGTGTGTGTGTATGTATGTACATGTGTGTACAAACATGTGATGCCTATACAGGTGTATGTCAGTTTAGCACTCACACTATGACACACCTCTAAAGATCAAAGAATAATCTACCTGGGCCAGGCAAAAAATTACGTATACAAATCTCAAATTTTATCTTACCTTGTATAGTGAAATTTGTTACTTTTAGCAAAGAGGAAGAAAACATTGTATCCACTGTTATCCACCTTCAGGAGGCTTCCAGAGAGGAGGTCACACAAGCACAATTCTTTTAAGTGAAAATTGAATCTGCTCCTTCCATCCATGTCAGAGGACTAGGAGCCCACAGTGGGACCACAGACTTATGCCTCTGCATCTATCAGAAAGCCTGGGGAATGCTGGCAAGGAAGCCTGGGGCTTAGCATGTGTGAGGCAAGTGCCGAACTGCCAAGCTACTGCCACATCTGCCTACCACGTACGTGGCCACTACAGATCAAATTCTAGCACAGCTGAGCCTGACAGTGTGGAGGACTCTTCAGTGGTCGTGTGGAGGGATGGGTCCTTGTACGCTGGGTCAGCTGACATCACTCCTTTTTTTACATGTGTAACGCTGTTTATTTTATCCTCTGCAAATTTGTTTTTTTAATCTTGTATTATTTTTATCATAGCCATTTAAAGGCTTTTCTCTTCACTCCATCACTTCTGTGGCTTCTGTTTGCTTTCTATTAACTCACTCTCACTTAGGAGACAAGATCTGCTGCTCCTCGCATGCAAGGGCATCCTAATCTCTCCACAAATTGCTAACATCACACAGGCGCATATTCAGACTTTCTCGTCTTACTGTATTATTGTGTGCTACATTTATTTCAAATCCATGTTAGTAACTTCAACACTCTGAGGTGGAGGCTGGAGCATCTCTAGTTCTAGGCCAGCTTAAGCTACATAGCATGACCCTAGAGAAAGAGAGGGCATAGACTTCAGCTTCCTTTCTTTTTTGGCTGTTATTTATTATTAAGGTGAGCCATTGGGAGCTTTAAATACATTTTTTTTTCCCCACAGGTCTACTCTGGCATTAGTTCAGAGGAAATTTAGCTGTACCATTATAATGTTTCTGATTTCTGGTTATGCTCATTGTTCAAATTAACCTCTGTCCTATTCCTTGGATGGATGGATCTGGCACAGCTAGCAGATCATTGCAGAAGATCTCCCACCCCCTCCGAGTTTCCCAGCAGTTACTGGTCTCATAGTCTGTGGAGTTTTGCCCTGCTCACTCGTATTTGGTCACACCTTGGGAAGGGGGATGAAGCTCTTTCTCTGTTTAATCTTTCTCCTCTCTAATGTTATGCACCAAATATTGAAAGAGCCTTCACTTTCTCAACCTCTGAAATCTGCTTCCTCAAAGCAACTAAACTACTACTCTGTTCTTGGGCTTTTCTTCTCTGAGTTGTATTCTGGAAGATGTGTATAAGTAGAAAGCCAGGATACTTTTAAGTCTCACCTTATTTGTTTGGAATAAGAAAAAAAAAATATTGGGGCCATCTTAACTCATCAGTAACAGGAGGGGGTATCCCTTGAGAGAGAAACATGCCAAAAAAGAATAAATACTAGCTAAATGATAGACAAACACACAAATAGGTGATATAGATACATAGATAGATAGATAGAAAGATTGATAGATAGATTGATTGTAGGTAGATAGATAGACAGATGATAGATCTATAGATAGATGATAGGTAAATAAATAGATGATAGAGATAGATAGACAAACAGACAGAAACAGACAGACAGAGACTAAGAGGTGGCTGCACACATATTCTGATATATTCAGACGTACCTGTATGAATGTGTAGACTTATTTTTCTCTCTTACCAAAAGCTCTATCTGCTAACATGTTTTAGGAAGCACCATATAAATTTATTTGTTTTCATCCATTTGTGGCAGAGGGAAAGAGTTAGAGATAGTTATTACCCCCTGCTAAAGAGCTGTTGTCAACTGATTTCTACTTAGCTGAGGACAGTTTTCCTTAAGGGTGTCACCCTCAGGTGCGTCAACTACACTTCATCGGAAAGCCACACATCCAAGAGTAGAGGGGAAGCATACACTGTAACTGTTGGTTTTTAAAAGTTGGGTGGATAAGGAAGAAGGTAGATCTGGAAGGAGGTTACAGATGGGGTGAATATGATCAAAATACAGTGGACACAGTTCTTGTCTCAAAGAATTAATTTTTAAAGATCTTAAAAAGACTAAAAATTGTGTGAAAAAAACACTTTGTTTACTATAAATAATTGGAACACTTTGTCATAATTATGAGTATTCTATAGAATCATTACAGGTCCTTTGTCTTCTTGAAGGATGAATTCAGTCGAGACATTGAAGAGCATGTTTACTTGGCACAGCAGCAGAAACAAAGATAAGCACAGTGAGCTGTCCCGAGATCAAAGTGGGCTCAAGAAGCACAGCCTTATGGGAAAACTAGGACGGGAGCCAGAGATTGAAGTGAGCTGCCCCGGGGCAAGAAGCACAGCCTTGTGGGTAGACTACGCAAATCCAGCAGCTCATGGAGTGGATGGAGTTATCTGCTGCAAGCAGCAGGAGTGGCTTCTGTGTGTGGATTTTAAAGAAGTATTTAATGAATTTTTTTGAGGAAAGAAGCATTCAAGGGATGAGTTGACACATTTCATGTCACAAATCTTATTGGCCCAGATGATAGTTTTATAGCATTTTCCATGAGCTCCACAAAAGGGTAATTGTGTCAAAAACAAAATGTCGCATGTTCTTGAAGTTTAAAACCCTTCGTTAGTGCACACGTGTGTGTGGGAATGTCCTATTGTTCTAAACATTGTTCTGAAACAACCCAACTGCAGCTTCAAGGATTTCTATCCACGGAGGGGAGTTTTGTCCCTCAGCAGGCACGGCCACCAAGACATAACTGTGGTTTTTCTTGGTTCCATCATTATTTTCCTGTTTGCCCGGTCCACTCCCTGGACTAGGAGGAGACCTTTTTAGGTGGAAACCATTCTTACCATTTTCATTTAGTCCGTTGCAGATAGGTATAGTAGAATGCGTGGGAGACAGCAGCGCGCATGTGTTCCTCTGTTGGAAGCACTCTTCCGAGCCTGGAAGTCTGCCAAGACCAGCTTTATTGTCTTCCCTCTGATCTGGCCAGTGTGACTGTCTCACACTCATCAAGCCCTCTCATTTACTTTCCTCAGTATTCCCAACCCCACCATTATAACCCTAACATTTTTTAATTGAAAATAGTATATTTTTTAATGCAATACATTCTAACCTCGGCTTCCTCTCCTCCCATATCCTCTCCTCCCTACCCAAATCCACACACGTTCTTTCTCTTGACTGATCATGAGTTTAAAGACATGAAAAAAGAGGGGTCTGCAAACCCCAGATGAGCCTTAGAGATGTGGTTTTCAGAGAGCAGCCATGCGCTCCTGGATTTCGAACTTTCAGGGTCAGGTTAATTTTAACCTCTAAACTCAGCTCTTTGCAGACACACTGACGCTGTTAAAGTAATAAATAACTTGGAGAATGTTTTGCTTAGCTTATCACAATTCTTACCTGGAATGCATGACATCAATGAATGACCTCTAGAAAGAATCTGGTGCTCTTTTTCACAGCCAACACAGTTGCAACCATCTCTTTGCAGCGACCCTTTTGGGATTTTTTTCTTTTCTTTCGCCATTTCAGTGCGCTTAACCCTGGGCCAGCCTCACTTTGGCTCAGATGAGCTCTGTTTACATTCAGTCTGCCTCATTTCGCTTTTCACATCGACAAGCACATACTTGATATTGCTTAATATAACTTTTTGTCCAAATCATACTGTAAGCTGAAAATTAAAGATACTTAAAGCATAGAGGGGAAAAAAAAAAGTCGATGGAGCCAGCCTTGATGAGACCTGATAAGCCAGGATCAGATAGAAGGGGAGGGGATTCTCCCCTATGAGGGCACTAGGGAAAGAGCATAGGGGGAGAAGAGAGAGGTAGGGTGGAACTGGGAGGAGATGAGGGAGGGGGCTACAGTTGGGATACAAAGTGAATAAATAGTTATATATATATTTATTATATATAATAAATAAATATATAAATAAAAATTTAAAAAAAAAAGAAAAAAGTCATCTCACAGGAACCGAACAGATAATAGTAAGTAAAGCACTGCACACATATTGGTCAAGACGGAGAGGGGAAAAAAAGACATTTTAAATATTTCCTAATATGGATATGCTATGTCTTCTGCTTAGATGGCCAGATGCCAAGCATTCTCGCTGAGGTCGGATTAGCTTGATTCTTTGTTTAACCTTCATCTTAGAATTGCCCTCAAATAGAGGAGTAGATTTTAATGAGCACTTTAGAATAAACATGTAAAAAAAATTCCTCCAAATTTGCTATAAAATTTTGTTGTCATGAATTCTGTCACATTATGTGTTATTGTTTGGTTTTATTGTCCTTAAATGATTATGCAGTACACTGGAGTTGGTTGTTTTGTTTTGTTTTCTCTTGGGACTAGATTTAGAAAAAAAAAAAACATAAAATTCTGGTAGTGATACAAAACTTTAAATTTAAAAATATATGCTACTGCTTGCTTTCATACTTATGATGTTAAGAATAGGTGTATATAATCGGTAATCTGAACAAGTACAATATAGTTACATTGATGATCTCAGCTCGGCTCAGATTGCTTCGAAGGAGTCGGGGTATAAACACACACATAAACATGATTAGCAGCACAGAAATGGGTCTCAGTAAAAAGCATGTTTATTAGGAAGGTATTTTTCTTCTTACAAGCTTCGCCAGTGCGTTTTTTACTTCTTTGTTCCTCAGACTGTATATCAGTGGGTTTAACATGGGGATCACTGTGGTATAAAACACTGAGGTCACTTTTTCGTGGATGAGCGAGCCATTAGAAGTGGGTTTCAGATACATGGACATGAGAGACCCGTAAAATATAAGAACAGCTGTCAGGTGGGAGCTGCAGGTGCTAAAGGCTTTGGACCTGCCCTCTTTAGAGTGAATGCGGAGAATGCTAGTTAGGATAAACCCATATGAAACGATAATTGTCAGGCTGGTGGCTACCATGTTAAATCCACCAATGACAAAAATCAAAATTTCATCAATGTAAGTGCTGGAGCAGGAGAGTTGAATAAGAGGGACAATGTCACAGAAATAATGTTTAATGATGTTGGATTTGCAGAAAGATAACCTTAATACACAGCCCCCATGAATCACAGCATCAGTAAAGCCCACTGAGAAGACAGCAGCCACCAGTAGAGAACAGACCCGAGGGGACATGATGACAGCATAGAGCAGTGGTCTGCAGATGGCCACATAACGATCATAGGCCATGGCTGCCAACATGTAGCATTCAGAAATGACAAAAACACAGAAGAAGAATAGCTGAGCCATACAATCGGAATAAGAGATGGTTTTATCCCTGCTTACAAACTCTACCAGCATTTCGGGGGTAACAACAGAAGAGTAGCAGAAATCTAAAAAGGAGAGACTGCTGAGGAAATAGTACATGGGGGTGTGAAGTTGAGAATTCAGTGTGATGACTGCAATCATGCCAAGATTCCCCACCACAGTGACTATGTAAATCCCCAAGAAGAGGCAGAAAAGGGGCAGCTGAAGAGCTGGTTCCTCTGTTAACCCCAACAGGAGAAACTCAGTCACTGCAGAGTCATTTCTTATGCTCATTCTCTTCTGAGAAATTTGCGGGTGACGAAAAAAAAATTTTGTCAAATGAGAGAGAATCCAGTTGGTATCAGGTCTTCCAGAGCCTGGGTATTTCTAGCTGTGAAAGCAAAGACTTTGTGTCATAACATTCAAAAGGTAAGCATATACATTGGGAAGTCCATACACATCTCCCTAACATTAATTTTATGAATCACTCATACACTCCCCATCTCCTCATGTGCCTCCTCCTGGTAAAGGAAAAAACATTCCAACCCCAAAATTTGGGACAGGAGTGATACTGGGGAATGTGAAGTAGTTCTACAGAAGCAAGTCAGCTGAAGTGCAGAACCAAGAGCCTGGGGCCAAGACACATCTGAAACACATATGTGCCTGTGCCTCACTCTGCTTATCTCACACAGAAGTTGCTCTTGCCACTATCAAGTTAGGTTGGGTTTTTTTGTTTGTTTGGTTGGTTGGTTGGTTGGTTGTTGCTTTGGTTTGGTTTGGTTTGGTTCTTAGCGTTGCTAGCAGAATACTAACTAGGTGAAAGCATTAAGAAGCAGGGCATGAAATAAGTGCTGAAGCATCAGCTATCAGATACCTGCTGGCTTACACAGATGGTTCCTCAGTTCTGTGGTCTATGTAGCATAAAATATTCCCAATGATAAGCCACTTGGAAACTTTTATATATTTGTACATACTTTACAGCAACAGTGTGACTCAGGAAACAAGATTTCACGTGTGTATTTGCAGTATTTTAAAGCTGACTTGAAACGGTTACCCAGGGTAGAAACTTTATTCTCCTCGTGCTACATGGATGGTGATAGAATACTGACCTCGCAGAGCCCTTGCAGCTTTCTTGATCTCAGCTACTGTCTGGGTTAAGAATTCCTTTGTAAGCGGTAATGACTCCTTCTGCTACTGGAACATCAACAACACAGAGAGCAGCATCTCTGCCTGGAGGCTTTCAAACGGCACTTCTTCTCTATTCCTGTGCTCTCCTGAAGAGCTAAGATGGAACCATTCTGGAATGGCCTGCCCTCAGGCCAAGCAAGGCCTGGTCTCTGAGGTCTGACTACTTTTTCCTTGGTTTTGTGCTAATCACAGAGCTCTGTGTGGACTCTCACTCCATGTGGGGTCCCTCTCAGGCTTGTGTCTATCACCTTCTCAGCCTGTGCTTTTCCGGGTCTGCCGCTCTCCATGGCTCTTCAAGAAACAATTCTCTTTTGGTTTCCAATCATTTACTAATAATAAGGACATGACACTTTATTTGGCCAACTGAACTTCCAAAGATGCAAGAAAGTCTTATTTCCCAGAAGCCTCTCTCTAAAGGGACCTTAATGATAGTCAACCAGTGCTCTCTTAGTGGGGCTAAACTCTATGAAGCACGCATCTTCTGTATCGTGAGGAAATATGTGTACCCAGTTGCCCTTGGCCTGTTCCTTTTCCATCATCCTTTACCAGTTAGGACATGTGTGTGCAGAGTACGCATAGTGACTGTGTAGAAAGACAAGTGAAAGGACTGTTTAACAAGATTCACATTCTTGGGTTTTATTTTTGCCTTTAATTTCATGGATGTTTCCAAGCCTGTTTTAACCTGTCTTGAGTATCGCAAACACACCATTTTCAAAACAAATCTAATATGTCCACACAAACCCCTAGTCTTACTGGTCTTTCTATGAAAGTACAATGTCTTCCATATTACCTGTTTCTTCTTTTGGTCTAGTGTCTTGCATATTTCTGCCTTCTGTTCAAGCCAGTTAATTCTCTTTATTTTTCCTAATTCCCATGAAAATTCTAGGTTTATATTCTTTCTATTCAAAATGGTCCATTGCCCATCAACCTTATCACTTGGGAATCTACTAGGGAAAATCTTGAAAAACATAGTATATTTCATACTTTCAGGCCATATCAAATCAAAGTGCTCAGTAGCCACTTATAGATAGAGGCTATCATGTTGTAAATACATTTTTTTTCCTAAATCTGAAGTCTCATTATGAATGCAGAGTAATAGAAAGCACACTCTTAGAGTTCTGACCACATATCTAAGAGTTACAGGGAAGCCACTGACTCGCAATGTAGTCTTTGTGAACTTTCTATCTGTAAAACTTAGAAATATTGCAAAGCACATGAGGAGATGGTGAGTGTTTAGCTAAATAAGACCAAGACCATGAACAGATTCTAACATTACGGGGTCTGCAAAGTGAGTTTTGAAGCTCAATATAACAGCATCTTCTCTCTACTGACTCATTGGGACACAAATATGCCAAGACTTTAGAGATCATTGGGACAATCACAAGTGGATTTTGGAGCATGTTATACTCAGATAATATGAGCACCATAGTCCCGAAACTCACCTTCTTCCTCCTGGCTGTTTTAGGTGAGAATCTCTTCTCTTTTCCTTCTTCTCTAAGAAGTAAAGATGGATTAATTAAGCCTTCTTCCTTAACTGTTTAAAGAGCAACAGAAGACAAGATGCTAAGAGTTTTACTCTTCGTTCAATAGTGTTTTAAATATAGAAATATAAAGACAGGTCATCCCTGGGGTCTCTGTCTCCTGGGGTTCAGCACCCTGTGTGTTTGTAAGGACTGGTCCCAAGCTGCACTCTGCAGAATTTCATGAATCCTTCATAGATTAAGCACACCGAGCAAGGCTTCCAGACCCTCCCTTAGAGCTTTTGCAACCCACTGGATTTGACAGGCTGCCCAAAACATACCCTACTGGGACACACTGTTGAATAATGAAACATCCTAGGAAGCACTTATGTGTTCCTGGGTGTCGTTTGGCCTCAGAAATGGAAAACCTCATTACTGTAGAGTATAGTAGATTACAAATTATACCTTTAAAAGTACGGTGAATTTACTTAAGCTGAAGGGATGCAATATAATAATTGGGATCTAGATAAGGATATGAACAAGGAAACTAAGACACAGAAAACATAAGAATGTGTAAAGGGCATAAGGAAATTTTAGTTCTTCCTGGATAAGGAACTGGTTCCGTGTTTCCCCATCTGATAATCATGAAAACAACTTGTCCCAAGGGGACAGTCATGGCCTTCGGTTTCCAGTCATGGTTCGCTGGGATGTCTGATAGAATGTTTCATGACCTTTGAGTAAGCCTTTTCTTTTGGTGACCTTAAAAAGGTACATGTAGTACTTGAAACTTGTGAAATTTCAGGGAAAAACAAGTAGATCTGGCTTTGTGAACATTTATGACATAATTAGTTGCAAAGTGTCTGCTGCATAAAAACAAGAATCTCTAGGATGTGAAGAAAAAAAATAAATACACTGTGGCCCTTCTTTATATATTTCTATATTTCTATATCTTTATATTTGACGTTAAACTGTGCCCTGAAATCAACCTACATTCTTCGGAAACATGCCTTTGGGGTCATCCATATCCCTTTAACTATCTATGTTTACTCTTTGAGGTGCGTTCATTGTAGAACTTCTTCCAATACACACACACACATGCCCACACACACACATCTAGATTCCACGTATGAAAGAAAACATGCACTGTTTAGCCTTCTGAGTCTGGCTCATTTTGCTTAACAATAACTTCCGTTGTATCAGTTTTCCTACAAATACCATTTCATTTTTCCACAGCTGAGAAAGCATTGCATTTTTTCTGTACCTTATTCTCTTCATCCACTTATCTCTTGATGGCCACCTAGGCTGGTTCTTGATCTTAACTATTATAAAGAGTGCTGCAATAAACAGTAGTGTACATGTTCTTTGTATTGTGTCAAATACACCCAGCAGTAATACAGCTGAGTCATTTGGTATTCCAGTTTTTGTTCCCTTGGGAACCTCCACACTAACGTTCATCGTGACCACAACAGTTCATACTCCTCCGAGAAGTCCATAACTGTTTCTCTCATCCCAAATGCTTGTCAGCATTTTCCATTGGCTTTCCTACTAATAGCCATTAAAATGGGGAAATGGTCTCTAAACTCAGTTTTAACCTGTGTTTTCCTGGGTGACTAAAGATGCTCATCACCTCTTCAAATGCTTGTGTGCTATTTGTATTTCTTCATTTGAAAACCGTCTATTCCCTGATCGTCATTTAGAGCTGTCAGTTTGTTACTTGTTGACTGGAGGATACAGGGATTTTTAGTGTTTAGTTTTTGCAGTTCTTTATATGTTCTGAATCTCTTACCTAACATGTAACTGGAAACATTTTTTTTTTCCTATTCTGTAGGCTGTCATTCACTCTGGTGATGTTTGTTTTTTTGGGGTTTTTTTGTTTTTGTTTTTTGCTATACAGAAGTGTTTGTTTGTTTTAACTTATTTGTCAATTTTTGTGATCCCATAAATTCTGGGATTATTTCCTGAGCAACTGATGTACTTTTCAGAAAGTTCTTGGCTCTGTGTGTGTCTGAAAATGCTTTCCTCTAGCAGTTTTGGTGTTTCTGGTTTTATAGTGAGGTCTTTGTCCCACTTTGAATTGATTTTTAAATGAAGAGAATAACATTAGGTTAGATTTATTCTTCTTCATTGAATATACCTAGTTTTCCCAGCCCATTTGTTGAGGAAGCTCTTTATTTCCAAGGTCTTTTATGATTTCACAAAAAAACAGCTGTTTGTGGCTATGAGAATTTATTCCTGGGTTCTCTTCTCTACTCCATTGGTCTACATGTGTGTTTTTGTATTCTTCACTATGGCACTGTGTGTGGTATAAGGTGAGATCAGATATTATGATACTTCTAGAATTGTGGTTTCTGCTTAGGGTTACTTTAGTTGTTCAAGGTCCATATGAATTTTAAGACTTTTATTCTAGTTCTGTGAATAAGGTCAAAGGAATTTTGATGAGAATTGTATTGAGTCAGTAGAATGTTTTCAGTAATACAGCCATTTGTATAGCATTAAACTATCCATAAGGAAGGATAGTCTTCAATGTCTTCTTCAATTTCTGTCTCTGTCTCTGTCTCTCTCTCTCTCTCTCTCTGTCTCTCTCTGCTTGTCAGGTTTATGCGTAGGTGTCTTTCAAACTCCAGTAAATGAGATCTTTTTCTTGATTTCTTTTTCAGTAAGTCCTGATTGGCATATTCTCTTGCTTTTCATTTGATTTTGCATCCTCCTAGCTTAATGAGAGTATTATCAGGTCTGAGAGTCTTTTGGTCATGTCTTTCGGGTCTTCTAAGTAAAGATATATAAAAAGAGTAATCTTTTGACTTCTTTCTTATTTGTATTCTCTTTACTCTTTCTCTTCTCTCACTGCTCAGGCTAAGACAAGCACTGATGGGACAAGAGCAGAAAGAATGAGCACCATGTTTCCCTTCTTATTTTACAAGAAGGTGATGGCAATAAGCTTATCAAATAAACACCTTGTGTTAAAATCTGCTATATTTTCAAGTTCTCTTTTTAATTTCCTAATGACTTTCTACAGTTCCTAAGTTGATATTTTTGATGGCCCTTTCTAAGATCACAGTGGACCACTTAGGTCATTCACTGCTATCATGGCCTTAGTGTTTGTTTTATGAAATTTGAAACTCTAACATTTGGAGTCTATGTATTTGCAGTTCTTATAAATTCTTGAGGAATTGCTTTCTCTGCTATGATGTAGTAGTGGCTTTTGTATCTTCTAGATTTAGTTAGAAGACTACCTTATCAGATATCATGACAGCTTTGCTTTTTGCCACCAGCTCCCATTGCCAATAGATTCACATTGGCCTTAGACATTTTTCTCCACTTTTATTTATGTGTATCTATGTGAGCCTGTGTGAGTTTGTGTGTACCACCTAAGTACAGATGTCAGAAAACTGAAAGCCACCTCATGTGAGTGCTGGAAACCAAACTCAGGTCCTCTGCAAAAGCAGTAAATGTTCTTAACTGCTGAGCCATCCCTTCAATATCCAGCCCCTGACTCTTAATCTACAGGTGACTTTGTGAGGTATCTTCTTGGAGACAACAGACAGTTGGTATTGTTTTTTTAATCCAGTCAGTCTGCATTTCTTTATTGATTAGGTGAAGCCATTTTATTTAAACATATTATTGAGACATGTTATTAATTTTTTAATTCTGTTTTTTTCTTATTGTTTGAATAATTGTTCTTTTCTTTCTTTTCTATTAATGAAAAAGAAAATAAAATTAAATAATAAAAGAAAAATGATTGAGGCAAATTTTGTGGTGTGAAAAAGAGTGAGACATTATAAGAAAAGGTCAAAAAATGGAGAAAAATAAAAATAATAATAATTTGTCAATAATGAAATTGGATAAAGATAAGAGATGCCTTACAAAATAAAACAAACTTTTTTCAAAATAATCAAAATGTTAGACTCAAAATGTCACTAAAAGCATAACAGAAAGGAGAGACATGGAGCAAAAAGAAAAATGAGAAAAACGTGATGAAAACAGAGTACCAAATATTGAACAAAATACTGAGCAGTGTGTGAACAAAATCAAATGAGTATGTGAAGGAGAATGAAAAATAGACATACGCAACAAAGGAAAACTGCCATATGGTGTGGCGAAAAGAGAAATGAAAGTCACAGGAGCGGGGAAAAAAGAAAGGAAGGAAGGAAAAATGTGTTGGTGTAGTCTCCTCTTGGGTCTTTGGAACTCGGAGAGTGACACCAAATTACATGCATGGGTGAGGGGAGGGTATCAGTTGAACTTGGAAATCCCTGCTGTTTTTATGGCTTCTGCCGCATCTGTGCCTTCATTGGACAACTGTCTGATGTTCTCCAGAGCTGTGACCGCGTTAGTCACCTCCTTTCCTTGCGCACCAGGACTTTGGACGGCCATAATTGGCTCTGCAGTCTGTGTGCTGGGCAGGTTCTGCCACACACCAGCCAGTTTCCCCAGGCCAGACTACCTGGAGTCAGTCAGAACCTAGCAGGAAAGCATCTTCCAGTGGGAACATGGGGAGCAGCCAGAGCACTGAGTCTGTACTTGTGGAGCATCTTTCCTCGTATCGTCAAGCATCCTGAGGTGATGAGGCATTAATCACCCTGCTGGAGCAGTGTGTTTCAGTGGTCCTGGGCTCTCTGTCGCGACTGGCTACTAACAATATCATTCCCAGCCAATGAGAACAGCTCCGGGCCGCTGAAGGCAGAATTGTGCACTTCAGTGCCTGGACTGAGCCCCTTGGAGTCCGCATGCTTCATCATGTCGGTGTCCGGCTCTCCTGCTCTCCTCAGCTGCCTCCTAGGGCTGTCTCTCACCCGGGAACTGTACATCTTAAATTCTAGCTTCCTGGCTTGTGTCTGTTCCTTGTTCCAAGGCCCCCAGGGATCTTAGTTTTAACAAAAGATTCCATCATCTCGTAATGTGCTCTGACTCACAGGGTGACATCCTGGAATTGCTCTCCACTGACTTGCCATCTGAAGGAAGCACTGTTTAATCGACTTGGTTTGAGGTTTGTGAGCTTCTTCCATACCGAAGACTGCCAGACTCTCTTCACCAGGACACCTGGCTGTTTGCCTGAGGCTTCTGCATCCCTTCCCTGACCGTGGAGCTGCACAACTTAGCTTCCTTCTTTCTGATGAGTCTTTCATCTTCTTCTCAGCCATTACAGTTTTGTGGCACTGCTTTTGTAAATCTCTGGAAGCTCTTCCTCTATCTTCCTTTGGAACAGTTTTTTTGTTTCTTATACTACTGTTCTCATTAATTGGATACAAGAAGAAACTTCTAGTCTTGTTACCATTTATTTAAAATTTTTCCATACAACATGTTATTAGTCAGTATTCTCTAGGAGAGAATATGTATATATATATATATATATTAGAACATTTATTAGAATATTCATATATGTACTTATATTATATGCAATATAATATATGTATATTAGAATTGCTTACAGGCTATGGCCCAACTAATCTGACAATTGCTCTCCACCAATGGAAAACCGATAATCCAATAATAGTTTGGTTCACAAGGCTGGATTTCTCAGGTGGTCTTCAGTATACACTGGAATCCTGAAGAAATGGGCTCTAACGCCAATGAAGGAATGACTTTGCTAGTGAGAACAAGAGCAAGCAAGCAAAAAGAGCGAGTTGCAAGCTTCCTTCTTCCATGTCCTTTATGTAGACTGCCAGCAGAAGATCTGACCCAGATTAAGGGTGGCTCTTCCTACCTCAAAAAAGATCTGGATTAAAAGTGATCTCTCAACTTCAAATTATTTAATTAAGAAAAAAATAAATAAAAAGCCCTCACAGGTGTACCCAGCCACTAGGTTTTAGTTAATTCCAGATTTAGTCAAGTTGGCAAAAAAGAGTAGCTACCATATAGCTTCCCTCCCCCTAACTCACAGATTGATTCTACTTCCCTATCCACCCAACTGCATGTCTCTCTCTCTCTCTCCATCTCCCTCTCCTCCTTACCTCTCCCTCTCCTTATTTCTCCCTCTTCAAAAACAGTGAAAATTGAAATAAAACATTATGAAACATTATAAGACAAAAAAAAAAGTGCAAAAAATCTTGGAGTCCATTTTCTGTGGCCAACTCCTCCTAGGCATGAAGCCACCATGGAGTGTGGTTTATATACCCCAGTGACACTCCATTAGAATAAAGTAGTTTTCCCTTTCCCAGCAGGTGTCAACTGCAAATAGCTTCTTGGTTAGGGCTGGGACCTCGTGTCCATGTCCCCTTCCCCTTTCCCACTGGGATTTTTGTCTGGTCTTTGAGAACCTGTGCTGGTCTTGTGCATACTCACAGCTTCTCTGCGACTTCATTCATGAACCAGTCCTGTTGTTTCTGGGAGACATTGTTTCTTCAGAGTTGTCCTGCACCTCTCACTCTCGCACCAGCATGAGATGTCATTTGTTTTCTTGATATTGGCCATTCTGACTGGGAGAGAATGAGACCTCAAAGAAGTTTTAATTTGCATTCCCCTTATAGCTATGGATGTTGAATGTGTTTAAGTGTTTTCTGTCATTTATGTTTCATCTCTTGAGAACTCTCTGCTAAATCTTGTACTGAATTGGGTTGTTTGTTTTCTTTATATTCACCATTTTGGTTGTGGCGGGGGCATTGGCTTTGTTTGTTTGTTTGTTTGGGGGTTTTGGCTTTGTGTTTTGTTTTTTGTGTTTTATGGGGGTGTTGTTTGTTTTTTGTTGTTTTTTTCCCATTCAGTGGGCTACTGCAATGGCTTAATGATGGTATCCTTTGCTGTACAGAAGGTTTTTTTTAGTTTCATATGGTCTCATTTATAAATTTTTGGTGTTCATGTCACTGTTATTGGTATCCTGTTCAGAAAGTTCTTTCCTGTGTCAAAGAAGATTTCACAAAATCAAGTTTGTTAATGTAAACAAACTGATGGCTTATTGGCATATTTAAAATACAGTCAGGAGTATGTTGAGTTATTCGATTTTGAAAAAAGTATCAAATAAAACCTCAGACTCATAGTTGTGTATAATGTTCAGCTAAATATGGAAGCTTCCTCCTCCTGGTCATCTCTACTACCTCCAAAAGCTAGCTACCAGGTGATCCAAGTAAAAGCAAAACTTGTGCTGTAAATTGTCTAATCCCACATCAAGATAACCAAAGCTCTAGCTCCAGCAGTCATGTTCTCATATGAACTTCTTCTAGAGAATAGCTAGGACTCAGAAGAGGAACAAATAATCCAGTCATGTGAGAATGCAAGGAAAAGTTATCTAAAGAGAAATAGAGTTCCTCAATGGCTGGCTCTTTGACCTCCCCCTACCCCCAAGGGAGGAGCAGTCCTGCTAGGCCTCAGAGGAGGACATAGCAGCCAGCCCTGAAGAGACCTGATAAGCTAGGGTCAGATAGAAGGGGAGGAGGTTCTCCCCTATCAGTGGACTTGGAGAGGGGCAGGGGGGAGAAAAGGGGGGGGTGGGATTGGGAGGGAATGAGGGAGGGGGCTACAGCAGGGATACAAAATAAACTGTAACTAATAGAAAAAATAAAATAAAAGAGTAATAGAGTTCCTAAGGAATTCAAAGAATGATTAAACATACTTTGTTAGTCCATGGACTCAAATAGGAAACAGCAATGCTGAGAAACAGCAGAGAAAAAAATCCATATCTGTACTTAAAATAAAATCAGATAGGAATGATAAGGTTTATTGTAGAGGACAAAAAGGCTTTGGCACACAGATAAGCACTGAAGAAGCCAAGAAAGCCAAACACACATTTTTACCTCTTCAATGGAATGAGGTTCCAAGAATGCTGCTCTTCCTGGAATGCCAGGAATGTTTTATGACATGATGTTCCTTCACTCTCTGATGAGACAGATTCTGTCAGTATCTCCCAGACCCTTTCCCCCTAAATCTTGAGCACAGCTTCTAGACCAAAAAAAGCCCCATTCTTATAAGTAATATCATTTGTGCTTTGCAACAGCGTAAGTGACCTCTGTGTTATCTTAGGGCCAGGCCGATGCCGACACCCGCAGGCATTATGTTTACCTCAGTCAAGCTCCCTAGACCCTACGTCTGGGGCACTATCTGTGAGTCAACAGTATCCATTCTTGTGAAAGAAACCAAATGTGCTTTGTAAAGAATCTCAACGTAAACATATCTAAAATTGTTGTGCATTTGAGACTGTTAATTGTTCTGACTACTTTTTCGCAAAATTGTGCTGTGCTTAAATATGGCTAAGAAAAAATGATGTGGGCCAGACTCTAGACGTCCTGGTCTAGCATAGGTTACAATAAAATCAGGCTGAGCTGAGTGTCTTTCATACCTGATCGTTTTGTTTGTTTGTTTGTTTGTTTGTTTCCCTGCCTGCTGTAAAGCCTGCAGAGGAATCACCACAGTTTATGGTATGAGAATGGGACAGTGTTATGGCCAGATAATATTGATCTTTAAAATGAAATACCTTAAGTAATCACCTATTCCACTTCCATTTGTCCCTCGGCACATTGCACAGAGATTGTTCTAGATTTTTAGCCAAGGAATTCTACATGCTATAAATAATGTTCAATAAAAGAATTTTCATCTAAACCTATCATGATTATACACACATGTTCTTTCATTATGCAAGAAGTTGATTTGTGAGATAAAAAAATTATTTGTGAGTTGCTGTACAATGTCATATAGAAGGTAGCTAATTTGGAAGAATAAGCCAAATCAAAGGCATAAATATTCACTGAATTACAGAATCAGGAAATCTTACAGCATAGCAAAGTCCATCACCAATTCTGCACATGAGGAAGTCCTAGTATAAAGGACCTTTTTCCCATCTCAGGAACATTCTTCAATAGACAAGAATTCAGAGACCAAGCAGTATAAAATGTGTCTGATTGCAAGTGTGTACATGCTCCATAAACACGTGCAGCGTGGATACTATTCACTCATTAACACTTTCTTCACTTAGACCCAGCAGGCAGAGGAGAAGGTCCTTCATGTAAGTCCCCCATGACTCATGTTGAATCTTTGTGACTTTTTTTTTCATATATCAGAATTTTCAGCTACAGGAAATCTCGCAAAAATCACCTTGGATACATACTCTTCAAGCAGGAGTCAGACTATCCAGGCATCAGGTAGAGAAGAGTACTGCTTTAGGACTTCTTGTTACCAGGCCAAAATGCATTTATCATTGAGCTAATGAAGACAGACAACACCCTTCCACTTTAAGGTGAAAGAAAAGAATACCTGAACGAGAATCCCACAAACAATCTTGTAGGTAAAAACTCACCTACAAGATCCCAGAGTTACAAAAGTCCAGTAGTTTATTGTAACTTACTAGGCCTTAAGATCTTAGCAATTAGCACTGGATTACAGGGGCATCTACACAGCTCAGTAAGAACAGAGATACTAATTTAGATTAGTAATCATTTCATTTTTCGTATGGTCTCTAGAGCTAGTGTTATTTGGAAAGTCTTAATTGTCTCAGTGGGAACATATCCAATTATTTGAAGGTGAATCCTACAATCATTAATGTCATGCTAATATCACTTCTTTTTTCTGAGATTACTGTGGGATGAAAACACTTTGGTGTGTGGGTATAATTAGAAATGGATTCTCATTTTAAAACCTAACCTCCAACCTTTCGTGGGTTTCTTAGAGGTTTTTTTTGTTTTTGTTTTTGTTTGTTTGTTTGTTTGTTTTCTGTGACAAAATACCATGTTTGAAAGCAACTTGGAGAAAAAAATAATTTATTTTATCTTATCCTTCCAGGTAACCCATCACTGAGCTAAGCCAGGACAGAAATTTAGAGACAAGAAATAAAGCAGCCAGCCCCTTGCTGGCTACAGCACTCAAGAAAGCTGGCCCTGCTCCTCACCTGGGCAATGAGGGAGAGCCAGCTCTGGTAGCATGGGCTCAGGGGAGTTAGCAGACTGACCAATTCAGACTGACCACCCAAACCCAGATCCAGGACTTTGAGCAGGCGCAGCCTAACATCTACCCCGTCTGTAAGCTTCTGGTGCATGTGATGGGCTAGTCCTGCAGAACAAAAGCTGCAATATCGCTATGACTCAAAGCAACAGCAGGATATCCAAGGGGAGACTCTCGGTGAGGGCCCAGTGTTGACGGTGTAGCAGAAGCTGGAAGCAGACCAATGACTCCTCTCAATGAACATTTGCAAGTAAAGCTATTCAGGCAAAAGGGTATGCTATGTGGCATTCTGTGACACACAGCAGCTTCCATGGAGAGATTCATGTCTGTCTGTTTGTTGTTTTTATTTGTATTTTATTTTCATTTCCTTCTGCAGGGGAGGTTACAAGGGTGGAGGGTAGATATGGAAGGAATGAGAAATGAGTGGGATGGGTTGCAAGATATGAAAGTCACAAAGAATCAATAAAATTTTTTGTTTAAAAAAATGAAGTGAAATGAAGCAGAAGCCATGGGGGAACATTGCTTATTGACTACACATGGCTTGCTCAGTCTTCTTCCTTCCAGGACCATCAGCCCAGGGTGGCATAACCCCCAAAAGGCTGGGCCCTCCAAAATCTATCACTAATTAAGAAATAGGCTTATTTCCTAATAAGCCTATTAATAAGCTTATTTCTTAGTAGCCAGCCAGGTCTTACCGAGACATTTTCTTAACTGAGATTCTCTTCGCTCAGACAACTCTAGCTTGTGTCATAAACTGATAATAAACTAGCCAGCATGGTGGATTTTGATCATAAGGATATGATTCTATTATTCATGGAGTGTTTCTCTTATGAACCTTAATAATCTTGACATCTAAATAACTGGAAAAAGAACATTGAGAGAGGAGAGAAGCATGGAAGAACGGGATAGAGAGAAATGACAGAGAATACATGTGCAGACATTTTCATGATTTTTCACTTCTCAATATCTTGAGCTCTGCGTTTTTTCAGTAAAAATGGGTTTTTGTGAGCATTCTTGCCCACTAGAGTTTAATTTATTGTTTGAGGATTTCATAAGTCAGTAGTGTACTTAACATTAATTTTTACTGCTCCCTCCCCACTCCAATTTATCTTACTCCCCCTTCCTCTCAAATTCATGACCTCTTCTTCTAGAATTACTGTTATCTCTCATCTCTCTCACATACACACTCACATAAATATATAGATACATATTCAACCTAATGAGGCCATTTGATATTGCTCATATGTGTATGTGTTGAGAGCTGACAATTTAAGATTAGATACTTATCTGAGGGTTCATGCCTGGAGAAGGTTGTTAAGCCTCTCTCAGCAGCCATTGTTTGCCTGTAGCTCTTCATCTACAGCAGTGGTCCTCAAACCTCTATCTCTAAAAATATTTATATTATGATTCATAACAGTAGCAAAATTACAATTATGAAGCATCAACATAAATAGTTTTGTGGCTGGGGTCACCACAACATGAGGAACTGTATTAAAGAGTCACAGCATTAAGAAGGTTGAGAACCACTGATCTAGCAACAGGGCCTTGTAAGGTTTGCCCCATCCACACTGCTATGTCATTATGAAAGTCTTGTGTTTAGGTAATCATATTGCTGAGAGCCCATGGGTACAGCTTCTCTGTCATACATAGAAGACACTGTCTCACAGCAGACTTTTTGGTCCTCTAGCTCATATGAGCTTCCTGTCACATTTTCCATGATGTTCCCTGAGCCTTAGGTGTAGTGGTTGGTTTTGTTGTAGATGTATCAACTTGGGTTGAGCATTTTATGATCAGTTGTTCTCTGCATTTTGGTCAGTTGTAATTTCTGTAATGGTCTCCATCTGCTAAATAAAATAAAATCAACAAGCTTCTTTGATGAGGGATAAAAACTACATGGATCCTTGAGCATAAGAATAAATATTTAGAATATTGTTACACATGCACTGGTTAGAAAAGTGTCAGTACTAGGTTCTCTTTACAGACCCTGACCTCACCAAACACAGGAAGTGAGCTAGTTTTATAGTATCATCCATGAATTTCTTCCTATCGAGTGGACTTTTAAGTTCAATTAGACAGTTGTTACCCTCAGGTAGACGTGCCACCATTTTATGTTGGAGAATATATTGCCATGTTGCTCATTGTTGTTGTCCACAGATTTTATAGTGAAGTAGGACTGATGATTGCTTTACTCTCTTGTCCATTTGAATAATACCTTCAGACACTATGAGGGCTAGTTCTCGAGATAGAAGCTTCCATAATATTTTTTAATGAAATGTCATTGTAAGCTGTGATCAAAAATTATTTTATCTACTGAGTTTTATCCTATATTTCTTCTGGTACAATAGCCTAGAAAATAATGTTGTCATTAAAACCAAGAATAAAGTAGAGGACCACACTAAAAGAATGAAGAAGAAAGTAAAATAATGAGTAATAAAAATGAAAATATTCAAAGTGTAAACAGCCAATAAATAATGAAAAATAATTCAATAAAATGTTTGACATTCTTAGCCATGAAGGAAGTCAAATCAAAACTACACAGAGGTTTCATTTCACCACCATCAGAATGGCTATCCAGTAAACAATAAACACTGGCAAGAGCACAGGGAAGAAGTGTGGAAAGATGACTCAGCATTTAAGATAGCTCAGGGACCTAGAGTAAAACCAAATACTCCTGTTTTAAAATTGGGGGAGGTGGAGTGCTCCTGATGA
Source organism: Meriones unguiculatus (assembly GCF_030254825.1). NCBI lineage: Eukaryota > Metazoa > Chordata > Mammalia > Rodentia > Muridae > Meriones > Meriones unguiculatus. The sequence continues at coordinate 175,882,070 of NC_083349.1, forward strand.
CATTCTGTTGTACTCATAGATCAATGCCTTCCATCATTAGAGAAGCTGTCTCCTGCAACAGAGGAGAACAAATACAGACACCCACAGCCAGATAATGTGCAGAGAGTGAGAGACATTGAAGCACTCAGCCCTAATTGAGATACCTCTATCTAATCTCTCCCCTCAGGTCTCAGGAACCCCTACAGAAGAGAACGTGAAAAGCGTGTAGGAGCCTGCAGGAATAAAGGACACCAAGGAAATAAGACCTAAATGAATGGTTCCAGGCACGTATGAACTCACAGAGGCAGCATGCACAGGGCCTTCACAGGTCTGCAGCAGATGGGATCCTACAGTTGAAAGGAGAATAAGACGCACGCTCCATCCCTACCCCAGGAGCAATCGCCAATCAATAACCACTTGCAAATGAAAATTTAGTTTCCTCCAAGGGAGTCTCACTGGGGAAACAAACTACTCTTAAGGGTAGACTTCATGCCCAGCAGTAGATACAGTCAACAGAAGATGAACTCAGAGGTATCCCTGGAGGTTACTTGTCTCATAATGTCATGTCAGGAACTTCCCTTTTTTAAATTTAATTATATAAATTAAATTTATAAATCTCTCTTATTATAAATATATAAATGTATAAATTTATATATTTATAAATTTATAAATATATAAATCTCTCTTTTTACCCTACAGGTCCTTTGCATATGAATTATGACTTCAGTTCAGAGTTTTTACGGGATTCCAGAATACGGGAAGAAGTAAGTCTCTGAGTCTGTATCTGTTTCTTGTACCTTTTCTTGGGCTCTTTTTCTTCTGTTTGCTTGTTTTGTCCTATTCCAGTGTATTCATTTTTATTTATTTTATTTTATTTTATTTTAATTATCCGTTAGAAGCCTGTCTGTTTTCTAATGAAAGAAAGAAAGGGGGTAGATCTGGATGGGAGGGGAGATAGGGAGAAAATGGGAATAATGGAGGGGAAACCATAATCAGGATATATTGTGTGAGAAAAAAAGTCTATTTTCAATAAAAGAGAGGGAGAGGAAAGAAAAAGTATTACAGAGCATTAAAAAAAATAGTTGTTGCTTGTTGCTTTTACAAAAGACCTGGGTTGATGGCAACTCACAAGCCTCTAACTTCAGTTCCAGAGAATCTGATGTCCTGTTCTCGAGTCTGTGAACACTCCCCACATAGTATACAATATGAAAACAAAACTACTCATATACATAAAATTAAAATAGATATATAAATCATTCTTAAAATAATTCAGAAGTATTCTTATTCAATGACGACAGTAACTCAAGCACTGTAAATCACTGTAAAGGCTCCTACTTATGACCCAGTCATCCCCGCACAGGTTATATGCCTAAAACAACAGGTACCTACTACAGAGTCCCTGCACTCCTGTTTACTATGGCACTGTGCACAATTGCCAAACTATATAATCAGCTTAGGAGTCCATCAACAGTAAATGGATAAAGGAAATGTAAAATATCTACATTTTACTCAGCCATGGAAAAGAATAAACTTGTGTCATCTGTAGGAAATGAATGGCTGGAAATGGAGATTACCATATTAAAGTGAAATAGTCCAAATTCAAAAATATCACATTTTCTCTGATATGTGGAAGCTAGAGAGAAAAAAAACAACAACATGAAACTGGGAGGGTAGAAACTAGGAAATGGAAAGACGTACAGGAAAGTAGGGATAGTGGTAATAAAGAATAATAAAAGAAGCGAATATGATCAAAGTAATCAAACACATAAGATGTTGCATAAGAAAACCCCTTACTCGTTTAAACTAATATATATTATTCCAAAAAATAAGCACAGAAGAGTTGAAATTAAGAAAATATTACAGTTATTACTGCTATTAATTTAAAAGTACTGGCTGACTGAATTAAGAAAACTGAGAAAGGTGGATGAATAGCGAGGTACCAAAGTCAAAATTAGAGCAAAGTAAATTTACCTGTCTAAGAAATCTCCAGCGTGTGGCAAATTGTCTCTGGTACTAAAACTACAACTATCCGGGAGAGACACTTTCAGTGAGTTTGTGGCCTAAACTCACCACAACTACAAAGTAAAGATTTTAACATTCGCAACGACTTCAAAGGCACAAATGAATAAATCTCAGCAAAGGAAGTGAAACAACATTCTAAACTTAAGTCTCTCATTGTAAATTTTAAATGCTTGCTATAATCTTTTGCCTTAAACCTCAATGATAAATAACCCCTTCTTGAGTATGTATACATTATTTTCAAAAGGTGGCTATCACTGTTTATTAAAATTAAAGATAATTTCAATATTTCTAAACAGCAGACACAGTTCTCTTATCTACAGTGCAATTACCATCAACATCCTCAAAGACTATTAAGTAAGAAAAATATCTCTTAAATGAACAATTTGTAACTTTAAAAAACTTACTTGCACATACTTACATAATTATCCTACTCCGGGATCAGCTGCAATTAACTTCTTGCTGTTCTTAATTCACAAATTAAACTTCAAGATCTGTATGCATAGGAAGAAAACAGGGAGTATCCTCACACCTGGTCACAATCACACAGTCTTCCACACACACAAAAAGGAAGGAAGGAAAGAAGAGCCTGGGAGAAGGAGGGACAGAGGGCCAGGGGATCTCGGTCTCCTGAAGCAACCTCCAACTTTCAATGACACATGTTAGAGACGCACTACGCTTGAGGGTAATTTCAGAGTAATTCAGGATGAATGGGGTTTTTTTTCTTCCTTTTTTTTTTTCAATTGAAAATACAATACACCCTATCCACCACTCCTCCCAGATCCCTCTCTCCTCCCCTCTCCCCTGGATCCACTTCTTCTCTCTCTTTCTTCAGAAAAGTGCAGACATCAAGAGATCACAACCAAACACAACAAAACAAATTACAACAAGACAAGGCAAAAACCTTCACATGTAAACTGGACAAGGAAACCCCACAGGAGGAAAAGAGTCCCAGAAAAAGGCAAAAAAAGAAGAAGAAAAGAAATTAAAAACAAAGTCACTCCCACTGTTAGGATTCCCACTACCAGCCACAACGTACACAGAAGGCCTGGTACAGACCCCTGCTGGCCCATGCTTGCCACTTTGGTCTCCATGAACCCATATGTGCCCTGCTTAGTTGATTCTGTGGACCATGTTCTCCTATTGTCTTCCCTCCCTTATGGCTACTAGAATCCTTCAGCCCCTCTTCCCCACCCCCATCTCCAAAGGGAAAGACCCAATAGAGACCTCCAATTTAGACTCTCTCTCTGTGTATCATGTCTGCCTGTGGATCTCTGCATCTACTCATGTCTGCTATCTGAGGAAGCCTCTCTGATGATAACAAACAAGTGGCACTGGTCTGTGTGTATGGCAGAATATCATTAGGAATCATTTTCTTGTTTTATTGTTCTGTTTTGTTTTGTTTGGCCAGTGGTATTAGGCTCTACCCTAGGCTCTAGGCTACTCAATCTCTGGTTCCTGGCCATCTAGGCAATATGGGACATGGGTTTCCTCTAGGGAAGTAGGCCTCAAGTTAAATCAGACATTGGTTGGCCACTCCCACAAGTTCTGTGCCACCATTGACACAGCACATCTTGCAGACAGGACAGATTGAAGGTCAAAGGATTTGTGGCTGGGTTGGTGTCTGAGTTTCTCTTCTAATATCCTGTAAAGTGCATTCCTTCACCAAAGAGAACAGAATGCAGATTTGAAGACTCCTTGAAGGCACCAGCTCAACATCTCTACATTCAATAAGCTGTGCATGTGTTGTCCTTGGCAATGGCCCTCAACCTCTGCCCACTGTCAGTTTGTGGAGGGAAACCCTTTGTCATAGCATCAGGCTGGGTTATTTAGGGAATCTCCACAGGAGCCCCTCCACCAACAATCCAACTGAATGCAACCTGATCCCACCACTGGAAGCTTGCCTGACTATAAGAGATAGACAGTTCTTATCTGAGTTCTATCCCTTTTATCAAAATTAGTCTTCCTTTTACCTCCCCATCTCCCAGGGGAGGAGCAGCCTAGCTAGGCCACAGAGGAGGACATTGCAGCCAGTGCTGGTGAGACCTGATAAGCTAGGGTCAGATGGAAGGGGAGGAGGACCACCCCTATCAGTAGACTTAGAGACGGCAGGGAGGAGATAAGGGAGGGTGGGATTCGGAGGGAATGAGGAAAGGGGATACAGCTGGGATACAAAGTAAATAAACTGTAATTAATATAACAAAAATAAAAATTTAATTTAAAAAAGTTAGTCTTCCCTCACAGTTTCCTTTTTTTTTCTTTATGACTATTTATTGTATACGGTGCTTGTTTAAACAAAAAGTGCCTCAACTTAGACCTCCATTTTCTCCATAATTCTACTTAAAATGCTGTCAAAAATCATCACTGACATTTCAATTACTAAATTCAGTGATCTGCATTCAGCTTTTACTTCATATGGTCATTTTCCTGTGACAATTTAAAATACTGCTTAATCCCTGTAGCTTCACAAAATAAAAAGAAGAGTGGAGTCCAAAGATTCCCAGCATGAAGAAGTAATGAAACTGAAAAGCCAAGCATCTCAGCTGGATATTACACATTGCATGCATATGGCAAATTATGACTCAGTTCTGCTGTAAATATCTGTAATTGTATAGCAATTAAAATCTAAAAAAAAATAGATTAAACTGTAGCCTCTTTTTAATTCCTCAACAATATATTATCTCTTTATACATCTTTGGCCATTCTCTCTAGTCAGTTTTTCATTAATGCTGTGCTACTGGTCACATTCTTTATATTATTGTGTATGACACACACTCATCAGTTTTAAAAGGTATCCAGAGGCTGAACTGATTCTTCTTGTCAATCATTTGCCTATAGGCACTGTATTAGTTACTTTTCACTGTTGTGACCAAATGCAACTTATGGAAGAAAGAGTTTAATTTTAAGTTGTGGTACCAGAGGGAGAGATCGTAATAGCGGACATGGCATGGCAGCATGTAGCAAGATCTAGAAGCCGAGAGACCACGTCTCTAACCACACAGAGAAAGTAGAGAGACAACCAGAAGTGAGGCAAGGCTGTCAACTCTCAAATCTGAGCCTCCTAAAATATCCCTTAACCTCCCAATGTGGGGCAGGTGAGCCACACAACTGGAGGAGCTGGCCCAGAGCAAGAGTGAGGTTGAGTTGTGTCCAAACCCCAAAACCTCATCTTGAGACCTGCAGGAGCAAGAACTGCTCCCTCCCTCTTCTGGGCCTGCATGCCCCAGTGCATGGGGCCTTGTAACCCCCACCTCTGCCATCATGTAGCCTGGCAGCCAGGTTTCAGGTTAAAACGTCCTATTTCCTTATAAGTACACATCCAGATAGCTCCTGGAATTCCTCTTCATGCAAATTAAGCATTCCCAGCACCTCAGCCCCAGCCAATTATGTACACTCATCCCAAAAAACAAACAAACAAACAAACAACAACAACAACAAAACCAACAAACTACCCGCTTCCCCAAGAGGGTATAGCCCTTAGGGCCCCCAATAAAGGAGAGCTGTTTCACTGAAAACCATCTCTGTGAAGGAAGGCTGTTTCTCCCACACTCAATGACAGATGAGACCCTGCTAACCCACCCATCCATCTAAGCTTCATTCCTTCCAGGCTAGCCTGGTGCAACGGTGTCTGGATACCCCAGCCTGGACCAACATCCCTAACAGCACAACAACCTGGGGACCTACTGTTTAAATACATGTGCCAATGGGAATATTTTTTCATTCAAACGACCACATCCCACTCCCTGGTGCCCAAAGGCGGATGGCCACTCCATGATGCCAAATGCATGTAGCCCAACTCTACCAATGATTTTTAACAGTTCCATCGCTGTTTAAAAATCCAAAGTCTCTTTTGAGACTCAAGGCAGTTTCTTAACTGAGACTCTTCTACCAATATCTTTTTAATTATATACTTCCAACATAAAAGGTTACAGAATGAGAATTCCTATTCCGAAATAGATGAATGACGGTATTGTGAGGAAATATTGGACCAAAGCAAAACTGAAACCCAGGATAACAAACAAAATGACCTGTTGCTCCATGTCCAGGGTCTAGCACATTGGTTTTATAGGTTGGATGGCCCCATTTCTCCAGCTTTGCTGCCTGCAAATTTGCTGCCTCCATTTATCTTGGGCTCCCTGTACGCAGCTCTCCCTAGCAGATATCTCATACCTCCTGAATCTCCTGTGCCTTGGGGTCTCTACCACAGACAGGCTTCACTTTCACAGTTTCAAGCAGTGGCCTTCCAGGACCTTCTGGCAGTGATTCCAGAACTGAAGCATATTGCCTGGCCTCCGTAGCCCTGAAACCATGGAGGAAGAACCCGTGTCTTCTTCACTCTTGAATCTTCCATGCTTTAAAAGGCAATACATAAATGATGCTGCCAAGTTCAGCTGCCAACTGTAAACGGGCCCTCACCCACTTGGCTCACATTAGCAGCTATTTTGTATGTAGTTGCTTTCTGGGAAGAGAAAGATCCTTAGTTAGGCGATCCTTCACACGTTGCAAGCTCAGCTAGATGAGGATCTTGACCTAAGGACACTCTTTCTATTATTCTGGTATAGAACAAGAGGCCTCTCCTTAATGGCTCAAATAATTTTAACAATAGATACTCTTTCAGCACTCTCCTTGTCTGTAACATTAAATTTCTTTAATTCTCTTTTTCTCTCCAAACTGTACATTTTATAGTCTTCTGTGCCCTACATGTTGTTTTTCATTATGACCTGCCTGCTCTTTGATCTCTTACCAGGCCACAGAAGAAGAGGATCCAGGCAGTCCTGATGAGACTTGATAAGCTAAAGGCAGATGGCAAAGGAGAACTCCCCCTTTCAGTGGATTAGGGGAAGGGGATGGAGGGAAAAGGAAGGGAGGGTGAGATGGGGAGGAGTTGAGGAAGGGAACTACAATAAGGATATAAAATGAATAAATTGTGAAAAAATAAAAATTAAAAGAAAAAAGAATTATAAATAATAAACATCCCACATATTCAAAATTACACAGTGTTAAAATGTCTTTCACCAAAGAAATTAGTGTATTGATTTTTAATTTAGACTAAGGTAAATTCTCAGGACACAGGCATAAGGTTTCCAGGTTCTAAGCCAAAATATTACCTCTAGCCCAGTTGCTAATAAATGTTATTCCTCACTGAAGTCTCTTGTACCAGGCCTCCATAATCTAGATTACTCTAAGCACGGTCTTAGAACAGAAAGGCAAATTAAATTGTGTTTACAGAATTCCTGGAGCCCTAAGTTTCTTCCATTGCAATGGCATTTCCATCTATTTCTACTCAGACCCACTACCCTTACCCATCAACATAGGCAGTTCCCTGATGTACTTCCCAGTAAACTGCCTTCATGAAGATTTACCCAGAATTCCTGTCTGAAAGACCCAAGGGAACGTAGTGGCAATCGCTCAGATGCCAGTTACCATTTGCCACAGAAGAGGAGGCTCCAGGCAGTCTTTCCTCCAGTGCTCTACATCTGAAGTCTTTGCTGATGTAGAGCGGTTTTTACACAATCCCCATGTCATAAAAAGCATTACCACTAAGACTGCATCATTACTGAGTGGTAGGGCCGAGATTTAAACTTAAGATGCTAAGTCTGTTCTCTTAACCATAAAGCCTTACTTTTAAGATTAACTCTAATCTTGAGCATTGTCTTCTCAAAATTAGAAGTATAAGAGAAATACATTAGTATCAAATAATACAGACAGTTCTGGGGTGAAGAGAATGTATTTGAGGCAAACAGAGAAGCCCTTTCAGATTTGAGGAAAGCATCCTATGGTAAAAATCAAAAAAACGTAGAAGGAAAGTTGTGTGGGTTGACCTACACGGTCTACACCAGGTCCTCTGTGTATATGACTCAGCTATTGACTTTGTGTTTTTATGGGCCTCCTTACTGTGAAGATGAGTGCATCTCTTTCTCCTGTGTCTTCTCTTAGTACTATTTTTCTCCTGATGGGTTGCCATTTTCTAACTTCGATATGAACATTTTTGCTTCATCTTATTAGCTTTTATTTCGTCGTGTTTGGTCATTATCTCTTTTAAAAGACTGTTCTTTTCTAATGAGAGACAGAAAGAGAGTGGATTCTGGGTGGAGGGAGGTGGAGAGGAACTGGGAGGAGTAGGAAAGGGAAAACTATAATCAGGATGTTGTTTATGAGAAAAGAGTATTTGCAATAAAAGGAAAAAATTTTAAAAATAGAAGGAAAGAAGAATTTGAAGATAGTTTTCTGAGCTCAGCAAAAAGCATTTAAGGAGTTTTAGAATATCCCTCTGGATACAACCTAGTAAATACCATGGTTCTCTCTTCAAGGACTCCATAAAATGTTTCTCTACCAAGAAAGATACAAAGGCAATTCTGACAAAAAAAAAAAAAAATTCTTATGCTTCAAAGGAGTTTCAGAGCTTGAGTTTCTTTAAAAATCTAATTAAATAGGCTTCTGTGAGAAACCACATTGAAGACCTAAGGTCCTACAACAAATCCAAAATTTCTAATGGGCATTCTCTTCTATGGTTCCAACTAACTGAGCACTTGTCCAAAAGACCTTAGGATTCTCCTCTTCACAGACTTTACCCAGTGTCAACTAACCCCAGCACCAGCATTCTGACTACTATATGGGACTTCTTTAGTTATGCCTGTCAAAAGTCTTTGAAGCCTGTTTCTGATATCTCTGCGATATCAGACCTCACCACATTATAGCTCTCTCAAAGAACCTTTGCGAAGTTTGGGTGTTCCAATGCCTCAGGTTCCAAGGTCAAGGGTCAAACCAACAAACAGAGGATTCCATGGCAGTTTGTTGCTTTGACAACAGTCTGCCCTTTATATAAAAATGGTAAAGGGAGGATGTTATCTTTTCTGCTCTACAGGTTACTTCAGCTTCTGCCACTACTGATGTCTCTGCCAACTCCTCTGCAGTCAGTGAACATCCAGATTTCGTCCATCTTCTGACTGACCAAATCAAAGACTTGAGAAACATTGGTGGTAGTCTCTGACAGAAATTTTTATCTACAATGGTACACAGCTCAAACAGAAGTATCCAGGCTGCCAACATATTCTTCTCCTCTGGGGCCATAGTTCTCTTGGTAGTAGGACTCACCATGGAAAACTGGGTGGAATTAGTTCCCAAAGTGAAAAAGGATAAGATGAACCACAGTCCATGGATGGGATGCTGTCCTCCTTTCTGGCCTGAAGGTCAGAACTATACTATGGAAAGGAGTGGGTGGAAGGGAAGTTTTCAGGGTTTCTTGACTTTAATCATCTGAACAACTTATCCATTATTTCTGGGAGCAACATTCTCAGTTAAGTATAAGCCATTTACTCTAAAATTTCACCAATTTAGCTATTTGAGAGAAAAGATTAGAGTCTCACTGGTTTAAGCACTGAATGTTGTTTGTTTTGTTCTGTTCTGTTTTGTTTTGTTTTGTTTTTTCCATCTTTTTGAGACAGGGTTTTTCTGGGTAGCTGTAGCTCTGGCTGTCTTGCAATTCATTCTGTAGACCAGTTTGGCCTCCAACACACAGAGACCCGATTGTTTCTGCCTCCCAAGTGCTAGGACTAAAGGTGTGTGCCACCACCACCCAGCTTATGCACTGAACTTTTGATAAACCTGGACAGTAGCAGTATGGTAGCCAGCACAAATAGACATGAGGGGTATGAAGAAAATGACTGGTCAAAGGAAAATGGATTTTAGCACCCTAGGAGTGGATGGGGTGGATTGAGGTACTTATCAAGCTGTGAGTTATAAAGAAGCTTATAAAGACACTGAGCTTCTGGGACAGTTGTCTCAAATACACTGCCTCTTTATTCTTTACTCCTTTTTTCTCCTCTGTATTCTGATTTTGTTAAGACCCTCATGAAAGTTTGACATAGACAATTGTGGAAAAGAGTCTGGAGGAAATATCTGTCCTCTCAATACAGCTTCTGTTTCCCAACAGATGACCTGATTATGATCCAACGCTTGATGAGGGTGACTCTCAACATGTCCATCTATATAAACTTGATCATAGGTCTGCAGTTCACCTTTATGATTCCTCAAAATAAGTGTATACACCTCTTTGTTGGCTTCCTGAGTTTCTTCACAGGTAACTTCCTAGCTCCACTGATAGAGTTGGAAGTCACAATGAGCTTACGGGTTTCCAGCCTGCAATCTTTAAATAGCTAGCCTTTTCAATTCTCTGATTCAGGGGTACATTCTGCTTTTGAATTAGATCTATCACTAACAGGATCACTCTATTGGTGACTATTGGTGCTGGTGAAAGGGGGGTGAAGACTTGAATAATGGGTTTAAACTTCCTGAGGGAGGAAAAACTTTTCTCTTCCTTTTGAACACTAGGTTGCATTTTGTTCTATGCAGTCACTATATATCATCACAAGCTTAGAAAAGGTCAACATGTGTACTTCACTAATTACAAGATCAAATGGATGACTTTCACTGTCTACTTAACCATTGCCCTGTTTCTTTCCTGTGGTGAGTATCTCCCGGGCCCTTGAAAAAAGGCAGTTAATCCTCCCCCCACCCCCCAAAGAGAGGAGTCTGCAATAATGAAAATAGAGAGTCGAAGAGAAGATACCGAAGCTCATACTTTAAAAGGTGAAAAATCACCTGAACTATCTAAATGCAGTTCTTAGAAGCAGAAAGCTGAAATTTGACGTGCTAGGTTATGTCTACCTCTGAGAGCATTCCTCATCTCCTTTTCAGTATTTTTAGTACCTTTCCAACTTTAAGGCAGAGATAAGCCATGAAAGTCACCACTAAGAACAATGGCTAAGAACAGTGTTCAATTATGTTAGAGGACCAGCGATCCATGGAGAACAGTTTTCAGGTACAAAATAGCCAGCAGCAGTAGCTGATACCAGAAGGACCCACCAAGACAAGAGGTTCCCTTCTTCTCTTGGGAAATCTCAGAACTGCATTAGAATTGCACGCACACACACCCAAAGAACCCAGACAGAAGCACATCTTCATTCAGAATGAGCCCTCCTCAGGGAGCTGAGAATCATGGAAGTTACTTGGCTAAAATTCTACCTCCTCTAACTAAATCATTCTTCTCCTGGATGATTCCAGATATCTGGGAAGTGTTCACAAAGCTCAGTGGTCAGAGTCTTCTAAGTGTTTATAAGGAAGTGGTCCTACACCTCCGCATGTTACACTAATCCTGCTTCCTTGCTTCTCTGCCCCTAGGTATCTTCTGTTTCATCCAGTGCACAAATAGTTGTGCCTGCTTAAAATTCTGCATACACCCAGAAGGAAGTAATGGCAAAAAACTGTCTGGAAGTTCAATCCAAGTTATTTCACTTCCAGAGCGCACCGTAATGCCTCGGAGCATCGTCCATGTGCACTCTGTGACCTCAAAGGATGGTAACATAGTAAAACCACATGTCCAAGGACGTCGTGTAACCTGGGCTCTATGACTTGACAATACGTACCTTTCAGTCCTACCTGCCCATTGCTATGGAATTAGGTGTGTGTGTGTGTGTGTGTGTGTGTGTGTGCGCATGTGTGCGTGTGTGTCTGTATGTGTGTATGCCATCATTTCATCTGTGTTTAGCATTATGAATATTTATGAATGCATTGAGATCAATGAAAAGATTCAGAAAATGTCACTTTTTAAATCTTAGTCTGATAAACAATTTTCTGTATATTTGTTATTAATACAAAAACTTTAAATACATAGTATTTGCTGCACTGTTTTCTCTGTAACAGTATAGAATATGTTTTTATTTTACTGTACAATATTTTGAACATATTAATGGGAAGACAAAGCAATATGGTAAATACCTGTAACTATCACTCCACTTTCTCAAGTTTTAAATTTATGTCCTTTCTTATTATTTACACTATTTCTATTGGAAGATTTTTAATTAAAATCAAAAATCTAATGTTAATATTAATTAAAATTAAACTGATATTCCTCTAGACATTTTCCTAATCTCATCTTTGTTTCCCATAATAAAACATTTTTCAGGATAGCTTGCCGATAATTTTACATCATGTTCTCATTTCTACTTTAATACCTCTGCATAAATGATGTCTAACTTTCAAAAAAATGGCATAAAACACAGTGGCAAACATAAGCTAGGATGGGACCATAAGGGAAAACTCGAGAAAGTTTATCACCTCTGTGAAACAAGTGTTTCTATTCAGCTTTCCTATGCGGCAAGATCAGACAATAAATTAGTAATGCAGCATTTCCTGTTAGAGTAGACATGTAAACACAAACTAAACTTTAGAAAAGTTTAGAAAGATTCTTCATTTGTATTAAAGGCAGGCTTTATCCAGATAACTAGAGCACCACGTTATGTTTGTGGAGATGCATGATGTTTTAAGATAAGTGTTAAACTATTTGGGGCTATTTTACACTCTGTTAATCACTGTTTACATCAGGGTTTGTATCAAGCCTAACCTTTTTCTGAGACCTCAAGACAGATCTCACACAATGAATTCACTAAGTTGCTTATAGAACAAACATGTCCATGATATACAATGCATAACTTGAATGGTCTATCATATTATGTGTGTGTATATATATAACAAGTTTATATGTTTAAATATATACACGTACATACATGTATATAATACATACATGAACATTTTTTAACTCTTGAGCACTCTTGCAGGGGAGGCACTGGTGCTCTGTGGCATTCCATCTGTGGCAGCAATCAATTGGCTAAACACCCCCACCCTGTTACCCAACTGGCTCATTCAGGGTCTCACAAAGAAATCCCATACTTTCTACTCTCTCTAGCCATTCAAAAGGCAGGCTTTCCGCGGTGGGAGTGGATGCTGACAGGCACATTTGAAACAAGTTGCTTTAACCTCTAAACATTGCTCGTTGTTGTTTGTTGTGTTCTACTGTGTAGCTACATATCGTGGTGCATTGCTTTCTGGCTGTTCTTTGCTGCATTGTTTTATGGCTGGTCTTTTACTACTTAAGATGACCAATTTGTGAAACTTGACCTAAGGATATTTTTGTGTTCAAGTCTACCCAGTCCCTCTTTAAGGTCATTTTCCACAGGCTTGTTATCTAGGAAGTAGATTTTTCAGCAGCAGTTTTCATTAGTATTTAATATAATCACTATTTTAAGTATCAACTATATAGTTTAAGTGTATGTTAGACATCATACCGAGCTTTAGGTGTTAGAGCTACATCATTGAAAAACCAAATGTACCCTGCTCTGCAGAAGTCCATAGGCTGCTCAGTTTCCAAGAGGGTTCTCTAGTAGTGGGAACAGAGACTAGACTGTCTCTGATGTGAACTCAGTGGCCAGCTCTTTGATCACCTCCCCCTGAGGGGTGCAGCCTTACCAGGCCTCAGAGACAGATGATGCAGCCAGCCCTGATGAGACCTGATAAGCTAGGGTCAGATAGAAGGGGAAGAGGTCCTTCCCTATCAGGGGACTAGGGAAAGGGCATAGGGGGAGAAGAGGGAGGGAGGATGGGCCTGGGAGGAGATGAGGAGGGGCTACAGCATGGATACAAAGTGAATAAATTGTACTTAATTAATTAATTGAAAAAGAAAAAACAAATGTAACAAAATAATAGTTGCCAGCCTGGTGAGAACAGGATATAATCAATTGGTACAATTTACTTTCAGGGCCAAGAAAGACTGCACAGACAAAAAGGAAAGGTTATCTTAAATATTAAGGATGATTTGAAATTAACAAGTTTGTGGATGAAACAATGGGACAGATAACAGGCAACTATATGAATACATTACTTGGCCTCTCTGGTTTTAGTGTTACTGGTCAAGGAAGAAGAAGGAAATAAATGTGAATTCTAAAGCAGTTGTCCCATCTATAATGTAGAGTATCTGTTTGTGCAGAGTAAGTCATTTGGAAATTTATTATTTGGGCATGAAAACATTGGAAGGGGAGACAATATTCAAATATTTGTGATGAACAAATTTTATTAGCACCTAAACCTTATTTCAATAGTTAGGGCCCTTTGGGTTTTCTGATAACTTAAAATTCTGAACCCTCCACTTTCTAACACACTTGAAGATTACTATAAATAAATGGGAAAATGTATCATATGACTGCAAATTCCTCAATCGTCCTAGACTTTCTCCTCCTCATTACTATACCACTTGTTTTTACATGGTCAAATTGCTGAAATCTAAAACTGGCAGGCAAATTTAAACATAATCAAGGAAACATAATGAAATACATGATTTCTCTTCAGAAATCCTAGAGATCAAAAACTGAATGAGTTTTTGAATGAGATGACATGAGAGTATTTCAAGGTTAGGAGACCGTTTTCCTGGTAGGGCACATCTTAATGCCTACTGAGATCGGTCCTGGCAGGAAAAAAAAGCCAGCACTTGCTGATGAAGCAAAGGCTCCAGACACCAAGCTGGAAAGCACCACAGAACATGGTGTAAAGAGAAGCGGGTGACTAGTGGAAGGTGTTAGTGGGGTGGTGGTTCAGGTCCTCATCTACCCACAGTCCCCAAAAGCTGTATGTCTCTAACTTTGCCCACTGCACTGGGGGAACAGAGATTAAACTCATGTAAAATCAGAACAGAAGAAACAGAAGACTTGGGAATACCATACACAGTGAGGACTTGTGAAGCTTAAAAGGGAAGCTCATTTAAAATATTTTGTCTCCTCTTACATACAGCATGAACAGGCAACAACACACCCCCATATTCATAACCTCCACTGGACTGAAAAAAACAAAACAAAACAAAAAAAACACAACTGACCAGTGAAATAGCAGAACTGAAATTAAGAGATTTTCTACAAACTGAATAAAACTAGAAATAATTAGGTGAACTATAAATAAGGTACCACATTATCACTCATATATGGGATCTAAAAAAGTCAGTTTCATAGAACTTGAGTCTAGAATGCTGGTTACCAGAGGCCAGATAAGAAGGCATCATGGCCAGGAGATAGCAGAACAATGGATACTAGCTTACAGTTAGAAGTTCAGTCAGATAAAATGAATAAATTCAAGAAATGTGTTGTATCACATAATGAATATAAATAATATATTTACTATACTCTGAAAAAATATTAAAGTAATAAAAGTATTCTGACTCTCCTTTGCCAGAAAAAAACCAAGGTGTCTGTGAGTTAGTGCATATGTTCATTAGCTGGACTTAGTAATTTTCCAATGTGTATATGCACAT
Organism: Meriones unguiculatus; assembly: GCF_030254825.1. Lineage (NCBI taxonomy): Eukaryota > Metazoa > Chordata > Mammalia > Rodentia > Muridae > Meriones > Meriones unguiculatus. The sequence continues at coordinate 175,897,200 of NC_083349.1, forward strand.
ATATGTCAAAATAATATATTGTACATATATGATAAATACAATTTATGTCAAATTTTAAACTTTTTGTAAGAAATATTTGGAATTAGCTTATTTTGGTGCTTCTGATGTAAAAAAAAAAAATAAAGTAATTGGAATTTAAGAAGGCTAGGAAAAAGACTCGGGAAATAAAGGCACTGTCCACAAAGCTTGATGAGCCCTGAGTTCAGTTCCCAGCATTCACGTGGCATGAGATGAGAACGGACTCCCACAGGCTTCTCAGCCTCTCCATATATGCTGGAGTATCCAACAGGGGTGGGGGGAGAGGGAAAAAGAGAGGGACAAGGAGAGAGAGAGGAAGAGAAAGAGAATAAATAGTTAAATGTTTTAAAAGTCTTTTTAACAGCTGGACTATCAGAGAAATATAACCAAAACCTCAATGGTAGAAGGTCCTTATTATAGGCTAGAGGCTCTTGATTTGGGGTGTAAATGCTCTCTTTCCTGGCGAAGCACCCCCTTTGCTTCTTTATGCCATCAGAATAGTAAGATTTCAAGGAGCCATGAAACAAATATGACTCCAAGTTGCCTCCAGTCACGGAAGTACTTCCCCTAACATGCTCCACAGGACTCAGATTATCCAACTCATCACAGAATGACACTGAGGTCAGACTTCAAGTTCAATAATAAGCAATATTGTTTCTCTGTCCACGTCTTTCGTAGATTCAAGAGACAGACTACACCTGCTGTAGACAGCTGGTCACAGAATGAAGAATTGAGCTTCACGGTTCCCAGCCACCCTCTCTTGGTTTCTGCCTTAGGGACAAAATTCAAAAATTTGAGAGAAATGTGTTGTACATAAATAAGTAGTTCTACTTTTATTATTTATAGGTTATTTTCTTGATGAAATAAATTCATTGAGGACTTTTGAAAGAAGCTGCCATTTGCAAACTTTAAGAACTAAGGAGCTATTTATTTGCCAACTTTTAAACTGGAAAGTCATCACTTGTGAGCAGATTCAAGTTCACACAACAGAAGGCCAAAATTTCATGTAGCAAAGAACAGCTTTCCATAAAATGGGGGCAAAGAAATCCCCTTGGTGTGGAAACAGTGAATGAATGACACAGTTCTCTAAGTCATATACAAGTATTCTTGTATCCATAAATATTAAGATGGCATAAATGATATAAATTTGTAATTAACATCTAAGTTCTGTGGCATGCTGAAGGAATGTGTTATTGGACTCATTATTCCTCATGCATGGAAACATACTACAAGCACACAAAGCCAGAAGACTCTGGCAGGGGGAGCACACAGCTGTTTCCTAGATAGTAGTCACATAACCATTGACAGAAACAAGAGCAGCTGATGAAAACAGCTGTGGATAATGCAAATTGCTACAGATTAAAGAAGTAAAATCTAGACAAAGACTCTTTCTGGGAAACCTGGGCATCAGGGGATTTGATTTGGGTGAGACCTAGTTTTTGCATAGAATCATATACTTTGGATTGCCATCATGCTCCACTTTGTTATTAAATTCAGGGGTCACAACTTGTGCACTAAGTCAGGTCCAACCACCAGTGCAATATTAAAAAATCCAAATTAAAAAATATTCAAGTGGAGAGCATAAAATGAAGATTTAGTCGTGTCCACATTGGTAAGATGGATTCCAAGGAATATTCTCCAACTCTTGCTTCACCCCTTCCACTTTTACCCCTGCCCACCTTTGACCCCACTGTGTGGGCTTTGGTCTCCTCCTGTGACATGATCTGACAACTTGGTAGAACTGTGTGAAATCTTTATCTGGGAGACGAATTCCCCCTCTGGTCAGTGTTTTTGCCTTTTCCCAGCATGAATTTCCTGGGGGGAAATTTCCATTTCTTTGAGGCCCGCTGTTTCAATAGTCTGATAGTCAGATGGAGAGACTCAAGTGTCTCTTTAGAATATCTCCATTTCTCCCAGCCGTGTTCCACCGCAAACTACAGCAGACTCTAGCAAGGCAATTTATTTCGAATTTGTCATTTGTCTAAATTATATAAAATAAGGTGACTGTGTTGCTGGGTGAGAGGACAGGAAGACTTGAGGTAGTAGGTGCAGTGAGTCCACAGAGACTTCAGTTGTCAAGTGAGTGTAAATACTTAAGAAAAAACACTTACCTCAGCCCAGAGAATCCTGAACAGCCTGATGAACGCAACACCCTTGAAATCACCCATGTTGATGACGAAGCTCTAGGTTCCCCTTTTCTCTTTTCTTCCCTTCTTTCTCCCCACATCTCAACAGGAAGAGATAATCGTGAAAGTTGTCTGAGTCAAATGCAGTCACATGTGTCAAACTCTACAAACGTGTGTGCAGGTGGACAGCTGGAAGCCATGAAGGAAGCATGCCTTTGTGCACCCATGAATATATGAAGGATTACAATGCCCTTCTGGAGGACTTTTACAAGCAGACACCCATAACAACAACTTTCCCTAAGAGGCTTGCCCATGAGTCAGGGAATAACTATCCAGACATACAAAAATACTTATCTAACACACTGTAAATGTTCTATTCATGAGTGGATGATGAACTCCTGCTATAGGACATTGTCTCCAGCCCTGTCTTATTTAAAAAAAAAAAAAAAATTTAACTCCTCTCTCTCTCTCTGTCTCTTGCATTTTAAATGTTTCCCCTTGTCTCAGCCTCCCTAGATATGGTTATCGAGGTATACAAATCTTACATTGTAATGTTTCTTATTGTTTTGGAGGAAACTCTCTTTATCTCTCTTCCCACATTGTTATATAGATTAACAAAATAAAATATCAGTATCTACTCCCTAATGCCTTGCCCTGCCTCCTCTGGAAGGCAGCCCTCACTTACATCATGAGGTCTTATAGCATGTACATTGTTGTTTATCGCTCGCTGAAGACAGCCTTAACTTTCTAATCAACTCAACAGAACTTTGAACAAACATAGCAGTGATCCAGAGCAGCAGCACGGTTACTGAGGAGGCAATATTCTTGGAAGCAGAATAGAAAGACAGATAGATAGGCAAAGTTAAGAGAATCTGTGAGGGAAAGAGACCCTTAACCCAAGAGTCTAGTTAAAGTCTCTCAACAGATGACAGTAGAACACCTTGTCACAACTAACAAAGCCCACTGTGGAGATTTCCTACATAAAAATGTTTCTTTTCATATGGAGATATTTTCAAATTAGTATGTTAAAATAACAGTGGGGACTGGGGAGATGGTTCATAAAGTGAGTCTCCTGTAAAAATATGATTGATTAGAGTTCAAATAATTTAGAAAGTATAGTAAGTTATAGGGTTATTGTGGACAAAGAAGCAGTGGATGGCGAATCACACCAAAGGCTCCTCACAAGTTTATGGGAAAAAAATTACAGCAGAGTGTGGCAGAATGGAAAGGCAGGAAAAAATTAAGAGGACACAGAAAGGGAGAGAAGCCTTTCACCCAGGGACTGAAGTCCAGGATTGCCTGCAGAGATAATGCTTGTATTTCTAAAGCTATTTCAGTGAAGATGTTCAAAACCAGGGGATCATGTTTGCTTACAGCTAGAATGTTTGTAATGCTGAGTTCAGCCTATCAGCATTCCTATCTCAGCCCTAAATCTAAACAATACACCACATAAAACTGTCCTATAATTTCATTTACAAAAGAAAATTGTGGTAAATAAGTAAACCAACTCATAAATCTACTTAATTTTTAAAAATTAAACTTTGGTTAATTTGAAGGTATATTGTAAAACTATATACTTTGAGCAAAGTAACTTACAAAGCCATAGATACACATATTCACACACACACACACACACACACACACACACACATGAGTGTTAAATATTCAGCCAAAAGTGAATTCTTTATGTCTAAATAAAAGTGCATCCACCCCAATAGGCACATTTGTTTTTCATCATCACTGCATCATAAAATTATATGTACACCAAAGAATTGTTTTAAACTGAGTTTAGCTGTACTTAGCTGTCCTGCACCCATTTTGTTATATTTTTCATTCAGTTCCAAGTGTTTCCTAATAGCATCTGTTATGATTTTTATTTTATCCAAAAAAGATGTTTGTGTTTTTTTTTAAATTTCTAAGAAGAAAGGTATGCCTACTTACATGTTGTTTCTTTTAGCCATTTCTGTCTTGTTTAATTTTATTGATAGTCTTAGAACCCACAGTATCCTGGTTGCATATTACTCCTTGCTGTGGTCCGCATGAATACAGTTGATGAACAGGTGTTCTTATTTGAAGGCGAAGGGCTTTGTTCATGTCTACTAGATCTGTGCTTTTTAAACACCACAAGTCCTTTTTCTCCTGGAAATTTGTATGTGACTCTGGAATACAAGCATAAAAAAAATGGGTATAACTCTCAAACATCTATGCTACTACATCATTAAAAAAAACAGTATAAAACAATTCTTTAGTTTACATATAAGTTTACAACTCAGTGATGATGAAAACAGATGTGCATAGTAAGGTGCTTTTATTTAGACATGAAGAAGTCAGTCTCTGCTGAATATTAGACACTGCAGAATATAAAAACTTCACATGTTTTCCGTAGTTGATCAAGGTTTTAATTTCATAGTCACCAGTGCTGAGAATGCTGCTCTGCATAAGTAGACACAGTAAAAACAGAAATGATATGTTTAGTGCCCTGTTAAAAATTGTTGGAAATGCTTTTCTAATCCCAAACTAAGATTTAAATAACAACTACTAGCTATGAGACTCAAGTCAGCAACTCAAACAGCAAGTTTTAAAGTCAAACATCCTAAGAAATGGTCAGTAAAAGCCCTTGTTTTCTGTAAGTAAATGACTATGCTTCAATAAAGCAGGGAACTTTGTATACATAGAAAAGCATTCATCAGAGCCTCGGTCTGAGTAAGGTGGTTCAAGCAGCATGTTTTGGTGCTGCCTTGTGTGTCGATACATGCACTGCAAAGCATGCCTTTTGCATGTTCAGAACCAAGGCAAAGTAAAGGTAGAGTGATGCTGGGATGGGGAGATGGCTCAAGGGGCAAAGCCTTTACCAGACACGCACACAGTGCTGAGTTCAAATTCCCAGAACCCAGGTAAAACTGGGCATGGTAGCACATGCCTGAAGTCTTCTGCAGCAAGGTTGGCAGCAAAGACAGAAGAATTGCTGGAAACTCAAAAAGTTTAACCTGGCACCTGCAGATGTGAAACGTCCTGTTTCAGACAAGATGGAAAGGAAAGACAAACAACCGTGGTTGTCCAGTGACCTCCACATATACACACATCAACACACACATGTGAACACACCACACCACACGTACACCCAAAAAGCTTGTGCTACAACTAGACAAGAGCTGCCCCAAACACCATGGATACATTAAATGTTTGATTCTAGATTGTGGAAACCTTTATTGTTGTTAAGCCTCTTGGAACCCTTATATTGGGCAACAACCACAGTTTAAATGAGCAACTTAGTACACTGTTATTTTGTACCTATTTGGGACCTACAAAATATTGAGAGAGACCTGTTCAAGGTCCACACAAGCATGATTAGCTTGTCGATATCTCTCTGCACTTTTTCAACTTTGTTTACATAGTTTGGAGCTTGAAAGACAGTTGATCCCAACGAGCGGGCTTCTGGTGAATTCAACACAACATTATCACACAGTGCCGCTCTTCATCAAGAGTAATACATTTTGCTATAAATTTCATCTTATCTGATACTGTCACCGGAGTCCACAAAGTCTGTTTTGCATGTCCTTGGCCTCCTAGATAAAGAATTTTTTTTAATGGACCCAGCAAGGAATTCAAAGAACATTTACTAGGCTCAGGGAGTGAAAGAGCGCCCAGAATATCAAGGCAGATAATCATGAAGTCTCTGCAGATACCCAGAGAAGGGAGGTATTTAAAAAGGAGGCCAAGGCTGCCTTAATGTGGGGACTTCTTATTGATTCATCCCATTTTGCATATAATAAAGGAATAGGTCTATTATTGTGCAACAAAAAAAGAGGCCAAGGAGAGTTATGCTCTCTGAGCCAGAAGTTGGAAGCTGGAAGCTACCGTCTGGCAGGCTGAGCCTGAAAACTCACGTGTGCTAGCTCACTAAAGGTCTGCAGATGTGCCAGATGTCTTTAAACGTTTTGGTTCAGGTAGGTCTTTGTCAGGTTGTAACTTCATTTCTAATATGATAGGGATTTTTGCTCCAAAGAGGGTCCTGTCTCATCTGGACATGGAAGCGCCTGGTAATTACATGTAAAAGGGTGTTACCAACCATAAAACATGCCGTTTGTGCCAGAAGATACCCCTGTGTTGATATACACGTGTTCCATGTGGTGCCCAAGAAGCAGCTGGCAGCCAAGAGCTGCCTCAGTAAAAATGGCGCTATGCCTGCTCTCCTTGGGTTCACCTCAGTTAATGTTTTCACTTTTATATATATAGGTGTGCCTCCCGGAAGTGGCAGATAGTATGAATGTCTGTTTTCCAGACACCCTCTGGCTTTCAATCTCTACACTGAACAAATCCACCCATTTCCATTTCTTCAACCTACTAACAGGTTTCTTTTCTTTTTTAACATCTTTTAGTTTCCCTTTGTTCCCTTGTTTGCTTTTATTTTTTCTTTTCTTTCTTTGCTGAGTTCTGAATTTTTACTCAGTTTGCAAGTTGCTATCCCTGATATCTATTTCTTTACAGGGGTTCCTGAAGTTTTGAGAAGCTGAATTTAAAATGTTCAGACAACCCCTTTCCCCTCACCGTAACAATGACACAGAATCCCTGGAATGCTTTGTCTTTAGCAACTCCTAGTTCAGGGGCCATTGTTGTCCCAATAGCTTTAGCATCTTTTTTTCAATTTTTTTATATTAATTACAGTTTATTTACCTTGTATTCCAGCTGTAGCCCCTTTCTTCATTCCCTCCCTCCCTCAATCTCCTCCCTCCCTCATCTCTTCCCTCCCTCATCTCCTCCCTCCCTCATCTCCTCCCTCCCTCATCTCCTCCCTCCCTCATCTCCTCCCTCCCTCATCTCCTCCCTCCCTCATCTCCTCCCTCCCTGTCTCCAAGTCCACTGATAGGGGAGGTCCTCCTCCGCCTCCACCTGACCCTAGCTTATCAGGTCTCACCAGGACTGGCTTCAGTGTCCTCCTCTGAGGCCCAGCAAGGCTGCCACTCCCTCGGGGGGGAGGGGAGGCATCTTTAAGACATTGGTTTGATCTCGTTGGTTTTCAGGCTCTCCTTTAATGGTACCCTGTGGCTAGAAACACGGTCAGTTTCTGTTCCTTTGAAAATACATTCAATTTTTTTCAAAGTTTTCTAGCTGTGAACCTCTAGAATGACAGTACTTTCTCTTCTGCTCTCTGGCCTCCTTTGTGCAGTGCATAGTCAGGGTAGCTGTTGCTCCTTCATGTATAACGTGTCATCTGGCTCATGCTTTGCTTCTATGTCATTGCTGCTCTACCACCTAAATTTGAATCATTGATTTCTTTTTGTGTATTCCACTTGGGATTCACCACAATTTCTGAATCTCTGAATCACTGTCCTCTCAAACTTATTTCTTTTTTTTTTTTTCCTTTGTCTCTGCATTGTGACTAATTCCCTCCTGTCGTCCAAGTCACTAATCTATTCAGGCTGCATAAAACCCTCTCATTTAAATAAACCATTACATTAAATTTGTAAATTTTAACATAGTTTCATTTTTCAAAGTCTCATAAATGTCTTTTTCAAATTTACTTGCCTATTTTTCACATATGGTTTTTGGCTCTTTACTTATTTTAATGCTTTTTATTTTTGTAATTATTTTTCTATTTTTGAGATTATAATATGATTACATCATTCATCCCTTTCCTTTCCTCCTTCCAATCCTTCCTAGGTACCCTGCCTGATATCTTTCAAACTCAAGCCCTTTTTTTTTTCATTAATTGTTGTTACATGAATATATATACATATCTTTCTTACATATATATACATACAATATACATATTATACATGTAACACATACATGTATGTATGTAATACATGTAACATATATGTGCATCCATATATATGTGTTACATGTACATGTGTTACATTTATATATTCCTAAATAAAACCTGCTTAGTCCGTATAATGCTATTTATATGTACATATGACCATTTGATATTGGATAACCAACTGGTGTGCTTGTCACGTCGAGCATTCCTTACTGGTTTCTAATTTTTATGGACATAGAGGCCCCATGGGTTTTCCCCATCCCCACTTTAGCATTTGTATTACTGTTTTTCATTTTTTTAGTGAATTAAGCACATGATACAGTAAAACTCAGTCATAATACCTGGCTCTGGGTCCAAACACCTACCACCATTAATAGAAAATGACACAATAAATATAAAAGTGACAATAATAAATTAACTGATAATTTTAACAACTGCAGAGAGAGAAAGTGTCAATCTATTCCTGCCGAATGCAGCTTACCAGAGTAGAGATGTACAGATGAAACTAAGACCAAGATAGGTCTGGAAGACCTCTGCATGGGGTGTACTTGATGTGCGCACATGAGGAGCAAGTTCAGTCCTCCAGACCTGCACGAAAATCCACACGTCCGTGCATACTTTCAGTCACAGTGGTGTTGAGGGAAAACGCAGTCCTTGCTCTAAAGAACAAAGAAATAGCTTCTTCTGAATCGAATAGGAGTGACTCCGGCATAGAAGGACAGACTGCAGATGCCCTTAAGGACATCTCCCAATATGGAAGTGATTACAGGAGTCACAGGAAAACAAAAAAGACTGTCATGAAGCAATGCATTTGTAAGTACTTCCGTGGAGACAACAGGTAAAAAGGGGAAAAATATAGATTTTACATGCTATGTACAAAAAAAATGCTATTTTGAGGTTGCTGGAAGAAAGTGATCTCCTAAGGTAATACATATCAAAAGTTTTACCTAATGGTCAGGGGGATGCTGCATCTGAAGCAGGCATGTATGATAAAATCGCTCTTCAGGGGATAAATGTAACCTGTGGCAACTTGAATGAGAAACGGCCCCTCAGGTCTGTGTATTTAAACGCTTTATCCCCAGTTGTTGGTACTGTTTATGGAAGTTCTGACATCTTTCGGGGATATAGGTTTGCTGGAGGAAGGACATCACGGAAGGCAGACTTGGAGGGTTTATAAATTGCCCTGACTTCCTTGTCACTCTCTCTGCTGACACTAAGGCAGCAGTTCTCAACCTCTGAGTCATAGTCAAGGGGTTACATATCTGATAACCTGCATGTCAGATATTTATATTATATAATTCATAACAGTAGCATTATCACAGCTATGAAGTAGCAACAAAATAATTTTATGGCTGGGGGGGTCACCACAACATGAGGAGCTATGTTAAAAGGTTGCAGCATTAGAAAGGTTGACAACCGCTGCTCTATATGGGTGGGAAGATGTAATTAACCTGCTTCCTGCCCCTGCTGCCAGCCATGTCATTCCTCCCCTTATAAACTCCAGGCGTCTTGGATTGCTCTCCTAACTAAACTCTTTTTCCTTAAGTTGCTTTTGGTCATGGTATTTTATCAGAGCGACAGAAAGTAACTAGTATAGGACACCATGTAATTTTGGCTCTGGTCCTGCAGCACTGTGACCTCCCCACAGCGGTCAAGATCCAGCGACCCTGCGGAATCTTCAACACGGGTGTGGCTTTTCCAGGGAACCTCTGCTCACAACAGATCGTACAAAGGATTGATCTTTATCATCAAACTATTTCGTAGCAGAGAAATTAGAGATCAGCCTGTTTGAGGATATTTTATTTTATGTGATCAGTTGTCTCTGTTTTTAATGTTTGCAAGGCATGTGTCCTTCTGAGCTGATGTTATTTAAAAACTAACACTTGTTCTCAGGAGACATATGACAAAGTTGGAAGACCGTGAAATTTTGGAAACATGGACTTTGGGGGGTTTGATTAGGATTTGTGTATGCCTGCACCCACGGTTTTTCTTCCTGTTTTCATAGAGGGGTTAAGGACTAATGAGCACAGGGTTGCAGACAGAGCCCGGTATAACTTGTCACAGATTACCATAAAAATGGATTCAAGGGTTGACCAGATTGCAAATTCCATAAGAACTATAGTTTTAAAACTGATTTCTATTTTCTTCACTCCAAATTGCCCATTTATGTGAACAAAGCCCGTCACACAGGTATGAAGTAATCTTTACAGAATAACTGAACATTTTAACCGTGTGACTCTAATAAATATGGTGTTTCAACTCTACAAGCTAAGTGGATACTTTAATAAACAAGCCTGGAACGGCTGCACACTCTGCCCAATGTACACACTAAAGACGACATTCAAGATACAGAGATAAAGTAAAACTAGAAAAATACTTCTAAATGTTGATAAGAAAAATGTCAGCCATCATAACAGTGGAAAGAACACAAGTTAAAATTGTTGGAAGGAAGACCAGTTAGTAGTAGAATCATTCGTGTAAAATATTCTGAGATTATCTACTAAAAACACCCATTAAGGCACAACAAGCTTTTAAATCTGATCGTTAAAAACCAAAGATAATTAAGATAATAAATATAGCAATAATTTAATAACCATAGAAAAAATAGCACTAAGCAAATATCGGGTAAATACACACTGCTCCATCCCACATATTGGAATGTAAAGCCAGGGAGATTTTAGAATAACAAGCTGCACTGTGAATGGGCTACACTGTGAATGGGTTTCAAAAGGGCAGAGAGATTTGGTAAAGTCAAATATATTATTTCTTATTAATTACAGCTTATTCACTTTGTATCTTTTATATTAATTAAAGTTTATTCATTTCGTATCCCAGCTGTAGCCCCCTCCCTCATTCCCTCCCAATCCCACCTTTGCTCTCTCATCTCCTCCCATGCCCCTCCTGCAGTCCACTGATAGGGGAGGTCCTCCTCCCCCTCCTTCTGACCCTAGCTTATCAGGTCTCATCAGGACTGGCTGCATTGTCCTCCTCTGTAGCCTGTTAAGGCTGTTCCCCTCTGAGGGGGAGGTGATCAAAGAGCCAGCCACTGAGTTCATGTCAGAGACAGTCCTTGTTCTTCTTACTAAAGAACCCACTTGGAGACTGAGCTGCCATGCGCTATATCTGTGCGTGGGTTCTAGGTTTTCTGCATGCATGCTCCTTGGTTGGAGTATCAGTCTCAGGAAAGATCCCTGGGCCCAGATTTCTTGATTCTGTCACTCTCCTTGTGGAGCTACTGTCCCCTCCAGGTCTTTCTATCTCCCACCTAATTTCATAAGATTCTCTGCATTCTGCCCAAAGTTTAGCTATGAGTTTCAGTATCTGCTTTGATACACTGCTGGGTATCAAAGTCTTTCAGAGGCCCTCTGTGTTAGGCTCCTGTCCTGTTCCTGGGTTTCTCCCTCTTCCAATGTCTGACCTGCTTGTCTTTCTGAATGAGGATTGATCATCTTACCCAGGGTCCTCCTTCTTGATTAGCTTCCTTAGGGGTACATATTTTGGTGTGTTTATCCTATATTGTATGTCTAGTATCCACTTATAAGTGAGTGTATACCATGTGTGTCTGTCTGTTTCTGGGATACCTCACTCAGGATGATCTTTTCAAGTCCCCACCATTTGCCTGCAAATTTCATGATTTCCTTGTTTTTAATTGCTGAGTAGTATTACATTGTGTAAATGTACCACAATTTCAGTATCCATTCCTCAGTTGAGGGACATCTGGGTTGTTTCCAAGTTCTGGCTATTACGAATAAAGCTGCTACAAACATGGTTGAACAAATGTCCTTGTTGTGTACTTGAGTGTATTTTGGATATGTGCCTAGGAGGGTATAGCTGGATCTTGAGGTAGCACTATTCCTAATTGCCTGAGAAAGCTCCAGATTGATTTCCAAAGTGGTTGTACAATTTTACATTACCATCAGCAATGGAATATCAGCATCTCCACATCCTCTCCAGCATGTATTGTCACTTGAGTTTTTTATCTTGGCCATTCTCATGGGTGTAAGGTGAAATCTCAGAGTTGTTTTGATTTGCATTTCCTGATGACTAAGGATGTTGAGCATTTCTTTAAGTGTTTCTCTGCCATTCGATATTCCTCTACAGAGAATTCTCTATTTAGCTCTTTACCCCATTATTTAATTGGATTATTTGTTTTGTTGCTTTTTAATTTCTTTAGTTCTTTATTTATTCTGGATATTAGCCCTCTGTCAGATATAGAGTTGGTGAAGATCCTTTCCCAATCTGTAGGCTATCGTTTTGCTCTGATGACAGTGTCCTTTGCTTTACAGAAGCTTTTCAGTTTCATGAGGTCCCATTTATTGATTGTTAATCTTTGAGCCTGTGCTGTTGGTGTTCTGTTCATGAAGTTATCTTCTGTGCCAAGGAGATCAAGGCTCTTCCCCACTTTTTCTTCTAACAGATTTAGTGTGTCTGATTTTATGTTGAGGACTTTGGTCCACTTGGACTCCATTTTGTGCAGGGTGATAAATATGGATCTATTCGCATTTTTCTGCATGTAGACATCCAGTTAAAACAGCACCATTTGTTGAAGATGCTATCTTTTTTCCATTGTGTGGTTTTGGCTTCTTTGTCAAAAATCAAGTATGCATGGGTGTGTGGTTTTATTTCTGGGTCTTCTATTCGATTCCATTGATCCACCATTTTTTTCTATGCCAGTACCATGCAGTTTTTATTACTATTGCTCTGTACTACAGCTTGAAATCAGGGATGGAGATACTTTCAGATGATCTGTTGTTATACAGGATAATTTTAGCAATTGTGGGTTTTTTGTTTTTCCATATGAAGTTGAGAATTGTTCTTTCAAGGTCTGTAAAGATTTGTGTTGGTATTTTGATAGGAATTGCATTGAAACTGTAGATTGTTTTTGGCAGGATGGCCATTTTCATTATGTTAATCATACCGGTCCATGAGCACAGGAGATCTTTCCATCTTCTGATATCTTCTTCAATTTCGTTCTTCAGAGACTTGAAGTTTTTTTTCAAACAGGTCTTTCACTTGCTTGGTTAGAGTCTCACCAAGGTACTTTGTTATTAGTGGCTATTTTGAAGGCTGTGGTTTCACTAATTTCTTCCTCAGTCCTTTTATCTTTTGTATATAAGAGGGATATTGATTTTTTTTTTTTGAGTTAATTTTGTATTCAGCCACTTTTCTGAAGGTGTTTATCAGCTGAAGGAGTTCTCTGGTTGAATTTTTGGATCACTCATGTATACTATCATATCATCTGCAAATAGTGATACTTTGACTTCTTCCTTTCTGATTTGTATCCTCTTGATCTCCTTTAGTTGTCTTATTGCTCTAGAAAGGACTTCAAGTACTATGTTAAAGAGATATGGAGAGAGTAGGTAGCCTTGCCTTGTCCCTGATTTCAGTGGGATTGATTTAAGTTTCTCTCCATTTAGTTTGATGTTGGCTATAGGCTTACTGTATATTTTCTTTACTATGTTTAGGTATGTGCCTTGTATCCCTGATATCTCCAAGACTTTAAACATGAATGGGTGTTGAATTTTGTCAAATGCTTTTTTGGCATCTAAGGAGATAATTGTGTGTTTTTTCTCCTTCAGTTTGTTTATGTGGTAGATTATATTGATGGATTTCCATATATTGAACCACCCCTGCATACCTGGGATGAAGCCTATTTGGTCATGGTGGATGATATCTTTTATATGTTCTTGGATTCAGTTTGCGAGTATTTTATTGAGTATTTTTGCATCAATGTTCATAAGAGAGATAGATCTAAAGTTCTCTTTTTCTGGTTGGGTTTTTGTGTGGTTTAGGTATCAAGGTGACTGTAGCTTTATAGAATGAGTTTGGTAATGTTCCTTCTGTTTCTATTTTGCTGAATAGTTTGAAGAGAATTGGAGTTAGCTCTTCCTTGAAGGTCTGGTAGAATTCTGTGCTGAAACCATCTGGCGCTGGGCTTTTTTTGGAAGGGAAACTTTTGATGACTGCTTCTATTTCTTTGAGGGATACAGGACTATTCAATCTATTTACCTGATCTTGATTTATCTTTGGTAGATGGAATCTATCAAGAAAATTGTCCACTTCATTTAGATTTTCAAATTTTGCGGCGTATAGGCTTTTGTAGTAAAACCTAATGATTGTTTGCATTTCCTCAGTATCTGTTATTATGTCCCTCTTTTTGTTTCTGATTTTGCTGGTTTGAGTAGTTTTTCTCTGCCTTTTAGTTAATTTGGCTAAGAGTTTGTCTATCTTGTTGATTTTCTCAAAGAACCAGCTCTTGGTTTCACTGATTCTTTGAATTGTTTTATTTGTTTCTAATTTTTTTTTATTACAGCCCTGAGTTTGATTATTTCCAGCCATCTGCTCCTCTTGGGTGTGTCTGCTTCTTTTTTTTCTTGGGTTTTTAGGTGAGCCATTAAATTGCTTGAATGAGATGTTTCAATTTCTTCTTGAAGGCACTTAGTGCTATGAACTTTCCTCTTAGTACTGCTTTTACTGTGTCCCATAAGTTTGGGTAAGTTGTACCTTCATTTTCATTGAATTCTAGGAAATCTTTAATTTCTTTCTTTATTTCTTCCCTGACCCAGCTGTCATTGAGTAGTGGGTTGTTCAGTTTCCATGTGTGTGTAAGCTTTTTGCTATTTCTGTTGTTGTTAAGGTCCAGCTATAATCTATTGTGGTCAGATAGGATACAAGAGATTATTTCATTCTTCTTGTATCTGTTGAGGTTTGCTTTGTGGCCAAATATATGATCTATTTTGGAGAAGGTTCCATGAGGTGCTGAAAAGAAGGTATGCTCTTTTGGGTTTGGATGAAAAGTTCTATAGATATCTATTAGGTTCATTTGATTTAAGACCTCTGTAAGTGCCATTATTTCCCTATTTACCTTCTGTCTGGATGATCTGTCCCTTAGTGAGAGTGGAGTGTTGAAGTCTCCCACTATTAAGGTGTTGGGATTGATGTGTAATTTAAGCTTTAATAATGTTTCATTTACAAATGTAGGTGCTCTTGTATTTGGGGCATAGATGTTCAAAATTGTGATGTCCTCCTGGTGGATTTTTCTTTTAATGAGAATGTAGTGCTCCTCTTCATCTGTTTTAATTAATTTTGGTTGAAAGTCTATTTTATTAGATATTAGGATAGCTGCCCCAGCTTGTTTTCTGGGTCTATTTGCTTGAAAAACATTTTTCCAGTCCCTTACTCTGAGTTAGTGTTTATCTTTGTTGCAGAGTTGTGTTTCTTGGATGCAGCAGAATGTTGGATCCTATTTCTGCAACCACTCTGTTAGTGGTTTTTATTGGAGAGTTGAGTCCATTGATGTTGATAAATAAGAGTGACCAATGAATGTTAATTCCTTTTATTGTGGAGTTGGTGGTGTTACTGTGTTTCAGTGTTTGTTTTCTTTTGTTGTATAATATAATACAATGTAAAAGTGTAAAGTATAAAAATATCAGTGATATTTTCTTCCAAATTTTGTAAGTGAATTATGTATAACCAAATCTTAGAACTTACTTTGGACCAGAGAAAAACTGGATAAGAAAATAAAACAGACAACTTTTCTATACGTTTATATGACTATTTGAATAGCAATAGAAATCAATTGCTGAAAAGAGAAATTATATGAGTTTTAGATAAAAGGATGTATTTCTAATCAGTTTGAGGAATCTCAGAGATTTACAGAAAATGTTTGATAAACTTGACATGCTTATACTAATGGTTGTTGATTGGAAAGGATCTAAAATTACCTTAGAAAGAAACTTCTAGGAACAATAGTGAGAGGTTTTCCTAGGTTATATTAACTGAACTAAGAAGACCCAGTATGTTAGAGTAAACAAAAAGATAAGAATAGCATTCACCCCTTCTCTTTCTCTTTCTCTTTCTCTTTCTCTTTCTCTTTCTCTTTCTCTTTCTCTTTCTCTTTCTCTTTCTCTTTCTCTGCGTGTGTGTGCTTGTGTGTGTGGGCATGTGTGTGTGTGTGTGTGTGTGTGTGTGTGTGTGTGTGTTTTGGGGAACTGAACTGAAGTCACATACTAAACAAATTCTCTACCCCTTTGCTTCAGCTCCACTACCTGCTTCATTTTCCTTTCTTTTGTTTTTTTCATTTTTGTGATTAAAATATAATTACATTTCTCTGTTGCCTTTCCTCCCTCCAAATGCTCCCATATACCCCTTCCCTCTCTCCTTCAAATTTGTGACCTTTTTTTCACAAATTGTTATTGCACGCATAGATGCATAGAACCTGTTCAATCTGTATAATGTTACCTGTATGTATGTTTTCTGGGCTGACCAATGGACACTAGACAGTCATCCGGTATGCTCTTCCCTGGGAATACAACTTCTCCTGCTCTCAGTTTTCCTCAGTTGACTATAGTTCCTTGCATAGGCTGAGGCCTCTTAGGCTTTCCCTACCCAGTTTGGCATGGCCATTGGTGTCATCCTTATTCACCTCACATTTAGGCAGCCATGTTGCTGCGACTTTATGGTGTAGCTTCTGATACAACTAAAAAACAAAACCTCACAGCAAACGCCTTGATCCTTTGGCTCTTACAATCTTTCTGTCCCATCTTCAGACAAATTTCCTAAGCTTTCAGCACAGAAGTGGTTAATAGGTGTATCCATTGAAACTGGTTCCCACAACTCTGCATTTTGATGGATTGTGGGTTTCTGTCCCTCTCTCTGTTTCTTCATTGCAGACACAGTGCGACCAGTATCCTCAAGCCCCCGACATCATGGCTTCCCACCCTGACCCAAAATAAACCTTTCCTTCCTTAAGGTTTTTGTTGGGGAGGAGGTGGGGGTGGGGAGGGTTGTTGTTTGGTTTGGATCAGGTGTTTTGGTATTCTTAGTATCATAACAATATAAAACTTCTTATCATCATAAAAATACAAAAGTTCCATATAGTAAAAGACATAAAAATATGAACTAGTTCCCACAGGGGGATCCAGAGCTGAAATGTTACAAATCAAAAGACAAGTTATCACAGGTTGACATTAGCTCCATATACACACACACACACACACACACACACACACACACATACACATATCCTTATATGGTGTCTGACCTAACATCTCTGCAACTACTGGCAATTTTTTTTTATTCTGTGCCCATTAACTTCCACTAATACAATCCATAAAAATGTAGTTAGACAGTTCACATAGAATATAACCACCCTTCCTGATATTCCACCAATGTATTTGAAAAATGTTCTGATTTATGGCTTTCATTTATTTGGCAAATATAAAGACTTCATGAAGCCATTTACACACTAGAATGTGGTATTTGGGTGATCCATATGTGTTCCCAAATCATGGTCACTAATATTTGATTCAAGAATAAACTGTGTCTTGTTTCCTTTAAAGTGGAAGCTATGTTTTATAACAATGAGAATCAAAGTCAAAATACAAGCTAAAAAGAAAGGAAAGTATTTCCAGCATTCCTTTAAAAGTTTTAAAGCATTTACATATCAACTCAAAGATAAAGATAATTTAGTAGAAAATACAGCAGGTGTATAAACCTGCAAGTTTCAGAAGAGAATCTGGAAACAACCAACAGAGATATGCAAAGATAAACATATCTATTATTAATCAGAGAAAGATCAACTTGAGCAATGTCTTTGCACATCTAATTGACAACATTTCAAAAGATAGATGAACACTCAGGACTAAAATTGATGTGGGAAAATTACACACCACTCACAAAAAAATCTAGCAGTAACACCTGGCACCATCCCCAAATCTTTATGTGAGTTGCCCAAAGTTGGCATCTGACTTCTGATCTGTGCGTGCAGGTGCAAGGCAAGGAGCCCAGCAGAAGGAATACCTAAAAGGGGAGTGTCTTAATTAGGGTTCTACTGCTGGGAAGAGATGCCATAACCGTGGCAACTCATTTAACTGGGGCTGGCTTACATTTTTAGAGGTTTAATCCATTATCATCATGGCAGGATATGGCAGTTTGCAGGCAGACTGGTGCTGAAGAAGGAGCTGACAGTTTTACATCTTGATCCACTGGCAGCAGCAGAAGACTGTGTGCCACACTGGGCATAGCTTGAGCATATGAGTCCCCAAAGCCCACCCCCATAGTGACACATTTCCTCCAATATACAATATGCATGACAGCACATGCAGAACTCACCAAGTACATGCATAATATGGCAGTAACAGGAACACTAGTGATGAAAATTAACTCAGGAAGATGATATTAGCAACAACTTTAAAATAGACATTATGTACATAGCAAACATGCAACTTTAACACAATAAAAAGTGCATATGGTCTTGGTGAATGAAAGGATGAGGCAATTGCTTATGAAAACAAATATTAAGAAATACAAAAATGTCTTGAATGAGCCTGGAACCCTAGCCAGTACTGTAATCATGCTTAATGACACTCATGTTTTATGACAGGGATTAAAAAAAAAAACCCTACAGAGACAATCATGTAAAAACATTCCTAATTTTATTTGAACACCAGTATAAATGAACACTAATTACAAAAGGTCAAACTATTTTTAGTCATGAGATGTTGTTTAGACAATTACACTACTAATTATGTCTTTTGTTATAAGAACTAAGAAATATATTTCCAAAGAGAATGTCACATTGTTACCACAAATAAGTTTATGTAAATATGCATGTATACATGAGTGTATGTATATTTTTCCTACAGTAATAAGAAAACTGCCTACAAGCTTAGCTCCCCTTTCATTTGTTCCTTCTTTTGGGCTGTTAAACAAATGCCTGACTGATTTTTATGGTTCACATAAATGAATATAAATTCAGTAAATCAGTTTGGTTCAAAATGAGGAAGTGTTTACAGTGGGCCAAGGGAGCCATGGAGGAGTTGAAGCTAACGCCTACCTAAGAGCTAACCAATGCCCTCATTGACAACCCACCAAAAAAGTCCTTTCTTCCATCCCACTCTACTTTTTTTTCTCCCCTTTAATACCTTTCCTCTGGAATGTCCTAGAGCTCTCTCTGTAAACACAACACACACATACATGGGAGATGGGGGAGACAGAGAGGGAGGGAGGGAGGAAAAGGGAGAGGAAGAGATAGAGAAAGAATCAAAAGCAAATAGAAGAGATCCTCGGTAAAAGCATGTAATTAGTCATAATACGTTATGTCCTCTGGTGTCTCATGCTTCTCCAGCAAATGTTGTGGAATTCCCTTTCTCCCAGCCCCTGAAGAACCTTCTTCCACCTTTACTGAGTTGTCTATGCTGTTCTTTGGATACAATATTTACATTCTATATCTTAACAGGCTCTTCTGAGGAATGTAATTATTTACTCTTACTTCCTAGGGAATGCTAATCAAGAACATTTTGTTTCTCAAGGCAAAATCTGAAGCTACTCTAAGATTTAGATTTGAAAAAAAAAATGGACACAAAACAGCTCCAGGAACATCATTACACACAATGTGCAGGAAGAGAAGCCAGTTGGCTAAGTAAGGCATGTCTGCCTGCAGCTGTAGGATGGCCATTTCCAGTAGTTTCTAGCATTGGAGCATTGTCCTGCCAAGTTTTTAGGATGTGATTCCTGCCAAAACAGAAATATTCTCAAAACACCCTCTCTCACTGATTTCACTCATGACCACTTTCCTGAAATTTCACCCATGACCTACCCTTTTTGAATTTTCTAAATTCCTCTCTTTTAATGGTTAACCAAGTTTCTTTTCTTTTTAATTTGTTTCTTCTTCTGCTACCAGCTTTTTTTCTAAGTGAAAAACTAATGTAAAGTTTTTATAAAGTAACTGCAAAATAAAAAATATGTATTTATAAACACTTATCCCCTTTTGCCAAAATACACGATTTTAATATTTTGCTAAATGATTCATTTTGGTTTCATATCTACTAGAAAACATAGTATTCATAATTACATAAATATATTTAATAGGTCAGTGTCCTAGTTTGCTTTCCTCTTGCTTTGATACAACACAAACCAAAAGCAACTTGAGGGAGGAAAGGGTTTGTCTGGCTTACACTTCTGAATTACAGTCCATCTTTGAGGGAAGTCGGGACAAGAACCCCAGCAGAAACATAAAGAGAAGCCATGGAGGAATGCTGCTTATTGGCTTGCTTGCCATTGCTTGCTCAGCCTGCTTTTTTATACACCCCAGGACCACCTGTCCAGGGTAACAATATCCACAAGGACTGGGCCTTTTCACATCAATCAAGAAAATGTATCAGAGACTTGGCCGACAGGCCATTCAGAAACGGGGAATTTCCCACCTTAGTTTTCTGTTGTTCCGGAGCTGAGTCTGCTTCTTCCCTTGGGGCGTCCAGACATTGATGCATACAAGCTCTGGGCTCAAAGGAATGAAGCTTAGCTTGTGTTTGCAGGATCCCAGTTCACTTGGAGGAGGAGTTACCATCACTGCGGCCGCTCTTTCAGAGCTCTTTCGGTGATAAAGCCCTTTTAGTGGCACTGCTCTTCCAATGATACAGCTCTCTTTATGGGGGCGGGAGGAGGGGAGAAGTAAAGGCTATATAAACCTTGGGAAAATGGGTACGGTTTTTCTGGTGAGCGAACATCACTGGCCCGGGCTGAGGTGCTGGGAATGCTTCCTTTCCGTGGGGAGGAATTCCAGGTACTAGGCTACATCATTACCTCAAGAATTGCGAAGATGGGCCTCCCAAGTCTACCTGCGTGCGTGCGTGCGTGTGTGCATGCATGTGTGCGTGCACTGGGGCATGCTGGCACAGAACAGGGAGGGGGTGACCCTTACTCCTGATGGTCTCACGACTAAGGTTTTCAGGGTTTGGACACATCTCAAGCTCACTCTAGCTCCAGGCCAACTTCCTGAGTCGCATAGTCCCTGTTTTATTCTTCCAAGATGTTGCTAATTTTTGTCAAGTCCACAAAAGGTGGCCAGCACAACCAACAACAAAGACTTTGTACCCTGTGTGCAAAGACCTGTGCTAAATATTAATGAAAGGAATAGGGGATGATAATGCTTGCCCTCACGTCTATGCCTGAAAACCACCAGTGCATTCCTGAAGCTGTGGTGAGGACCAAAGCATATGGTGTCCCCAGGCATGTACAATGGACAATGTTGAATTATAAATTAGGCATAGTAAGAGGTTAACAATAGCTCACCATAGACGCTAGCAACCTTTACATATAATTGCTTTCCACTTTTCTTCCTAAGTCAAGAATTTTCATGTTTTTATTTATTTTCATGTTTTATTTATTTCATGTTTTATTTGGAGGAAATGCTGTTCAGACTCTCTTTGGTATCTTTGAATTTCAGCACCGTGGCTCTTTTACCATGGAGCTATTATTAATAAAAATAGGATTACTTGAACATAATCACTGAGATACCACAACTGTGGATTTGATAAACAAGATGCAAACAGGTACCATACACAATTTGGATAAGATACATCAAGGATACTCCTAACCCAAGAACACTAAGCTTAGTGACATAATACTTCATCATGACAATCAGAATAATGTACAATTTCAAGTTGTTCAACTATTTATTGTTGTAATTTTCCATTCAATACACTCAGATCACTGTTGGCCATGGGTAACTAAACCACTGAAGTCAAAACTGGAGATAAAGCGCTGGGGAGACCTCAAGGAGACTTAATATTTTTGTTTAAGTTGGAAAGGCATGTTGGCCTTCCTGTAATCCAGCATTTGGGAGACAGGGGATACCCATGGCAGGCTGGCTAGATAGACTACAAGAATCATTGATCTCCATGTTCAGAAGACCCCCAAATCAATAGATAAAATAGAGAGCAATTGGGAAAACACCCACACTTAACTTTAAGCCTTGTATACAGGCACACACATGCATACATATCTATACGCACATATAGCTAGATGCATGCAAACATGAACACACACACAATCCATGTGAAGAGGAGATACTGCTTTTAGAAAAAAACTCTGGAAGGCTCTAAGAAACCAGGTTTTGTCTATATGTACCACTACCTCATTGCTTGACATTGACTAAACCACCCTCTCTTCCAGAAACCACTTTCCTTATCTACATAACAGAGGTTTGGAACTGGTCAACTTTAGATTTATGACTACCCTGCATTTTTATTTATTCTATTTTTGCTAAATCTCCATATGCACTTGAATTTATTCCGCTTGTGTTTTATTGCGATCATTTGTTTGAATTTGCAACGCACTATTATTGTAGTACATTAATCTTACATTTTGCGTGTGCCCAACTGCATTACACAGCAATTACTATGAGCATCAAAAAAAGAAGAGATGAAAAAAAGACATTTATGATTATTTGGGATGATTTTTATTTTGTTGAAGAAAGGTCCTACAGGGTTTGGGACATAAAATGGATACACTTGAAAACACAATAGGCATTTCAAGGAAAAAGTGGCCAATATTACGATTTTAACAGTTAATCTCTTCATAGTAGTAAATGAGCAACTTTCTTAATGAATTGTTATGTCTATCGAAGTGGTCACATATCTTAACACAGGGGCAAAGTGGTTTTGTTTTTCAGACTTAGGAATTTATTTTAAAATTGCTCTAAATTTCACTTATTTTAGGCATAGGAAATAGACAGGTCACTCAATTGTCTACTTGCCTATTATATGCAATGTCAAAGCTTCAATCAAGCACTACAAGAGATGGTTATTCTATGGAATGATATAAAATTCTGTCCCAATGGGAAGAGCATGAGGAGAGCTAGTCATGCATGTGGAAGCTACAGAATACTCCTGCCAAGGGAAACGCTGTTCCTTGTGCTTTCAAGCATGCACATCTTCATACTTCTAGGCTGTTCTGGCAGACTTCATCTTTATTTTATTATTTTATATTGTTGAAACAACTCTGAGTACTCAGGCTGAACTCATTTTGGCCACTCTATAAAAATGAAGTTTTTCTTTCATACCTTGAAGCCAAGAATGGTGGTACAACACATTTGTTGTTCTAAAAACTGCTTCAAAGGATTTGGAGGAATGCTCAAGTGCCTGTGGAGCAGATGTTCCCCGAAACAAACAGTGCTTTCTTCTTAAAACCATTACTGTAACTCTTGTTTTTTAAGGACTGCAATCAGTTAGAGTGCTTGACTTAAAATGCCTGTTTATTCAGTCATGAAGGATAATGTACAGAGGCTTCAGCCTGGAAATGTTTGTGAAGAAAATGATCATTGAATCTTCAAGTTAGAAAACACAGCAAACTAGAACCACATACGTCATGATAAAACAGATATCTCCAGTAGGATATGCTTATCAAGTACCAGAGGAAGGGAAAGTGCAAAAATAAACCTTACATATGTAGTGAGATTGATAGTAATAATATTTCAATCTTGAGTCTGGAAAGAGAAAAGATATTTACCTGCTTGGGTCTTGACTCTCTAGTAGACATGCAGTACCCAAAACAGAGTAACCAGTAATTGTTGCCAAATTTTTTGCTTCAAATTATTTTTAAGAACTACCTATTTCCTTTCATTTTCAGCACCCACTTCATTCTCCTGGTTCATTCTTTACCAATTCCACTTACCTATATTTATTAGCAAATTGTTAATATCCACATTAATATGGTTGCTAAGAATGATGCTTAGTGTCACCCTAGCATTTACATGTTTGTATTTCAAAGAACTATTGAAGACTCAGAAGAATTCAAGACCAAAAGAATGTATTCTCCAATGATGGTCTTTAAGGTACATAATCCTGGTAGAAACGAGATGAGTTGGGACATGTGGCCATCTTGTTACCCTGGTGACGGTCTCTGGTCTGCATTTACATGATAGATTCCCTCGGTTTTGCTACCCAGCAAAGACTAGTGATGATCCTAAGCTTTGGCCATTAAGCTTCTTAAATACAAATTTTCGTAGAATCCAAAAATTTTTGAGTATCCACATATCATGGGTAGAAATTTCCATGCCTGACTCATGTCAAAATGCAGATACACTGAAAATGTTACTCAAAATTACTTTCAGCCTATCCATATAAAGTATAACTGAAACATAAGTGAACCGTTGTGTGGGCTCTCATCCCCAGGATATCTCAATATATATAATATCATTATATATATATATATGTGTGTGTGTGTGTGTGTGTGTGTGTGTGTATGAATACCCCCAACTCTGAAGCAAAATCTAAAATCCACTCCTCTGTTGCTACATTTTCATCATTTGTAGGATTATAGATCTGGACACTTTCCATTTACCTTACAGTTGACAATGATCACTGCACCCATGCCCAAAGCAGTTAAACAATGAGAACTGATGACTCAGTACAAAGGTCCCCTGTGTGTCACACTTATATATCATAGCATTACAATTACTTTTGGACATACTCACTTGGACCATGTGTATCTGATGTCATCACAAAATGAACCAGGGTTATGTAATTCAGAAAGCAAAAAAATGAAAATCAGTATACAAGCAAGAACACTCTGGAGTTTGTATGCATGTGGTAACACTAGGCTATTTTACTAGAGCGTGTTCTTCATACGCCTCTGCCAAACTGCAAATAGCAGATACAGTTGGTGGCTATTTACTGGAGAAAGACAGACTAGGAGGAACATGAAGTTGTCAGTAAACATAACTGCAATGGACTAAATACTTACATTCTCCCCCAAATTCATATGTTGGCATCCTAACCTTGAAGGTGGTGGTAGCAAAAGCTAGGAACTTGGTGAGATTATTGGGCCCTCAAGGCTCTACCTTCACTGGGATTACAGAAGCCCCAGGCAGCTAGCTTCTCTCTTCCCATGTGAAGATTAAAAAAAAAAAAATAGCAGTCATCAATAAACTGAGAAGTGGGTTCTCACTAACTTAGCATCTACAATCACCTTCTCTTGGACTGTCCAGCCACTAGAACTGAAAAAAAAAATGTATTTGTGTTTTTTACAAGCTAGCCTACTTATAATAGTTTGTTAGAGTACGCCAAACAGATGAAAATAATATCCTCTGATGTTGATGGAACAAAATGAAACTGCAATGGAGCCCAACAGGCATGACAGAGAATTGGAGCCACATGATAATCAGGAGCCAGGACAGATGGGCAATAGGCATCTAGGAAGGAAACCAACCAACAGGGAAGACCCTGCCCACCCTGTAGAATAGAAGATGGATCCCTAAGAGAGAATATTGGAGAAGCCCATGTGTTACAGCTCTTGCCTGAACTACATTATTTAGGAAGTTGAATATTTTTTTGCTGCAAGTCAGGTATGGCTATGGAAAGGAGATGAAGAAATTTTCCTCTAAAAATGTAATGGTTTTAAAAATTTTTCTCACTTTGATTTTTCTTAAAAATATGACTATCATTTGGGATAAAAAATAATAAAAGTTTGGTATAAAATGTATATTAAGTTGGGTGCGATGGCTCATGCCTTCAATCCCAGCAGATTGGGGATCTGGGAGGCAGAGACAGGCACATCTCTGTGAGTTTGAGGCCAACCTGGTTTACAAAGTGAGTCCAGGACAGCCACGGTTACACTGAGAAATCCTGTCTCACAAAAAAACAAACAAACCAAAAAATATATTAAAAATATAGTAGTAAAAAGAAAGAAAATTGTAATGTACATGATAAAGGAGAAATCCAAGAGTTTTGTAAGATATCAAGAATTTAGATCTGTTATGATGAAATATGATATTATGACATATCCTATGTAAAATAAACATTATACTAACTAGTTACAAAAGAAAGAAATACTAAAAATTGAATGCATATGAGATATTCAGCTAATATGAAAGGAACAAATCTTATATTTTAAAAGGTGTATTTTACTTTATGCAAATTGGATTTAATAGTTATTTTTATATATTTTGTTGACAATAATTTTTCACATAATATATTCTGATTATGGTTCCCCTTCCCCGGTTCCTCCAAGATCCTACCCACCACCCTATGTACAATTCTATACCTTCTTTCCCTCTCTTTAGAAATAAGCAAACAAACAAAACAAACCAAAAAGAAAGCAAGAAAGGAAGGAAGGAAAGAAGAAAACACAAAAAACATACAGAGAGACACAGTCACATAAAAACAAAATCCATAAAACACAAAATTGGAAACCAATACAAGCGAAAGACCAGTAAGACAAAAATTTTTTGCCTAAGCAAAGCAATATGAGACAAAAAGTCTATAAAAAGTTTCATTGCGTTCATCTTGCGTTGGCTATCTACTCCTGGGGATGAAGTCCTAAAGTATGCTTAATATACCCAATGAGGCTCCATTGGAGAAAACTAATTGTTCCTTTGCAAGCAGGTGTCAACCGGAGATAGTTTCTTGGCTAGGGCTAGCAGCAACTTACAATTCCAAACCAATCTTCCTATTTCACAGAAAGCCTTCTCCAAGATGAGTTATTTATGTTCCCTCTATTAGCTCTCTAAATAGCCTTAAAGATGTCAGTCTTTGATTTTTTCATTAGTTACTTTGAGACAGTTCATACAAAACCCAAATACAACTCTGTTCCATTCGCTCTCAAATTCCCATGTACTTGACTAGTTGTTCTATCATTAATAGTTTCCTACCCATGATTCATATGGAGTTCCTTACTTAACCACTCAGATGCCATTAACTTCCACTCTTAGTGAAACTGAGAAATTGAACATTCAGTAAGTTAAAGTGTGAGTTCTCAGATGTAGATTAATTAATTACCTTAAGAATACCAGGATGAGAGATACCAATTAGGACTCAGAAACTGAGTTCTGAAGCTTTGACTTATGAATAAACTTTTAGTGAGAACTTCCTTTTCTCCCAGGACTAGCTGAAGCTCATCCATGGGGACTGGTGTCTCAGAGGAAACTAGGAAAGTGTCCCACTGACAAATCATTATTGTCAGAGAAGAAAACGCGGACTGGCATGAACTTGTCCACTAATCACAGGCAATGCAATTCTTCTAAACACTGAGGAATTTTCTGGTTTCTTAATATTTATGAAGAGAATTCAATGATGCAGAAAGGCATCTTAGAACCTTCAGTTCTAAGAAAGGGTTCATTTTCCTTTTCAGGAGGTAGAAGAAGCATTTTGTTTGGATGATACTGTCTGTCTAACAAGACCCCTTTTCTCCTAGTAGAACCGTGAGCAGAGGCACACTTCTGAACCAGAACTGCTTTCCTGGGCATCCTCTGTGCTGTGAGTATCTCTTGGCTTCAGAGAGGAAAAGATTATTGCTTAAGATAAGGTTTTGTTTTTCTCTAGAATGAATAAATAAGATAGTTTCGATGCATAGATATCTTTAAGCAGATTCTAACAAATGAATTTTAATCTCACACAGAAAAATCTCAACAATGCCCTCAACTTCCTTCAGGGTAAATGACATTTATCTCAGGCACCTTACCAGAATGCTTAGTCTTTGAATGTATTTTCAAACTGGCTGTTTATTCAAATTCTACTGTAGTAACACCCTCAAGTAGTGATTCTTGTCAGTTTCCCCTTAGGGAATGTATGCTACATAGTGTCTGTGCTTTAACACTCTATCATGTTGAGAATTTTCAAACTGACTCCATGACCAAAATCTGCAAAACTTGAATTTGTGTCAACGATTAAATAATTAAAATAAACACACTTAGGACACTTTTAAATTCAGCTCAAATCCAAAAATAAAAAAAAAATTAAAAATACATCAATTCTCCTCCTCTTCTTCTTCTTCTTCTTCTTCTTCTTCTTCTTCTTCTTCTTTTTCTTCTTCTTCTTCTCTGATTATGAAGAATATTAAAAGGGCAAAGTCCTTTATTGTAACAAAAGAGCCTAAAAAAACAAAATAACACAATCTAAAGATAGCATTAAGTGACTATCATTAAGTGAGGTAAGAAAGAAATGTGTACTCAGGCAATCTGGAAATGCTGGAAGAAAAACAGAACACAAAACCAGCATCTCCTGTTTAGGGGACGGTAGAGCAGGGAGATTCACGAGCCGCGAAACCTGAATAAGGAGAATCCAGGAGCAACAGCAGACTTGGAAGACAGATTATGTAGAACAGTGTCCCCGTTACGATGTAACCCAGGTGTCTAAAATACAAGTGCACACCGCATATAAACGCGTGCATCGATCAGTCTACATCAACATCCGTATGACTGGGGGCATACTGCCAACAAGCTGTGCATTTAGCTAATCATCTAGGAACGGCCGTTCGAGGGTTTGCTTCACTCCGTTCTATGCACAGGTACTGCGGACACTAACGAACTCTCCCAAGAGCTTAGCATCTATGGATAAAGCCAAAAAAGATAATTCAGTCTTTAAGTGTTCAGATATAGAAATGCCCAGGGCTTGTTGGAAAGATGCAGATACAGCTCCTTAGCTGGCCTGAATGCAGAAAGTTGGGGAAGAACTCCTAAGCTGAGATCTAGAAGTCTAGGAGTACTTAAGTCTAAAGGGAAGACAGCGGGGAAGGGCATTGAACTGAGGCAAGCCCGTCGTGCAATAATTGAAAAGCTAAGGGAAGAATGGCTCTCTTGGGGAACTAGAACAGGGTGAGCAAATTGTGTCTGCAAAGGGCCAGATAAGGAATGTTTTAGGCACACTGGTCTCTGTTGCAACTGCTCACGTCTACCATTTAGCACAAAAGCAGGCAGGCAATACCAAAGCAATTGGGTATAGCCGTGCTACACCCAATTTTGGTAACAAAATCCTAACAAAAATTTTTGCTAACAAAATTGAGCAAAAAAGTTTTGGTAAACTTTATTTACCAAAACAGGGCAGTGATTTGCCAGACTTGCACACTCATGAGAGTTTAAAAACATGGACTCAAAACGCCAATATGTGATACAACAAAGGGGACACAGTGGAGAATAGGGAGCTAACTAATTGATCTCTGGAAAAGCAGAGGACTGTCTCTACACTTCACAGCACTTCTAACGCAGAATTAAAACGTCTATAGAATATTACACCAAATTTTGATAAGCATATAGATCCAAGTTTTTAATCCAGTCTTTTAACTCTGAAGCCTTAGCTTCCTAAAGTTATTTTTTGTTGTTTGTTTGATTGATTGACTGATTTTGTTTGAGTGTTGTTGTCACTTGTGTGTATGAGATAGCCAGCTTCCTTCAGAAATATCACTGAAGAGCTGGGCGCAGTGGCACACGCCTGTGATCCCAGCACTCAGGTAGGCAGAGGCAAGCAGATTTCTGTGAGCTGGAGGCCAGCCTGGTCTACAAAGTGAGTCTAGAACAGCCAAGGCTACACAGAAAAAAAAAAAAAAAACCTGTCTTGAAAAATGAAAAGAAAAATAAAGAAAAAGAGAGAGAGAGAGAGAAAAGAAAGAAAGAAAGAAAGAAAGAAAGAAAGAAAGAAAGAAAGAAAGAAAGAAAGAAAAGAGAAAGAAAGAAAAAAGGAAGGAAGGAAATATCGCAGACATTCACAGGGTGCTCTAAATCTTTTCGGTACAGCTGTCTGGGGAGCTGCCACTTATTTCCTGATGCTTCTATCAGCTCCACAGTCTTTCTGTTGGGCACAGCTGCACCTGCAATTCCTGTTAAGGCTACTCCTCTCAGCAGGTTCCGTTCCTCCATTAGCATCTTTTCTACTGCCTCTCCAAGATCCTCATTACGCCTGTGCCAAGCCAGAGCCTTCACAGGAGGAGGGATGAAATGACTCTCTCTTGTCTGCACCCTGTGTTGTTACCCGGATACCATGGTGCTGCTAAGGAACAGGCTCTCAAAAGAACTCATGCAGGTACCCCCTATAGACTACTCCATACAACTCAACCCCGCTTGCGCACGTGTTAGGGTTGAAGGCTGGCGCACACTGCCTACCTGTACATCTCTCCATATGAGGAAGGCTTAATACCCTCCCCTACAAAAGCCTTATGACTCTATCTTCGGGAAAAGCCTGACTCCCAGCTCCAACTCAGATGGAATTCAATGTTCTGGCTGCGGTTCACAAGCATTGGATCTTTGCCCCCTTCCTGTACTCATCTTCTCAACCCTAAGACAGTTTAGGCTTCATTTTCTCTGAGCAACCTTTATTCTTCGCCCATGAGGCTTTGGACAAAGTATCCCCAAAGAAAACTGTGTGTGACTCTACTACGTGATTTTTCACCCACTGGATCATGTTGTAGTTATCATTCAGGGAATGTATGTATCCCGGTTACGCGACAAGCTCCTCAGTAACCTACAGAACTTAAAACATAATAAGCTTTTGACAAGTGCTTGTGGAATTCATCTAATTCTCCAAATGCTGGAGTATTTAGCTCTAAGAGATTTTATATTAAGCTGGAGGGGCTGCCACTCCCCTCTACATAGGGGATAAAGTTGATTCCATGTCCACCCTAGATAAAAAGCCCAGGCAGTGTCCTCCTTTGTGGCCTAGCAAGTCTGCTCCTCCCAGACCTGATGAAACCTGATAAACTAGGGTCAGATGGAAGGGGAGGAGGGCCTCCCCTATCAGTGGACTTAGAGAAGGGCAGGGAGGAGATGAGGGAGGAAGGGTAGGATTGGGAGGGAGTGAAGGAGGGGGCTACAGGAGGATAAAAAGTAAATAACTTGTAATTAACATAAAAAAATAAAAACTTTAAAAAAGGCAGAACCTCGAAACAAAAGAAAAAAAAAAAAAGAGCCGAAGCAGAAAAAAAAAAAAAAGACAGTTACATAGGCCATTAATGCAAAGTCAAAAGTTCCTCCCTTTCTCCTTACCATTTCATGAAAAGTACTAAAGCTTAGGATATTACAGAAAATAACTTTGTCTTGGTCTAGAAAATAGATGATAGGAAAGAGGAATTTTTCTCCCTTAACCACTCAGTGTTCGTTCACTTTAGGAAGAAATTAAGCAACCTAACAATAAGGTAAAATCTTCCTCTTCACTCAGTTTTTGGTGTACTTGAAAACTGTCCAGTTCATCTCACAGGAATTTATCTCTTACACAGTTCAAAGGAAAATTATGAACGATATTCTCATTAACACAGTGCCATTTTACTGTTTCCTAGTGAACTTTAGTAGAACCAAAGGAAAAATTCTGTCTTTGAATTTGCACATGCAAATGGGCATGCTTTATTTACCAATGAAAAGTAATTAATTAGTCACAATAGAAAGTTTTTATAGAAATGAGCTTTTCCAGGAGTTTCAGTTTGGTATCAGCAATTGCTTATCTTTTTTATCACTTTATTTTTTGGTTTAATGTTTACAGTTCTTTATCCAATATGCATGCACTATGTTTCCACATACCAAGCAACCTAGATATTTTAAGGACATTTTTCTACTTCCTCAAGAGTCTTGTTTATTCAATTTATATCATTTTATTTAGTCCCCTTAAAAAGAAAGGACCTTACTTAGAATGTGGACTCATTAATAAACATGTGTTCTAAAACTAAGCATATAGTACATAATTATAAACATTCAGGAGACAGAGGCAAGAGGATGTGAAAAGTACCATTTTCAAGTTAACATAATACTTTCAAACTGTATTAAGAGCTGGTTTGGGGCCAGCCTGGGAAAAATAGTGACATCCAAGCTAGCCAAGGCTAAGAAATTTGTTTTTCAATCACTTTCCCCCCAACAACAAAAGAAGAAGAAAGAATAAGAAAAGTAGAAAAAAAAATTAAAGCATAAGGCATCTCTTCTAATTTGTATCCCACCCACCTGTCTAACAGCAGTAATTTTTAGTTACTCTTATAAACACATGTAACATGGGCTTCCTTCACTGTGTCTGTACTAGTATGTAGGGTCTGGGTACATAGCACAGCGGTAGAGCACCTGTCTAAAAATATACCAGGCCCTAGGTTCAAACCTCAGCACAGAAAAAGACTTTTTTTTTTTTTTCAGAATATAATATGGGTATAAGAATTAATTTTAACTCACAGTTATGTTATGTGCTTTATCATATGCATTATGCACAATTCACTTTAAGTTATTATATGGCTTGTTGACAGACAAGCTATTACATTTTAAATTATTATTTCGTAAGTATATAAAGGCAAAAAAAAAGTACCACTTTCAAGTTTACATAATACTTTCAAATTCTATTAAGAGTTGGTTTAAGGCCAGCAAGGTGGTTTAGCAAGTAGAGGTGCTCTGCCAAACCTGACAGCCTGAGTTCAAGCTGCAGAATCCACACGAAAGGAGAAAACCAATTCCACAAGCTGTCCTCTAACTTTTGCATGTGTGCCATGACACACGTGTGCATGTGCTCATACATAAATAAATGGAATTTTAAGAATTTAAAGTTGGTTTAGGTGCCCAAAGTGCTGGCCAAATCATCAAGCAGTAAGGAAGTCGTGCCTACTGACATGTATATGTGGAGGAGGAGGAGGGACATGGAACACAGCCATGTCCCGAAGGATCATAGATACAATCTCTTGCCATTGTTAGTCTAACCCTCCTCTACTGCACTCTCAAATTCTAGGGAGCAGGCTGGAACCATGGCTCCATGGTTTGTCTAGCATCCATAAAGCCCTGGATTATATTACCAGCACTTCTGAATGAAGAAACAAATGAAAAAAAATAGCAGTAAATAGCAAACTATTTTTACAACCCATTTTTTTGTTTTCATAAGAGAGGCATCTGAAATATAAGGTAGAAAGGTAAACAGTAAACAACCAATCTCTTTACTAAAATTTATTACTGTTGTTGTTGTTACATAATTCTAAGAACTCCATCCTTACTGTCTTCCTAGGAGATCGAAGGACATGAGAAATGGCACTGCAATCACAGAGTTCATCCTCCTAGGCTTCCCTGGCATCCAAGGCTTACAAGCCCTTCTCTTCACAGTGATCTTTCTTATCTACATATTAACCCTTTCAGGCAATGGGCTCATTATTGTCATTGTCTGGGTTGAGCCCAGGCTTCAAACTCCAATGTACTTCTTTCTTTGCAATTTAGCCTTCCTGGAGATCTGGTATACCACCACCGTTATCCCCAAATTGCTAGAAACCTTTGTGGTATCAAAAACAGTCATCTGCACTGCCTGCTGCCTGCTGCAGGCTTTCTTCCACTTCTTCCTGGGTACCACTGAGTTCTTGATTTTGGGCACCATGTCTTTTGACCGGTACCTGGCCATCTGTAAGCCCCTCCGTTACCCCACCATTATGACCAGCAGTCTCTGTCTACAGCTGGCCCTCAGCTCCTGGCTAGCAGGCTTCACCATTGTCTTCTGTCAAACAATGTTGCTTGTCCAGTTGCCCTTCTGTGGCAACAATGTTATAAACCATTTCTATTGTGATGTGGGTCCCATCTTGAAAGCCGCCTGTGCAGACACCAGCATTTTGGAACTGCTCGGTCTCCTGGCAACCATCCTTGTGATCCCAGGATCACTTCTCTTTACCGTCATTTCTTACATCTACATCTTATCCACCATCTTACGGATTCCTTCAGCCACTGGCCGCCAAAAGGCTTTTTCTACTTGTGCCTCTCACCTGACAGTAGTCTCTCTGCTCTATGGAGCTGTCTTATTCATGTATCTGAGACCCACAGCACACGCCTCCTTTAAGCTGAATAAGGTGGTGTCCATGCTAAACACTATCCTTACACCCCTTCTTAATCCCTTTATTTATACCATTAGAAACAAGGAGGTGAAGGGGGCCCTTAAAAAGGCCATTGCTTGTGCAAGCAGTCGTCATGTAAAGTAAAGCCTTCAAAATGAGCCTAATGCAGATATTAATATAAGAACTGATAGTAAACAAACTTGAAGAAAAGTTTGACAAAACTATCCCCCTAAATATCAGAAATTCTAGACAGAGATACAAAAAAAAAAAAAAACCAACCTATGGTGACTAGGGTCTCCATTAAATTATATAAAATGAACTTACGTTTGTTATACATAAATAAACTGGCATTTCTCCTTAAAGGAGTAAAGTCTTCTAAATTTTCACCCCAAACGTCTTAGGATTCCCTAAGACGCATGAGGCAGAACTCAGGAGTTTCTTAATTACAAGCGAAAAAAGCAAAGTCAGACACAAATGTCAATGAGTTTAAAAGTGTGTGAAGAATCCTGTTTCCCTCTCTTACTGATAACTGTTAGATTTCTGAGGGAGCAGAAAGAGACAGAAGGCAGAAAAGAGACAGGAAGTCTGACCCTCAGTAGACAAGGCTGTGTTTATTAACACACACAGTGAGGGGCAGCCTCTCTCCCCAGGGAAACTGAGGAGTCTGTGAAGGAAAAAAAAGCTGGCTTTGACCCTTTATACAGGCAGGGTAAAGAGCTTAGGAATGAAGAAATTGTTGTAGCCATAGGGGGCTACATGCTTCTCCTTCAAGGAGTTCAAGGGAGATAAACTACATTGGGAGACTGTCTCTACAGACATTCCTTTCTGTACTGAGCCCTAAAAAGATTCATTCCGAAGGAGCACAAAATCTTTGAGGAAATCTTGTGAAAAGTTCCAACTTTTATCTTGTGGATTATTTCAGTTTGTAGGATTTAGTCTCAGTAAAAACAGACACAAACAAGAGATGTCTCAGAGCTACCATCACCAAGGGCTTTGTGAAGTTCATGACTTTGAAGGCTCATTTGCAGATTTAGCATTCAGAGTCCCTAGAAGCAAGCACACACTTGGGCAAGATATCTGTCAATATTCTAATAATGATACAGAGAGTCAGTTTGTGGTAATGAGTACTACATATGCCCTTTTCCTAACAATGAAGACTATCATTTAAAACCCATTAAAACTTATATTTGTACATCCCTTCTGGTATAAATTGAACACCCAAAACAAGGTGTGATGAGATTAAGGTATTATCTCAATCGCTACACCTTATTTTCTCCAACAAAACCAGCCACAGTGGAATTGACCAGGGCAAATGGTCATCTGAAGGTAAAGTGAGAGCTTAATCTCATGCCATCTAGAAAAGAGTTGAAATTGCCTGGAATAAGAAAGTTGAGTCATATCAAACAGTCTCCAAAGAATAAAGGAACAGTGAAGAAAGGAAGAGAAGAAAGAAGCAAACATGATAGAGGAAAAATCTATGTCTATGTCACCAGGCCAGGGGATGCTCAAAAAACTGGACAAAATCTGTGTGCCCTTTCACCCACTTGCCATGTGTGTGAGTGTGAAAGTTCTTAGCACTTGAATCTGTGGGTCCCAGGCAATCCACTGAGGGCCAAAGAGAAGAAAAGGGCAAGGGAGAGCAAAACAGTTTCTTTTGAGCCAAGACATCCATTCCTTCCTGATGCATCAAGCAACTATTCTACCTGCTGATGCCAGGGTTCACAGCAGCACCCTGTCTTCATCTTTCTGTGCTCAGGCCGAATTATAGCACCATTTTCTCAGTTCTCCATGCTGCAGTCCACACACAGCCTGCACGATCTCAGCCTCCATATTGCAAGAGCAAATTCTCTTACTAAATCTCCATTAGTTGCTCCCCTTCCCAGGGTACTTAGCCTCATTAAAAACAGAACTTAAGAACAAACTAAGAAGAAAGCTCAAAGACAGTTTTATTAGACTATAAACCTGCGTCCACCCCCAAGCAGGCAAACTGTACATTTCAGCACCTGCCTCGAGAAAAGGCCCAAAGTAACAGGAAAAAGTATACTTTGGCTCTGGCCAGTGTCCTAAGAAAAAGATAAAAAAAAGAAGGGGAAAAATTAAACCTGAGTCAGGACTCAGAAGGCAGACAAACCTGCAGAGCTAGCATTGACTCTGCCTGAACTGAACGGATTCCGGTGTCTGAAAAAAGCACATTATCTCATTAAAGGAATACCATGGTATTAATTGAAGGTACATTCTGGAGGGGTGATCTCCTAGTCAGGTGATTGGCTGATCATAACCGGATTAACTCTCATCTAAGCCTGGAATGTTAGGTCTCCACCCTGGCCAGAGGTATTTACACTCCTTTGACTGTGGGGACCTCAGCAGAGCCCTGAACAAGGGTACTGCGATGTTATCAATTTCCTCCTCTGCAGAACCCTAACCGCCTCTCTAGCAAAAGAAATTGACAACTACAGTTCAGAGTATGTTAAGCAGTCTCCAGCAGTGTGTCCCAGGGACGGAAATGGTTTTCAAGACATGGCTGAAAAGTGAGGGTTTGCGCATGTCACCACGTGACATTTGGGGCAAAACTGACTAGACAAATGTCAGTGACAAAGACAAAAATGAGCAACTCAGACCAGGGAAGACAGTCGTAAAGCAAAGAGCACCAAAACAGCACGCAAAGGGCTGATAGAGAACACCACCATTTTCTTACTGAGCTTCCAGCTACATTCCAGCTTTTAGTTCTAAGACCAACAGTTTGCCTTTTTGACAAGATGGACAGAGTTGACAGGCAGCTGTTCTGGCGGCCCCGCAACAGCTGACTGTGCATGCAAAAGCCAGCATTCAAACACAAAGCTTCCTTTTCTATTCTCCCATGCTTGGAGGAAAAGAAAGCTGCTAGGGAAGGACGGGTGCTCTCATGGAAGTGCACATAGCAAAATCGACGTGAAAGATGAAAACAAAACCCGGTGGGAGGTAGGCATTGGATCCCAAGCTCAGGGGGTTGATTGATTGGCCGCAAAGGGGGCTGGCCTTAGAGGGCAGGTCCAGGAGAAGCTTCTCCAGCGTGGGTCTTACAGAAGACCCTGGCCTCAACCCACAAAAACACAACGAGTGGACCAAACCTCCCACAGCCTAGACAGGCTCCAGCTCGGCCTGGAGGCGGGGCGAGCGGTCGCTTCCGGTTCCGGGCGCAGAGGCCCCACGTGTTCCGACCCGCTGGGCCCCGCGCGACTCGGATCCCGCTCCGCTCTTTCGGCCGGGAGTGGGTGGGGGAGCACCGGGCAGGGGAGGAGCCGCTGGAGCCGCGGGAGACGTGAGTGTCGGGGGCCCGGCCGGCGAGCGGGCAGCGCAGCGGGCGGGTAGGGAGGCCGGGCGGGGCGGGAGTGTGGGGAGGGGCCGCAGACCCCGCCCCCCCGGCGCCGGGGGACAGCGCCTGCCGGGGAAGGGGTGGCGGCGGAGTCCCCGCGGCTTGGGCGTTGTAGCTCTGTCACCTCTCCGCGGCCGGAGCCGGGACGTCCGGAGACAGGGGTGGCGCTCTGGGCTTCTTCTCTGCCCAGCCACCTCTTTCCGCCCCCTCCCGGGGCCTGCGGACACGCACTGTGCCCCTCGGATTGCGTCCATGCCAACTGCTCCCGGAGCCCTAGAAGCCAGTGGGGAGTGGTCTAGGCCCCTTAACACCCACCTTCCCTCTTCACCGGACTTTTCACTCAGCGTATCACCTTGCTCGAGAACGCTCCCAGCGGGCTTTCCCTTCTCTGCTTCCCAGTCAACCCCGCCCCCTTCGCAGGCGATCCTTATCACCTGTGATCTTTGCCAGGCTTGGAAGCTGTCTAGCGTGTGGCTCTCACCTGCTTTAGTGACAGTACTCAGAACTTCCCTTTAGCTCTAGAGGCTACTCTCTGCACTTGCAACTTCCCTCTTGCTACCCCTAATAGCCAGTTCAGGGACGACTTCTCCACCTCACTGCACTGCCTCTGGACTTGTCATAGTCCACTGAAAGTTTGCTAGTTTCTATTCCATGGCTGTGCTGGTCCTCTCACACACTCCGTTACCCCTGAGCCGTGGCTGTCTTGTATCTTACACGTGGATTGTTAAGTTCTCTGTACTGAACTCCCCAAAGGGATGCATAAAGGCCTAGCTGATCTTGAACTGCTTGATCCAGGACAGGCTGGGTCAAGCTGACAGGCTACCCTTAGCAATGGAACTTGTTCCCTGTCCACACTCCGCAGGTAAAAGCCAGGAAAGTTACACCGAGGTCACAAAGCATCTCTCTTTGCAGCTTTTTTTTTTTTTTCAAGCAGCCTCAGAGATCTTGATCCAGAAAACTATTTCAAAGAAATGTCATGATGGCCCTGGGAGGTTTATTGAGAAAAGCAAGTGACAGTGCAGTAGTTAGTTTGTGCCATCGGTCTTGAGTAACTTTCTTCCATTACTGCCTAACGTAAAAGTCTGGACAGGGTTGGGGGAAGTGGAACATTTTCTTTCCTAGGAACCAAACAATGATCTTTCCTAGTCTCTCCTAGATACATACCCTTTTGCACTCTGTATTCTTGCAGGGGACAGTCATTTTAAGGCCACTGCAAGATTTGTATCACTATGAGAGACTCTTGTCATGTCAGAATATATAGGTGACTGTACTATTTGATACAGACATGAAATGGCTCTAGACTTTTTGCTTCTATTGTCCTCGTCTAGCCTGAATGTGGACATCATTGGATAAAGCTTGTTCCTTTCTGCATGAAACCACAAATTTACTTCCTTTGCCTAAGTAGTGGGTATCAAGTTTAATACCCAAGAAATGCTTGTTAAACACAGAATGCTGGGCCTTCATCCCCCTGAATCTGCATGTAAGGCTGAAGGGGGGCTGTGTGTTCTGGATTGATCGCTTTGAGAACCAGTGTCTTTGGCCAGACACCATGGCACCTACCTTACAGAGGCTTGAGGCCAAAGACTTGCAAATGCCAGTAGTGTTGATTTTTGATGGGCGAGTTTACCGTTCAAACCTGAGTTACTTGTGAGATTAAATGCCTTGAAGACAGCCAAATGCTTCAGCGTCTTTTATGGCAAGTTAAGATGAGATACTGAAGAGGGTTTTTTTTTTTTTTTTTGGCTTGGTTTGGTTTTTCTGTTGTTTTCTTTCTTTTCTTCTTCTTTTTTTTTTTTTTTTTTTTTTGAGACAAAGTCTCCCTATGTAGCCCTGGCTATCCTGGAACTCACTATATAGACTACTCTAGCCTAGAACTCACAGAGGCCCACCTGTCTCTGCCTCTTAGTGCCGAGAGTAAAGACATGTACCCAGCTCCCCTGATTTTCTTGATAAAGAGTTTCCCACTCTGATGACACAGATCACACCTATAGCCTAGGTTTTTGCTGTGGATTATTAGTATTGCAAAGGTCCCTGTTATTTCCTGATTGGCTGTTAAGTTCTTCAAGGTCGGAGCCCTTGGTTTCCTCCCGTTTCTGCTCAGCACCTAGAATATTAT
The DNA here is from genome assembly GCF_030254825.1 of Meriones unguiculatus. Lineage (NCBI taxonomy): Eukaryota > Metazoa > Chordata > Mammalia > Rodentia > Muridae > Meriones > Meriones unguiculatus. The sequence goes on from NC_083349.1 coordinate 175,935,890, forward strand.
GAGATATAAAATTGATGTTTAGTTTATGAACTCTGTACTTTTCCCCTCCATTGATATGAAAGCAGTCTTTCTCTCTTGAACAGTAAAACAGGATAGACTAGTGATGAACCACCTGACTCCGTGAAGAGCTTGACATGCTTAATATCAAATTCCTAGAGCTGTCCCCATGAAGGGCTTATTGGCAGGAAGCAATAAGGATCTCTAAATCCAAGTTGTGGCATGTATTTATCAAGTTCCTTTTCTACAAACTGCCTGGGAGAAGGGTAGGCCCAGGAGCATATCCTTGCTTAGGGGACCCAGCTTACCAAGGAAAACAGACACTGCCCACACCAAGAATGACTGCTGGGATTCCTTCTCAGATTCTTCTTGGTCAAACCACAGCGATCCCAACCTTTGTCATCACATCTATTTCAGAAAGCCTCAGACTAAGCCAGAAGGTTGTCACCTAGCATGGAGTTGAATTAATTGTACAGGCGTAGAAAGTAACGTGTCCTACATCCACCCCTGGGATCCCGCTACATTCCTGTTTCCATTAAGTGATAGTTTCTCTGTTGTGAGATTGTTGTTGAACGTATTTGTTGTGAGAATTTCAATGCATCTGCTTAACTTTGGCTGCCAAATAATAAACGCTTTTTCTTCCGGATGGGTGTCAAGTGTGACGTCCTTTACTTTTTCAGCTTCAGGTTAATTTGTGACATTTTATGTTAAATTTGTATGTAAAGACTGACCCTCATTATTTAAGTCACTAACATATTTGGTACTATCCATTAAATGTAGGAAGAGTCTCTTCCTGTTGGAGGTTAACGAACTGGGTCATAATGGACAGATAAGCAGTTCTGCTCTCTTAAAATATGTATTTAAATCCAGCCTGTCTCAGTTCTTGAATAAACCTTTTCATCGCTCACTGATCCATTGTAAACCAAACAATGAACAAAGCACTTGTCTTTGTTCCTCTTTATCATCCTAAAATCTGGAAAGCTCAAAGGATGATCCACTCTTCTTTGCTTTTAGATTTAAAAAAAAAAAAAAAATCCTATCTTTCAAAATGAGTTGCTAAAAGCGGTCCAGGATGCCACACCTTTGCAAGGTAGAGCAGGTTGTAGAGTGTCAGTCTTCTGTCTCTATTGCTATCTGTGTGTATGAGAAACATTTTATTAGAAGTGGAATTGCTGTGGCTTTTGTATTTTCAATTTACCATACTCTTAATGACATCTTCATCCACCTTAAACCTTAGTGCTGATTACAAAGGCAGTCAGATTTCAAAGCGATAGCTAATTAAGCTTCTGCTCACACTGACCATCCTGTTCCAGCCACTCCATATTTTGCCTCTCCTATTTCTTCCTTTCTTCTGCTTTTCCATTCCTCGTTCTGTTTCATAAAATCTATTGTAATAATCTTTGAGCCATTCTTGCTACTCAAATATGACTTTTATGAAGGAAAAAGTGGGAACAAAAGTTCCCAAGGTGCAGGTGTAGCTTATTGGCAGATCATGTGCCTTAATATGCAGAGTTCTGGATTCCATCCCAACACTTCCAAATAAAACCAGTTTTTCAGCATGGCATAAGGCACACTGATCATAACATGTTTGAAGGCCAAAAGGGAATGCGTTGCTTTCACTTTCTTTGCCTTCTGGGTTGAGCTTTCATTGGACTTGGGCTATCCACACTAGATATGAATCCCATTGCCTCCTGCCAACTGCAGAAAGAGAAGGGTCTTTGCTTTTGGTAAGTAGAAGCTTTGCTGATTCCATCTTTAATTAAAGATCTTATCATCAAGGTTCTATCGTATCTTCATTCAACAACTTATTTAATTTAGTTTATGGTGCCTCTAAAGCAAGGACTGTTTGCTTTTTGGGTTGAGTTTAGCACTTCACTTGTGGTAAGACAGTAAACAGACCAATCTTTTCCCTGTGTATTCTAATTATTTTTGTAATTTTAAAGAAATGAAACGGACTGTTTGCTTATTATTTAAATCTTGATCTCTCCAAAGAAGTTAAAAGAGCTTGAAGCAGAAAATAGTGTACCGTATTAGGTATCTACCCGATGCCAGATTCTATGCCAAGAAATTCCTTATAAATTAATTCACTTCTTCCATAAAATAAGCTGTGAGATAGGCATGGTAAGCACATTTCAAGGATAAGGCTGAGAGTTAGAGACTTATGAGAGCAGAGATACATACCCAAGATTCCAGAGCCATGTTACCATTAGATGGGAAGCTGGAAGGTGCATATGTATACAGAACAGTTGAAATAAGGGTGAGAATTTGGCTAGTGGAAGGACCATATTGTTACATTCTTTAATTTTGTGGAGAGGCAGGATTGGAAGAGAACAGTGAAAAGTCTAGGTTGTTTTTTGTTGTTGTTTTGTTTGGTTGGTTTTTTTTGTTGTTGTTGTTGTGTTGTTTGTTTGGTTGTTGTTGTTGTTTTAACTCTAGAACAGCCTGAAGGCCTTACTGAGCCCCAGTAAGCAGTTTTATTCACAGTCCCCAATTATGGGGCTACATTTGTCATTTGTGTTCTGTGGCTTTAACTGGAGAGTTGTGAACAGATACCCACCAGATAAGACCTAAATGACAGATCAAAGAAACTCTTTTACTCATGGCTTGATAAGCCATTGAGTTCATTAGTAACCACTTGATTAAGGGGTTACTCATAGGCACGAGGTGCTTGCAACACCGAAAAGTTCACCCCAACATGGACAACTCTGGTAGCTGCGTGCCCTTAGCTCCCTGATCAATGTGAAGGTGGCTCCACCAGAGTCTTCCACCAGCTGCTTCTTGTTTGTATCATCTTGGAGGGGGAAGGAGCCTCCTCAAGAATCTTGTAACTAAATGAGCTTCCTGGGCCTGTTTCAGTAGCTTCATAAGGCTTATGAACCATATGCCACTGCCTCTCCAAAATGGGATGTTTTATTTGCGAGGAAATGGCTTCATGGCATTTACTCCTCCCCGGGACTCTTTCGTTCTTTACACTCTTTATCTTCCAAGATGTTCCTGAGCCTTGAAAGAGGCGAAAAAGAGGCCGATTATTTTCTTTCATTTCTGGCTGAGCATAGGGGCCATAGTGCCATAGGAACAGTCACTTATTCTCACAGCTTGACAGATTGTTTCAGTCTCTGCAGTACCCACTTTTTTGGGAGGGAAAGCTTCCTTTTCTTTTACATTAGAGGCTTCTGACAGCAGTAATCTTTGAGTATAAACAACTGTTTTAAAGCAGTTAGATATATCACGTTTATGTACTAAAAAACAGTACTTTCTTCACCCCTGGCCCTCCTGATCTCCCTAGCCAAAAGCATTTGCTTTTGCTTAACAAAAAAAGTAGGTATCAGTCCCTCCTGTAGAACAGCCATTGAATCTAAGAAGAAAGAATTGGTTGCACATGTAACAGTTGTGCCATTATTGCAACAACTGGCATATTATTTCTAGCATGTTCATAGTGTAGTACATAGAATTTATATCTGAGTAGGACTATTGGTGACATTTCTGCCACAGTAGACTGCATACCTTCTTCTGGCACTGTGAAAACCATCCAGCAGGTAAGAAGCTTTCAGCTCATTTCCAGATTGATTTCTCATGTCCCATAGTCTATGTGAAACCAACAGCAGAGGCACTAGTTTATATGAAACAGGTAGGAGGTGAGCAGGGAACTCAGGTCTCCTTGGTCCATACGTAACCAACACCTAATACTGGGATTTTCATTCAACAACCTTATGATTCCTGGGAGTGCCCACTCACATAAGGTGACTTCTTGCTGACACTTTATTTAATTGCTGTTTTTACTGTCCTTGCAGATTTTTTTCTAAGTATGCAAGACATTCAACGGGTTAACATTATAGGATGGTAACTTTTTACAATGAAGGTAGGATCTCTGAAGGCCTACCATCAATTTCAAAATTTCAAGTAAATACAAATGGATCTTAGGCAACAAAGAGGGGAAAAAACTGTTATTAAGGCCAAATACTGCATGAAAAGATCCTATCATTTGAATCAGTTGGCTTTATCAAAATAAATAAATAAAGCTAGGAACAGTTATTTTAGATGATAGGCACTCCCTTATTTTGCAGTCTCTAATCAGTCATTCTCCCTAGCCCTCCACTCCATGCTAAAAACCTACTCTTATTTGGCTAGTGGAAGGACCATATTGTTACATTCTTTAATTTTGTGGAGAGGCAGGCTCCCTCCACAAATGCAGCTCCCCATTCCCTCCTTGGGTTCTGTGGGAACTACCTTGCACTGATGGGCTAGATCGGCTGAGGGTAAGCGGGGTCCTTATCTTCCATACTGCACTTGCCAGTAGAGCTAGCTCTGAGTCTAACAAGCTGCATATCATTGCCATCCCTCTCCACCACACATGGCTGCTAAAAGGGCCCTGGTCTAAGTGACCGCAGTATACCTTCCACGTTGGAGGCTGACGGCGGCAGTAGTCTATGGGCGTAAGCGTCAGTATTCCTTGCAGAGAAACATTTACAGCATACTCTGGAGGACAGCAGCCTGCTCCTAGGAAAACCAGTCTTTTCACTTACAATGCTTTGTCATTCCTGATCTGTTTCACCAGTTTATGGAACTGGTCAGGCTTTAAAGCTTTTGAGAATCTCAAAAACACACATTTGGCCTTTATCAACCCCTCTCCCAACAACTCCAGCTCACCCTAAGTCTTGTCACATTTACTTTCGAGTGACCCAGAAAGACTCCTAAATACACTTTTCTGATCTCATTTTTGATTGCTTTTAGTAGCATTCTAAAAGTCCAACATACATGCTGTTCTGAGTATTCAGATCCACCAGCACCTCTTCTACTCAATAAAGATCATGCCCTACCATGGGCTCAGGAAAGTTACTAAAGCCCTATACCAGTCCCAAAGTCCCTATTGAGTTACCCTTTTAAATTTTCTGGGGTAACCTTATCTAGTCCAGTCTAGTGGGGGCTGTCAACCACCACTTATCACGTGTCCAGTTTCTTCAGTAATGCTTCCTCTCTTGTTTTCCAGTTCCTGATAATCATGAAAAAAATCTGCACCAATGATAGCCAAGTATTCCTAATGGCTTATATGAGTTATACTTCAGAGACTATTTTTCCTCATATTGTTTCAGGTTATAGGAAATCTGTCCCAAAAAGGGGTGAATATGATTCTGTTTTTCCAATTTGATACTTGGACTGATCCCATCTGCACTCATGTCTCATAGCCTCATGAACCAGTCTATGAGGGCTTCTCATTTTTTTTAACACCTGTTCAGTTAAAACTTTTCATGTGTAGAACATTCACTTTGTTGTTTTGGGCCAATAGTCACTCTCTACCTCCTGCTGTATCACTAATTTTCCCATCGTATTAAAGGAATTGGAATTTAGGGGTATCTTCTTTTACTTCTGCCTCACTTTTGCCCTCTTCACTGACTTGTTTGCTTATGGGATCTCTTTTTAATAGGTGTTGGGGTGGAGTGCTTTTTAGCAGGGATCTAGTTTGTACTGCCTCCCTTGTACTTGCCAAATGCAGGAAATGACAACCCAACAGCCCCATCTCATCTTACTGGTTTTTGCACCTTCTGCCAAGTCAAAGGGTAGCATTCACATATCTTTTTCACATCAGAATTTCTCTCTTACACAGGCAGGTTTTTTTTTTCTGGACAGACATCTGACCTCAGTTGTATGACTTTTTACTGACCACAATGGCCATAATTGCTGCTGTAGACCATACGTTTTACTTTCAGGGTTTGTATATATTCTCAAGTTTATCAGCTTTGTTTGGAAATGTTCCAAAGGTACATGGTAGGCCCAATTCAGTAGGGAAGCATGGCACCTCATACCACGTAAGATGGTGAACTTGATGTTCCCTCAAAGGGCACTCTATTCTCATGACTTCACCTTGATGGCATGTCTTATCACCCATCACAGGAAACATAAAGTTGCCACTACAGAAAGGAAGCATCTATCTCTTACCACATGCAGGCAGGTAGTCACCTTGGAATTGTGTCTGTGGATGTTCTGGTCTGAGATCATTCTTAGTTGCATGCCTTAATCTGTCACAGTGACCTTGCTGCTGCTCCCCCCAACTCATCTTTGTTTCTTCAAACATTGATTACTTGCCTGTTGTGCTGCCTGTCTTTTAGGGAAAGATATGAACAAATGGCTCTTCACCCCCAAGTAAAGTATTGATGACAAACCAAAAAGGAAATAATTCCACCCGAATGGAGTTCGGTGATCTGGTGAGTTTATTAGGGTTACAAGAGCATGGGTGAATCAAAGGCACTGGCATCACAGAAAAGGTTCATCCCAGTATGAGTGACAAATAAGAACAATGAGCCAGGATCTCCCTACTTAAAGGCAGTGCCACCAAGGTGTTTGCCTTCCACAGCACTCGCTTATTGCATATATAACCTTAGAGAGTGGACATCCTAAGCCTTATTTTATTAGCTCCCTAAGCTTTTTGAGTTTCACTCTTCCCTCAGGAATGTTTCAGTTTGAAGGAAATGGCTATACACAGGATATCTCGATCTATCTATTAAATATAATCATTTAAGTCCAAAGACTAGTTAATTGTCTGAAGACTATTTTCTAGTAAAAAGGCTGGTCACCCTTTTTGCTATAACTAGAAAAGATGTCTTTTAGAGTAGAAAATTGAGTATTCCTTTATGTCCTATGGTTCTGTGCTCAAGACAGCTGAGTTAGAGCTACTTCTGTCATGTGACACCTTCAGATAAGGGACAATGAAAGCTGAGCCAAGAATGGTAGAATGGTTTAGTTTCCCCATGCTACCTTCCTAGTCCTTCCAGTAGCAATGCAGACTGAAGAGGCCACGTCACAAGGCTGCCCCATCTTATGAAGTATCTTTGCAGACATGTGTCTTAGTGACTCTTCAAAACAAATCATTTACTATTCCTGACCTAGTTATGGACTTCCACATGAGGTGCCCAAGAGCCACGGCCCACTTCAGGATGGCTGCTATGGGGGCTCAAGTGATAGGGAGTGAGCATTGGGTAAAGGGCCAAAGAGCCCAGATCCCAGAAATTTGCTGCAGAGCCACCAGGTTTGGTGCCAGGATTTTATCTTGCTGTGGAACTCTTCCAAGGACACCCAAGAAAGTTAATGGAATTGGAAGGCCAACAAATTGTAACACATTATGCATGTAACCCTGCACATCCAATGAACTATAGAGGGGGTTGAAAACCATGTCTTCCCTGCTGTCTCCATCATTGCTTGACATTTGCACAGCATATATTAACTCATGGCACTCTGCTGCCTTACAGTAGTTACCTGCAGAGGACTTCACCTTTTACAGGGGCTCTGTTGTGTGTGACTCTAAAGCTGGAGCATGCTTCTTTGGGTGCCTGAGCTATAGCTTTACCCAACTGCCATGCCTATGCCATCCCCATTTCCAACCAGTGCAAGGGTTCCTTCCCCTTTTCATTTCTACTATTTGCTGACCTCTTTCCCTCTGTCTTATTTTTTGAGACTGCTAAAGTAAATACAAAGCAATCAGGAGGAGTATTAACTGTGGAGCATTTAGAAACCCTGGTAGGTTTCATGTGGAATCTCTATGGCTGTTTTTTTGTTATTGTTGTTTTGTGAGTAAAGCTACTCAAAGCAAAATCCCTTTTGTCAGTACATACAGTGTATGCAATCTTTTGGACCTGATATTCCTTGTAGACCAAGGGAATTTCTAGATTACTTAGCTGATCATTGGTTCTCAGGCCTTTAAAGTAATAGAGATCTTTTTATTAAATTAGGTCACCTTGAATAGCAGCTCTGTTTATCTGACTTACAGGAGTGACTGTTAGGGATAAAGGACTATATATTGGAAAGCTTTAGCTTCGTAAATAATGAATAATGATATTACATTAAATTACTTAATGTCTGGTTCTTGCTTACTAAAGGTGATTGAAAGCCCAAAAAATTAATTTTTTTAAATTTTATGTTTTATGTAATGTACATTTGGATTATCCCCAGTGTGAAGATTACTTACGGCTTTATCACACTTGAAACCACCAAGAATGTCTTGTGTATACACAATGCAAACTATAAATTTTTCTTTATTCACTTGTCCAACACACATTTTGCTGGACTAAGTAATCACTAATATGCCACAATAGCTGTCCTTCCCAGAGACAGAAACTCAGTAAATGTTCTCTGTCCTCATCAATTATGAAGCAAGTACCTACTGTTCGCCAGAATTTGGGCAGGGTACAGCATGTCCCTCACTTTAGACCCTTATAGTGTCATGAGTTAGCCTGCCACCAGAGGAACAATTTTTATAACACAATATATACCGTAATGTGGAGTGATCCAAGTTCTTATTATTCATCATCAGGGAAGGGAAACTCAGAAAATAGATTGGAAGGAAGAGTGGAATTTCGCAAGTATAGGCTTAAGAAAGGTATTTCAGGAAGAAGCTCAGAAAATCTTGGTAAAGAGAAACAAGAAATGCAAAAATGTAATTTGAGCAATGGCTCTCATGGAAGTACCACTCATGGTAGAAAAGTGAGGCCCCAAGAGATCTGGTCTTGAACTTTTGAGTATCAAAGGGATTTTCTCGGGGGACTGGAGAGGCAGTTCAGTGGATATGGGCTCTTATTTCTCTCAGAGGACTGCAGTTCTACACCCACATGGCAGCTCACAACTGTCTGTAACTCCAGTTCCAGAGCATCTGACACCCTCACACAGACATACATTCAGGCAGAACACCAATGTACATAAAATAATAATAAAAAAAAAAGTAGAGAAACAGCACAAGATGACATAGGAATAGTCAAACTAGGCAAGGTGATTTAACCGGCAAAGGTGCTTACTGCTAAGTTTAATGACCTGATTCATAGAACCCAATTGATAGACAGAACCAGCTTGTTCAAGTTGTCCTCTGACCTCCAGTGTGTATACCCTGGCATGCCCACATCCACACACAATTTTTAAAATTAACTGTAGAACTATTTCAAAAAATGGAAGCTGTATTGCAAATGATTGAGGACAATAAAATGAAATAACTTGGCTGAAGAGAAATTTGGGAACTATGTGATCATTGGTGATGGGTCAAATAAAGTGCAGCAGCAGTCAAAGGACAGCTAGTGAGAGTCAAACGGTAACCTCGAGGGTAGATTGCAAGGAACTGCAGTGCACAACAAAATGACTGACAAGGAAGGGATGGATATCATTCTTGCCTGGAGGAGGACAGAGCCAAGAGCAGTTGTAAAACTTGACCTAGGTCACTCAGCACATAGTGCCTGACACAGGTCCTTGCTTTTCCAGGTTAAGACTGTAGTCATTCAGATACAGTAGGCTGTAGTAGCAACTAGGGAACTTTATGCCTGCCGGCGAAGACATGATGAATTTGAATGGCATTCGTTAGACAGAAATAACAAGACAATGAACTACCAATGTATGAGGATAGATAGGGAAAGATGGGCTTTGACTACTAAGATAGGAAGATATGAGAGTGAAGAATCATAGATTTCAAATGTATTTGTTGTGTTCTTTGTAATAGGTTTTAGAGAGTAAAAATCACAGTTGCTAACATCAAGAAGTTTCACAAAGAAAATAAGCCATGGCTGTGTAGTAAGACATAGATAATGACAGAGGTGGACCCAGGTTTTGACTCACTTTGGTGATTTCTAGTGGTGTGTAAGGATAGAGAAAACAGAATTGAAGAAAATACCTTAGAAGACACAAAGCATAAGCTGTCTTAAAAGATAAGCAAAGCCTTACCAAAAGGTCATGGGCAGAAAGAGTAGTATATGATTTTCCTCCAAACCAGCCAGCTGCCATCTTGGAGCATTCAGCTGTGCCCCCTTGCAAAAGATCCCAGCTGTGCTTGTTTATAGTTCCCAGCCAACCCAGGTATCCAGCTGCTCCCTACCAACTGGCAACCCTGCACATTCCCTGCAGGAGGGCCCAGAATACACAGAGACCATCAGAGAAGACTAGAGCAGGGCCTCTTCCTATGCAGCTATGGGGAAGCCTTCCATCCCTACTGGGTAAAGCTTCCTAGGTGTGTCTCTGCAGGAGGAGCAAGCTCACCTCTGTAAGTAACTCCTCACCTATGCCCAAGAAACTCTTTCATTTACCAGAGTGAAGTTTGGTGGAGTCATGCCTTTGTTTACTGGGAACTTGGTACAAAGGGTAGATATTGCTTGGGTTTCCTCTGGGAAGAAATTTTAACCACCCCTATTCAAAAGCTAAAGTCCATGGGATACTGTATACACTCAGTTCAGGAATGGGGCTATCGTTGTAAAGGATAGCAGAGGGAATAACAAAATTAAGACCAATTAGTGTGTGATATACTGTGTAAGAGACAAAAGTGTCTGAGAACGTTATTCACTTAGGAGAAAAGCTGGAATGACTGAATAATCTTCACTAGGAGAAGAACATCACCAGATTTACTGGGACAGCTAACACTGGTAACGCTATAAATCAGAATGTCCAAATTTTTGAAGTTGCAAAATAATGTTGTCTACAAATGTGTTGGACTGTATCCATAGCTATCCTGAGAAATGTGTGGCCCACAGGCTGCAGGTAGACATAAAGGACGGGCACTTGAAGAGAGCAGCTCCAGAGGCAGCTGTGCTTCTGTAGATGAGAACTGGTTAGAACATCAGCAGAGCAAGGAAGTGAGAAAGGGAAAACTGCTAGGAAATAGCCACAGAGCTTGTAGCCATAGGAAGGGGACAGAGTAGAGAATGTGTGCAACAGGCCCATTCCTCAGAAGGCGGGAGGCCGAAGAAGCCATGCTGCTGGCTCTCAGCGCGGCCACTGTAGCGGCTGGAACAGAGCGTGGGTAAGATGGGCTGCAAAGCCCTTTGCGTGCTCTGCACTGGATTTGAAACGACCTTACATTTAAAACAGTACTTTATAATACTGAGTAAAGTCATTGGAAGAATACCTTAGAAAGTTAGTGGTTAATATTGAAGTTCCATCTCCCTCCTGAACATAGCAAACAGTGAGACATTTCGTCTCAAATTTACACTAAGAATGTTATCATCTCTATTCTCTTGGTGAGAAAAGTCATTTACAGAGAAAACTTCCCATTGGGCCACACTCCTGTCCCATACCTACTAAATGATAGCAGGCAAATGTAAGCACTCTTAACCCCTCTTACTTCCCAACTTACTTTCCCTTACTTCCCAGTTCATTAGAATGACAAGTAGCATTTCTAAAGTTGCAACTGTCTAGACATACTGAATCAGAATGCTTTTTGGAGAAAATCGCACAGCCAAAGCTTCACAACTGGTTTATTATATTTTACTCATGGTTGAGTACTGCATGGAAGACAAACAGGAAATCATAGCTTGAGTTCAGGCAAGGTGGTGAGGACCACACTGAAGCAGCAAGGAGTAAGAGGAGTAAAATGTAGAAGTTTAAAAGGTAGGGTTGGTTTAATAAAATTTAAATAGTGAGAAAGGATCATAAAATTGAATCTATGAATTACTAAACTGAGTGTTTTCTTAACATTGGTCCAAATGTCCAATGTTCTTTGGACATTTTGGGGTTGGTAAGTCATCCAGTTAAAGATGTTTTAGGAAGATAAAGGCAGCCTTTTGGAGCACTACCCACTGTTAGTATCTGTCTTCACTGTTATTTCCTGGAGTTTTCAAATCTCCAGCAGTTCTCATTTTACAGAGGTTCATACATGTAATGCAGCCTGCACCCACCCTGTTGGTGTCTCAGGATATACATATTATGTGCCTGTGAGGCAAACCAGGGCCACTGGGGTATTTGTTAGTAGGGATTATGAACATCATTTCTGCCAGCCATATAAGTACTATGGGGAGCTCAGAATGTGCTAGCTGTAGTCCAGACAGAAAATGATGGAGCCCAACTAAAGAAGTCAGCAGGAGGGAAGTAGAAGAACATTAGGAGGTAGAACTCCAGTATTACAGATCTAGCAGGGTACAGCTTTCCTCTGGGCTAGGAACCGTGTAGGAAGTTGGAGGACCTTGTGAGGTCATGGATATCCTATGCCAACTGGATTTCATTGCAACATATATTTATGGAGACTGGGGGAAACGGGAAGTCAGTTAAGGAGTGGGCAGAGGATTACAAAGTCAGAACTGTTGTTTTTACATAACTTCAGGCTTCTGTTCTCTTTCATCTTTACTTCTCTGCCCTAGGTCCCATAGGAGGAACCCCTTGAGGTACCCAGTCTGAAATACGTTAATGCCAGTGTGAGGGCTAAATGGTGTGATAACACCCAAGAGCCAGGAAATGGCAACAACCTTGGAGCCAGAGGACCAAGATCTTTGGGCAGAAGAAGGAGTCCTGACGGTGAAACTGGAGGATGATTTCACCTGCGGGCCAGAGTCTGCCTTGCAGGGGGATGACCCTGTGCTGGAGACCTCTCACCAGAACTTCCGACGGTTTCGCTACCAGGAAGCATCCAGCCCTCGAGAAGCCCTCAGCAGACTTCGAGAGCTTTGCCATCAGTGGCTGCGGCCAGAGAGGAGAACAAAGGAGCAGATCCTTGAGCTGCTCGTGCTGGAACAGTTCCTCACCGTCCTGCCTGGAGAACTGCAGAGCTGGGTTCGAGGCCAACGGCCAGAGAGTGGCGAGGAGGCAGTAACACTGGTGGAGGGTTTGCAGAAACAACCCAGGAGACCAAGGCGGTGGGTGAGGAGGGGGAGTCCTGATCTGTGTGATGTGGAGGGGGCCTGTTTCCTGAAAGACTGGATGTGGGGAGAACATGAGGGTCCCGTGAATTATCCTTTACATTTTACTGGTTCTGCTTTTGGGTTACATTTAGATACATTAGCCCCAGTGGGGCAGGGATGTATGTGTGTATGAGTGTGGTGTTCTAAGGTTTAAATCACCTACCTGTGCTGCCTGAAGACTGGATTTTTTAATTTCTTTGGATGTTGAACCTTTCTGAGGGATCTTCAGAAAGCAACTATTATGACCTCCTCAAAGTTCGCCCAGACCCTTAATCCCAAGAGCCCTTTCCTAGGATGGTAATCTGGGAAAGCAAACAGTAAGAAGACTTAAAGGAAGGATGGAAACTCAGGGCCCCAAGTGACTGGAGTAAATTCTGAGAGAAGTAGAAAAGTAGGACAGTTCTAGTGCCTTGTCTTTGTAAAGATAACCGGTTTGTCATGTGCCTTTGCAACTTGAATTTCCCCTTCTCATCTGATTCCCTCTGTGAGTGTTCCTCCTAAAGTAACCCCTGATGACAACCAGAAGCTTCCTTCTGACTCCATGGTGACTGGAAGTTAAAATTATTCCCAGGTAACCGTCCACGTTCAGGGCCAGGAAGTCCTGTCAGAGGAGACATTACACCTAGGGGTGGAGCCGGAGTCCTCCAGTGAGCAACAAGATCCAACACTGATCTTGACCCCTGAGCAGCCCCACGAGGAAGCCCTCCACAGCACAGATCTGGGGACACCGGAACAGGAGAGCTTGCAGCTTGAAGGGGAGCACCAGCTTCTGCAGGAGAGTGGTAGGAAAAAGCCTCATCAGCAGCAGAGATTGTGGCAAAGTGAAGTCAGAATGGGGGGTTATGCTATACCACACGGGCTGGACAAGTTCTAATAGAAAGCAAGCACCAGATCTTGATATTGAGATCAGAAAGAACCAACTATAACCTGCCTCCAAATGGGGCCAAGTTTAAATAATGATATTCATAAGTGCTCCCAGCGTTCCAGTTGGGTTACAGACATTGGTAGTTAGGATTATTCTGTTCTCCTTAGACAAGTTTCTTGAGTCTCTTAGCAGAGAATTTAAGTCCACTTTTTGTTCATTCTAATTCTCTCTCTCTTATCTATCTATCTCTATCTATTGATCTATCTCCTTCTCTCTCCTTTTTTTCTTAGAGGTTCCAGTGTCCCAGGACCTAGACCTTCCTACAGAACAAGGGTCTGGACACTCAGATATGGTTGCTCTTCTCACTGCTCTGTCTCAGGTAAATCCTAATTCAAAATACATATTTTGTTGGGTATTAGCCATATGCTGAACAATTAGAGATATAAGTATGCACGGTTAGAGTATAAGTTTTCAGTTCTGCGGATATGTGGCACAGGGAAGAAACTGTAAAATTTAACAGCTGTTTTTAGCTCCAGGCTTCATAGTTTCTTTATTTGGCAGGGGTACTAACTAAAGGCACTAAGTGGGATTATTTTGCAGTATTCAGTACAACTTTGAAGTTGTTAAGTGAGTAGGGTGTGGGGTTTTTTATCATTTGTAAGAATGCCTGGCAAAACTGCTGTTATGTTTATGACCTGTCCCTCTTGATCTGAAATTATGTGGCTGAGGAAGGGGGGTAGAATTCACTCATGGTTTGGAGTTGTAGTCTAGCTGCAGGAAAAAATATCTTCCTTGTTCTGGCTGTAGATGGTAGTAAATGGAGTCATTTGGGAACAATTCATAGAAAAGATAGTTTTCACTGAGACCTCCCCTTAAAACACCAAATAAAGAGTTGAATGATTTAAGGTGTGTCTTGGGTTTTAAACAATATTTTGAGGAAGAATATAGTGTGACCTGAAGAAACACAGTGGATGGGAGGAGCAGAAGCAGTGCCAGTGCTTTCCTCAAGTGCCGAAGGTTCAGAAGCAGCACCTTTGGGAAGCAGGCTTCCCAGAGGAAATCCTTCAGCCTGTTCGCATTCCTGCTGTCTTTGGATGGACCCTACCCCAAAACACAATAGGCTACCAGAAGCATCACATCCTGATTGGATCCTTGTGTCATTGCAGGGACTGGTCACATTCAAGGATGTGGCTCTGTGCTTCTCCCAGGATCAGTGGAGCGATCTGGATCCAACACAGAAAGAGTTCTATGGAGAATATGTCTTGGAAGAGGACTGTGGAATTGTGGTGTCTCTGTGTAAGGAGTTGCATGTATCAACCAGGGCAGTCTAGCCACAAACATCTTTTTCCTATTGGAATATAGGAATCAAAGACCATGGACTACATGTACTAAACTTTCCCTAATGCATGCCTACCCCACAATGAGATTAAAGATCAGTTAGCTGAAGAAGATGATACCCTTCTAACTGAAAGGAAGAAAAAAAAAGATGCTTGGAAACAAATGAATGGAAAACATTAACGAGAGAAGTAACAAGTTATAAGTTTTTAAGTTTAATATTTAACTTTTGAAGTAAGCATGTGAGTTTTGAAGCAGTCAAAACAAAGATAATCTGATTTCTTCAACAAGAGGGGAAGGAGCAAGGATCACAGTAAGTAGTCTAGTTACTGGATCTCAGGTGAAGGCACAAGAAATGCACAAGATGGACAGCAGTTAGAGATGCCAAGCTAAAGAGTAGCAATAGCTGACCAGTTAACGTTCACATTTGCTCTGCTGCCTACCAGTCCATAAAGTTCTGCTCTTAACTCGGAGAAGTATTGAGCCAGTCATGATGTCCTTTCTTCCCCTCTCTTGAGCAGCATTTCCAATTCCCAGACTAGATGATACCTCCCAGATTAGAGAAGAGCCTCAGGTCCCAGATGTCCATGAGTCTCAAGAGCCTGCAGAACCAGAAATCCTGAGTTTTACCTATACAGGTAAGGAGTATCAGTCAAGCCTGATCTCTGCAATTGCGGGATTCCCTCTAGTCAGTGCACTTCTTTCCTCCCAGGACCTTCCTCATTGGTTCTTTTTCATCATTTTGTCTTTTACTTTTTGTCATTTTGTAGTCCAAGGCTTGAACTCAAAATCTTGCCTCAGCCACTGACATGGCCAAACCCCATACCCCAACTCACTGACTCTTCTAATTTGCCATCCATCGCTAGTAACTTCTAAAAGCCAGACCCGCCTGCCAGTACCGTCTCCTACACCTTTCCTATCATTTGTTAGAAAAATGTTTCAAATCCTCTCATTGTATAAATGGTATTACTGTTAGTATAACTTATATCTGTTCTTGCCCTTTCTGTAGGAGATATGAGTGAAGATAAGGAAGAAAGTGTTGAACATGAAAATACACATAAGTCTATTTTGGCAGACCCAGAAGTTCACCAGACTCCAGATTGGGAAATAGTTTTTGAGGATGATACAAGTAGACCTACTGAAAGATTTGGTACAAATGTTCCTCAAGTTAATAGTGTCACAAATATTAAGGAAACTATGCCTGTCCACTCCCTGGTAGCGAGGCAGCATCACTGCCCTCTATGTGGAAAAAGCTTTACATGTAATTCTCACCTTATTAGACACTTGAGAACTCACACAGGAGAAAAACCCTATAAGTGTATGGAGTGTGGGAAAAGTTACACACGGAGCTCACATCTTGCCAGGCACCAGAAAGTCCATAAGATGAACACTCCTCATAAAGATCCTCCAAACCGGAAGACTGTGGATGTCCAGTCTGAGGTCGCTACCCGAGTGGAAAAACCATATAGCTGTGATGATTGTGGAAAACATTTCCGTTGGACTTCAGACCTGGTCAGGCATCAGCGGACACATACAGGAGAAAAACCTTTTTTCTGTACTATTTGTGGCAAAAGCTTCAGCCAGAAATCTGTGTTAACAACACACCAAAGAATCCATGCTGGAGGCAAGCCCTACTCATGTAGGGACTGTGGCGAGGACTTCAGTGACCACAGACAATATCTGATACACCGGAAGACACACGTGTCTGATGAGCTCTATCTCTGCAGTGAATGTGGGCGCTCCTTCAGCCACAGTGCAGCATTTGCCAAGCACCTAAAAGGCCATGCTTCAGTGAGGAACTGCCGGTGCGATGAATGTGGTAAAAGCTTTAGCAGGAGGGATCACCTCGTCAGACATCAACGGACACACACTGGGGAAAAGCCTTTTACCTGCACTACCTGTGGGAAAAGCTTCAGCAGAGGGTATCATTTAATCAGGCATCAGAGAACCCACACAGTAAAGACCTAGCTAGGGGCCATGTGTGGAGAGCTTAACTCAGCCATCAACTGGGATGGGATGGGTTCTGTGGTCAACCTGAGAAGACCTTTTCTGAGGTATCTCTTTGATCTGCCCATACCTTATGTCACCTCTTCCAACTACCAAACAAAAGCCCCATCCAGAACTTCTCATCTTTTCTCAGTTGAGGCTTCTACTTCACTGGCACGGTTCTGCCTGTACCTCATGGGTGTGAAGTAAGAGATTTGGGACTTTAAGAAATTTGGGTTGTTACATTTTGAGAAACCTAGGCTGTTCTAGATCTTGAAGACTACTTACCAGCCTCAACTTCAGTGTGGTCAAGGATAAGTCCTTAGATCTGATAAGAGACCAACCTAAAGGGGTCTGTCCTTACTGGGCTCAAACCTTAAAGCACACAGCCCTACACGCAAAAGGTTTGTGTCCTGACAGATATGCCACACTCTGATGGAATACCTACAGCTTCCTCACTAACTCGCCTCTGCACTGTACACTTTCTTTTGATGCTGGAGACAAAGGGGAAGAGTGTTAAAGGACAAATCCTTAAAGCTGCTTCACAAGGATTTTGGCAGGCTGCCCCCTTCCCAATTGTCAGAATGATACCAAGTGCCACACACTGCTACAAAAACGGGCTTAAGAAAAAGCCTCTTGGGGTGCACCACCCCTGTCTAAATACTCCTGTCTTTAGCTTTTCTACTATTCAGCCACTATCAGTTTGTCCCTTACATGCCTACTGAAAGAGAGATGTAGTCCTAGAGGGCTGAAGAATTCAGTAAAGCAAAATTAAGTCATGGTGAAATCCATTACATTCCCACATGAGGCTTAAGCCTGTCCTTCATTTGGCTTGTGAGAGGGACTCTGAAGCTTTGTCAATGTAGAAAGGCACTGTAGCCAGTGCAGAATCGAAATTGACTGGGTCACTTCATTTACATGAGGGGAACTAGAGAAGATATAAAACCACTTCGGAAGAATATGAAACAGCTGTTGCCACTGGCTAAGACTATTAGGATTATTCTGACATCTAGTCCTTTGTATCCCTGCCTGGAACCGTAGTACTTGGAACTCTGAGAGGTCATCAGAAGTAAATGGATTTTTATGTGTCTGTGTTATTTGGTTTTTCATACGTAATTTCATTGTCATATAACTGTGAACTAAAAAGTATCTCCTGGTGACCCAAGGGTCCTTAACCTGTTTGAGGTTCCCAGGAGGCTGAAAATTTACAAACCTCACATGTCTGATCATCTGGAAAGGACTGGGGACAGATACTCCGTAAGCAGAGCACAGGATGTGGGATTAAAGCATGCGAAGGCAGACAGACATCTGTGCCTGGTCTCTTCTGCTTTTTCACAATCGCAGAGGAATATGGTGGATTAGCAGCGCATCTTCCCAGCCCTAGCCTCCCATAGGAAAATTCTCTCCTGATGGACTAGTTGAGTTTTAATGCCAGTCAGTCATTGTCATGAAGTTATATAAGAAGTAAATAAAGTGATAATGTGTAGCCAAGTGCCCCAATTTACATTTTGCCCATTTACTTTCTAGAACTTCGGGTTTCTAATTCCTCTGAACGATATTCCTGCTATAACTAAATAGATTGGAAGAACAAAGTTTTTTCCACAAGAGTGAAGGCTTGGAGTGGTTGGCATAGCTCTGGGTAGAATGTATCCACAAATGGCCAGGCCTGGAATTTGTACAAGAGACTAATTCTAGCATTTTTCAGCCATGTATTTAAAGTGTAAGCAGAATTTGTCCTGTGAGAAAGCTAGTCTAGCTCATACTAATCTCTTGAGCATAGAATACTCTAGAAAAGGAATTGGCTTTTCTCTAATTTGTTTGCTTGATTTGGAAGTGAAAATCTGTCAAGACAATTCTCCAGAAGAAAACTTTGAAACTGATGTAGTTAGGTGAAATGGCATTTCTATTGCTATTCCTGCAGTTTTCTATGCTGACAATCTGCCACTGGTCCCTTTTGTAAATTACTGTGTTTTCTAAGAATCCTACAAAGATGCCCAAGCTCCCAAGTCTGAACACAGGTGGAGCATCAGGGCTAGTTATGGTACCTCAGATGAGGAAACAGCATTTCCACTGACCCTAGGACCAAGCATAGAGTGTTTATTCCCCAAGGCCTGCTTCTACGAATAGTGAAGTCCTGGTGTCCTTTGTAAGGATAAAATGCATGTTTTTAACATGTGGAGGGTGCTCTAGTCTACTAAACTAAACAATGTGCAAATTGTTGGAGAATATGTGTAGATTAGAAATAATCAAGAATCATTCAACTTTGCCACCAGAAAGTACCAAGAGTGCAAATAAAGTATGCTCCAAATTAGAAGCTCAGGAATTCATATGAATTCCATGGAAATTTTTGAAAATTGTGTTAGCATCAAGTTAGTAGAGCCAAAACCTACATTAAAGAGTTGCTGCCTCCAGACACCAAGTCAGGTGGTAGATTTAATAAAATGTGTTTTATTTCCACTAAGTGAAAAAACACAGCATGTTCCAACCATGTCTGACATGGCAGACATCGGTTGCAGGCCTTTCTGCTGGGCCTCTAGATTACCCCACTGCAAGAGAAAGTGGGATATTTATTAGATGTATTTTAGAGAATATTTTCATTAACCAGGCTTCCAGAAATGACAATCCACATGAAAGTAAATAGAGGCCCATGATGGCTTTGTGGAACAAAAGCAAGGCAGAAATAGCGACTGGTGGCCTGCTTTGCAGATTAGTTAATTCTGCAGCCTTCCACACCAGTGTTTTATTAGCACATAAACATACTGAACCGTTCACTATGACATCATTTGCGTAGATGATGTATTTTGATCACAATGATGTTCTGTCCCACTCCTGCTAAACCCTGTCTTTTCTCAGCCCCCATCTCACTTTCATGACTGGGAGTGGGGCATCCCCAATGAATTTGATCAGAGTGGTTTTAGGAACATGCATACCTTAGCAGTGTCTCTGCTCCATCACCCACTAAATATAGATTTTTACTTAGGAAGCAGCAGAAGCCCAAAAGTCCCTCTCCATTCCGTGACAGAGTATTGGCAGGCCAAGCTTGTGCAAGTAATCACATGCTGTGAGTTTAAGAGTGCAACAGGCACTCATTCCAGTAGGTCAGTTGGCCAAACTACTACCACCAGTCCTTGGCACATACATTTATTCTGCCTCTTTTGTGATGTGCTGAGTCGTGGAAGCAAGGTGTAGCTGAATCATTTATGCATGGCATTCAACAGTTATTGAATTTTCCATACTTTTGATCAAGTATGAGTTGGTAAAGCTCTGAAAAAAAAAACTTGAAAGTAGCACTAACATATGAACATAAGCTTTATTAGAAGGCAATTTGGCAGGCACATCATATACTTTTAGAAAACAAAACAAAAACAGCGAACGCTTCCCCAATAGGGCCTATGACCTCATCAGACACTTTTGATTGAGTATCTAATACCAGACTTGAATTCTTTGAATTCTTTCCTGTGGAATAGGCATCAAGTCCACTCAAAAAGTGTTCAGGTACTATGCTCCAGTAGGTTCATCCTACCCAGTGAATATTATTGTACCAGGTCCATGGATGAGTAAGACTGTTAATGACAGTTCGCCCCCAGTAGCTTGTGTGACATCCGGTGCTATAAGGAGAGCCAGCAGAAAGGACGTTTTCAGCCTGGTGGGCAACCAACAGCAGTGTATTGTTTTGAGGGAGCTACAGGGACCTTCGCAACAACACATAGAAAGACACTTTATACCTCACAGATTTTCATATAATCTATGGCTTGTGTCTGGAGAGATGGCCTTGCCTTTGAGAGCACTGGTTGCTCTTCCAGAGAACCTGGCCTTGTGTTCCAAACCTATTGCTCCAGTTCCAGGGGATCTGATGCTCTCTTCTGGCCTCTGTGGGCACATGCAGTACACAGCCATACCTGCAGGCAAAACACTCCTACACAAAAATCTATGGCTTTTAGGAACAACTTTACCTTCAAATTCCTTTGGATTTTTATATTTTCGTTTAACTATCAGGTTCTCAGATTTCCTCGTGACTTTTTCATACATGGTTAGTTTTTACCTAGTTTCCCTACTCACCTTCTCCCCCTACCTTCCCTATGTCAACCTTTCCTGTCCAGCCCCACTCTCTCTCACTTTAAAAAGTCTTTTCTGCTCTTTCTACTTTCCTGGTTTCTACACACTTTTATTTTCATATAAAAAATATACACACAAAAGAAAAAATGCAGTATTTATCTTTCTAAGCATGTATTATCTCAATATTTTAGAATTCTATTTTCTGCAAATATCACTTTTTCTTACAACAATAGAATTCCTTATGTCAATGTATGATTTTTCACTTTCTATTCATCATTTGATTGGCATCTAGAATGGCTCCATGCCTTTGTTATTTTGACTAGAGCAAGCAATGAGCTGCTGCTGGGCATGTATTGTTTAGTAGGATATCAAGTCCTTTGGGCATATGCTCAGGAGTGGTAGGTAGAGCTGGATCATGTAAAAGTTGTACATTTTTACAGCTTTTTTCATTTTTGAGAAACCTCAACAATGATTTCCATAGAAGCTGTTCCAGTTTACACTCCACCAACAGTGTACACATCCCGAGTGTACACACCCTTTCTTCATATCCTCACTGACATCTGTCATTTGTTTTCTAGGTGATAACCATTTTGACTGGGATGAGACAGAATTTCAAAGTAGTTCACTTAAGACGTGTGTGTGTGTGTGTGTGTGTGTGTGTGTGTGTGTGAAGTGCCTGCAGTGACCTAAAGAGGGCATTTGATCCCCTAGGTCTGGTGTTCATGGGGGGTTGTAGGCTGGGTGACATAGGTTCTGGGAACCAAACTGAAGTTCTGCAAGAGTAGCAAGTACTCTGAACCACAGAGCCATCTCTCCAGGCCCCCTCAATATAGTTTAATTTGCATTTCCCTGATAGCTAAAGACAACAAGCACATTTTAAGACATTTATTAGCCATTTGTATTGAGAACCCTGTTCGGTTCCTTAGCCCATTCTGGTTAGCTGATTTTCTTCCTGTTTCATATTTTGCATTATTTGTATGTTCTGTGTATTAATACTCTGTCAGAAGTAAAAGATTTCCTCCCATTCTGTAGGACATCTGTCCAGTGAACAGTCTTGATTGCTGTATAGAAGCTTGTGGTTAAATAATTGTCAATGCATTTCAGTCGTTGGCTGTATTTCCTGAGCGATTACAGCCCTATTCTGAAAGTTTCTACCTGTCTATGTCTTGAAGTGGTCTCATTACTCATTGCTCTAGCAGTTTTTAGAGTATCAGTTGTCTTCTATTACCATTGTTAATAAACTTGGGGTTTATTTTTTTAAGGGTGAGAGCTGAGAATCCATTTTTATTCTTCTACATGTAGATGTCAGTTTTCCCAGCACCATTTGTTTAAGGTGCTGGCTTTTCTCACATGCATATTTATGGTCAAAAAAAAATCAGGCAGCTGAAGCTGCCCAGCCTTACACTTGGGACCTCTACTCTATTCCACTGATCTACATACCTGTTTTAGTGTTAGTATCATGCTGTTTTTATTACTATTGCACTGTAGAATGGCATTAAATGGTGCATGGTGATACAATATTCCTTTTGTTCGGGTTTTTTCCTATTCTTGGTTTTGTTGTTGTTTGTCTTTTGGTTTTGGGGTGTGTGTGTGTGTGTGTGTGTTTGTGATTACCGTGTGAATTTTAAGGTTATTTTTCTGTTTCTGTAAACATTGGGTATTTGATGGGAATTTCACAGAATCTGTAGACCAGTTTTTCTAAGATCTTTCCGAGTAATTATTCCAACCCACGAGCATGGGAGGTCTTTCCATCTTCTGGTGTCTTTATCAGTTTCCTTCCTTAGTATCTTAAAGTTGTCAATATAGAAGTCTTTAACTTCCTTGCTTAGGTTTATTCCAAGGTACTTTTTGAGGCTACTGTGAATGAGATTGTTTTCCCTGATTTCCTTTTCAAGTGTATTTCTGGGCAAACAGGAAAACTACAGATTTTTGTGTGCTCTTTTTATAGCCTGCCACACTGATGAAAATATTTACTAGCTCTAAGAATTTAACTAGTGCTGTTTTAGGAAGTGTTGTGTATAAAGTCATATCATATAGAAATAAAGATATTATGTTTTGTCCTATTTGTATCCCTTTTATTTCTGTCTCTTGCTTTATTGTTCTAGCTAAGACTTCAAGCCCTATATTGAATAGAAGCAGAGAGAATGCATGCACTTGTCTTATTCCCTATGTAATGAAAATGCTCTCAGTTTTTCTCTACTTAGCATGATACCGACTATAGGCTTGTCATATATAACCTTTATTATGTTTAGATACATGCCCTTCATTCATAACATTTCAGAATTTGTATCATGAAGACATGTTGGATTCTGTTAAAGCCTTTTCAACATCTATTTAATTTCAGTCCTTGAGTCTTATTTGTGTGATGTATGTAGTAACTTGCCTATGTTAAACCATTCCTAAAGATACAGAATGAAACCAGCCTGATCATGAATAATGATGTTTTGACATGTTTGCAAGATATTGAGATTTTTAAAAAAATGTTTATCAGTTAGAGGATTTCATACAATGTATTTTATTAAATTCAAACTCCTCCCAGACCCATTCTTACCTTTTTTACACATAAAAATTTGTTATTTTTTCTTTAAGTTTAACAAGTCCAATTTGTAGAGTACCCACATGCTTGGATGTGTGGCCAGAGACTTAAATGGCATTGAACTCCCAGGGCCATGTCCTTAAAGACTCTCTCCCAGACACTATCAGTGCCAGTAACTCCTCAGCTGGGGACATCATGCCCACCTTCCCTCTCTACACAGGGTCTTTGTCTGGCTAGAGCTGTTGCAAGTCCTGTGCATGCCGTCTGAAAGATTCAAAGCTAACATTCAACATTTTCTTTCATATGTCGGTTCATATGTGAAAATTGCCTGCTGAGTCTAGGAAACACTGTTTTCTTGTTGTCCATTTCTTCCAGATTTCATACTATTTCCATGCCCTCTTCTGCAAGGATCCCTGACACCTGGGAAGAGAGTTGTCATAAAGATGTTCCATGCTCCCTAATTCCACATGTTGACCAACTATAATTATATGTGCTAATAACCATCTACAGCAAAAAAGAAGCTTCTCTGGCCAGGGTCGAGCAATATACTAATCTGGGGGATATAAGTCATAAGGAGTTAGTTTAATACTATGTGCATTTAGCAGAATAATAGTGAGTTCTCCCCTAGGGCCTGTGACCTGTCCAGCTTCAAGTTCTTGATCCCAATAAAGATGGAGGCAAAAATGGGTTTCATCTTGTAGAGCTGGGCTCACTTCAAATCAGAAAGTTCTTAATTACCCCTGTGATGTCCAAACTATTACACCAGTAGGCATGTCTTTCCATGCCATTTATTATTGTAACTCTCAGGGTTCAAAGCAGGGTAAGACTGGTGATATTTTTTTTCTGTAGGATGCATATAATCTTCTAGCACTATGAAAACTAGCCAGTAGAGATGAAGTTTCCACATTAGTACTAAACCGATTTCTCCTTGTTCTTTGATTCAAGTATATTGTGTCTTCAGCATTCATGTCTACTGTTAAGTTCAGCAGGGAAACCAAGAGCATTGAAAATAATCTGTAAGACTTAAGGTCTACAGGACCCCACTGGCCAACAACTACAAAGGAGGTAACCTATTCCTAGCACTGGACTCACCTGTAGTAAAACCAGTATGACCCATTATAGAGTGACCCCTTTAAACTATTTCTAAATATGTGTGTGTACATATTTTAGGAAGCATTTATAGAAGCAGTTTTTAATATGACTTTTTTTGGAAAAGCTTTTTTAGTATTATTCATGTCTCCCAGTTTCCCTCTTGAACACTGTTCTCACATCCACCACCCCACTGAATCCCCCCTCATTCATCCCCCCTAACCCCTGGATACACCCCACTGAATCCCCCCCCTCATTCATCCCCCCTAACCCCTGGATACTACCATGCCCTATCCCCACCTTTACTTAAAAGTCTCATTGTTCCTCATTAGAGCCTTGCTAATTTTTTTACTTCTATGGGTACACAAAATGAAATGTACATCTCTGAAGATTCAAAGCCGACATTCACAAATGAAAGAAAATACGTTTATTTTTCTGGGTCTAGACTTTCTCACTCAGAATGGTTGTTTTCAGCTCCATCCATTTACCTATGTTCTTTGGGAGAAGAAAATGTAAAAGTAAAGGGTAAGGGTACAGAGCCAGCAAGTTGATTCAGTGGTTAAAAGCACCCACCACCAAGCCTGATGACCTGAGTTCAATTCCCAAGGCCTGTATGATGAAAGGAGAAAACTGACTTCTACAAGTTTTCTCCTGACCTTAGTCACCCAGAGAAAAGAATACGATCTACCATAACAACAACACTAAGTCAAGCCAGATATAGAAATATAATAAAGATCAGTTAAAGACACTCACTGTAGCACCCACAGAAGAAAAGTAAAAAAGTGTAGTGTAGGCTCTGAGGTTAAAAAATCTTCCTATCATAATAGTAATGATAATAACTGAAGTAAATGAATTAATGATAAAAGAAAAAGGATTAAATAAAAATACAAAGACAGAAAAAATGTAAAAGAAAAAAGCAAGATGTCAAATGTGATTCTTCAATAAAGAAAAATATGAACGTAAAGTAGATAAAGATAAGAATAATAAAAATAAATTAATCAATACTAAAAATACAGTAAGTAGGGGGAAATAGGGTAAAATAGTCAAAAAAAGTGACAAAGAAATGAAGGAAACCAGGCCATGCCACACTTGGTGCTTTCAGATCCCACCAAACACTCAGCCGTCCCTAAACAAAGAGATTTTTAAAATCGGGGATGTCATGGACCTGCAATCAGTCCCTAGTTCTTCTCCCCTGGCTGCATTAGGGAGGCAGGCCCAGAGGCCAGACCACGTGCTGGTCATGCAGGCATTAATAATTTCACTACCTCATTATTTCCCTTTTATTAACTTGCCACTTGTACTTTTTTTTTTTTTTCGTGGAAACTGTTAGCATTTAATTAACCTCCCTGGCTGGCTTTATGCCACCAGGACACAGGCACCTCCCACACCCTTAATCTTCTCTTCATCTCTTGCGCTGAAGAATTTGGCCTTCACGATGATAGGCTGCTTAGAGAGCTTGCCCTTCCCCAGAACTCTGTAGTAGCCCGATTGCACATCGATGATGGGAGCAGCCCCAGTCTTGTTTTTTGCAGCATTGACCCGTGTCTGCTCACTGTCCAGTGTCCACAGTTTATACAGGTTGACGGTTGGGCAGAAGCTCTGATTCCTCTTTAAGTGGTAATGCCTCATACCAACTTTCCCAAAGTAACCTGGATGATACTTGTCGAAGCTGATCCTGTGGTGATGCATGCCTCCAGCATTCCCGAGGCCTTCTGGGTGTTTGTGGTGCTTACCGATGCAGCCATGACCCTGGCTTACCTGGCCCCGGAGTTTCCGCGTCTTCCTCAATCTGGACCGCATGGCGGCAGCAGAAAGGAAAGAGGGAGGAACGCGCAAATTCTCGCGAGGTAGCAGGCCACCAGTCCTTTTAAAGCACTCTTTTCATGGTTATCCTGCACATCACAATATTCACCCCTGATTCCTATTCCCCAAAACCAGAATAGTCCTTACTACTTCTTCAATAATGCCTAAGCTGCAAGCACTGAACTCCATCTACTCTATCCATCTCAAGTGTTATGGCTGCCACGTGTTTTCATGACACATTATCTTTGCTTTGTAGAATCAATGCTGATGTAATTATCAATATGTTTACCTGTTCTGTGGCCCGGTGCTCACCGTGGTTCACATTGTGGTCAGTATTAACAGATGGTTTAGTAATCCTTTCAAAGAACCAACTGTTTTGGTTTGTTAACATGCTTTCTTTTTGTCATCACTTTTTATATTTAGTTTATTGTTATTTAAATTTATTGAGCCAACATTTTGGCTCATCAAATAGGTAAGTTTTTTCCCTACTCTCTAAGCTCCCTCAGCACTGTCTTCAGTGCTACAAATTCTCATAGGTGGCATTTACATCTCACTGCAGTTGTAGTACCAAAATTTTATTACTATTGCTTTTTAATGCAAGGATTATTTACAAGGGAATTAAAAAATCTCCAAACATATGACAATGTCTTTTTTTATTTCCACATAAAATGTTAAAGGCCATATTATACTCATCCTTTGATACCTCAAGACTTTCTTGCTCCATAGAGTAGCCACAATTTTAAATGATCTCCTTTTCCCTGTCACTTTGAACGTGGTCTGAAATTCACTTTGTAACCAAGGCTGACCTCAAACTCACAGCAATTCTACTGCCTCTGCTTCATGAGGGCTGGGCTGTATGCTTGCACTACTGTGCTTGGCTTATCTTAACTGTTCCATGTCTGTATGGGAGTGGTTCATATTATAGAATCCAAAGAAATGGATGTTTATTTCCATAAGTTATTACATTTTGTTATGTAACTATTCGCCTTCTTTACTTTTCATTTGATCTGTCAAAAATGGTACATTTAAATTGCTTGCTGAAATAATAGGGACACTATTAGTTTCCCTATATGGTTTTATTGTGATTTCTGGTTATGCAGTTTATAGCAGGTAAGAATTAATAGGAACATCAAAGAACAGGAGACATTTGGAACTTAATTGATATACTCATAGGAGAACTTCACCACATTACATTATGGTTGAAGTGCCAAGACACTTGCCAAGACAGTAGAACAAAGAGACCATATGAAAAGTTGTAGGAGGAAAATGTCAACTTGTGTGCAAAGGCCAAACCATCAGAATAATTTCAAACAACCTGGGCAAAAGTAACAGCTAGGAAAATAGGGAGTAGTATACTTCAAGCCTTGGGAGTAAACAGTTATTAGCCAAAATTAATATAATCAGCAAAGTTATCTTTTAAAGTTGGTGAGGAAATAACATTTGCAAGATAAGTACAAACTTAGCAATTTATGCATACTAAATTATAAGCACGGCAGGCAATGCCTGAAGGAATTCTAGACAAAGAAAAAGAGTCACAAACACAAGAGGTCAGGTGTTAGGAAATGTGCAAATGTGAGGGTTACATGCGGGTCCACGTGGGAGGTTTATTAGGGGAAGGGGGTTACAGAGAGGGAGATAGAGGGAGGGAGAGAGAGAGAGACAGAGAGAGGGACAGAGCCAGAGAGAGGAAGAGGAAGAAGAGAGAGAGAGAGAAAGGGGAGGGCCCCAGTTCTCTTATAGGGTGACCCAGGGACATGCGCAGGTGGCTTTAGGTGTCTTCACAACTGCCTGATAACCGGTCTATCAGGTCCCTTGGGGCTGGCCATAGAAGTGCCTGCTTACTGATCCCAACATCAGGAAAGAAGTTGAGAGACAGAAAGAGAAAATAAGAACTAGGAAAAAATCAGACATGTCCAATTCAGTGACCTAGTAAATCGAGAAGTTGAAAAAGTTTTTTAAAAGAGAAGAGATTTCTCAATATTTAAACAAACCAGAAAAATAATTCCTAAAGTTATACCAATCAGCAAAATTTTCAGTTAATGGCTATAGAATAAAAAAGGTTTCCTCTGACGCCCATGCTCCAGTGAGTGGCACTGCGCCCATGTGCACACAGGAAGGACAAATTGCATTCGGTGGGTTAGAAAAAGAGGACGTTGAAAGACATGGTGGAGCAATTGGGAAGGAGTTTAAGGGGATCAGTGAGAAATGGATCGGATCAGACTACAGTGTACACATGTATGAAATGTCAAAAGAAGATGTAAAAAGGCTTTTAAAAAAGAATTAACTTCCAGAATGTCATAGCATACCAAATACAGGTTTGCGCTAGGACATCTTCATTCATGCGTACCACTGTACTTTCTCATATTCACCCCAATCTGAGACCCCCACAACTACTTCCAGTGGTCACTCCCTGCCTCTGAGTAGCTCTCTTCTGCTTGATTCTGCATGTAATAAAAAGCGTGTAACATTTGTCTCTCTCCCCACTACTACCCGCTATCACCTCTGGATCCCTCACCATCCCCCTCCCTTTATGATCTTGCCTTCTGTCTGTGAAGTGTCATTTTTAATCTAGGTCATGCATTTGAAAGAAGACATAGGATGTTTGTCTTCCTGAGCCTGACCTGTTTTTATTTAACATGTCTCCCAGATCCATTTCCATGAAAATGACATGAAATTCCATTATTTTTATGTCTGAATGAAAAGAGAGAAATCATGAATTTGAGAGAGAGCCAAGGTGTACCTGGAAGGAAAGGGCTGGAAGGAGGACAGGGAAGAGGAAAATAATAATGTTGGTAGATTAAGTGCAGAGCGATCACCCAGTGAAGACAGAGAGCCACTACAAGATGAATTCAGTCTTCTTAGCAACAGGGCAGAAAGCCTCTGTGGGAGTGAGCCCTGACAACCTTCTAAAAGCTCTATTTATTGTTATACAAAATCAAAAGGCACTTTTAGCAAGTATACTAAAACTTCTTATCTGACCTAGGGGCTATCTTCAAAGACCCATCACTTAAGCAATTCTTAGCCTTGGGAGACTTCCTGGTCTGTCTCCAGGCTAAAATGGAGGAAGACTGTGAGACCCCTTCAAAGGAACAACCTCATAAAATCCCAGATAACAATCACTGACACGCTTCTCTGTCTAGAGGATGTCCTCTTCAGTATGAGGAGTCTCAGCTAGAGTCACCCCCTTTTCCTCCCAGGAGCCCACCCTGTTGTAGGTCTCCAGCTTGTCTTTGAGAAGCACCCCCTCCCCATGGCTTCTCTTCTCTAGGTCCTCCTGCCCCTGCTCTCCCCACATCTGATCTCCACCCTCATTTCTCTCTGCATTCCCTCCGCTACCCTGTTCCCTCTCTTCAACTGCTTCTGCTGCCTATTCTGTTTGCTCTCCTAAGTGAGATTTAAGCATCTGAAAGCCTAACATAGCTGTCCTCTGAGAGGCTCCACCCAGCAGCAGATTGAAACAGACTCACAGCCAAACCTTAGGCAGAGCTCAGGAAGTCTTGTGGAGGAGTAGGGGAAAGGGTAGAAGGACAGGGAAGGATAGAAGGACTGGGAGGGGACAGGAGCTCCACAAGAACAGCAACAAAGCCAACTATTTTGGCTGGGGCGGAGGTGGGGGGGTACAGGGTAGGGAGAGGGCTTGCGGACACTGAAGCACCAATCAAGGACCATGCATGGAGTGGACCATCGGCCCCCTACACATATGTAGCCAGTGGGCAGCTTGGGCTTCACGTGGGTTTCCCTAGTGAGAGGTGCAAGGGCTGTTTCTGACAGGGACTCTGTTTTCTGCTTTTCAATCACTTCCCCCTGGTGGGGCTGCCTTGCCCAGCCTCAGTGAAAAGGAACATGTTCACTCCTGATGAGACTTGACATGCTGGGTGGGTGGATGGTGGGGTGCTCCCCTTTTCTGAGGAGTAGGCAAGGGGGGATAGAGGAAAGAGGAAGGGAGAGTGGGACCTGGAGGACAGGAGGGAGGGAGCTATGATCAGGATGTAAAGAGAATAAATTAAAAAGATAATAATTTAAAAAATTTCACTGTGTATTAAAACCTATATAAATATACCAATAACTAAGTCATGTAACCAGTAAATAATGTATAGTGGAAACCCCTGGATGGAAGATGGAGAAGCTAAAACAAAGGCTAAATGCCAAGCTCTACCACAGCAGAAGGAAACAACCTAACGTCCTCCAACTGACAGGTGGATAATGAAGTGTGGTACATACACACTACCGAGTACTATTAGACTGTAAAAAAAAAAATGAAATCGTGAAATCTTCAGATAAATGAGTGTAACTAGAAAAGATTATACTGAGTGAGGTAACCCAGACCTAGAAAGACAAACGTTGCATCTTCTTTCTCATCTGTGCTTCCTAGCTCCAAGTCCTCAAGTGTAAAGATAAAACCTGGAGTAAGACAAAAGGCAGGAAAGTGAAAAGAGACCATGAAGTGTGGGAGTGGCTAGAGAGGAAAACAGCAAGATGGAACTGATATTAAGAGGGAAATGGAAAAGAAGGAGGAGGAGGCAAGTTTTAATTGGGAAGGGAAGATAATACCAAATGGAAGGGATGGAGGAGGAATTAAATAACACTAAAGAAGTTTGAAAATGTTTTAAGGAAAATTTTTATACCTAAAATTATATATAATACATGTAAATAATATATATATATATCTTTAATGATGTTATACTATTTAGGCTGACAATTCTCTTCCTCAAGAGCCTCAGGCTATCTAATAAAAAACCCAGCACTAAGCACGAGAAACCTCCTTTCAAGTTGTTGGTCAAAAAATCCAAGAGACTTCCCCCAAAATATAGGCTATTTCTGCTTCCCTTAGATACCTCTGGAGGTTGAAGGTCAGTCCCTATTGCTGAAGACACCATTTACTTTGGCCACGGGATTAGGAAGATTAATCTGGATCTGACCTGAAAGCCTTTGCTCTAGACTAGACTTCATAGCATCAGAAGGTATTATATAAGCATCCAATTAAGGGAAGCAATCAATAGTCTCACCCAGCTGTGATGGCTATGAAACACAACAATGACTAGCCCTGCGTGATTCTTCCAAAGGTGCAATAGTGGCACTCATATCTTGGTGCCACTAAGTTGGAGTTAACTCCTGCACCACAGTAGAGGAAAGATGCTTCTTACTGAAAACATAACCAAGTACTTGGGCTAAGGAGGTCATGGCTCTTAAAGGAGAACCTACCAGTGGGGAGGCAGGGCAAGATGGCGGTGCCGGGAGGACTCTCATTCTGATCAGCAGCACAGCAGGATCGGCACAGTGACCAGCAATCAGAACTCTCGGCCATAAAACACAAGTGATTGTGTTTCCCAGGTGAAAGGATACCCCACGGTGGGGGATTCAATCAGCTTTAACTCACCCGGCTAAACTGAGGAAGAGATCCCGGTTCCGCCAGGCTCTTGGCTGCCAGCCCAGAGCCACAGGCCAGTGTGATCTGGTCACTGTCCCAGACTGAACCACAATATCAGAGACTGGAATTTTCAGTTGAGAGATGACCCCACGGAGCAGAAAACGATTGGGACCGACCTTAGGTCACCCAGACATTCCCTGGAAAAGACTCTGGTTCCGAGGGTGCCCCAGGAGCCAGCCCAGAGCCAGAGCTGGGGACCCAGGCTCCAGCACAGAGCCCTGCCTGCACGCCTGATTCACCGCCTCAGATAGAACTGTGGCCCCAGGGCACCACTGTTGGGTGCAAACCCACAGGGAGGGAAACTGCTGGTCTAATCTCAGAGCACTCAGCTGATACCACCACCCTGAAAAAGTCTCAGGAAAATTACCCAGTTTAGGCAGACACCCAGGCTCCCAAAGGCCGGAAAGACAGACACAGGTAGTTTCTACGCGCCAGCCAGCTGGTGGAGACTGAGCGGTGCGCCCTAGGGCAAAAAAGAGACTGGGAGTCCCTGTCTCCAGAGAATCCACAGAGAAGGAAGGAAACTGTATGGACTTAAATCACCCAGTCCTTCCCTGGAAAAAGTCTCGTAGACCGGCGGGGACCGAGCCGCCATCAGTGAGGTGTGCTCCAGACACAGGCACAAACAGTTGCTGCTCGCCAAATGTCCAACTGTGTCACAGCAGCTGATCCTTAAATTTACAGCAAGAAACCCAAAAACAGGGCAGCTGTCTTCAGGACTTCCCTGGGTGAGAGGAGAACCTTCTCGACTAACAAAGACCACAGTTACCACTCAGGTCTATATCCCTGAGGTGAACAGCAGCAACTCCTGAAAAAACGCCAGCCATCCAGGAACTATACCCAAAAAGCTGAGAAGACATCCTTCAGGAAAAACCAGCTTTCTGCCAAAAAGATTCTCTCCACCACAGGATCCCCAGAAACCACCAGAAAATAACCCCAAACACCTAAGATAGCCCAATAGGTAGAGACCAGCGTAAAAGCTCAAGCAACAAAAGACAGAGCAATATGGCATCTCCAGAACCCAGTTACCCAGGGGCAAGTAGCCCTGGACACCCCAGCATAACTGAAATCCAAGAAGATGACCTAACAAGTATGCTCATGAAGATGATAACAGAGGAAACAAATAAGATATGTAAAGACATAGAGGAAGATAAACTCAAACAGAATATTGCCATCCATAAAGAAATAGAGGAAGTTGCAGCCAAACAGTTTGTGGCCTTTAGAAAGGAAATGCTTAAAGCACTGAATGAAATAAAAGAAACAGAGGTTGGTTCAAACAAACAGCTGAAAGAAGTGATGGAAAAACAGGAAACTACAGTCAGACAGGTGAAGGAAATCAACAAAATGGCTCAAGATCTGAAGATAGAATTGGAAAAATTAAAGAAAACACAAATGGAGGAAATTGCAGAGAGAAAGAACTTAGGGAAGAAAACAGGACTACAAGAGATGGAAGAAAGAATCTCAGGTATAGAAGATACAATGAAAGAAATCAATGTATCTGTCAAAGAAAATGTTAAATCCAAAAAATTCTTGACACAGACCGTCCAAGAAATCCAAAACAATATGAAAAGACAAAACCTAAGAATAATAGGTATAGAGGAAAAAGAAGACTCCCTTCATCAAGGCCCAGAAAATATTTTCAACAAAATCATTGAAGAAAATTTCCCCAAGTTAAAGGAGAGGCCAATAAGAATACATGAGGCCTACAGAACACCCAACAAATTTGACCAGAAAAGAAAATCCTCCCGCCACAAAATAATCAAAACAGTAAGTATACAGAACAAAGAAAAATACTAAAAGCTGCAAGGGAAAAAGGCCAAGTAACATATAATGGCAAACCCATTAGAATCACACCTGACTTCTCAACAGAGACTATGAAAGCCAGAAGTGCCTGGACGGTTATCATGCAGACCCTAAGAGAGCACAGATGTCAGCCCAGGCTACTATACCCTGCAAAACTCTCAGTCCTCATAGATGGAGAAAACAAGATATTCAATGACAAAAACAAATTTCAACAATACCTACACACAAATCCAGCATTACAGAAGACACTGGAAGGGAAAATACAACCCAAAAGAAAATTAGCTTCTTTCAAGAAAACACAGGAAATAATTAACCTTACTACAGTAAAACAAAAAGCAACCAAGTACACAACCTTATGACCACAGCCAACATCAAAATCAAAGAATCTAACAGCCACTGGTCATTAATCTCTCTCAACATCAATGGACTCAATTCTCCAATAAAAAGACACAGATTAACAGAATGGATATGTAAACAAAACCCAGAAATCTGTTGCATACAAGAAACACACTTAAGGAACAAAGTTAGACATTACCTGAGAGTAAAGAGTTGGAAGACGGCTTTCCAAGCAAATGGACCCAAGAAGCAAGCAGGAGTAGCTGTTCTAATATCTGATAAAATAGACTTTTAACCAAAATTAATAAAAAGAGATAGGGAAGGACACTTCATACTCATCAAAGAAAAATTCCACCAGGAAGACATCGCAATCCTGAACATCTATGCCCCAAATACAAGAGCACTCACATTTGTTAAAGAAACATTGATAAAATTTAAACCACATATAGATCCCCACACATAAACAGTGGGAGACTTCAACACCCCACCCTCAACAAAGGACAGGTCAACAAAACAGAAATTAAACAAAGAAACAATGTCTCTAACAGAGGTCATGAATCAAATGGACCTAACAGACATTTACAGAACTTTACACCCAAACACAAAAGAATTTACCTTCTTCTCAGCACCTCATGGAACCTTCTCCAAAATAAACCATATAGTTGGTCACAAGCCTCAACAGATACAAGAAGATTGAAATAATCCCTTGTATCTTGTCTGATCACCATGGAATAAAGCTGGACCTCAACAACAACGGAAATAGCAAAAAGCCTACACACACATGGAAACTGAACAACTTGTTACTAAATGACAGCTGGGTCAGGGAAGAAATAAAGAAAGAAATTAAAGTCTTCCTAGAACTCAATGAAAATGAAGACACAACATACTCAAACTTGTGGGACACAATGAAAGCAGTGCTGAGAGGAAAGTTCATAGCACTAATAGCCTTCAAGAAGAAATTCGAGACAGCGCATTCAAGCAACTTAATGGCTCACTTAAAAACCCTAGAAAAAGAAGAAGCAGACACACCAAAAAGGAGTAGACGGCTGGAAATAATCAAACTCAAGGCTGAAATCACTCAATTAGAAACAAATAAAACAATTCAAAGAATCAATGAAACCAAGAGCTGGTTCTTTGAGAAAATCAACAAGATAGACAAACTCTTAGCCAAGCTAACTAAAAGGCAGAGAGAAACAACCCAAATCAACAAAATCAGAAATGAAAAGGGGGATATAACTACAGACACTGAGGAAATCCAAACAATCATTAGGACTTACTTCAAAAGTCTATATGCCACAAAATTTGAAAATCTAAATGAAATGGACAATTTTCTTGAGCGATTTTACTTACCAAAGCTGAATAAGGACCAGGTAAATCAACTAAATAGTCCTACATCCCCCAAAGAAATAGAAGCAGTCATCAAAAGTCTCCCATCCAAAAAAAGCCCAGAACCACATGGCTTCAGCTCAGAATTCTACCAGACCTTCAAAGAAGAGCTAACTCCAATTCTCTTCAAACTATTCCACAAAATAGAAAGAGAAGGAACATTACCAAACTCATTCTATGAAGCCACAGTCACCTTGGTACCTAAACCTCACAAAGACTCAACAAAGAAAGAGAATTTCAGGCCAATCTCCCTTATGAACATTGATGCAAAAATACTTAACAAAATACTTGCAAACCAAATCCAAGAACATATCAAAGATATTATCTACTATGACCAATTAGGCTTCATCCCAGGTATGCAGGGGTGATTCAATGTAATCCACCAATGTAAATCCATCAATGTAATCCACCATATTAACAAACTGAAAGAAAAAAACCACATGATAATCTCCCTAGATGCTGAAAAAGCATTTGACAAAATCCAACATCCATTCATGTTTAAAGTATTGGAGAGATCAGAGATACAAGACACATATCTAAACATAATAAAGGCTATATACAGCAAGCCTATAGCCAACATCAAACTGAACAGAGAGAAACTTAAAGCAATCCCACTGAAATCAGGGACAAGACAAGGCTGCCCACTCTCTCCATATCTCTTCAACATAGTGCTGGAAGTCCTTGCTAGAGCAATAAGACAGTAGAAGGAGTTCAAGGGGATACATATTGGAAAGGAAGAAGTCAAACTATCACTATTTGCAGATGATATGATAGTATATATGACTGACCCCAAAAACTCTACCAGGGAACTCCTACAGCTGATAAACACCTTCAGCAAAGTGGCCGGATACAAAATTAACTAAAAAAAAAAAAAAAAAAAATCAGTAGCACTCCTGTATACAAAAGACAAAAGGGCTGAGAAAGAAATTAGGGAAACAACACCCTTCACAATAGCCACAAATGACATAAAGTACCTTGGTGTAACCCTAACCAAGCAAGTCAAAGACTTGTATGAAAAAAATTTCAAGTCTCTGAAGAAAGAATTAGAAGAAGATATGAGAAGATGGAAAGATCTCCCATGCTCATGGCTTGGCAGGATTAACATAATAAAAATGGCCATCTTACCAAAAGCAATCTACAGATTTAATGCAATTCCCATCAAATTGCCAACACAATTCTTTACAGACCTGGAAAGAAAAATTCTCAACTTCATATGGAATAACAAGAAACCCAGAATTGCTAAAACAATCCTCTACAATAAAAAATCTTCTGGAGGTATCTCCATCCCTGATCTCAAGCTGTACTATAGAGCAACAGTTATAAAAACTGCATGGTACTGGCATAGAAACAGAATGGTGGATCAATGGAACTGAACAGAAGACCCAGAAATAAACTCACACACTTATGGACACCTGATCTTTGACAAAAATGCCAAAACCATACAATGGAAAAAAGATAGCATCTTCAACAAATGGTGCTGGTCCAACTGGATGTCTACATGTAGAAAAATGAAAATAGATCCGTACCTATCACCCTGCACAAAACTGAAGTCCAAATGAATCAAAGACCTCAACATAAAACCAGACACATTAAATCTGCTAGAAAAAAAGTGTGGAATACCCTAGAACTCATTGGTACAGGAGAAAACTTCCTGAACAGAACACCAACAGCACAGGCTCTAAGAGCAACAATCAATAAATGGGACCTCATGAAACTGAAAAGCTCCTGTAAAGCAAAACAAAGCGACTGCCTACAGATTGGGAAAGAATCTTCACCAACCCTTTATCTGACAGAGGACTCATATCCAGTATATATAAAGAACTAAAGAAGCTGAAAAGCAGCAAACCAAGTAATCCACTTAAAAAATGGGGAACAGAGCTAAACAGAGAACTCTCTGTAGAGGAATATCGAATGGCAGAGAAGCATTTAAAGAAATGCTCAACCTCATTAGTCATTAGGGAAATGCAAATTAAAACAACCCTGAGATTTCACCTTACACCCATGAGAATGGCCAAGATCAAAAACTCAATTGACAACACATGCTAGAGAGGTTGTGGAGAAAGGGGAACCTTCCTCCACTACTGGTGGGAATGTAAACTTGTACAACCACTCTGGAAATCAATCTGGCACTTTCTCAGACAACTAGGAATAGTGCTTCCTCAAGATCCAGCCATACCACTCCTAGGCATATATCCAAAAGAGGCTCAAGTACACAAAAAGGACATTTCCTCAGCCATGTTTGTAGCAGCTTTATTTGTAATAGCCAGAAGCTGGAAACAGCCCAGATGCCCCTCAACTGAAGAATGGATGCAGAAATTGCGGTACATCTATACAATGGAGTATTACTCAGCAATGAAAAATAAGGAAATCATGAAATTTGCAGGTAAATGGTGGGACCTGGAAAGGATCATCCTGAGTGAGTTGTCCCAGAAGCAAAAAGACACACACGGTATATACTCACTCATATAAACATACAACATAGGATAAACCCGCTAAAATCTGTACATCTAAACAAACTAAGCAAAAGAGAGGACCCTAACTAAAATGCTCAATCCCCATCCTGAAAGGCAAAGTGGATGGACATCAGAAGAAGGAGAAAACAGGAAACAAACTAGGAACCTGCCAAAGAGGGCCTCTGAAAGCCTCTGCCCTGCAGACTATCAAAGCAGATGCTTATCCTGATGGCCAACTGTCGGGCAGAGTGAATGGAATTTTAGGTAAGAAGTGGGAAATAGCAAGAGCTGGAGAGGACAGGAACTCCACAAGGAGAGCAACAGAACAAGAAAATTTGAACACAGGGAACTTCCCAGAGACTCATACTCCAACCAAGGACTATTCATGGAGATAACCTAGAACCCCTGCACAGATGTAGCCCATGGCAGTTCAGTGTCCAAGTGGGTTACATAGTAATGGGAAGAGGGACTGCCTCTGGCATAAGCTGATTGACCTGCTCTTTGATCACCTCCCCCTGAGGGGGGAGCAGCCTTACCAGGCCACAGAAGATGGCAATGCAGCCACTTCTGATGAGAACAGATAGACTAAGATCAGAAAAAAGGAGAGGAATTGCTCCCCTATCAGTGGACTTGGGGAGGGGCATGCATGCAGAAAGGGGAGGGAGGGTAGGATCAGGATGGGAGGAGGGAGGGGCTTATGGCGGAATACAAAATGAATGAAGTGTAATTAATAAAAGTTAGATAAAAATTTTTAAAAAATATATAAGGTTGAGGAGAGCAACAGAACAAGAAAATTTGAACACAGGTAACTTCCCAGAGACTCATACTCCAACCAAGGACTATTCATGGAGATAACCTAGAACCCTGACAATGCAGCCACTTCTGATGAGAACTGATAGACTAAGATCAGAAAGAAGGAGAGGAGGACCTCCCCTATCAGTGTACTTGGGGAGGGGCATGCATGCAGAAAGGGGGGGAGGGTGGGACCGGGAGGAGAGGAGGGGGGACTTATGGGGGGATACAAAATGAATAAAGTGTAAATAATAAAAGTTAAATAAAAAATTTTTAACAAAAGGAGAACCTACTACCATCTTTTATCTAGACCAGCATAATTCCAAACTGTGTTGTAAATATTGATCCTCCCACCCATGGATAAGTGAAGTCCTCACCCCACATCAAAGAAGCTTCTCCTTGCAACAGGCAGAGATTTAAAAACAAACAAACAAACAAAAATACAAATGGTCAAAATTCAGAGAACAACTGATCTCATGGGGTGTCCAGCCCCAGTGGACACCTCTTCAAAACAGCTCCTGCATCTAAAGCTTAGAGGACATCATGGAAGAGAAGACAGATAGATTTTAAGAGTCAGATGTCTAGAAAGTCAACTGTGGGATTGTCTCCTAGAAATGACATGGAAGGAACACCCATGGAAACGCAACAATACAGCTAAACAAGTCCTGAACAATGACAGTATTAATAGAAATACCAATGTGGAAGGAGGAACTCTGATGGGGCCTTACCCCTAGACAAAGAACTATAGGCAACTAAGGACTGCAACACTAAACAGACCCAGTGGGCTAAGTTACACAGAAAAGAGCTTGTCAGCTTTTCCTGGAGAGATTTGGTTCACAAGACAGGCAGATAAAGCCATGTATGGTGGCACACGCCTTTAATCCCAGCACTAAGGAGGCAGGGGCTGGTGAATCTCTGTGAGTTCAAGGCCAGCCTGATCTACAAAATGAGTCCAGGACAGCCAAGGCTACACAGAGAAAT
Organism: Meriones unguiculatus; assembly: GCF_030254825.1. NCBI lineage: Eukaryota > Metazoa > Chordata > Mammalia > Rodentia > Muridae > Meriones > Meriones unguiculatus. The sequence goes on from NC_083349.1 coordinate 175,975,365, forward strand.
CCTGTCTTGAAAAAATAAAACAAAAGGTATAAGTTAATCTGCTCTCAAATAAATACAATTGGGGTATTAATAACACCTTACAAAGCCAACAAGTTTTAATGAGCTCTGACCAGGGACTGAACTCTGAGCATCCTTTCTCCTAGAAAGTGAGAGCTCACCTGCTCCCTTGCAGTTCTAGTTGCAATTTGCAATGCTACCACTAGAGGGCAGCTTCCAAAGCAGAAGGTTTACTCAGCCATCAGAGACTCCAGATCAGCAAAATCTTGCTTTAGGATTAGGAAAAAGTCTGGGAACCTAAATATTCGAAAAGGTCCTACTGCCATCTCAGAGTTTCAAGAGACACACATCCAAAGTCTGGCTGCTTATGACCAACTAGATCTCTAGACCCAAACCCCTCATATGCAACTAAGCTGTTAGGTATCATCTTTCTGTGTGGCATTCCTACCTGACAAAAATCTAAATAGGTGAGTCAAGGTGGTCGGAGTGCTGCAGGACTCCAGCAGGTAGCACAGCAGCACACCCAACACAGGAACTCCTTCTGTCCTCCTTAGGAGCACCAAGAAATTAGAAGGACTGCATCCTCCCTGAGCCCCCAGTCTGTTCCTGAGCATTTCTAGCTGCCATCTTCCTAAGGCAAGGCTATGACAGCTCCTTCTTCCCCCCCCCCATCTATGAGTATCTGTCCATGGTCCTAATTTTGAAATATTCATGAAGACCCACACCTATGCCGGTCTCCCCGCTCGTCGCCACCATGTGAATGGTCACAAAGGTATTTCAACAGCCTTGCCTGCGCCCAGAGGAACCACGTTATAACTCACTCATTACGTGATTGTTAAATACTGAACTGTGTCCTATTACTTTTCAGGATACAAGTGCTCAGTGGCTCTGCAGCGTGCTTGGGATGGGATATGGATACCTTGCCTTTGCTCGCAGGATCTTCCCTAGGGCAGCATCGTTGTCTATCCCCTGCTCTTACCCACATTTGCTTGCCAGTTCCTTTCTATTTTTAATATTCAGTTCCTTCCTCACTTCCCCCAAGAAGCAATCCTTCACATTCCCTTCAAGTACTTCCTTTATACATCATAACCATCTGTTACCTTTTCTCATAGAGAGAAAGCAACTGTCGTTCATTTTTCCAGTAGAATTTTATTTCATATTTTTAAAAAAGCATTCATGTTTGTTAAATAGTAATTTTATGTCTAAAAATTTCCAGGATTCTGTATGATTATCATTTGATGGCGACAGGCACTATTTGTAAGATGTTATAATGGAAGATAGGAATAAGACACTCCTTACTCTTCAGTTGAATGAAGTATTTGGGAGAAGACAGGAAATATTTCCTCTGAACTCATCACACATGAGCTGGGGGTGGGGGCTGGAAACTTGGATTGGTGGTGAAGGGTGCTTGATGCTCGTCCAGTGTACCTGGGTTTGTTTGGTTCCCAGTACACACATCAGGTGGCTCACAACTCCAGCTCCAAGGAATCTGATGCCATCTGGACCCACAGGTACTTGCATGAACTTGGTGCACACGACTTCATACACACACACACACACATACACATTTTTTAAACAAATTTTTGAGAGAAAGTAAAACAGTTGAGACATTGGCCCAGCACTGACGACAGAACTTGGTCTAGATTACCACAACATGCTGCTCTGATTCTCCCACCCAAATCTAAGGCCAAGCTCTTACCACTCTGCTGTGGAAGACTCAGAATACACATGCTCCTGACAGCTACAAGAGATGTGATTGGTTATACAGCCCAGTACTCAGATCATAGCAGATATAAGGCCTCTGCCAGTGTTCTTTGACTATGTCCACACCCATGTGACCATTCACATGGTCGAAGGCTCACATGATCTCCAAACCTGATCAGTCCAGTGTTGCCTTTCATCCTGATGGTGTGTTGATGAGTGAGTAGGAGGGAGAAAGAATTGAGAGCATTGGTGAAGTTTGTCACTTCCCTTCCACCTTCACTTCCTGGGGGAGAATTTTTGTCGATGACCATCTGGTTCTTTCTATCTGAAACTGGAGGTGAATCTGGGCCTCCCATGGCAAGGGAGCGTGGCGTTTCCTTCCAGTTACAACATTCCTTTCAAATTGAAACATTTGCCCCAGGAATGATGAGGAGGCTCATGACACTCAGGAAATAAATGGGAGGTGGAAACAGGAATTTGACTCTTGGGGACCTCTCAGCAATAAATAAATAAATAAATAAATAAATAAATAAATAAATAGAAGAAACTTGCTGAGTATGGAGACTCTGAGCTGCCAAACTGAGGAAGGAGATCCTGGGCTGGTGAATGCAGTTTTCATGTCTGGTGGGCCTTCTGGTGAAGCGGCTGCTTTTGAGTTATTCCTGCTTCTTCTAGTACATTTAAATCCAGTATAAGTCAAACACCAGGTCAATGCACGTGACAAAAAATGTATTGTAATCAAACCGCTACTGATTGATCCGAGCCTCAGAACAGACTCGGGAGCTGAACTGCTTTGCTGAAGGGACACTGTGCAGCATATTGAAAAGATGAAACAAGAAATCAGGGGGAGCAGGGTGGGCTGCAGAGCTGCCTGACCGTATTTTGACATAAGGGGTTGAGCAAGGGGGTTTCCATCAATCAGGACAGGAGTAGGTTCCTGGGCCTGGGAACACGAACTCATCTGACCCTGCCAGCAAGATGGAGAAGCTGCCTTTGAAATGGCTGGACTCAGACAATTGCCTCCTTACAACTTGTCCCTGAGATGTCTGGACTCAGACAACTGTCTCCTTACAATAGAAGCTGTTCAGGGAGGTCCCCAGCTCCCCTAGGACTTGGACCTTGAACTTAATTTCTCCCTATAATAAAATGGAGCCTGAAAACGAAATGGTTGTTCCCAACAAATGTTCACCAAATTGGACATCTGTGCAATTGTTACTTTGCTCCATTGTGGACTCCCTTTCTGGTATGAGTAGACTCATGTGTTGTGTTTCCCCAGGGGAAAGCCTGTCACACATCAGGATCACACTGCTGGAATTCAAAGTCAGGCAAAATTCCACCTCAGGCCTATATTTAGGGCAAACAAATTTATTGTTAAGGTAGGTTTCCTTGGAGCAGCCAGGGTTTAGAGTACACACTTCTGGAGTTTAAACACATCTTGTAGTGTCTGGCACATAGCAAATGCTCAACAGTGTAGGTTGAATCATGGACTGATAAATTAGTTAGTAAACACGGGTTTTTGGCATTTTTGCTATAATGGTTTGTCCTAATTTTTGAATGACTCTGCTTTTTAGCATCTGAGAATAGACCTCAGAGTGTATCCAGCATCGGTGACACGGTTAGAATACAATGAACACCGATTGGCTGCTTCACCTAAGAACGAAACCGTCAACTTCTAAAAAATGTTAACAACGGCTCAAATAGTGAAAGTCACACAGACTTAAACTTCAAATGGATTCGACAAAATGAAAATGAGTGTAAAATTTTAAAGAAAACAGTAAGTGAGACTTTTTCTCAAAACACACATACACTCACTCACACACACACACACACACACACACACACGCAGAAAGGAGTTTAAGGAATAAGCCAATTTACTGTGCATCCTCCTGCCTCACTCACCCTAAACACCACCAGGTGGCGACATTTTATCATCATGGACTAGGTCCCAGACATCCGTTATTTTTAAGTCAATAAACATACAGTGGGAGGCATGGATATCCACGAGGAAACCATAAATGAATAGTGCATAGAACTTTGGGATAAAGAGCTTATGGTCTTCGAGGTTGGAGAACTATGCCAGTAAGTACAATGACACAAAAGCATACATAGCATCTTCTGGGAACAAAGATCCAAACAGACAGGTTGCATGTGAGGATGTGCAAATGGGCACAAAGCAGAAGGAAAGAGGTGCTCCTGCTGACAGTTAGCAGGAAAATTTTAAACTTTCAGGCCAGGGAGATGCTACTACTCCCCAGCAGACGAACTACAGTGAGAAGAACTCAGAACCTCAGAGACAGTGCATCTGGGGACCTGCTGGACTCTCTCCCACTCCTGGGAATGGGGACTGATGCAACCACTTGGGGATTCTTTGTAGTGGCTGTTAAAAGCAAATTACTAATACTTGTACCAGGAAAGAACCCAGGAGTTCTTTTCTGCTTGGTTATCAGTAGAAATAATGTTCCTATGCATCAGAAACCCGCTTAAACATGTCTATGGGAAATCATACATAAAGCAAAATATTGGGAGCACTTAACTATTTATCAATAATGCAGTGTGTGGAAAAAAAATTAGAGCCATAATCTGTAGCCCAGGCTAGCTTCAAACTCATCATTCTTCCGTGTGCCTCAGTTCTCTGAGTGTGGGGGATTATAGGTATGTGCTATCACTCCAGGTTAGGCTCCTTTTTCTTAAAGAAACAGAAACCACAATGAGATTATAGGAAGTTCAGGAAAATAGCTATTTTAAGATCAGAGAACACTGCTGTTTGAATAGGGTAAGTGGCTATGCAAAGAGTAAGTGAAGATCATTACAAACAAGGAGGCTTGTACCCTCAGCCGCAGGCTGTAACAACACAGGGAAGAAGGATGAGGTGGGATGAGGTGAATGGGCAGGGGAGGCAGCCAGGGGGACTGACATTCACCACATTGAATCAGCCCAAATGAGAACAAATTGGGTAGCTAATTGGGAATTGACAGTCAATAAAAGTCAACCTTTTTTGAACAGGAAAAAAACAAAACAAAACAAACAAAAGCCCCAAACCAAAAACCAGCATTGGAAACCCGCCTAATTTAAACCAAGAGATCGTTTCAGGGCTTTGGAATTTGACGTGGAAAAAGAAAAGCATGGTTTCAGCAAAGTCCAATTAAAGCATGAAAAATTCAATTTGTATCGAATTGGTAGGCCTGTCTCAGCACTGGGGTAAAAGGCTTATCTGGTCCAGGCGCCATCTCCCAGAGACATCTAACTCCGCCTATCTGCCTCTCCTTCTTCCCCAGTAGATATAGATAAACCTCCTAGGCTCTCCTGCAACCTGTGCTGTCCTAGTCCACTTGTCAATTTTCCGTTCCATCTGTCAGTTGTCTAATGTGCTGATTCTTTTTATCATGACACCTGCCCTGGTTCCATCTTGCCTTGTATTTGTATGAGTTATTACAGCAGCTGCAATAACTTTCAGGAATCTGAGGGCTTTAAACATCCGAAATTTCCTTTCTAGTAGTTCTGGAGACTCAGTGCTCCAAAATGGTTTCACTGAAGTCCAGGGGTTGGTATGGCAACACTTCCTCTAGGAAACTGGAAACAAACAAACAAACTATTCCTAGCACCTTCCAGGTTGGGGATTGCTTGCCCGCTCTCAGTCAGGCTATTACAAGTTCCCCTGCCTCCTTACAATTGATGTGGTTGGGGAGATCATTTAAACACCATTCTCATTCGGTCACCTCACTTCCCAAGCATGCAATGGCTTTTCTTCACATTTAAGACGAGTAAGACAAACGTGATGGATGTTTGTTTCTGTGACTTCCTTATCCTTCCAGGCTTGTTCCCGGCCCTCCAGGAATGCTGGGTTCCCACTGCTCACTCAGTTCCTGTCTCCCAACCTGGCACCATCTCTTCTCTCTCCTGGCCTCACTTCTCCAGAAGTTTTCTTAGATTGTCCTTCAACCTTCTGAAAGTGCCAGTATGACAGTCACTTAATCAGAGAGACTTCTTCCTGACACATCACTTAAAATAGTCTTTTTTGTCACTCTCTAAAGACATTAATACCCAACACTGGGTTGTGTATTATATGTCAAAATGACATTTCTGAGTAATTCTCCCCACTATACTATTCATTTTCCGAGAACAGGAGCAGTGCCTTTTTGCTCAGCCCATGCCTAACACAGAACAGGAACATGTTACATATTTTTGAATGGATAAATGAATGAAGAGTGAGTGACAGATCCCAGGTGTGGGTGGTGAGGATTTAAAAGAAAAACTCTTGGGGGGGGGGGGCTTTCTCTATTCTCCCAATCACAATCCCAAATAAAAATAGCTGTACTTTCTTTCTCAGCTTGAACACTCCCACCTGCTCTAACCCAATGTTAGATCTGCAGAGGCAGGGACGCAGCCACCCCCACCTCAGCTTTCTGATCAGCCCCCAGGGGGTGTGGGCAGGGTGGCCACCAAGCAGAGAACTCTAAGAGAGCAGAGCCAGCAACTGGGGGATGGGGGCGCATCATTCTGTCATGCAATGTTAGACATTAAATTGAAAAAAACAACTGTTCTCAGTTAGGAGTCTCTGGAAGTTTTTAGCAGAAAGGCTGCATTTGATAGGCACCTGGAGCAGCTGACCTTCCACAGAGTACAAGCTCAGATGGCATCTTCCACTTTAGACACTTCACCACCCTCCAAAGAGATCAGCATTTGCTCTGTGGTCAGTTAAAAAAAAAAAACATATGCAGAAATGGTGTAATATGAATAAGCAACTGGAATTTCAGAGAAAATGTCAACTTATATTTCAAATGAATATTTCTATCTTCTTCGTTGGTCACTTTTCCTTGCTCTGACATAATGCCGGAGAAAAACCAAATTAAAGGAAGAAAGGGTTATTTTGGTTCATGGTTTCAAAGGTTTCAATCCATAGCTGCTGGCTCCCCTGCTAATGGGCTTGCGGTGAGGCAGCGCATGGGTGATGGGAGGATGTGACAAAGGAGGTTGCTCACCTCACACCAGATAGGAACCTGAGAGAGCAACAGAACAGGCAGGGGACCAGGTACAATCTTCAAAGTCATGTCCTTAGTGACCTCTCAGGCCCCACCTCCTAGTTTCTACCATGTCCAAGAAAGCCATCAAATTATGAATCCATCAATCACAAATTCATTGATTACATCAGAGCCCTCACTACTCATTTCCCCAACCCTTCTTTTGGATCATTGTATTAAGGACTAAGACTTCAAGACATGGAGTTTTGAGGGGGCATTTCATGCCTAAACTGTAACAGTCAGCTACTGGGTATCCATTTTCTTCTCCACAGAATCAGAAGAGACTAAGCTAGATGGCACATGCCTGTAGCCCTGCCACCCAAGAAGTGGAAGGACCATGAGGTCAAGGCCAAATGACGGAAGTCTGTGTCAACAAGACAAAAGGAGAATGAGTGCTATAGCTCAGTAGTACAGTGCTTTCCTAGTGTGGGGGAACACTCCACTCAATCCCTAGTTGTGGCTACAGAAATAGATAGACAGTGAGTATATCCTAGGGATGCAATAAGAATTAATGTTCTAGCCCACCGCAGGACAGTTCTAGTATAATGTCCTTAGTCGACCTACATAATGAAATGGGGAGGGCAGGCAAGAGGGCATTCTCCAGCAGGACAGGCACTGCAGGGTGACCAATTTGTTTTAGAAGGTTCTGAGTGAGGTAACAACAGCAGCAGCAGGTTGCACTCCACGGGGAAAGAAACTGAGCCTAAAAGAGGTGAGCTGATTCAACCAGCATCACAGTTTGTCTGTGGCGGAACCAGAGCTGGAAACCAGATCCCGGACTTCTGGGCTTGTACTCTTACTGCACAGCTGATTCGGGGTGACTCTGGAGGCCTGGTTGCCTTGCAAGGCCTCCCCACTTCTTCCACAGCTCCTGGCAAGCCAGAAAACTACAATCCTGTAGACAGAAGCTCCCAGAGCACAGAGCAGACCTGTTAACTCTCTAAGCTTCACTCTTCTCCTTGGTCAAATGGATTTAACCACAGGTACCATTGCTGGAAGGATTAATCTAAGCACCATCGCACAGTGGTGATCTTATTCCTTGATGGCTTTGGGGGGGGGGGTATAGTGGTTAGAGTTACTGAAAGAAATTATTGATTTTTACTAAGCAAAAGCTTCAGTACAGCTGGATGGTGGTGGCGCACGCCTTTGCTCCCAGCACTTGGGAGGCAGAGGCAGGCAGATCTCTGTGTGTTCAAGGCCTGGTGTACAGAGCAAGCTCTAAGAAGGCAACAAAACAAAACAAAAAAGGTTCAAATACCAGCAATTTCATATAATAGCTCAGCCTTAGTAACAGTGATTTTGTGAAAAGCAAGAATAATAGCTAGTATTCGTTGAATGCCTCTCTACATGCTAGCAACATAGATTCATTAACTATTTCATGTAATAGTCACACCCCTATGTGTGTCAGCCTCCTCCTCATCTTTACCCAGCAAGTGAAGAAAACAAAGCCTCTGGAAGTTTGGTAGATATTCACAGGTAGCACAGAAAATAATGGGATACAAAAACCTAGGCATTTCATTCCAGAACCCCCCACATACACCTAACACACCCCTCCTCAGAGGCTTTCAGAATCCAAATCCCTGATACAGATTCCAGCCTTCAGTCCTTAGGGCTCCTGTTGTGAGGGCAGACATGTCCAATTCTGTGTTTTCTCTGCTTCAGTCCTTACTATGACTTACTGGGGTGTCTCCATTGCTGTGTGATACCTGCCTAAGGAAGGCCTACCTCTTGTTTTTTATTGGAGTTCCTCACTGAAAAGTGAATTAGTACATAGCTGTCCATAGAATGTGCTGTCTTGTTATGCATACGCCACTCTTTTAAAAGTTTTTGTTTGTTTGTTTTTTGAAACAGGGTTTCTCTGTGTAGCCTTGCCTGTCCTGGACTTGCTTAGTAGACCAGGCTGACCTCAAACTCATGAGACCTACCTGCCTCTGCCTCCCCGAGTGCTGGGATTACAGGCCTGTGCCATCACACCCAGACCATACACCACTTTCTACTTCAGTTAATCTGATCCCTCAGTCCCCCACCCCCCACCCCGCAGTTCTACAGGGAATCTCAGGCTGCACTCTTGCCTATATTTTCTGTCCTCTTCTGCTCTTGTGCAGCCCACACCTAGCCTTGCCAAGTACAGCTGACATTTGTGAGGAGAGCGTGGGAGAGGCAGAGAGCACAAGACCAGGTACCTGGATGCAAAAAAGGTCACAACCTGATTGGTGAATAGAACATAGAAAAAGGGATACAAGGAAGTGCATTTGCAGCAATGACAGAGTTGCATCATTTATTACACAATAAAAGCCAGCCACGTGGCCTGGCACTGATGAGAAAACAAAGAGTAATAACCAGCATATAATCTAAACAGTTTCTACTTATCATCTGCTTCAAGGCCGATATCCCAGTGCTAAAGGGAGCCCTGCAAAGAGACAAATTGACCTCATCAATTGCAAGCCCCGGTGCACCCCACAAGGTCAAAGGAGCTCCATCCTGTTTCTGCCACTCCCTACACAGCACCCAAAGCCATTTACCACAAATCAGGAGTCAAGTGACAAGAGTTAAAGTTCTCTCCCGTGTCTGGGTCACAGTAAATTGCATCCCTAAGAGCCACATATTTTTATTTTCCTTAGACTCAGACAGATAGTGCATCTTCAGGTAATTCTTTTTCAGCCTCCCTTCTACAAGCTAAGCCTCATGTATTTGCGGCCATTAAGCCTGTGCATAGGCACATGAGGCATGACCAGGAAATCAATATAAGCCAGTGAAACACGATATTTCCTCCCTCCCTTTGCTCATCTAAATGGGGAAAGTTTCCAGGGGTGAACAGAGAACAGGGCGCTTCATAGCGCCATTTCTCCCTCCACACGCACGAAGCAAAGGGATTGTTTTCCTCTAAGAATGTAGGCAATGCTGCTTATGATAAAGCCTCCCTCAAATCTCCTGCAGGTCTTAAAGTCATTTACAGAATCTGTTCCTGGTGGGCGGGAAGAAGAGCTAAGAAACTGGGTGAAATCCCCAGTTTTCTCATTCCAGAGAGGATGGTTTGGTAATCACTCACATTAAGCTGCAAGTGTTCTCAGGAACGTCTCTCCTCCAGCCCCAGTCCTAACACTCATCGCTGCCTCCTGCTCTACTTAGTCCTGCTTTTATTCATCTAAAATCATTTATTATTGATGGCGGCCTTTTATCCTGGTCCTCTGCTGCTCAGACTTAGAACCTGGCAGGTTTGTGACTAAGTGGCAGGTGCCATGTGTCATCCCCTTGGTAGATGAAGGCACTGGACAAGTTTGAGGGAGAAAGTCCTGGTGAAGTCACGGGCCTTGGCTAATCATAAAATAGTAACAAATTAAGTGTCTGGTAAAACCTGGAGTGTGTTCTCTTGCTGTTTTTGAATCTAGAAACACAAAATTGAGGTGCCAATATGGCTGGCTTCTGGTAAGAGCTTTTTTTTTTGGGGGGGGGGTCATGTGGTCGCCCTCGTGGTGTGCTCATATGATGTGTGTATGTGTGTGTGCACACGTGTGCACGCAGAGAGTGCAATCTCCTACCTGTCTCTTTTTACAAAGCCACTAAATCCATTGTGAGTCTCTCAACTTAGTTATCTCCCAGCTTCCCCAGCAACGATATCACGTGGGGAGTTACAGCTTCAACATACAGATGGGGGGACCCACCTCAGGCCTCAGCAGTATTTTGCAATGACTGCTCTCTGTGTCTGTGTGAATATATTGTGATAGAAACGGGTGGCTCCCTTGGGCAAGGCGGCTCATGCTTGTGCTGTGGCTTCTCTGTGTTTTTTTTGCCAGAGCAGTGGCTGGTAAAATACAGTATGGTACCTGTGTTGTCATACCCAGAGCTGCTGTCAGAAGAGGAAGACTTCAAATGTCACTCACTGCCTGCTGGAATGACTATGAGCAAAGACCACAACAACAACAGGAGGGTAAGGAGAAGTTGAGCCCTTTCCCTCTGCAGATAGGAAGGTAGACTGAGGCTGGTCTAGTGGAAAGAGTACAGTAATTTCTTAAAAGGTATTCGCGAGGCACGGTGGTGCATGCCTATAATCCTAGCACTTTGGAGGCTGGTCCAGGAGGATTCTGAGTCCAAGGCAACCTGAGCTACATAGTGCATCCCGTGCCAGCCTGTGCTATAGAGTGAGACCCTGTCTCAAAAACAGAAAAATTAGCTATGACTACACTTCTGGTTACAGATCTGAGAGGATTGAAATTGAACCCCAAGGGAGTGGTTTTGGTTGTATTGTTTGTAACATTCTACACAATTATCAGAAAGTGGTAACAACCCAAATACTCATTAGCTGATTTAAGAGTGAATAAGATGTGGCAATATGTACAATGCAATAGTATTTGGCCTTTAAAAAAATAGAAAATCCTGGGTTCGTGAGATGGCTCAGTCTGTAAAAGCACTTGCCCCACAAACCCAAAGATCTGAGTTTGATCTCAAGAAATCCATGTAAAGGTGGAAGGGAGGAACCAACTACCCAAAGTGGTTCTCCGACCACACACATGTGGGCTAGTGTGCTCTCTCACCCACTCCCTCACTCTCACATACACCACACACACACACACTCGAGTGTAACTCCACTCACACGAACTCTTCAACACAGTCAAATTTATAAAAACAAGAAGGAGAATGTGTGCATCGGGATGAGGAGAAGGGAAAGCTGAGGAGTTTGTCTAATGGGTGTGGAGTTTCGGTTTTATAAGAGCATAGAAATCTGTTGTGTGCTACACAAACACACTTAATTCTAGAACTGGTTAGGGTGCTAAATTTTATGTTTCTTTAACAACAACAATAATAATAATACAGAAGCATGATTGCCAGGTCCAGCCTTGCACAATTGTAAATGATAAGAGTGTTAGGCAAGCTGTCTCAATTTTGCCTTAACTTGTAAGATAGAGGGCAGCAACCTTTGTATCTCAAGAGCTGTGTGATCCGGGGCTGGGAACATGGCTCAAAACTGCCTGACCAGTACACAGAAAGCCTGGGCTTCTGCCTCCAACAGCACTTAGAAATCAGGTGAGCTCGCACAGGCAGGTGGTCACATTTATTGGGAATTGAAGGCAAGAGGATCAAAAGTTCAAGATCATCCTCGGATGCGTGGTGAATTTTAAGCCAGCCTGGGCTACAAAAAACCCAGTCTCGCAACAACAACAGAAGTTGTAGTGAAATCTAGGTGAGATAAAATATAGCACAGGAAAGAACCTTCATCAGTCTTGGCCATTGCTTTATTCCCCACAAGTGATGCTTTCTAATGAGCAAGTGATATTTCTAAATAAGGACTCATACAAGCTTACACTGCTGATCAGAGCAGAGCTCACCAGCTTCTTGTGTGTGGCCGTTTGAAGGCAGCATCCCCCATGTTTGCAGATACGTGAAGCTTTAGTCTCCAGTTGGTGGCTATTTGGGTAGGCTTAGGGGGTGTAGCCTCCTTAGGAAGTATGGAGGGGTATGAAGTTTCGAGTATATATTTTAAGTGTACTTTCTCTGCTTCCGGCTTGTGGAATTGTGATGTGATGTGTCAGCTGCTCTTCCCAGTGTCATGCCTGCCTGCCGCCATGCTCCCCAACATCAAGGTGACGCACTCTTATCCCTCTGGAACCTGAAGCCCAAATCCAGCCTTCTCTGAGTTGCCTTCTTTTTTAAAAAAAAAATTTTTTTATTAATTACACTTTATTTACTTTGTATCCCCCTGTAATTCTCTCCGTCCTCCCCTCCCAATCCTTTCCTTCCTCCTCCTTCTCCATGCATGCTCCTCCCCAAGTCCACTGGTAGGGGAGGTCTTCTTTTCCTTCCTTCTGATCCTAGTCTGTTAGGTCTCATCGGGAGTGTCCACATTGTCTTCCTCTGTGGCCTGGTAATGCTGCTCCCCCCTCAGGGGGAGGGGAGCAAAGAGCAGGCCAATCAGTTCATGTCAGAGGCAGTCCCTGTTCCCATTGCTATGGAACCCACTTGGAGACTGAACTGCCATGGGCTACATCTGTGCAGGGGTTCTGGGTTATCTCCATGCATGGTCCTTGGTTGGAGTATCAGTCTCTGAAAAGACCCCGGTGCTCAGATTTTTTGGTTCTGTAGCTCTCCTTGTGGAGCTCCTGTCTTCTCCAGATCTTACTGTTTCCCACTTCTTACATAAGATTCCATGCAATCTGCCTAAAGGTTGGCCATAAGTCTCAGCATCTGCTTTGATAGTCTGCAGGGCAGAGTCTTTCAGAGGCCTTTCTTAATGGTGCTTTATCACAGCAACAGAGAACTAACTAAAGTTAGTTAGGGAAACACATGGACCTATTGGTACTAAAAATGATTAATTTTATAGAGATTGTGTCTAAAAGTTACACGGTCCATCAGAGTGTCACATCCAGACCACTAAGAATACAGTGGATTTAGGGAAACTATAAAAGCAACTATCAGAGCTTTGCTCTCATCAGCTGTGTAAGTTTGTATGAGTCCTTATTTAGAAATATCACTTGCTCAATAAAAAGCATCACTTGTGGGGAATAAAGCAATGGCCAAGACTGATGAAGGTTCTTTACTGTGTTATATTAATAAATATATCAATAAATGTAATCACCTGCCTGTGCGGCCTCACCTGAAACTGTTAAAGCAAAAGTATTAATATGATACTTTGAACACCAGAAAAACATCAAAAATCTTAAAAAGCAACCATCTTATTGTTATAGTAAAGCAAAGATTGAGATTTAAAAAAAAAAAAAGAAACGGTTATGTATGGAAAGTAAAAGGACCTCTAGATAGGTATCCCACAGACAAGCTGGACATGTAATAGGGAAAACATGGACCCTGCGGGGACAAGGTCAGCATTTGCCCCCGACAGACAGATAGCAGACACACTACTGTCCCTTCATATAGTCTTGCCATTTGCAGCTGCAGGAGAATTGTAAGAGTGGATGACTTCTAAAAACCTCCAGTGATTTCAGGGAAGAAATACCACACTGCCCTACGAAAAGGAATTAGATGTGAGGTAACCAACAAAGACTACAACTCCATTGCAGTAGCTTTGATAAGAGTTTGTTCCATGGCAAAAATTACAACCTGATCATGTAAGCATGAGAGAGAGAGAGAGAGAGAGAAAGAGAGAGAGAGTCTAATGAACAATTAGCCAATCCTGCCAAGGTCAAGACCCACAGCACTTGGGAGGACCACATGACTAGCAATGGTGACCTGGGATAACAGCCAGTAGATGGTCAAGGTTATCCGTTAACCAAGAAGTGAGACATAGACAAAATGGAGCTTCAACCACCTCACAACCGGGTAAACAGCCTGTGATCATCTCTCCCTGGATGGCCTAGAATAACAGTATGCACAGAGCATGGGCCCTCTAATTAGCCAACTAGTAAAATTACTTCATCTTTCTTCAGTTTTTGCCATAAGTTCTGTAAAAAGATCCTAAACTTGCAACTCGGTGGCAAATATACTTTTGAGGCCCTTCAAAAAGGGGAGGCCCGGGAAATGCCTCTTTCTTCCACCTTCCATCACCCCAAATGGGAGCTCTGGTTGCTGACTTCCTAATCAATATGAATCCTTCTTAAGCTTGCCCTCTATGGTCAAACCTCCTGTGTCTGTGAAATTCACTATTCAGTTTTGAGATAGAAAAGCCCAGAACCAATAACTCTTGAGTTATATAAACCTGGGAGGAGAAACTGTTCTCTTCACTAAGAATCCCCTATGTAATCATGATGGTAGATATCCTATCACAAGGTCATAGGGCACAACTAAACTGAGGCTTACTACTTTCTTTCTTAGACTGTTTTAAGAGACTGTGCCATAGTGAGCTTGGTGGCTTAGATATTAATTTTTAACCTTGTAAGTCTACAAATTACATTGTTAGATTTTGTTTAGCATATTCAAGCGCCAAAACAAAAAACTTTTCAGATCATCTTTATACGTACTGTATCTTTATTTGTATCTATGCAAACATCGGTAAAGATGAAAGTCCTAAAGTCTGAAAAGCCTGAGAAATCATAAAATTAATAATTTCCTTTTACCTCCACAACTTGCCCTCTATTTCTCATGTCCACTCCCTGAGATCTCTTTTTTAGTAGGACTAACAAGTGGAGACAAAGTAGAACTGAAATAATGTCATGGGTAACTGAAATTAGGATTCTGAGTATGTTCTCCCCTGGTGATTTAAAGTCCTTGTGGTGATTCTGATTAAAACAGACAAACAAATAAACAGATTAGAAAAATGAATAAAAGTTGGAGCAAATAGCAACAGTTTCCAGAACATCATTACCTGAATCTAGGTATGGACGTTTTGCAGACACACCAATGAGAATGTGGCTGCATGCATAATGTTATAAGAGTCACCAATCTTTGAAGTTAATTACTCAGAGTTATTAACATAAGCACACAGACACACCCTGCTCTGATTTGAATGGTTTGGATCTCCAAAATTCAGGAGCTTCCAATGTCTTAATATAAGAAGTGGAATCTTTAAGCGGTGAATAGGTCAAAGGCTTCTCCCTTAGTACTCAAGTAAAAGAGCTTTACACAACATCTGGCTTGCTTGGCCTTCACCTGTCTCTCCAAAAGAACACTGCTCTCCTCTGGAGGATGCAGCTCAGGATATAGTCTTGGAAACAGACCAGCTTTCACCAAACAATGAAACACCTTGACCTTGTACTTCCCAGCTTCCAGAGCTGTGAGAAATAGATGTGCACTCTTCATAAATTGCCCTACTCTTGTAGCACAAATGAACTAAGGCACCACCACACTATTGATCTGCAATCCTGGCCACACATCAAAAGCACCTGTCACTTGCTGTGACCACTCAAGAGACTCTGGCTATCAGAGCAGCGGTAGAGAGCAGGCACAGAGTGTTTCAGAGCTACTAAAATGGTTTTTATATCGTGAGAACTGAGAACCACTGGGTTTCCACGGATGAAGCTCTTTCATCTTGAGCATTGACAGCAACTTATAAGTGTCATTTTAAGGACTTTGAGTTAAATGTAGTGAATTAAAAGTGAGTTCATCTACATTCCCTATAAAAATGGGGGACGAAACGATAACTTCATGAGGACAAATAGGGCAGACAGGAAGGAGCAGCAGGCCAGACTGTATCTGGAAGAAGAGAAAGCACTTCCCATTATATTTTATGAGTCATGTGCACCTAAATATGAAACTAGGCAAGCATTATCAAAATTAAAACTGGATACCGGTATTTTTCATAAACTTAAAAGCGGAAGTTCTAACAGGGTGGTGCTAGACAATCAAATTCAGAGACACCTGAGGAATTATCTATCATACCTAGGGGCATAAAAGTAGGAACGAAGCAAGGGGCCATTCAGCATTTGATGTGAATCAACAAAAAAGTGGTTTACCTAACTTCAACATTCATAAAGAGAGAGAGCCTTTTACAGACTCAGAAATACAGTGAAACATTTTCAACTTCCTGAAGAACATGTATAAAAATCTGTAACTGGGTCTGTGGGATGATCCTCAGAACCTGAAAGTTGTCTTCTGACCTCCATGTGCATTCTATATATAGCACACACAATGACCATAATAAATATGATGCAGAATTTAAATCTAGAGCTGGCATCATGGTTAACTGTTGCTGAAAGCTCCCCTCCTAAGTTTAGAAACTTTACAAGGACGCCCATTCTCAGAACTCTTATTTCACAGAGTAAAGGAAGTCCCAACCAGAGCAAG
Source organism: Meriones unguiculatus (assembly GCF_030254825.1). Taxonomy (NCBI): domain Eukaryota; kingdom Metazoa; phylum Chordata; class Mammalia; order Rodentia; family Muridae; genus Meriones; species Meriones unguiculatus. The sequence continues at coordinate 175,991,753 of NC_083349.1, forward strand.
CAAGCAAGAAAACTTTAGGAAAGGAAAGGACACATTGTTTGAGTTTAGTAATGACACTATCTTCATAAGAAACTCCAACAGAAAGGTTCACAGAACCAGTTAATAAGACACAATACCAGCACACAAAAATCAATGCATACCATATACTAGCAACAATGGAAACATGTAGAAAACAAAGTTATAAATGATGCCATTTGCAATTACACTTCCACAGTGAAGTACCTAGTTGTAAGTCTAACAAAACATACAGAGCCAATATTCACAAACATACAAACTTGACGGTGGAGATGTCAAGATCCAAGCACAGAGAAAAGTATGAAAAGCTCATGATTGCAAGATTCAATAAAGCAAAGGTATCAAAAAACCCATTACAAAACTTATATGAACAGGTGGAGGAGGGGCTGGAGAGATGGCTCAGGTAGTAAAAGGTTTGCTATACAAGCATGAGGACCTGAGTTCACATTCTCAGTACCATGTAAACATGCAGGTATGTGCCTGTAATTAAAACACTGGAAAAGCAGAAACAGGAGGATTCCGGGAGCTGGCCTAGCCAGCCAGTCTAACCAACTAGTGAGCTCCAGGGTCAGTGAGAGAATTTACCTCAAAAAAACAAGTTGGAAAGTGATTGAGAAAGACACCGCAAAGCTGGCCTTTGGCATTTTCACATACATGCATGGACAAGTGCACGATGCACACACACACACACACACACACACATAGAGAGAGAGAGAGAGAGAACACTTATGAAATCTGCAGAAGAGATTATCAGGCACTCTATCAAGAAGGACGTTTAGATGGAAGAACACGCCATTAGCCATTAGCAAATTAAGCCACGGCAAAGTTTCACCACGTGTTCTTCAGAGCAGCCAAAATGAAAGACGGTACCAACACCAAAAGCTGAGAAGAGAAGGGAGCTAACTCTGTCTGCTAGCTATAAAAATCGAACAGCGCTCCTGAAAACGGTGTGGGTGTGACAGTTTCTCATGAAAGTTAATGTGTAATTACCATCCGCCCCACCTGTTTCACTCGTGGATATTTACCGCAGAGAAGAAATAGTGTACGTTGTTCTCACAACAACAGATAGTCAGATGCTCACAGCATCTTTGTTCTTACCAGCAAGGCACTGGGAAGCCTTCCCACAAAACCTTCTTTGCATGAACAGTTGAATGTGGTCCTGGACATCCACACAATAGAGCACTACTCATCAATCAACAAGGAACAACCTGTTGATACAGGCTACAGCTTGAGGGGACATGAAGGGCATTGTTCTTGATGAACATGGCTATCTCATGAGGCTGTGTAATGCCATCAATAGGCCAGACTATAAATAATAAAATTACAGAGCAGGAGCACAGATAGTTACAAGAGAACAAGAGTAGACAGGGCGGGGAGGTATAGCTGAGTAGGTGTAAGCACACCTACAGGATGTGACATGGAGCGGTTCTGTTGTGCTGATGAGTGTTCTGGGCCTTAATGTCTGGGATGGTTACACAAATCCATCCATGTGACAAAGCTGCACAGAGCCGTGCTGAAATGCATAATGGACTCAGCTTGGGGCTGAAGAGGGATCTATCCCAGTGTACACTGCTTGTCTAACATGGCCGAGCACCTAGGTTCATTTCTCAGCAGCGGAAGAAGAAATGAAGAAAAGTTAATGAGGTCTGAAGTGCAGTTCACACCGGTACCAAGGGCAATCTTCTCAGTCTGCAAGATGATCATGCCGGGAGTCAGGTGAAGACAGACTCAATATTCTTATAAAGTCCTGTGAACTTATGATTGTTTTTAAAAGTTAGGGAAATTAAATGCCAAATTAAGAGAGATTTAAATCATCGTCATTATTATTATTGTGTGTGAATGGTGTGTGTGTATGAACATCACAGTGTGTGTGGAAGTCAGAGGACAACTTTTAAGAGCTATATACTCACTTGTAAGTGGATATTAGACATATAATATAGGATAAACATACTAAGACCTGTATACCTAAAGAAGCTAAGCAAGAAGGAGGACCCTGGGTAAGATGATCAATCCTCACTCAGAAAGACAAACAGGATGGACAACGGAAGAAGGAGAAAACAGGGAACAGGACAGGAGCCAACCACAGAGGGCCCCTGAAAGACTCTACCCAGCAAGGTATCAAAGCAGATGCTAAGACTCATAGACAAACTTTGGGCAGAGTGCAGGGAATCTTAGAAAGAAGGGGGAGATAGTAACACCTGGAGGGCACAGGAGCTCCACAAGGAGAGCAACAGAAACAAAAACAAAAACAAAAACAAAAAAGACCCAGGGGTCTTTTCTGAGACTGTATCTCCAACCAAGGACCATGCATGGATATAACCTAGAACCCCTGCTCAGATGTAGCCCATGGCAGCTCAATATCCAAGTGTGTTTCCTAGTAAAGGGAACAGGGACTATCTCTGACAGGAACTCAGTGGCTGGCTCTTTGATCACCTCCCCCTGAGGGAGGAGACGCCTTGCCAGGCCACAGAGGATGACATTGCAGTCAGTCCTGATGAGACCTGATAAGCTAGGGTCAGATGGAAGGGAAGGAGGACCTCCCCTATCAGTGGACTTGGACAAGGGCATGGGAGGAGCTGAAGGAAGGAGTGTAGAATTGGGAGGAAATGAGGAGGGGGCTACAGCTGGGATACAAAGTGAACAAACTGTAATTAAGATAAAAAAAATTTAAAAAGTTGATTTTCAGCCAGGTGCAGTGGCGCAAGCCAGTTATCCCAGCACTCAGGGAGTCAGAAGCAGCCTTATCTCTGTGAATTCAAGGCCAACCTGGTCTACAAAGTGAGTCCAGGACAGCCAAGGCTACACAGAGAAACCCTGTCGCGAAAAACAAACAAACAAGAGAAAGTATTGATTTTCTCCTTCCATCACAGGCTACTGGGACTGAACTCGGGTGGTCAGGCTTTCCCTGCAAGCTTTTGCCTGCCGAACCATCTCTCCAGATAAAAAATTTAAACTAAGGTGTCCCCAAGATATTAAGACTTCTTAGTGAGGGTTAGTGACGGTCAAGGGCCTTTGTAGTGTCCTGAGGTTGGTTGAGTGAGAGCAAGGAATACATGCCCCATAAAAGCAGCCGCTATAGCAGCAGCGGGAAGCTGAGCACAACCCGGACCCTGCAGTGGGAAAGTAACAATGCCTCAGAAAGAAAGGAAACCTCAGAGCTAAGGAGCAACGAAGTGATGTCCTTGCAGGTGCACAGGCTCAGCACCAGGCCGCAGCAGCAGCAGCGAGGCTGGGGCAGATCTGAGCCTGCCAAGTGGGAAGTAGGGAACGCATCTGTGAGGGTGGGTGGAGCGAAGAGGAAAATTATGCTGGATTGCAGGCAGAAAGAGTCTGCACTTCCGGTGGTGGTGCGGGTAGGAGTTCTGCCTTGTGAACACCGCTGGTTTGGGAGCCATCCCTTTCCTGATGGAGAACGGCAGCCCCTCCCACCCGGAAGAGCCCTGCTGCCTGTTCCCATGCATCCTCCCTTAGCTGGCTCAAGGCACATTAATCATAGTCATCATCGCAGCGTTCATTTGCGCAGAAGTTTCTCCACCCCCCCACACAAAAATGTTCCATATTTATAACCTCGTTTAAGCCTCGCTGTTCACTTGTTAGTTCATCAGGGAAGGTAGATTTTTTAAGTTAAAATATATAGAGAGAACTGTGAAGGTGTTGTGAAGTGAGTGGCTAAATGTTAATTTCAGCTTGTGAGGGTATGCCAGTCGTCTCTGAACTACCAATTGTATTCCATGTTTTCCGATCCAGCCATGGTGGCTCTCAAGCCATAGGATCTTTTACAATATGAAGGGCAGGGGCAAGATCTTCAGAGAGAAAAGTTAACAGCAAAATCCAGCCTCGCTTCTCAGAAGCTGGGTTGAAGGCGGCACCAGCCCTTTCACTGGTGGCTGTGTGTCTCCTGAGAAAAGCAAGAAAATATCAGAATTCACCCTGGCTGGTTCGACTTTTTTCAGGTAATTCCTATCTTAGCCATACATGGGTCCTGGATTAATGAGACTATATTTTTATCCCTCAACCTTTGAGCTGAAGCTTGGAGAGCTGTTCTTTGCCTGCTGGGTGAGGTTGCCATGGAAACTCTTTCAGGAGAAGTCCCAGCCCCCCTTGCAATGTTGTGACTACAAGCAGGGACTAAAACAGACCGGCCACCCCATGATGAGAATGGGGGTGAGGTGCACAGACCAAACGAAGCGTCACCTCTCCCCTCTTCCAAGGTTTCCTGTACCCCACAAATACGAAGTGTTTCCCCAAACAGATTTATGTCCGAATACACAAAATGAGATCTCTTTTGACGCCCAAATCCTGATCTTCACGGACGCTTCTTTGGGCCTGGCCTGGAAGCTCAGTTATAGCTTAGCGGCAACAATGTGTGATGTGTCCGAGCTGGCTTGAACTGCTTCATGAGAACAGTATGTGCATTTCTTCCCAAGTCCGCGTTTAGAGATGGCATACTGTGCATTGCCCCCGTGGCACGCCTGGGTTGGCTACCCAGAGGCTATTTAAGCTGTGGGCTGGCTTTCCCCAGGGTCCGAGGATTGTTCAAGGTTCCTGAATAAGCTGCATTGAAAAAAAAAAAAAAAAAAGAAAAGGAGCCCTGCTGGGAACATTTTCACCAAACACACACACACACACACACACACACACAGATGATTGGTAGGTAGATAGACAGATATATCCTACAGATTAAAGCTTTGGGGGGAGCAGGTCACTTTTGAGATAATTTCTTTTTCTCCGGAATTCATGATCTGATTTGGAATACGTTGTCTTTCAGATATTCTTAGGTTGTACACATCTTTAAATACAAAGGAAATGGAAGAACTCAGATTTACAATCGAGACTCAAACACAGGAGCGTTTGTAACCTGTACAGCACCTGTAATGTTTACATCCTTAAGACTGTGAAGGATTTGGAGCATGCATAACACCCTCATTAGGGTGTGTCTCAGATCAGCCTGGCCCTCTCCTAGCCTAACCTCGATGAAGAGCTACAGGCAACTAATGGCTGCTGAGACAGAGAAAAAATTACTCTTCTTCAGGGACAAGACTCCTGATAGGTTATCCAGTCCCACATGGCCATCTCTAAACACACACATGCACACCACCAAATAGATTCAGCAGGATTTTTTAAATAAAATATATATGTGATATAAATATACTAACAATTAAAAAGAAGAGGTCTTGGGGGTGATATGGCAGTAGTTGGAGGGGGAGAGGATAGAGGGGAAATGACAGAAATACAGTACTCATGCATGAAATTCGCAAAAACTAATAATAATAAACATTCTCTTCAGAAAAGAATATGTTCAGAAAAATAGAGCTTAGAGTGCGCGTGAGCAAGAGTGCATGCTCAGTGTGTGTGTAGCCTTGAATTCAATTCTTGAGAGAGTGAAGGGGGAAGGAGAAAGAGGGAAAGTAAAGAGCAGGAGGAAAGGAGAAAGGGAGAGAAGGAACGGGGGGAGACAGGAAAGTCACTTGAATAGTGTCATACAGAGCTAGGCACTGGGGTAAATGAGAAGATGATCCGAAGGGTCCAGACTTTCTCTATGAAATGAATAGGTCCTGAAGATCTAATACACAAATCCAATATATTGATGATAGAAGTCATGTCCATTTGATTATGCTGATCATCAGATCCATGAATTGAGCTAGCTTAATAGATAATACTTTAAAAGATAAAACCTAGGAGGTCAGAAGGTAGTTTAAAAATTAAAAGGGAAAAAGGGCCACTAAAGAGGGGAGCTAGCCCAGGGGGTCAACATGCTAGCAAAGGAGAACAAAGCTTGCAGGGAATTCTGGGAAACAATTGTGTCCAGATGAAAGCAGAGCCCCAGGAGAGACTTATGAAGTGGTACTGCAACAGCTACTGCAGGGGGCTGCTGCTGTTAAACAGAACCAGTAGTCTAAAAATAGACTGGAAACAGGTCAGTCAGAGGTGAGGAAGAACCAGTTGAGATCCCAAGGCACCTTCCTTTTCACCTAGCTAACATTTCTGTGATGCTTTTCTTAGTGCAACGGCTGTTCCTTCACTTGATCTCCTGCATTTTATACACGTGCTTTTGGACAAACCTAATTCCCACACAGGGTAGGGAATGCTGGAAAATAGAGTTCCCAGACTAAGCACTGTCTAACATATCTTCTAGCTGTGAATGTTACATTCAAACCCACAGAAGAGCGTGGAGCTACAGAGAGGACCAGAAGACCTGCTCAGAGACAAGGAAATAAACAAAACCTGACATGTCATTTGTACTGTGATCAGCTGTGGCCTGATGCTGAGGGATGTGTAAAACTAGGAACTGAGGAAAAGAGAGCCATCACTTTCTTGCCTTTTTATTTTCACAAACTATTAGTCAAGCTGTTTCCCTGCACTGTGTTTTAGATATTTATTCATCAAAAAATAAGGAAAATAAAAAGTCATGATTCAGCTGATCGCCGAAGAACCTTCTCCCATATAATTATTAACTTCATCAGTCTTTGTCATCTGTGAAAACTCATGGATGTTTTTACTGCAAAGTCATTTAATATTAAAACATTTTTAGTTAAAGTGTTTTCTTAGCTCTGCCTTTCTGGGTTTTTGAGTAGCTCTTCCTAAAATGATAGCATCGGGGAGATGAAATTGTCGCTGTCCCTTCCATGTCTTACTCTATGATGTCACTCGAGGCATGGAGCATCTTCACTGCTGTTTCTTCATGCGGTGCGGGCTGGGTGTTTCTTCCTACAGATTTATGCAGGGTGATTTTACGAGATACCCTCAAAACAATCGTAATATTTGCTTCTGTAAAGGATTTTGAAGTTTATAAAGCACGTTCAGATGGGCTTTCATACTTGAGTCTTAAGCAAAGCAGATGTCATTATTACTATGTTCGTGGAGGCAGGAATGTAGTCTCTGGGGTTTATAACAGTGCGATGTCCCCAGGGATCTTCCAGCTCATCAAGTATGACGTAACAGAAAAATATGCAGCCCACTGTAGCTTCTGGGTCAGAGGCTGACTTTCCCAGAACTCACGACAGCTTGCTACACCTTATCCAGACTTTATTACCTGGCAGTTTCTGTGAGCAGGACACACATCTTGAGGTACTGTTAAAAAGAGGATCTATTTTAGAAAAGTAAGAGTTGGATTTGAGGAAGCCTTCCTCTATAACTCTGCGGCTACAGGAACCATATTTAATCTATCTAAAATTTATAGTGCTCCCAATTTTTTAAAAGTAGAACCATTTTTGCAAGATTTCAAGGTTGCAGACATTGCATTATGCAGTGCACATCCCTAGAATGCCTGGAGGGAAGCCAGGTAAATAACAAGCGCTCACTGGATGGCTTGTTTCATCTATAAATCCTATTTCTCATGGCTGGAGACAGTTCCACATAAATCCTTCCCTAACCTCTCTTTCTCCCCCCCTTTTTTTTCTAGTCTTACTCCAACAAAATCTACCCAGAGGCCAATACACTGTTCTCAAATGGTTTCATATTTCAGTCTTTTTCATTCAATTCCCTATATACTTAGTAACTAAAAACTGTGTTTTATGTACTACACTACACATCCTATGAAAAATTATGAGCCGTTGCATTCCTTATCTCCTAGAGCTCACAGTCATGTAGGCAGTAGACCACATGTTCTGAAACACAGAGACAGTTGCAGAGTTATAAATGATAGTACGTGCCAAGAATGCAAAGCCAGGATGCGATGTGGAAGACAGAGTCTCAGTGGGGTAGTGAAAGATAATCTCTTTGGAGTGACATTTAAGCATGAGCATGCAAGAGAAGAAAGTGCTAATCCTATGCAGAAGAAAAAAATAGCTCTCACAGAGAACAACAGGACTAGAGCCTAATGAGCAAGAGGAGCATGGTGTGATTTGAAGTTGGGGAGCTTGGCACTATCTAGACACTATGGGCCATGTGATGTGCTTTGGGTTTCCCCCCAAACAAATCCTGTAACCAGTTTGAGCACCCATAATTTATATAGATATAGTGGAGTAAATGAAGCCAATAGGGTGTATGTTGAACAGGTCACCTCTAGGGTACTTGCTTCTCAATCTCCATGGAGACTCTGGTACATAATACAAATAGAGCAGGCACCCAGGAGACTAGGAAGCCAGGCTCCTCATTATTAACTCCCTTCGCTCTCAGTAATTGTCCAGAACTTCCAGATTGCCCCGTGCAGGATCACCGCACTCATGGATAGAAGAACAAGGTGAGAGGCTGTGGAGATCATTCAGTCAGTGATGGACTTGCCTCGCAAAGCAGGGTGGCCTGAGTTTGATACTCAGAACCCCACAGCTTAAAGAAACGAGCATGATCTCTCAGGCAGGCAGAGATAGGCAAATCTTTGGCCTGCTGGTCAGTCTGACTATCCTACTTGGCAAGTCTCAGGACAGTGCCTATTTCAAACATACACACACACACACACAAGAAAGAATGAGGGAGTGGAGATAGATTAATCATAATGAGGGTGTATGAAACAAAGCCTTATGCAAACCTATTGCTTTTTAAGCTAACTTAAAAATATAACTAAACAGAAAGATAAAGACGTAGCAGTAGTATTTTGAATGGAGGTGCCTTCATGACTAGACAGTACTTCTCCAGGCAGACATGGACAGTTAAATAAAAATCTCAGTTCCAGGAGTATGCTACCTCCTTATGAGTTGTCGGTCAGAGACGCCCAGAGGGCTGCAAAACAATAAGAGCTATTTCCATTGCCCTTGGCTGCCCAGAATAGTTAAACAGTAAGGCCCTACTGCTGAAGACACAACACGCTTTGGTTTCAGGAAATAGAAAAATCAAACTAAACTAATCTGCTGAACCTCCTCCCTGCTGGCTAGCTTCCAAAGTGCTGGAAGGTGCTCTCCAGTGGCTCTCTGCCTTCCTAACACTGCAACCCTTTAATACAGTTCCTCATGTTGTGGTGACCACAACCATAAAATTATTTTTATGAATCGTAATGAATTGTACCCTGATATGCAGGTTATCTAATATGTGACCCCCTGAAGGGGTCATGACCCATAGGTTGAGAACTGCTGTCCATACAGTCTGCTAGGGACATATGAAAATTTTGAATCAGATGAGCAAAGTCATCAGTTTCCAACAGCATGAAGGTAGAAGCAGCATTTCAAAAGCTCTTCCTATGTCTGTAGTAGACTGCAGACTGGCTTGACCTTATTCAGGTCTTGTGCATATCACCATAGCTGCTGTTAGGTCATGAATGCAATGGTACCACCCCTAGCTTAAGGGGTCATTTTCACTCAGGCATGTCTTGCTGGTAGGCTACTTGTGTTCCCACAACCATGTGCATTCAGGCATCACTAATAGGATTTAAGGGGTCATAAAATTTTTGAAACCAGAAGAGGGCATGAAGGTGGGAGGTGAGAATGTTCAAGACTTATTGAATGCATATATGAAGTTGTCAATGAATAAATTAGAAATCGTCTTTTAAAAGTTTATATAACTCTTTCACTAGCCATGGTAACAGCCAGTCCTGTTTATATCCTGACAACTGAATCAATGTGGTTAGTGACTGTCACAAAGCTGGGCAGTGGTGGCACACACCTTGAATCTCAGCACTCAGGAGGCAGAGGCAGGTGGATCTCTGAGTTCAAGGCCAGCCTGGTCTACCGAGCAAGTTCCAGGACAGCCTAGGGCTACACAGAGAAACCCTGTCTCAAAAAAACAAAAATAAAAATTGAGTCATAAAAGATTGATGTAAAATTTTTATCTGTGAAATGTTCACTTTTGCTTTGTATTAACTCATTGAATTGGCCTAATGGTGCATGGCTGCTTATTCAGAACTTTAACTCAAAACTATATATAGGAATATTTTTTGAAAACAATGCAACCATCTAAGGAAGTGTCAAGCATCCTTTATTCCTGAGGAGAATAAATATCACAGGAAGTAATGAAGAGATTGAAAGCATGGGCTGTAAAAATCCACATTCATCAGGCAGGGACTTGGCTTTGGGTCTTAGTAACTGTGAGACAAGGAACAATGTATACAAGCCTATAAGTCCTCAGCTTCTTCATCTGAAAAATGGGCACATCAGTGACCTCAGAAGACTCATATAAAAGTTAAATAAGGTCATTATCACTGGCCAGAACATAATTAGCATTTGGTAAATGTTACTATAATGCTTAATATTGTGATTTTTATTCTGATTGTCTGGAATACATAAAAAGATTTTTTTTTTCTTAAGTTTAGTCTAGATATACCACAGGAGGACCTTATTGTCCTTGTCTCTTCAAGCTTACGCTTCACAGGGACTAAAAGCTTCTTTCCCCAACACACAGTTCTGACATGGACTTCCCCAGGAACTTGAAGAGTGAAGAGAAATGTGCAGGATGTCACAGCATGGTGCCATACCTTCTGTGACAGTTAACACCAATTGCCAACTTGACAGAATGTAGGGTCACTAAGGAGACAAACCTGTAGGCCTGTCTGTGAAAGATTTTTCAAGACTGGATTAATGAGAAAAGGGGCACCATCCCACTAAAACTAGAAAATAGAGCTGAAGAGATGGCTCATCAGGTAAGAACCTTTACTGTGCTTGCAAAGGAACTGAGTTCTGTTCCTATGAACAGTGTTAACTGGTTCATAAATGCTTGTAACTTTACCTCCAAAGGATCTGATGCCCTCTGCTGGCCCCTTCAGGCACTCACACACATGTAGCATACACTGACACAGATACACATGCATACAAAACACATAATAAATAAATAAATAAAAATTTTTAAGAGAGAGTGTGTCTTAGTTAGGGTTTTATTGCTGTAAAGAGACAACATGACCATGGCAACTCTTATGAAGAAAAACTTTTAATTGGAGCTGGCTTACAGTTTTGGAGGTCTAATTCATTATCAATGGCAGCAGGCAGACAGGTGCTGGAAAAGGAGCCAAGTATCCTACATCTGGGTCCTCAGGCAGCAGAAGAATAATGTGTGCTATGCTGGCTGTAGCTTGAGCATAGATGACTTCAAGGGCTGCCCCCACAGTGACATACTTCCTCCAACAAAAACACACCTACTCTGACGAGGCCACACCTCCTAACAGTGCCACTCCCTGCAGACCAAGCATTCAAATCCATGAGTCTAAGGGGGCTGTAACTATTCAAAACACCAGAGGGGAAGAAGAAGAGGGGGGAGAAGAGAGAGACATTGAAAGACAGAGAGAGAGAATGCTAGCTGAGCATGCGCACTCATCTCTCTGCTTCCTGGCTGTGGATGCTTCGTAACCAGTTGCCTCATTCCCATGCCTTCCCCACCAAGATGAAGTACATCCTTGAACTGTGAGCTGAAATAAGCTCTTCTTTCCTTAAGGTTTTTTTTTTTTTTTTGTCATATATTTTTCACAGAAAAGAGGAAATTAATTAACATACATTTTCTTCCTCCTCAGCTCTTTGATCTTATCACACCTGCTGCCTGGAGAGCTGAAGCTTAGTTCTTCAGCACATTTAGAGTGTAACTTGTCAGGCTGCCGAGAGCTTGGGTGCTCCTTAATTTTCTCTGCCGACATATATATTTTTTTCTAATTTCATGATATATGCTTTCTTTGTATGGAAAAAAAATGTGTTTTCATTTCAATTTTTAAAAAATCGGGAAGACAAAACTTCTTGAACCTTGCCCTATAGGATCTTGGTTTCATTCACTCAAGATGCATTAAGCTGAACTTTGGAAAATTCTCTCAGTCCCAAATGCTTCCCCATTGCATCTGACCCGAAAACTTGCTTACAGTCTGCCATCCATTTCCTCTTTTGCTTTGATGCATATAAAAGCAAAACTTTGGTGGTCAACTGTCCTGCCTCTGAATGTAACAGTTACCTTCCACCCTTGACTCTTTCACATCCCAGATGCTGGAAAGAGGTGCCTCCCAGTATGGCTGTTAACACAGACAATGCCCAGCTCAGGATCAAGATGGCATCATGGAGGAGGATGTTATGGAACATATGAACCTAGAGATGATGGAAATCAAACAGCAGGTGTCCAGGTCTGGTGAGGTGTTGTCAAGAGCCACCTAGGGAGCATTCACGCTGGAGGCTGGGATGCTGGGGTCTTGTCACTAGAGTTACAGGTTGGGAAAAAAAAAGGTAGCTTCAATCGCTGGCTCTGGTTCCAAATCTCAAGCAGAATATGCCAGCCTGGAGCCCTGTCTTGTTAACACAAGACAGGTCATATGAATTGAAAGCAGAGAGAGAGACAACCTAAATAAATCCCTCCAACTTGGCAGTTGCTCATCTTACCTCACTGCACTGGAATGAGCGTCAGGCTGCCCTGACAGGAAACTCCAGAAAAGCTGTGGGTTTCCAGGCAGCTAAGCTAGGCTGTGGAGAAGTGGAAGCCAGGGCTTATCACCAACAGGCCTCAAGGCAGGATAAATAGATTACATCACTTGGAATAGATTTCTAGCTGTTTTTCTACCTCCTTTCTGTCAGCAAGGAAGAAGGAGGAGTAGGAGGAAGGGGAGGAGCCAAAGAAGAGAGTGAGGGAGGGAGAGAAAAGGAGGGAGGAAAAGAGGACAGAAAGGAAGAAAAGAGAAGATCAAATGCCACACAGAAAGAGTTCTCTCTATACATGCTGTAACTGTAATGTAATTTATTAAGAGCAAACACTTAGACGTATCTTTGCACCTGGCCCGGTAATAGAACTTTTGTTTTTAGATGTGTTTCTCTTGTATTTATTTGACATTCAGGCAGTCTTGGCCGTGGTATCTGTGTGGAGGACAGAGGATAGCTTGTAGGAGTCAGTGCTCTCCTTCCACTATGGAGATCCCAAGGAGTGAACTCAAGTTAACTGCCTAGGTAGCAAGCGCCTTTGCCCACTAAGCCACCTCCCAGCCTTGTAATAGAACTTTTAAGTCCAGAGGAAGAATTAATCTTTAGTCATATTCTCGTTTGCTTGAGACAGAGCCTTCTGTAACCCAGGCTGGCTTTGAACCTTGCCATGTATCCAGGGATGCCCTTGGCTTTGTAGCTTTCTTACTTGCATCTCCTCGCACTGAGATCACAGATGTGCACCACCGCACCCTTTAGTTGCCTTTTTAAAACCGCTCTGTCTTTATATTTGTGCATCCACAGTTTTCATGTCTGTGTATACACAGGTTAGTGTACACACAGTTTGGTTTGGTTTTAGTCACCTCCTAATCATGGGAAGTAGAACTGAAAGGGATCTGAGATCTAGGGTCCGCTTACTTAAAGCATCCTGCCAGTGGTAGGAACACTGTGTCATGTTCTTGTTTCCAACAGCTCACAGCCTACAGTGGAGCGGAGCTGCTGGCCTCCATGCTGCCTTCCTTCTGGTTTCCATGTTGGCTGCTCAAGCAGGGTTCAGGTCTGCCTCTTTTCTCCTCCATGTTTATTTGGGTAATACATACCATAAATGCCAGTTGCTGTCTTGATGCTGGTAGCATTCAGCCTTGTCCTACAAATAAACTCCCCCAATTTTAACATTTCTGTCTTTTGTTTCTCTGCGCTAAATCTCTGTTCTAGCTCCTTTTTTAAATGCTTTATTTATTTTATTTTATGTATGGGTATTTTGCATGCATGAATTCATATATGCTCTGACTAGAGTTACAGTTATGAGCTGTCACGTGGGTGCTAGAAATTGGGTTCTCTAGAGGAGCAGCCAGTGCTCCCAACCGACGAGCCATCTCTCCAGCCCCCTTTGGCCCAGTTCTGAACAACACCAAACTCCTCTTAATGCTCTGAACTGAAGCTGTAGGCTCTGCTTCCTCATTCTCCCTAAGAAGGCAAGCACCATTGCCCACTGCCATGTTCTGACCATGTGTCCACATGACAGGGCTTGCTCTGCCCTACAGAATTCACACGTTTGTCACTGTTTCAGCATCTTCTCCAAAGCTCCCTAGCAGTTTCCTTACATCCTCCTGTCTTTTCTCCTGCCTGTCTCTACATCCCCACTGTCAGCCACAGAAACTCTATCGGAGATAATCTGACCTCCTCGTCTCCCCAGCTGATTCTGAGACCTGCCAGAAACCCATCAGCTTCCTCTGTACTCCAGCAAAGCATGCACTGAGCCCCTCGAACAACTGTTGACTAACTGGAAATATGAGACTCATCTCTCTCTTTTGACCTTTCAAATACCACAGCTTTTTTTTTATTTTGTTCTTGTATTGTTTTGTTCTTTTTTTTTAATTTTGGTTGTTTATTTGTTTGGTTGGTTTGGTTTTCTTGTGACAAGGTCTTGCTCTGTGGCCCAGGCTGGTTTTGTAGTTCACTGTAGAGCACAAGCTCACGTCTATACATATGCATCTGTACAAGTGTGCATGTGTGTGAGTGTGCATTGTGTAGATGTACATTGTACAAGCACGCGTGTGTGTAAATGTTCGTGATCGTGAACGTGCATGTGATCGGGTGTACATGTGTGTCCATATTTGTCTATGAATGTGTGAGTGTGCATGTGAGTGAGCATTATGTGTGCAAGTGTGCATGTGTAGGAGTGTGAGTTTGTGTAAGTGTCATGTGTGTGCCTATAAGTGCTCAAGGAGGTCAGAGAATAAACAGCCTCAGATATTAGGCCCCAGGAGCTTTTTTTTATAGATAATATTTCATTGGTCTGGAACTTGCCTAGGAGGCTAGGCTGGCTCGCCAGCAACCTCAAGATTCTGCCTGTCTCTGCCCATCACTGACTGAGCTTTCTCCCCAGCCTGGAAATGTGTTGATTTTTGGTATCCAACACTAAAATGGACAGCCCTGAAAACATACATTCGAGTAACCTTGTACAGATGGAGCAGGTGGCATTCCTGTGTTTAGGAATACGTGGGGGGAGGGCAATAAACATGAGCATACTCACACATGCACATGTAACAACCATTACTGAGAAAACTAGGCTATACATTTGAAATAGAGTAAGGATGGATATATGGGAAGGTTTGGAGGGAGGAAAGGGAAGGGAGAGATGATGTAGTTATGTTATAATTTCCAGAAACAGAAAAATAAAAATAAAAATTCAGATTCCCCAAGGCTCATTGGCCAGCTAATCTAGCCAAAATGGTGAACTCTGAGTTCAGTGAGAGACTCTATGTCAAAAAGTGAGGCAGAGAAGTGACTGAGAGAGACACCCCGCTTGGACCTGTGGCCTCTGCGTGCACTTGCATTGGTGAGCAAGTTCACTGTGGACATACAGGTTCCTTATGGAAGCTTTGCTGTCCTTGCTCCACATATTTGCTTACATAACTGCGAGAGAGGGAGGTGTCTTCTTCCATCTATTACTCTCCACTGTCAAGTCCGGAAATCTCTGAAGGAGGACCTCAGACTCAGGGAATATGCAGACGCAAGGATTATTTCTTCAGCAGAAAATTTCCAGCATGCAGGGGCCACCGTTCCGTAGAATGGCGAACACGAGCTGAGCACGCAAGCTCAATGTAAAGGCAGTTAGGAGGGGTTTCCAGAAGGAGTGAGGTCACCTCTCATTTGATTGGTTAGTGGTGACTCAGGAGGCATGGGGAGGGAGATTTAGGATTGGATAAGCATTTAGAAACTTTGCGGAGTTGCTAAGGACTTTTCCTCAGGTTTGCTGAATCATTATGCTTAGCTCAAACCCATGTGTTAACCTTTAAGCTGATTGGCTACGTGCGAATTATGGTTTTTCCAGGAATTGTTTTTCCTGTGTTCTGAGAGACAGAAACTCAGGCCTAGTCAGGCAAAGTTGAAAATGAAGCCAATCATGGAGTCAGATTAGCCAAACATATTGGGACCTTCTGGGGGGGTCTCTCAGGAACTTTGGAGTTGTTAGACCTTTCACCACTTTACCATCATCGTTATCATCATCATCATCGTCATCAATCATTTATTTTGAAGCAGAATCTCTCACTGAATCTGGAGTCCGCCAGCTTGCAAAAATGCCTAGCCAGTGAGCCACCGAGATCCCTCTGCCCACTCCTCCCACTGCTAGGGTTGCAGGCATGAGTCACCACATCCAGGTTCCCATGTAGATGTTGGGGTCTGGACTCAGGCCCTCATGACGGCACAGTAAGTGCTTGACGCACCGAGCCATGTAATAAACCCTTCTCTACCATCTCTGTGGAGCTGGATACCATGAGTTACTTCACAAATATAGTTTCTAAAACCCTGGGTGATGTCAACACTTTGAAGGCCTCCAGGGGGTGGAGCCTGAGTGTTGGTGATAAACCCCTGGAGCCATTTGTCTAGATTAATCAAAAGCCCATTTTTTGCTGAGTCTGCTGATACTCATATCTGCCTTCATTTGCCTCTAGTCAATTTATCTTCCTACCTCCCTGAGATGTTCCCATCTTATTCTCATTCTCCTCAAGTTCTGCCCTGCTTCCCACTCTTGACAGATGATTTTATTAGCTGTTCCACTGATGTATTTTCTCTGTCATTTGAGCAACTTCAGGCTCTTCTTTTCCCACGTTGGTATATTATTCTTCTTCCTCCTGACTCTCCTTCACCCCTAATTCTGAGCCTGACCCCCTATTTTGCACTCTTGATTCTAGTCCCTTTCTCGGTACTATGCCCCTCTAACAACTCTCCTTGAATCTTCCATCTCTCCCTCTCTGTCTCAGTTTTTCCCCCATACTTTTTCCCCTCTACTTTTCCTGAAATCTAATCAGCTCCTTGTCCTTTTTTTCATTCTCACTGACAAATGTTTTGAACACGGAGCCGTTTGTACCCACTAGCTCTGTCCCAGCACTTCTTATTTAACTTCTATTGTGTGCCTCTTTCCTGCTGCTCCTACTCAGCTTTTCCTAGGGTCACAGCCAACTTGTTTACAAATTGCCACTTGCTACAGTACTTTCTACGGACAGGGAACCTCCCCTGAATTTACTCCTTGATGCCATACTGCTTTGATCTCCAATCACTTTAATCAATCTAATATCTGCTCCATCTCTTCTTCTACCCCACTAAATTTAGATCTGCTCTAATTGTTTCTCTTTCATAAATGCTACTTCAATTAACTCAGTTATCACAGGGTCAGCATCTCAAACCTAAACCATGTCAAAAAATACCCAAAACCTATTGTATTTCTCCATAAACCTCGCTCCAGCTATTATCTTGATACGGCCCAAGTATATGATGGAATGATGTCCTCTGTGGTCAGTATAGAAAGTTTTCCGCACTTAGCATAATGAGAGAGATTCTTCCTTCTTTACTGCACATCTTGTCAATGATCTTATTCAAAGAATGATAGCCTCACAATCCCTCCAAAATCAAATTTCTTCAGCTTCCTGTACCCTCCACCAGCCCCCAACTTCCCACTCACTATTGCTACTGCAATCATTTCCACTTTTCCTGTTATGCTTTTCCTATTTCTCCAGATTAGCTCTATACTTAACCATATCATCCTACTATCCCCAGCTATTCATTGAGCATGCTCCAAACTCCTTAAAATGGGCATTGATGGCCAGTTACTTTACCAACACCACCAACCTTTATTTCACTCATTGTATACAGTGTGTACAGTGTTAAGATAAATCCCTCACTCTCTCCATCTCAGACCCAATGTCCCTGCCATGCAATTCTTATGCTATTTTTCTGCATGCAGCATTACATGCACTTCCTGTTGAAATCCTGCCTTTGTTTTAGGATCTGTTTTGAATGTAACTCTTTATGCATCTTTTCCTGTTTGGGGTGTAACCTGTCTGTTCCCTGACCCCATGTATCTTCTGTTTAATCTCTTTGGCTTCCCAATTGTTGATGAATATTACATCTGCTCCCAGTTGATGTCTTATCCTCAGTGTAGACTATGAGCATCTTTAATTCTTCTTTTCCCACGTATTTTACTAAGATCTACAGATTAAAAGATGAATAAGCCAGGCTCAGGGGATCCCAGCACTCAGGGAGGCAGAGGCAAGTGGATCTCTGTGAGTTGGAGGCCAGCCTGGGCTACAAACTGAGTCCGGGACAGCCAAGGCTACACAGAGAAACCCAGTCTCAAAAAAACAAAAAAGAATGAAAATTGTCTCCCCCCCCCCCCTTTTTTTTGGTTGGTTTTTGTTTTTCAGTGCTTCCTCGTCCAGACAAAAACAGTAGTTAAATTACGCACTGCTGTTCTCTTGTGCAGTTCCCACCCCTAACTGAGGAGCCGTTGGTAACTGAGGAGCTAGTGGGGAAGGGAGGGACAGCTTTATTGGAGGATGAAGTTCCTGAGAATCTGCACCTGTGCACATATGGGTAGCACCTAGTAGACACAGTGGGATTTTTTCTTTTTTAAGAGTATGTGAAGACGGGAATTCTTGAGCCCATCCCCAATCAATACTAAAAGTTTGGCAGCCTTGATCTTGGGCAGGCCTTCTGCATGGGATCACATTGTCACACTGTGCGTTCATGTATCCAGCAGCCCTGTCTTGTCCAGAAAATACTGTTCTGTTACAGACATTTGCTACCTTTGTCTCTTACAATCTTTTCTCCCTGTTCTGCAATGACCCCTTGCTCATAGGGTCGGAGAATGTGATAATGGCTTTCCCATCTAGAGATGAGCTCTCCCCAGGGTCTGCACACTGACCAGATGTGGGTCTCTGTATTGATCAACATTTGCTGTTTAGAAAATGTCTCTGTAATAAGGGTTGAGAGATGCACTACTCTGTGGGCTTAAAGACCAGAACTTAGGGGCTGTTTGTTACTGTGCCCATTTAGCAGAATAATAGTATTAGCTTCTCCCTAGGAGAAGATTATAGGGACTATGATTTTTTTTTTTGAGGTAGACTCTCTCAGTAGGACCCAGGACTTGCTGATTCAGCTAGACTTATGGCCAGAAAGTCCAGAAATCCTTCTGTCTCCATTTCCTCAGCGCTGGGAATGCAGCTCCGTGGCACGATGGCCAGGTCTCACATGGATGCTATAGACCTAATTTAGGTCCTTCTGCTTTC
This sequence comes from Meriones unguiculatus, assembly GCF_030254825.1. NCBI lineage: Eukaryota > Metazoa > Chordata > Mammalia > Rodentia > Muridae > Meriones > Meriones unguiculatus. The sequence goes on from NC_083349.1 coordinate 176,010,582, forward strand.
ATGACAAGAACTTTACTGACTCAACTATTTCCTCAGCCCCTCAGAGCTATTCTAACTCTTAGAGGGCATCTTCCAAAGACCCCTGCCTCCATCCCCACACGCCAGCCAAGTCAACCAGGCCAGACTGCCTATGTAAGCAGTACCATTAGCTGGGGAGCCAATGTCCAGATATGTGAAGAACAGTTCAGATTCACAGCATAGTGGTCATTCTCTGCAAAGTTCTTTGAGTTAAGAACCACAAGAATGGTAACTGTACCCACAGGTCACCGATCTGACATTCTTTGTCTGGGAAATTCTATTACTTCTGTTTTCATGTATCACCTTTTTCAGGACATTTCTCAAAACTTTTTCTCCATGGCTCCATTTTCTAACACTGACCACATTATCTCAGCGTCTGTGAAAGACAGTGGAACAGAAACTGAAGAAAGTTTCACGAGTGATGAATAAGGTGTAGCGCAAGAATCCATTAACCACCCAGACACCCGGGTTTTTTTTTTCCATATTTAAACTAGTATCTCATATCTTATGGGTACATTGTGGAGCTCGTGAAATAACATTATACATCTTAAACTAATGCTAATTCATTAGATCAGTCCAAGCAGATGTTCCTCTCATGAAAAAAAAAAAGATCAGTGGGAGAAAAATATATTAGTCAGACTTTGTCTTTGAATGAAGTTCAATGCATTTCAACAGGCATGCTTGGTGCCATCTTATCCATCAGGCTCTGAGCCACGTGCAAATCCGGGAAGGCACTGAGTGTTCTAATCATAAGCCACTGCTTCCTGCTCTAATCCCACACTTCCTTGGCTGATGACAATTCTCCACAGCTGGCTAGCAGGATGAGGGAATGATTTGGGAGCCTGGTATCTCCAAGTCTCATGTGTGCTCTGCGACCACAGTTTAAAATAAACATGCTTCTTCCTTCTCTTTGTCCCAGAGGGTCTATTTCAAATTTTACTTAGAATAGCAGAAACAGGTTACTTGGCTTCCCTAGAACGGACTGATTCCTGTATCAAAACTCTTAGTCAGGTACATTCTGATCATAAATGGTTCTCCTAGCATCCTCTTATGTTTGGAGGCAGGGCAGGAATTCAGACCATCTCCCCAAGCATGTGTTTTCCTGTGCCTCTCCACCACTATATTCTAGGGATCGTTTAGAGTCCTGTTTTCCCCAAATCAATATGTGAGTCTTAATGTCCCATTTTTTTTTCTATTACTGGTATACTGCTATCTCTAACCAACACACCCACCCCTGGGAACCTTGGTGAAAAGATAAATAAGAAGACTCACTTCTCCCTGTATATCACATGGGCCATTCCCTCTTTAATAGCACCCATTTGTCTCCATTGTCCAAAGAACCTCCAGGTCCTTGCAAACCTCTTCCTTGATCTCTGTGTCCCTACCTTTGGCCATCAAGGCACTGCACCTCACTGGATCTTCTCCTGTTTTTCTTGACGAGTCTTTTCCCGTTCCCAGTATTGCTTCTGGCTTCATCCATTCCCCTTCCGTGCTACTTTTAATCTCTCATCAATTCATTATTTTTGTTTGTTTGAGTCCTCTATGTAGAGGACCAGTGTCTGCCTGACCAGTCTATCCCAGGAGCACAGCAAGGAACAGAACAAAGAAAGCTGCTCTTATGGAGAAGCATCCCGGTGGGAGGAGTCAGAACATAAGCAAGTACATCAACTGAAATCAAGTAATTTGGTTGAGTGAGGGAAGAAATGGAAATGAAGTAGAGAATCTTCAAGCAAAGGAGGTGGGCAGGAGCTGGATTAGAAGAGGGACCAGGGAATGCCACTCTAAAGTGAGTGCATTTGATGCAATTCTGAAATGATAAGAAACCATCCACAAAATGGGAAACACTTCAGGATGAGGGCATGTTATGTTGGGTATGAGAGTTGTAATTAATAATAATAATATAATAATAATAACAACAATAGGGATGCTTGGTGAGTTTGGAGGTCATTTTTTTCTAATTATGTATAGCTGAAACATTGTGGACAAGGCTGAGAGTTGTCAACATCTACGAGAAGACAGCCAAGGCTTAGGGACAACTAGAACGGACTGATTCCTGTATCACAATCCTTAGTTCAGGTACATTCTGATCATAAATCCACCACGGGGAGGATCCTAGACTGTGTTTAAGAACAGTAAGATGATATGAGAAGGCTTTTTTAAAATATTTTTTTATTTTTAAATAATTTTATACATTCGCTTGTATCCCAGCTATAGCCCTCTCCCTCTTTCCCTCCCAATCCTTCCCTCCCTCCTTCATCTCCTCCCTGCCCCCTTCCGAGTCCACTGAGAGGGGGTGTCCTCCTCTCCTTCCACCTGGCCCTAGCTTATCAGGTATATTCAGGATGGTTGCAAAGTCCTTATCTGTAGCCTAGCAAGGCTGCTCCTCCCTCCGGGGGAAGGGGAAGCTCATGAGATCATGTCAGAAACAATTCCTGTCCCCCTTACTAGGGAACCCACTTGGATACTGAGCTACCATGGGCTATGTCTGAACAGGGGTTGTAGGTTATATCCATGCATCATGGTCCTTGGTTGGATAAACAGTCTCATAAAAGACCCCTGTGCTCAGATATATTTGGACCTTGTGGGGCTCCCTGTCCCCTCTAGGATATACTAATTTCTCCTTCCTTCATATGATTTCCTATACTCTGCCGAAGGTTTGGTTATGGGTCTCAGCATCTGCTTTGATACACTGCTAGGTAGAGTCTTTCAGGTGCCTTCTGTGGTAGGCTACTGTCCTGTTACTTGTTTTCTTCTATTTCCAATGTCCATCCCCTTTGTCTTTCTAGATGAGAAATTGATCATCTTACCCCTGGACCTCTTTCTTGTTTATCTTCTTTAGGTGTACAGATTTTAGTAAGTGAGGATATACCATGTGTGTCTTTCTGTTTTTGGGATACCTCACTCAGGATGATTTTTTTTCTAGATCCCACCATTTGCCTGCAAAATTCATGATTCCTTTGTTTTTAATTGCTGGGTAGTATTCCATTGTGTTAAAAGTACCACAATTTCTGTTTCCATTCCTCCGTTGATGGACATTGGGGTTGTTTCCAGGTTCTGGCTATTACGAATAAAGCTGCTACAAACATGGTTGAGCAAATGTCCTTGTTGTGTACTTGAACATCTTTTGGATATATGCCTAGGAGTGGTATAGTTGGATCTTGAGGTAGCACTATTCCTAATTGTCTGAGAAAGCACCAGATTGATTTCCAAAATGGTTGTTCAAGTTTACATTCCCACCAGCAATGGAGGAGGGTTCCCCTTTCTCCACAGCCTCTCCAGCATGTGTTATCTCTTGAGTTTTTGATCTTACCATTCTGGTGGGTGCAAGGTGAAATCTCTGGGTCGTTTTGATTTGCATCTCTCTGATGGCTAGGGATGTTGAACATCTCCTTATGTGTTTCTCTGCCATTCTATATTCTTCTACAGAGAATTCTCTGTTTAGCTCCATACCTCATTTTTTAATTGGGTTACTTGAATTATTGCCTTTTAACTCTTTTAGTTCTTTATATATTCCAGATATCAGCCCTCTGTCAGATGTTGGGTTGGCGAAGATCCTTTCCCAATCTGTAGGCTGTCGTTTTGTTCTAACGACAGTGTCTTTTGCTTTACAGAAGCTTTTCAGTTTCATGAGATCCCATTTATTGATTGTTGCTCTTAGGGCCTGTGCTGATGGTGTTCTGTTCAGGAAGATATGGGAAAGCTTTAAGTGAGCAAACTGTAATCATGTATCTATAGGCTCTAAATGAATGGATTCCTCCAGACACAGGTGGAACATATTCAGGAAAAAACTGTGTATTTAATGAAATGTACTGTTTCTTTTATTTTAGTTACTTTATTCACTACTTACTTGCTTAAAATGTTGCTGGTGAATCCTCAGAATAGGGCTGGTGAGATGCTTGTGGAGTAAAGGTCCTTCCAAGCCTGATGACCTGAGTTCCATGCACAGGATCGACACGATGAAAGGAGAGAACCAACTTCCACAAATTGTCTTCTAACCTCCATACACATGCTAGGACACACATCCTGCCCCCCCCCTCCAAAAACAAGTAAATAAATTATAATCACATTTTAATAGGAAGCATTGATTCTGCATTATGTATTTAATTACTTTCATTATCTGCCTTTCATTCTAACTTTTCAAAACTATATATGTTATATATGTGCAGGTAGGAAAATGTGTTTGGTCTCTATGACTGAGCTACTTTACTTTTTAAAGATCCATTTAAGCTTGAGTGAGGCCTTAGGAGTATGTCAGTAGACCTGCTCTTTGTTTTGTTTTTATCTGTTCATTTATTAAAAACTCTGTGTGTAGATTAACTGATTTTCATGCTTACAAATGAAATCAAACCTAAGCAGAAAGATATAGTCCATGACTGAACTGAAATTCAATAAAACTATTAACAGAATATGATGCTTGGAACTAATAACAGTGAGTGCAAAGTTCCAAAATTCTATGCACACATACAAAATGGCTCCACAACAAGTAGTGTAAAAATACTTCATATTTTAACTGAATACAAGCCCCCTATGAAGGACATAATGTTCATATGTGTTTGAACACAATCTCCCTCCTAAGCAATTGTGTTCTAATTCCACCAGATTTGTTCTGCTCAGACCACACAGAAAGCACTAGCTCCTATCCATGATGTCAGAGAATCATGCTGATAAATTAAAAATCCTACTGAGAAAGTAACGAGGATGGCCTAAGGTTGGAATTGACTAGAAAATTTTGTACACTAAGGAAGCTTAGTCCCAAGCAAAAAGGTCCCTTTCTTGTGATGGGGCTTGAAGGAAATAACTTCCTCATTAGGAAAAATTATCAAGAGCATTTAGCACAGTTTGGAGAGGAAGAAGAACAGGATTCAAATGAGTACAAAGGATTTCCTTAAACATCAGAAGGGGTTAAGTTGTGAAGCAAGGGTCAACTGTCACAACAGGAGTCCACACACACTCATCAGGAACGCTCCTCACTGAGTTGGAAAAGATGTTGTTGAAGTCACACAAGATGGCGTTTACGACCTTCTGTGACTCTGTGTGTGACATGTTTGCAGGGAGCATTTCCTGTGTACAGTTCATTTACAGTCAGCTGTTACTCTCCGCATTCCCTTTAGGAATATCAGCTCCCCTCTTTCAGCTAGAGAGCAGGAGAAGAGGGTCGGGGCTGGAGCCAGGCTTTTGAACCAGCCTTTCACCATTAAGCCTTCCCTTCCATTCCAGGCATGCCGAATCCGTTAGGTCAACTCGACTTTATATCTGAGTGTAAAGGTTCAGGTTTCCCTTCCAGAAATAGGGCGGGGATGCTCAGCAGCTGCTAGGACTAGGCAGTGGCTAAGAGTTGGAAAACGCCTCAACACTATCTATCTACCTTTTACAAATGGTTATTATGGAAGGGGACCTCGAAAAACTTGCGAAGCGAAAAAGCTTATCCTAAGGCTGCATTTGGATCTGGACTGAGGGATGAGGTGGGGACAGGTGTGCCACACCCTAACCCACTTGCCGTATTCAGAAACTGTATTGCCGCGTCCCGTTCCTTGTGTTGGGAACCCATTAATCAAGGCGAGACAAAGGCTAGGCACGCAAGACCGGAGGGTATGTGGTGGAAGGCAGAAGCCAGCCAGGAGCCAGTCCAGTGCTGTGAACATTACAGATGACATCATTGCTTCAAAAGAGATGTGTCCTTCCCTTCTCTAGAGCTGTAGACAAGCATATTGGGAGGCAGCAGGAGTGTGTGTGGAAGCTGCGTGTCCATAACCCAGAGAGAAGCCCAGACAGTAGAAAACCCGGGGTGACAGCCAGCTAGCCAGACGAGAAGCCACCTCGGCTGGAGGTGTTTGCGACTCGCTGGGCTCCTCCCCCTCTTCTCAGGGCCAGCCCTGGGAGGGGCACGCTGGTTTAGGGGTGGGGAATGTGTCTAAGGGGGAGGGTCCATAGCGATGGAAACCGCGGAAAGCTGCCTGCGCATGTCAAGACTAGCAACACACTCAGCCAGGGGGCGGCCCTGGAGAGGGGCGGCTCGATCACCCAATCACCTAGCGTCGAGGCTCCGCAGGCTCCAGGGGCGCGCTCCACGGAAGGGGTTCCCTCCCTCTGCACACCCTCCACCTCTGAGATAGCCGGCCCTACCGGAGCTCCCGCCTCTTTTCCTACCCCTTGAGGACCTCCCCTGGCACCGGGGCCCCTGTGTACAAGACTGAAGTGGAACGAATTCTGTAGCCTAGACGACGGCTGAAGTCGGGGCACGCCCAGCTGTAGAAGCCTGCCCCGCCGAAGGAGACTGAGCTCCTAAGTCTCGGGAGATTGAAATCGGAGTGTCGCCGTCCCTAGGAGAGGTGAGAAGTGAATCAACACTTCGACAGCCCAGCATCCCCTCTCCCGGCTGCGCGCCTCCCTTCCCTGCCCACTTTGCTTTGGCTGCAAACGCAAGAAGCAGGGCAGAGATTGGAATTCCAAGTTGAGGGTGGGCGGGAAGGCTACTGTCCGTGGTGCTGAGCCGAGCCCGGAGACCCGCTCCTGCGAGAGGTGGCCTGAGCTGACACCCTCGCTGGGCTCCAGATCCCGCAGACCCCCGAGGCAGGGAGCTTGACCTTTTCTTCTTCCTCCCACTCAGAAGGTCGCTTCCTAGGGGGCAATTGATCCCTGAGGGTTTCCTCGAAAGAATCAGAGTGCTCAGTCCTTGAGCGAGATTCTCTCTGTTTAGCTTCAGAAACCGGAAAGATGCCTGCCTTCAACAGATTGCTTCCCCTTGCTTCTCTCGTGCTCATCTACTGGGGTAAGTGCAAGCACCCTGCCCTGCGATGTGCAAATATCAAGCATCGTGGCTATAACAACACTTCAGTGATGTCGCTGGTGACAAAAAGGAGCTCTCTTGGCTCTCTTCTGTGCATGTCTGCCAGACATGGAGATCCACATGCGCTCCCAGAGATCCGGATTTGGAGGTTTTCAAAGGCACCTCCCCGCTCCCTGTGGCTTGATATCCCCCCCCCCCCCTTAGCCTTCTTTAGGGCTTCTCCCAGCCTCCCTCATTTCCTAATTATTTCTTTTTTCCCCTTTGCTGAAAAGAAATGAATCTCGTCGGTTATTTTAAAATCTTGCTCGCACTTGCATTTGCATTGCTCAGTGAAGAGTCGGTTCTGAACATCTCAATGGTTGGCGGAGGGGGGGGGCTCATTTCTCTCTATGTTAAAAATTTTTTAAAAAAGCACAAAAGCTGGATTCGTGGATTTTGAGAGGAAAAAAAAAACTATAGTTCATCATTCTGTTCAATTTTTACAAGGGATGGATGGATTAGCAGCTCCAGCCATTTGCTGGTGTGCCTTGGTGGACAGAGGGGTAGTGCATGTAGTTTTCAGGAACCTTTGGAGCTGAGGGGCTTTGGTATTTGGTGAGCTGAGTTGTGTTTTTTTTGTTTGTTTGTTTGTTTGTTTTGTTTTTTGTTTGTTTTTTTGTTTTTTTCTGGCTTTGTTTGCTTGTTGGTTGGTTGGTTTGTTTGTTTCTCTTGGTTGTCAGTGGTGAGAGATTGAGATGACATTGCCCCCCCAAATAAGGACTTGTGACAATAGTGCTGGGCTAAACAGCTTACAACAGGATACCTGACTGTGTGCTGAGTGAATTGGGCATCTCAGTGCTAATATGCGAGTGTGTGATACGGTATTTTACTGTTTGTTAACATACGTCTTGGTTCATGAGTATGTGTGCTAGCATGCATCAGAGCATGTTAGTATGAGTATCTGAATGAACTAGTGAGACTCAGCAATGTGTGTGTGTGCGTTTCTGACATTCTTGCATTCATGTCTCTGACTCAGCCCTTGGAACAGGTACAGGTGCTCTTTAGTTGATAAATCAGTTTATGTGGGCTTAGCTACCTTCCTCCAAACTCAAGTCAACAAGAACATAATGGATTGTGCCCACCCTTACAGAATGTAGGCTCATGGGATTATGTTCCTGTTCTGGGCTTGGTTCCCATTCTGCCTGTGCAGTGGCAGCCATGCCTCTTTGTTTTAGTATGACTTTGTCAAGCCTTGGATACTAACTATAGCTGCGCGTATTATTTGGATTTTGCATGTGACCAGAGGAAGAGCCCAGTTTCCTGTTGCACAAAATGCCTAATGAAACAAGAAAAGGAAGAAAATAAAGCCAACCCCAAGGGCAGACTCACTGCAACCCATTCCCTGTAGCCTAAAGCAGACTTGGCCATGAAGCTGGCCTAATGGGCTGTCGGTGAGCTCACCTGTCTTGAAGATCAAGGCTGGTATTTGCTCCAGGGAAAAGCTAGGGCTGTGGTGCTTAGGAGAGGTTAGTCTGGCAGAAGAAGAGAAGGTGCTTAGGAGAGGTTAGTCTGGCAGAAGAAGAGACGGTTTTAGATGAAGCTCAAGTTGTAGAGAAGGGCTGAATGACAACTGCAGAGTTTTTTCAAAACTGAATTCTTATGGTTCCTTCCTGAATTCCAGTGGAGGGGGAGAACAGTCTCAACATTTTTTCGCTAGGACCCACAAAGCTCTGGTTTGTGTCTCAGTACTATCTCAGTTCTACCACTTCATTTTGATTAGGTAACATCCTCCAAATGTCTGATAAATGTGTTTGGAAGTTGTCACAGATCATGTGTTAAGACCCCTTTCAGCTGACAACTCAACCGTAAGGAAATATTTAGAGAATATTACTAGAATATGCAGAAGGCACATCTGCCTTACTGCCTCAAAAATCTTTAAGGCAAGTAACTATACACAGGTCACATCTATCCTTGCTCGTTCCAAGATTTTGTAACCCAAACATTGGTTCACCCAAAGTGTTTCAGAATGCCTGGCTGTTTGTGTAGGGGAAAGAGCCTCACTCACAAGTGCAATTTTATTTTATTTTATTTGCATGTAATTCCAATATTTGTTACTTCTTTTGGTCAGCATGCCTGGTAGAGCGACATGAGAGTTACTTCCACTTTAGGCGTGAGAATGTGAATTTATAAAGAGCACAGGGCCTGCTAGGGAGCTGCTACGTACCCAGTCTTGGTCTTCCAGCATCTGCTGTAGACACATGTAATGATGTGTGCAATTGTCAGGTGGACATTAGTCCTGGAATTTCCCATCTGAGCTTTCCTCTCATCCCCCAACACCACCACTTTTTCTAGGGCTTCATCCATTTCTTAGTTCCCAGTGCTTTCTCTACTTTGGCTCTCCAAGGATCCCTTATACATATGGGGGGGGGGGGATTGTCTTCTTCCCTTGGCTGCCCTTCCTGGATTTCATTCCTCCAAGGCCCTGCTAATCTGATAGACCAAATTGTTTCAGGATGTTAACATCTAAAAATAACTGTATTCATGATCCCCCCCCACACACACACATTGTTTACATTCTAATTAAAGCCCTCATTATCTTACTGTAGAGGAAGCGTTCTAAGGAGAGCTCAGGAAGGACAAAAAGGAAAGAGCTGGAAAAAAAAAGCCAGAGGAGTTGGTTCTTTGATTAGTCTGTCATCCTTAATTCATCTCTTCTTTTTCCCATGATTGTCTTCATTGCTACTATAGGAACAAAGGGGCATTCCAAGGTCAGCTATGTAGCTTACATCATCCCAGGAGACTGTGGTTTTGAGCCGGTGATGTGGGTTGACCTCTTTCGTGTGTACCACCTTTCGTGGGTCCTGAGATGTCACAGACAGAAAGGCAATTGCGTGATGGAGAAACCGACTTCTCTGTTGATGGAAGGAGCAGGAGGCCCTATTGTAGAGTGCAAGCAAATGAGGTTGGAGAACATTTTGGCCATTTTGCAATGGGCTATCCAGGGCTGCAGGAACAGGATTCTCTTGCCTGGACATTGGACTTTGGCCAGAAGAAAGTTCACAGTAGGCATGTTCTCCAATGAGGGCAACTCTTTACACTACCACCCAAATCCACCACCCTGACTCCTTCACTACAAATGAATGATGGTGCTCTTCCTCTACATCCCAGTTCACGAGAGCATGGCCACCTACCTCCTCCACATTGTTAAGCCAGCACTGCTATCACCTAGTCAAAAGAACCTCTCAATCTCACCAATGTACAGCTTTAAATGATTATTTATTATTATTATTATTATTATTATTATATGTGTGGTGAGTGTGTATATCTTGTGTAGAGGTATGTACATGTGTGGGGGTACCCCAGAAGCTAGATGTGGTTGTCAGATCCCCTGGAGCTGAGTTGCAGATGGTTGTGAGGTACCTGACATGGGTGCTGAGAACCAAATTCAGGTCTTAAGCAGGTACAGAAAACCGCTGAGGTATCTCTTCAGCTGCCTGAAAAAGAATTCTACTGCATTTGTTTTTTTCTGGGAGAAGGGGAAAGTACGTGCCACTGTGGACATGTAGAGGTCAGAAGACAACCTGTGTGGGCCAGTTCTTCCTTTCTGTCATGCAGGCCCCACAGGACCGGATTCAGGTTCTTCAACTCGGCTGCAAGCGGCCTGATCTGCTGCCATCTTGCTGCCCCCTGTGCCAGTCTCTCAATCCTTCTTCTGCTCTCACCTTCCAGTCTGCTTCACCTACCAATTTTTTCTCCCCTTGGCATGCTGACCATGTAACATAGCAGGAATCAGATCATTCAACTCAGAGCTCTCCAAGGTTCCCTAATTAGTGCTGTGTAGAACTCAAACTGTGGATATAGGACCTGCCATGATAGGGCCCTGACCTCCCTCACCTCTCATCTCTCTGTTCTCTATGTTTGCTGGTTTCCCACACTGGACTTTGTCGTTCCTGGACTATGGCAGCGCATTTATTTGAACCCTGGAGTGGCTATTTTCTCTTGCTTGTTCTGACTTCATACAAACGTGCCTGTGGCTTCTTCTCTTTTTATTCTTTCATTAGCTTCCCAGTGTCAGAGCTCCCTTCTTCATGAAGCCCAGTCCTTGTTCCCACTCCTTTCTTCTCCTTTCCCCTCCCTTCCTCTCCTCCTCTCTACCCTCCTCTCTTCTCCTCTACTCCTCTCATCCCTTCTCCTCTCCTGTTTCCCTGCCTCCTCTCTGCTCCACCTAGTCTCCTCTTTCCCTCCCCTCTCCCCTCCTCTCCTCTCTCTTGTCTTTTCTTCTCTTCCTTCCCTTTTCCCTCCTCTGCTGTTTTATTTTGCTCTGTAATCTACTTGTACCACCACCCCCTATTGGAATTCAGACTCCAAGAGGATTGGGATGATTGTTTGATTTTTTTCTTTTTTTATTATTATTTATTATAATTTATTCACTTTGTATCCAGTCCCCCATCTCCTTCCAGCCCCCCCATCTCCTTCCAGTCCCACCCTCCCTCCTTATTCTTCCTCTATTCCCCTCCCCTAGTCCACTCCCTTTCTATTTGACCCTAGCCTGTCAGGTCTCATCAGGACTGGCTGCATCATCTTCCTCTGTGGCCTGGCAAGGCTGTACCCTCCAGGGAGAGGTGATCAAAGAGCTGACCCCTTAGTTCATATAAGAGACAGCCCCTGACCCCCTTACTAGGGAACCCACTTGGAAACTGAGCAGCCATGGGCTCCCTCTGATTCTTGGTACCTAGAACAGTACTGACTTCACAGTGGGTACTCAATACATCTGCCAAATAAATGGAAGATAAATAACATTATTAATAACATTTATCCAAAGTACAATCATGTAAATTAATCCATAGGATTCTTATGACCTATGTGGGTATTTTATTTAAAAAAAAAAAAACATTTTGTTGAATAAACTGAGTCTCAAGAGAACTTAGGTAGTTAGTCAAATACTGTCCTTAAGTTTCCAAATCCCACCCTACCTTATGGCTGTGACTGCACATTCCTTGGGACTTTTCCTTCCAAACCTGTGAGGCCAGCCATCTTCAACTGGTTTTTCTTTGTTACCTCTCATTAAAAATGGACACCAAGGAGGATCTATGTTACATGGAGTTTCTCCTGCACAAACCATTACACAGCAATATGACGTTGACTGTTTTGCTTTGAAAGTAGACTGAATGTGGACCCTTCTTCACTAAAATGATGAAACAAATCTTCAGTAGACAGTAGACTGCTGGCCCACTTCCCTTCAGGGAAGCTCATTAATTTTTTTTTTCATTTAGAACTTTAAAAAACTTTATAATGCTTACAGGCTCTAAATTCGAAAGTAAAAATGAAAGTGAAATAAGTTGACTTCTAGTTAAATCAAACATAGTGTTAACTTTTGACCCAAAGCTGCGACATGGCCGTCTCCCCTCTTCTCAGATAGGCAAGCTGACCGTATGTAGTTAGATTTTAAATATCAGTGTGGGTTGTTTCACCTCGGAGCATCTGCGTTTATCATTCATTCATGAACAGAGGTGTCAGATGAGCCTTCAAAGTTCCTACACAAGGACCATTAGTGGTTGTTCTTCCCTTGAAGCTTCCAAATAATTAGGTATAAAATTTCTTACCAAATAGCTTTTTTGTATCTATGAACTGCTGCAGCATCTGAAATATATTTTTAAGTTGTTAATTGTTTTGAGACAGAGTCTCATAGAACTTAGGCTAGCCTCAAAGGCAAGGAAGATCCTGAACTTCTGACCTTCCTGCCTCAGTTTCCTGGGGGCTGGAACTGCAGATATGTACCATCATTTATCCAATGTTGGAGCTTCACGCATGTTAGGCAAGCACTCTACCAACTGAGCTACATCCCTAAACCAATATTTGTTATTAATTTGTTCCTGGTATACAGAACTGTACTCAATAGCCCCAACTGTCTTCAAACTTGCAGCGCTCCTGGCTAAGAAAGATTTTCTAAAGTCAGTTTTGTGACACAAGCCTGTAATCCCACCTCTGGGAGACGGAGGCGGGATTGTAGGTTCAAGGTAAACTTGGGCACCACAGCAAGACCCTGTCTCAAAACACTGAAAGAAAAAAACAAATTAACTGCACTAAACTGCTTTTTATAACGTTTAAAGTTGAGCATAATTGACTTCCCTTTCCATCTGCCAGGCTGAAATGTTTTAAGACAAGCCTGTTCTGTGTCCATTCAGCACCCCATGTTCCCCCATTTGCTCCTTGCCAGACTTGAGGACGGGCCTTCTTGACCACTTTGGAAAGCATCCTTTTGTTAAATGTGGTAGCTGAGTTGATTTGTACCATCCACATTAGCTCTGAACAATTGCAGACTTACCTACCCCTCCCTCCCTCCCTCTGCACAGCTTACAGCTGTTACTGCATCCCACATTTGTTCTCACTTTGTTGGCGTCTGTGTCCTGCTTTTGATTCATTGTAAATTTGCCATCTGATATAGTCACCTTTTTTTTTTTTAATTTTTTGACTTGGAGTTTCTAGAGGGCATGAACCAAACGTCCAAACCTCCATGCGGTGTACAAGGTGTCCGATCATCTGACCTCTCCAGAACTTGAATTTTGTCTCTCTGCTCTACACAGAGCTCATTCTAGCATAAGTGATCAGTTCACCATAGTCCCACTGAGGCAGCGCCATCCTCCACAGGTCCCCAAATACAGATCTGATTCCCTCTCCCCTTCAGAGCATTGGAGCATTAGAGCACTCAGCACATTACACCACAGAACACATGCAGGCCTTTCCAACATGGGTCTCACTTGCCTTTCTATCTCCTGTCCCAGCAGCCCTCTCTTCCTTTCTCTCCAGCCCAAGCACAAGTTACTAAGTGCACCTCCATGGGAACTGGGGACATTGCTAACATGATCCTTTGTATGTTCTGGTTGAATCACCACCAGAAATGTATTGTCTGCTGGGTGAATGTTTCTGTGAGTGGACAGTTGATGGATGGGAGCATGGTGTGTCTCCCACTAGACTCCAAGGCTCTGGGGTCAGGCTCAAGTCTATTCTGTGCTGCATCTCTATGATTTCCAAAAACTTCCAGTCAAGGTTGCGCTTCTGCTCCATCTCGCTCTGGAGCCATTCTGGTCATGCGTACTCAAAGAGCCCCAGGGGCACACGTGGATCTCATTCTTTTCAACTGTGTCTCATGATTCTTTCTTCTTCTGTCCTCCCTCCCTCCTCATTCCCCAATTCCCACTCTGGCTGCCCCCTTCTCGTCACCCAACCTCTCTCCAGTCAGAGTCTGCTTCCCTGTGTGTGTGGAAGTACCCTCGGAGACAGAAGCCGTGCAGGGCAATTCCATGAAGCTGCGATGCATCTCCTGCATGAAGAGGGAAGAGGTGGAGGCCACCACTGTGGTGGAGTGGTTCTACAGGCCTGAGGGCGGTAAAGATTTCCTTGTATGTCAGACTGCTGCCTCTGGCCTTTCTTTTGCTGGCCTGTGCTGTTGTATGCCTGGTCCCTAACAGTCTGGGAGATGATGTCCTGACACGCATTCACTTCTCTCCTGAGCACTGACATCTTCTCAACAGATAACTGACAGCCCTATATTAACCCGGGGTTCTTGCAAGGTAGGCCACTTGGCCAGCTGTGAGTAGCCCTGGTTACAAGAAGAAGGTTAAAAGTGGTAAACATATTGAGAGAGCCTTGTGGGGTAGGCACCCTGGTAGACCTCTTACAGGTGTGTTCCTCTTCCACACAGGACTATGAAATGGATTTTATGACTCAGAGAGAACACAGGGTATCTTTCTGTAAAGTAGCACAGGTGAGCTCTTCCAACTTGAACAGTCCCAGTTCAGTAGGAGCAGCTGGCATGACCAAAGCTTGTATCACCTGAGATACCCAGGACAGCTACCTCTGTGGGTAAACTGTTTAGCTAGTTCTTGTCCTACTCTATATCCCAAGTTGCCATGTCCCCAGAAGCATCCCTAAACCTCTCCCTCCCAATGATCTAGATACCAAGGGATTTACCCCTGACAGGACAAGAAGCCTTCCAGATTCTGTGCCAGGGTCAGCATCAGTATCAGTTCTGGTTGGTGTGAGACAGTTGCTCATGGGGTTGTAATGCATTTAAATCACTGTCAATACTTTCACTGACTCTGGAGCCACGTCACCTGCGTTCCATTCTTTTCTCCACCCCATTTAGCTACATGCCCTTAGAATATTCAACCTCTCGATGCTTCCAATTATTTTTTTTTCCTTTTAAGTGGGAATAAGAACAAAAACTTCCTTATGGGGTTGTTACCAAGACTCATGAGCTCTGATTTTTAATGCATTTAAAGTAGTCCTTGAAATATGGTGTTTAGAAAATTGAAGCTCAAGAGAGACATAAGTTATCAAACAAGTTTAGATTTAAATGCACACGCGTGCGTGTGCACACACACACACACACACACACACACACACACACGAGTTTAGATTTGCACACGGTGGAGTGACAGCAGATCCATGGCTCTTTATACAGCTCTACCTTGCTCTCTTGGGTCTCTTTCCACAAGACTTAATGTAGACAACAACATGGTGGAATTGACTTTCACTTGTTCGTTCTTTCCCAAAAGGTGGGTTCATTTCTGATAGTAGGTTCTATGTAGTGTTTGGATCTAGGTTTGCTCCAGTCTGGTGCCAAGGCAAGGACCAGCGACACTTTCTTAAGAGCCTAACTTAAGCCTGAGTCACACACAAGGAAGGTACCACTCAGATCAGTGGCCTACTTCTAGGAAGCCAAGGGTCGTGGCCAGATTTAGCCCACAGGCTTCATGGCTGCCCATCTGCTAATTGCATTTAGTGCTGCAAGCCTGTCCCAAACCAGGTGTTACAACTGAGGGACTAAATTGCAGTTCATGTGTAAGAGGAATATGTGTTTGAACTTCAGTCACTGCCATGGCTAATGAAGACTAGATTAAAAAAAAAAAAAGTCTGTCAGAGAGTATTTGGGAAAGAAGTTGAAAACACCTGACTCTTGTTCTAATCCATCCCAAAGCAAAAGCTCCACGTACATCTATCTGCTGTAAGTTCTCTGTTCACTTCAGCAGTATGGATTCCTGCCTGTGGCCTGGCCAGGCTTCACCACAACCGCAGGAATAGGTGCCAACTCAGAAAGTCAGGCTTTATGCTGAGGGCTGTCAGGTATCTTCCCTGCTAACACAGCTGCCTTGTTGGTCTCTCTGTATCCTGCTCCCTCACTGGCTGCCTCCTACTCACTGTCGTTCTTTGCCCTCTTTCTGCTTCTAACCTTTTGTTTTCTTGTTCCTAGTCTCTTTTTTTGTATCAGCCACCCCCCTTCTCTGCCCTGCTCCTCTTTTATCCTCCAGGGACCTTTTCTGATTATTCTATGATGCTTCTTCCCTCTCCATGTCCACATGTCCAGACATGTTTGCCTCTACCTGCTTCGCTCTGTCTTCACCCTCTCCCATGGCTTCCTCTGTGCCTTTTATCCCGCCCCCATGCTCTGGGTCCTTCGATAACATTGTCCCTTAGTTTTGCCATGCACGGAAACTCCTGCTCTTCCTTCCACCCTGTCCTTACCTGGCTCTCTTGCCACCATCTGCTTCTGCTCCTATCTCTGCAGATCTATGAGTATCGAAATGGCCATCAGGAGGTGGAGAGCCCCTTCCAAGGTCGTCTTCAGTGGAATGGGAGCAAAGACCTGCAGGATGTGTCCATCACTGTGCTCAATGTCACTCTGAATGACTCTGGCCTCTACACATGCAACGTGTCCAGGGAATTTGAATTTGAGGCACACAGGCCTTTTGTGAAGACCACGAGACTAATACCCCTGCGGGTCACTGAAGAGGGTAAGCCTGAGGCCTGTGGTCTCTTTGGGGATGGGGTGAAGGACGCTGGCTTTCCACACGTGTGATCCTTAGAGAACGCGCAGGCCCATGCATGTAGGCTCTGCCTTCCTTGCATGACCCACTCCCTACAACCTTCCTTACCAGAATCCCTCGCTGTGTCTTCCCTCAAAGCAAACAGGCTAAAACAGCCTTTGGGGATGACTTTCCTGGTTCCCTAGAGAAAAAGGGCATCCTCCACAAGGCCTACAGCTAATGACTCAGGCATGCCTTTCTCTCTAACCAGTTCTGAATCCCTAATCTATACCTAGAAGGCATCTCTTCTGCTGTTTCAAGCCACATACATCTCCAAAGAGGTTGCTTTCAAGTTTTAGTGGGACACAAGTCTCCTCAAAGTTTAAATTTTTTTTTTTAAATTACACTGTTTGTGTGTGTGTGTGTCTGCATGAACACACATATATCATGGACATGTATGGTATTCAGAGGACAACTTGTAGGAGTTGGTTCTCCTTCTCCTGTGGGGGTAACAGGATGGAACTCAGTTCATCATGCTTGGCGGCAGGCTCCTTAACTGATGCTCCATCTTGCTGGCCCTTCCCCACCTTTAGGATCTCTACATGTTGTCTGTCCTCATCCAGGAGTGGGAACAAGTTGATAGCTCTCTAGTCATTAATATCTTCAGACTCTGTCAGTTCATTGTTAGCAAGCGGGAAAGACTGTCAAAAACCTAACGTGTATTTCCCCCCTGGTCCAAGTCTAGAGCATGAGGGGACTTCACAAACTGCTTGTGTGCTGCCGTCAGGAAACAAACAACTGTGGTTGGTTCATGGTCCTGGCAAATACTTCCTCCCAGGTCAGAGTGTGAACTCTGCACTTCCTTTTAGGTTTCCTTCCCAGGGCCAAATCACCATGCCACCCTCATCCCCCTCAGCTGGTTACATTTTCAGTAGATTCTTATTGCTGCCCTAATGTACACGCTGGTGAGCAGGCAGTGGAAAGAGAAGTCCCTAAGGAAGGGAGGAAGCGAGGAAAGGTAACCTTTAGGACACTGGCTCATTAAAAACAAAACAAAACAAACAAACAAAAAAAAAACATAATTGTTACAAAATCTAGAAAGTAACAGTTTCTGGGTCTTGAGAGTGAATGATGCTGAGACACTAGCTCAAGTGGACTTCTGAAAGGCTCAGGCCACCTGAAGGAAAACTTGTTGATCCAATTCCATTCTCAGAGTCTGTGTCCCCCTGGTGGGGAAGCAGAGGGGTTGAACAGGAAGCTCTCTGAGGTATAAATCCTTTCCATTACCCTCGTTTATTTATGCATTCTCTCGTCCCTGGGGAAGGGAGTCTGGTGCCATCTCGTGTTTACCACCAGAAATTGTTGGCTGCTGCCTGCTGCCCGACCACAGGCAGGTGCCTTTATGTCTTGGTCCCCTGCTCTCTAGGGCTTTAGCCTCCAGAGATGCTGGGGACAAGGTCAGTGGGAAAGAGTGGCATCACCGAGCTAGCTTGCCTGCTTGGCACCAGAGCAATCCTCAGGAAAGAAGAGAGGGGAAAACAAGCTCACAGCGAGAACAGAGCCGCATAGGTGATGGGGCTGGGCAGGAGTCTAGATAATATTCTATCCATCTGCCCCCACAGCGCCCTTACAGGTTGTGACCTCAGTAGCTTAAGGTCTGGTGTGTGTTCATGACACCCCTCAGACACATGGAGGATGTTCTGAGGAGCGAAGGGCCTGCCTAAAAGCGTGAAGTGGCGTGAGAACTGGGTCCAGCATCCAGATCTCTCCATTATCACGTTATCCCTCTCCACTGCATCTTTGCCTTCTACCACCATCCCCACCCTGAGATGCTTTTCCTTTGCTTTTAGTTTTTGCCTCTGTAACCCCTTGGCAGCCAGCCCACCTGCCTCCCCAACCCCCATATCACTTATAGGTACACATGACAGATATTTGTGTGCTCCACTCCTGGGCCCCCAGGCAATCTGCCTGTTTCTCCTGATCAGCTTTTTCCAGGCTTAGTCTCTCTATCCTCATTCTAAGACAGGAAGCTGTGGCCCCTTCTCCTACAGGTGACAGAAATATGCAATGTCCTTCCTATTAGTACCCGGAGCTATTGTACCAAAATTGAGAAACCATGCTTTAAGCAAGCCTATCACAATTTGCCTGGCCATATCAAGCCCAGAAGAAGACATGTGAGGGATATTTTCATGTTCATATGTTTCCAGCTTCACCCATGACCTTCAGCTCCAGCAGGAGGAGAAAGAAAGCTGAATGTCTAAGTATCTAAAAATTAGTTAGTAAGCCCATACTTTAAAATATATATTCTCTTATAGTCAGTAGAAAAGCAGCATAGCACAATTCTACCTGGAAGTGATTTACTGGCTGGATAAAACAATGCTACATGAGATTCTAAGAGAAGTTTTCCCTGGAAGGGCTTTCAGCAGCATCTAGGGTGATTCTCAGGAGGCTGAAAAGCAGGGCAGGGTTCCAGGACAGAGGCAGCTGTGGGAGGCACATACAGTGAAAGAAGTGTGAGAAGATGCAAGGGAATCGAGAACACCAGTACATGAGAGGTTACAGCTAGCCAAACAGAAAGGAAGGAGAAAGGATGGAGTGAAAATGGCCGAACATATCATGTCACCAGAGATGGCTTTATCCTGGAGTGGAGGGAACACTGAAAGATTTTTAAAGAGGGAAATGGCAGGATCCATATGTGTTTCAGAAGTAGAACTGAGGAAGTCCCTGTAAGTTTACTGAACCCTCCAGGACTCATTCCTGCTGAGGTTTGGCACAACCTGGAAGGCCCTCATTTCCCCTTCCAGATGCATGGAAAACATGCTTCTACCACTGGATGGGCTAATGGTATTCCTAAATGGTCCTTCTCTCTGGGGAACCGCCTCTACTATCTACAGCTCAGAGGTGGCTCAACTAAGGCATGTTCCTTAGATCTGTGTGGAGTTTCACACCTGGTCAGGCAGTGGGACTGTTTTGATGCTGTGTTTACCTGTTGTGTAGTGCTGGAAGTGTAATCCAGGTGCCTTGTAAGTGTGCTATCCCTAAGTTCACCACGGCTAACGTAATGATACCCTCAAGTACACTGAGTAATGTTACATTCACAACAGTCCAGGGTAGTTTGAATTATTGCCCTCATTTTACAAATTAAGAAACTGAGACTCAAAAGAAATGAGAATTTACACAGTAGGCAGCAAAACTCAGATGCAATTGATGTATATGTGTGTGTGTGTGTGTGTGTGTGTGTGTGTGTGTACTCATACATGTATTCTGGGTCCAGCATTCCTTCTTACACTTGTCATTCCCCTCCTCCTTATGTCCAGAAAAAGTTGAAAAGTCAAATGAGAAAGCTGACAGGGAGCCAGGCTGTGTAGATTCCTTTGATATCCTCACAAGTTCCTCCAGACTCAGTGCTTATTTGAGCTATATGTAAAAACAGGCTTTGGTCTGAAGAGATGGCTCAGCAGTTAGGAACACTGGCTGTTCTTCCAGAGGTCATGAGTTCAATTCCCAGCAACCACACAGTGGCTCACAACCACGTATACTGAGATCTGATGGCCCTCTTCTATCATGCAGGCGCATAGGCAAATGGAGCACTCATATACATAAATAAATCTTTAAAATAATAAGCTGGTTTCACATATCTATGAGCCGAGTGACATCTCTGGGTCTGTGGGACACGTGGACTCTGAATGTCATTCTCCTCCTCGCAGAGGGAGAAGACTTCACCTCCGTGGTCTCGGAAATCATGATGTATATCCTCCTGGTCTTCCTCACCTTGTGGCTGTTCATCGAGATGATCTACTGCTACCGAAAGGTCTCCAAGGCCGAAGAGGCAGCCCAGGAAA
Organism: Meriones unguiculatus; assembly: GCF_030254825.1. Lineage (NCBI taxonomy): Eukaryota > Metazoa > Chordata > Mammalia > Rodentia > Muridae > Meriones > Meriones unguiculatus. Next base: position 176,031,014 of record NC_083349.1, read on the forward strand.
ATGCGTAAGTCCACTGATGTGTAAGTAATAGCAGCTCACACACTCAGCATGTGTGTGCTCCCAGGGGCAAGGTGTTAAGCAAGTCATATACCTTGTCCGCTTAACAATCTATAAAGGACACATATTACAGGTGAAATAAAAAGTCATCCTGGAAGAGTTTCTGTAAAGCTGTTGTTAGCAGCAGACAGTCTTAGTTACTATTGCTATGGAGGAAAAATTTTTAAAAAAAGCAATTGGGGGCAAGAGATCATCTGTTTTGAGGTGCTGCTGGGTAGCGCCTCTCAGAGGACATAGAGGAACTTCTTGCTGGCTTGCTCCTCATGGCTTACTCAGGACTGCCTACCCAGGGACCCACATTGAGCTGGACCAGCCCATGTCAATCATCAGTCAAGAAAATACCCCACAGACTTGCCCACAAGTCAGTCTGGTGGGGGCATTTTTCTCAGTTGAGGTTCCATTTCCTAGTTTGTGTTAAATTGACAAAATAGCCAGCACAGAGACAAATTAAGATTTGAATTTAGGCCAGCTGTCTCTCGGCCTGCATCTTAAACCACTGTGGAACAGACCAGAGGCTGCCAAAGCAACCCCATGAAGTTATATATTATCATAACAAGTTCATAGATGTTGCGTTGAGGCTGGCTCACAGCAGACAAGTAGCCACACTGCTGAGTAGAATAGAGAAGCTGGGAATTGAACCCAGGCCTTCTGTTTTTAACACCTGTCCTCTTTGTGACATATTTGACTGTTCTCTGTCCGCATCCTGGAGCATATCTACCTTGTCAGTGTCTGTTATTAGCTAAAGAGCACCACAAAACATGCTCTTTCTTTTAAAGCTTCGTAGCAATCAAATACCTCAAAGCATTTAATCCCAGCACCCAGGGAGGCAGAGGCAGGTGCTCTGTGAGTTCCAGGCCAGCTTGGTTTGCAAAGTGAGTGCAGGACAGCCAAGGCTACCCAGAGAAACCTTGCCTTGCAATAAATAAATAGATAGATAGATAGATAGATAGATAGATAGATAGATAGATAGATAAAGAACAAACCAATAAACCTCTCAACCAGGGGATCTAATCCCCTAGTATTTGGCCTCTACCTCCCCCACTTTCCTATCACTCAAGATTGAGTACATGTGGGAAGTTCTAGAGTCTGTAAGGACAAAGGGGCTGAAAAACCTAATGGCCTGTTTTTTGGAAAAAGAAAAAAAGAGGCTATGTGAAAAAAATGCACAGATGTCCAGTGACACGGCTCAGGCAATACTTAGGAGGCCTAAGCCATTATTGCCTAGAATTTTTGGATAAAATTTAAAAATAACTCATGATCTCGGAGAAATAAAAATTACAACCAATTATGTTTAAAGGCAGTACTCAGTGAACACTGAGGCCTGGACATGCTGTGGCTCCAGCTGGGCCACAATGGGAACTAAGACCTCCAGAAGAGCCAGGATCCCCAGAGGTCAACAAAAGGTAGACAAGACAACAACCAGCTCTGAGAAAAGCCAAGGAACTCATCTACACTGGCCTGACTCCAACAAGAATCAGAAAAGAGTCTTAGAAATCAGTAACCACAAGCTTCCTGTTCGGGATTTCAATGGATATTATCCATATGATAAAGGAAACTTAAGATGAGAAATTCTACTCAAAGCTACAGAAATAAGAAAAAAAAATTCCAAAGGGACTCTCTCTCTCTCTGTCAAGGCCTCACAAGATTCTTCCAGCCTAACTGCAGCTAGGTCTGCATTCATAATCTCATCCCAACCTAGAACTAGCCAGAAGAAAGCATTCTAGCACAGCAAGAGATGTTAAACACAGCAGGGTTAAGTCCCAGGAGACTGACTCAAAAAGTATAAAAGCAAAGTATAGACAATAAGCTTGTTTAAAATAGTTAAAACAGGGCTAGGATGTGGCTCTGGAGGAGGGCTTATATCTCACCTCTGAGAGGCCTTGGGGTCAATTCCCAGCACCAGATAAAAATAAACAAAATAAAATACTTGGGGTGTGTGTAGGGGAAACAGGGCCAAAGAGCAAAGCAAATTGCTAAGAAAGGACAATCAGAGTTTATAGAAAACAAAACAAAACAAAAAAAATTCTGGAAAAATTCAACTGCTCAATGGATTAGTTCAATAGAAGATTAGGTATTGCTGACCAGAAGATATATTTGAAAAAGTTGCATAAAATATGGGACAGGAAAAAGAAAGGTGAAATGCAGTAAAGAAACAGGAAAGGGGAAATGAGATGATCCATTTTGGAGGACGGAGAGACAGGGAGAGTGAATTAACTGCACTCAGGAGTAGGGGGTGGACAGAAAGAAAAAACTTCCCTAAAGGAGCATAATGTTCGTGGTCCTCTGTTTAGGATCACTCATCCTAAGAGGTTTTTTGTTGTTGTTGTTGTTTCACTTTATAACATGAAAGCAATATGTGTTCAGTGGTTATTACTTCAGAGGTTGGATTGTTGATGTCCTCCCAGAATAGAAATACAGTTTGTTCTCTTCTGATGCTGATCAAAAAAGTATAAATCAAAGATGAAAAAAAAAAAAGATAATTTTTGCCACACTATACGTAAAACATCATTTGTTCATCATAAAAAGCTATAGAAAAACTTATTAACAATAGATTGGAACAAATTTCCCAAATATGAAATGGTAAAAAAAAAAATCAAATTTTTCAGAAGAAAGAAAAACAAGAAAATAAGTCATGAGATTATAGAAGTAGGAAACAAGATAGCTTAGAAACATGGAAATGCTCAACTTCACCGGTAGCTGGGCAGAAGGGTCAGACACTGCTGGTGGAGGTGTTCGTATGCAAGTACGGGAGGGGTATTACTCCACCCGCTGAGAGGCTAGTTGTAGATTTGTCTTTGGAATCCCAACCAGGAGATACAGAGCTGTTCTACGCGCGGCCTTGTCCCTAGGTCACATGCCTTCTTGTTTCCTACCCACTCAGCAATGACTACTGCTGCCTCTTTCCCCCTCCCATGCCCACTGCAGGTCTGACTACCTTGCTATCCCTTCAGAGAACAAGGAGAACTCTGTGGTACCCGTGGAGGAATAATGTGATGTGATTTGAGGTGACGTACAGGGATTTGGGAGGGTGAGGTGAATGTGGATGGCATGTCATACAGTGCTGTTTGGCAGCCACAGTTGAAGTGACTTTTAAATTTGGTCTTCTCTACTCTTCATAGCAGTCCCACCCTCCGGGTACTTTAAGTTAATGGTCAAGTCACAATGCCTTCCATTATGTCAAACCTTTCAGAAGCTGAATTACTTTGATCTGAATGTTGGGCAGCCCAATCCTATTGCTCATAACAAAGGCATACTAATTCTATCCTTCCCTCTTTGGTCTGTATGTATTTGGGAAGGGCTGTGCTGGACATTCTCAGTGAGTTCTTCTGTTGTTGGTAGGTGATCTGAGCACTGAGAGACTGGATATCCTCAGTTCAGTGATGTCAGCTGCATCAGGAAGTGCCCCAGGAGTCCCAAAGCACCCATCTTTCTGTTCGTCTTTCACCCAACCAACTGTGAGATTTCTACCTGACTTCCCAACTCTGTCAGAACTCTACACATCTTGACCTTGCCTGAACTGAAGAGCCAACATCTCTACAAGGACTAAACCTCATCCTGTCCTTGCTTTCAACCAAGCAGCTCCCAGTTTAACTACAGTTGTCCCCTTACGCTCCAAATAACTTTAAATACTGGAGAGTAATATTCCCTCTGCCCTAACTGTCTGCAATTGGGTTGTTCTTCACTGCTTTAACAGGATAGCTGTATACCAGAAGGAAGCCCTGGTTAGTTGGTGTGAAAGCCAAAGCATGCCGTGCACTTTGATTCATTGAAGTCAAGTTTTTGTAAGTCCATGGACCTGCTTCTCAGAGCACCAGAAAGCAGCATGCCCCTAGAGTTTCCGTGTGCACTTGGGATGCTTTCTGGAGCTCATTGTTTTGGGGCTACATCTCCATAATCCCAAAGGCCTGGAGCAAACCCAAACTTCCAATAAGTCAAGGAATGATCCAGGACAATTTTAGTACATCTTGAAATGGATACAACATACTCCTGATATTGAAAACATGGATGACTGTCCTTTCTGGATTGAAATTCCTCCGTTCTTCTTTTTTCAATGTCTATGGATCAGTATTATTCCTCATTTTACAGGAGGCAGCTGAGACTCACACAGGACTGAATGGGACATGTAGGGGATTAAACTGGACTAGAGATGAGATTGCCATGCTGCCAACCTCACGATCTCTGTGATGAAAGATGTTTTTGAAGACTCTGATATTCAGTTTGGCTACAGCCATGCCACTTGCCCAGCAGAGGCTAACTATGATAGACTCCAGGAACTGGAAACCAGGCAAGAAAACACAGATGGCATGAGATAGACCTGCAGAATTTCACATAAAGATTTGTGAATTTGAAGCATCCTCCAGAAGAGACAGAACCTGAGAGCAACATCTATATGAAAAAAAAAATGGTTTTAGTCTGAGATGGATGATGAACGAAGTGACAGAAATGGGTGTGTAGCTTCTAATTACCTCACCTGTATATCTGTAATGTTTGGGTATCTGGTGTTTGAAGAGCCCCACTCCCACCTCCAGGAAACATAGGAACAGTGAGAACATGTTTAGTCAATATCTCATTTTAATGATTGTTCTAAGTGCAATATTCTTTAGCCCCTATAGACAGCAAGGGCAAAAGGCCTTATGGTGTATAAAAAGATGAAAGTGAGATTCAATAAGAGAAATGTCCACAGATCTGGGAGATCTGTAAAAGAGACCATTCTCTGCTCCCACTGGGCTTTGTAGGACAAGCTCACTTTTCACCCCTCCCATCACTGGGGCATACTTGAAACAAGACCCTCAACATATATGAAAGAGTCTAATTTTGTTGCAGAAAATTTTGCAATAAATTCAAGACCCTTCTTCTCATCAGTTAATTTTCCACCCCATACTTCTGAAATAAAAGAGCTAACAGACTTTTTTTTTTTTTTACAACTAGGAAAATAGACTTGAATTAATGCCACAGGCTAGTTGTTGGCAGCAAACCTTTCTGTGAAAGGCAGTCATTTGAAAGGCAGTCATTTCCTCCATCATACTTTCTGCTTGACCATGCATCTAATTCGTGACTAGGTAGTACGTGTAACTGCCTTTCCTGTTCCTAAAAAGAATTTCAACCTGTATACCAGAATTCTGAGTGTTTATAATGAAGCTGAATGATCCCAATCATGTGTCCCTTACAAGACAGTTCCTCTTCTCTGTTCCCTTTTTCTAAAATCTCAGTTCTTCTCGTTCTTGGTTCCTTCATTACACCTATAGAGCTTGAAAGGCATTTTGACTCTGATTCTTTCGTCTCTCCTCTACAAGTGCTCCAGTGATATGAATGCTATTAATATTCAGTGTTACAATGAAGAAACGGGGGTCCTCTGACATAAAAAAGCTTTACCAAATCACCAGGTCACAGAGCCTGCTGTACTCAGAGAGCTAGAATCCTGGTCTTCCCACTCCATCTCACTTCGCTTCCCAGTTTTACCACTTAACCAGCTTTCTTCCCTCGCCCTCCACGCCTCATCTTTTTTCCCCTTGCTCCTGTCCAGCTCTTTTCTTCACTGTCCCCTAAGCTTCTTATTCTTCAGCTTCTTTACCCTTTCCTTCTTTGTGGATGCTAGACACATGCTTTGGGAGTCCATCCCACTCTATTTTTGTCTAGTTTGTAAGTACGTGGTTTATCCAGAATCACAATTGAACTTCCTTATGGAAGATCATGGTCATAGCCTACAAGGTGCGGCACTCACCAGCTTACTTAAAATGTTCACCATTTCCATTTCTTCCCATATTTTGACTTAGAGTCCCAGACTAGACGTGTGCAGCTCTGGAGCATTTTCTGGTGTGCTATTCCTGACTAAAGGGCTTAGAAGAGTTCTCAAGGGCTATAATCATTTAGAAACCCCATCGTTTGTCTTGGTGCTGGGTATTTCCCATGGCTGATCCTCAATAATTTACCGAAGGTCAAACTAGGCTAAGTCTGGTTTTCCCTTTCTTACTGCTTAACAGCTGTGACCTTGGTTACTCAACTCAGTTGGTCAAGAACGCATCTTGCCCTGTTGACTTTTCCTGTCAGCTAGGTCTTGTATCAAGCCCTAATCCCTAAGTGGAAATACTCAGTGCTTGTTTCTATCTCAAGCTTCACCTTCAGTCTGTTTATGCATTGCTCTTTGGTTTCCCCACCCTCAAATAGCTGCACATACAAGCATTCTTTTGAGTTCCTTGGTACACTCTAGACATCAAACTAGAGTTACAAGTAAAAATGGAAGTTTTCAGAGCAAGATTATGCTAAGCAAGACAGCAGTGAGGTGAAGAAAAGGAGACAGGGCTCAGGCAATAGCTCAGTGGGTCAAGTGCTTGCCACACAAACATGAGAGCCTGAGTGTGATCTCCAGAATCCACAGGGGCAGCCAGGCATTGCAACACACACTGGTAATCCCAGGGTGAGGAGGCAGAGACAGGAAGATCTGTGGGCCTCGGGGCTTCACTAACCAGGTCACCTGGCCTAGATGTCTTGGCAAGCTCCAGGTGAGTGTGAGACCCCATCTCAACAAACAAAATCCCAACAAGGTGGATGGTGCCTTAGGAATGACACCTAAGGTTGACTTCTGGCACACAAGATCAATATGCATACTACATAAACGTGAACACACAGAGAGACAGAGAGAGAATCCTTCTTCCTCTCATGTCTGTCTTATAAGAAACCCCTAGTTGTGTGGATTCAGTGGCTGAAAATGTATCTAACTGTGACCTCGGTGTGCTTGCTTACCGGGCTCATCATCTACCCACTACACTGTTCAGCACTCTCTCTGTGTCAAGTACCAGATTGGTACCAGGCTCTAAATAGACCCCATGATCTTAGGTCTATACAAGTCTGCATGCGTGTGTGTCTGTGTGTGCATACACTCGGGCACAGGCACGTGATTCCAATAAAAATCTCTGTTCATGTCATGTCTCCGAAGACCACTTGCTCTCGGTTTGCTCTGCTTACAGCTTGTGGCTGCTGCCCACCCTGGCTCCTGCTAGCACACAGTCTGCCCGACTTCTGGCACCCAAGAAACTAACCTCAGAGAATAAACAGTACTCAAAAGTCTAAAACGAAACATGCTAGATGTGGGATCCAGCCTTTCAGTCTTTCCTTTTTCTCCTCTACACAAATACAAAAGAATGCAAGAGAAGCGCTTTCTTGCTCAGCATCACACATTTCCTAACCAGGTGGGGAGATGCTAACTGAAGGGAAGATCTAACGTAATGAAGGCCCAGGTGGCTTCACTGTAGAGAGCATAAGGGCAAAGCTGTCTTTCAGTTATCTAGCCTCCTAAAGGGGCCAAGAGCCTCTAAAGGGGAAAGCATAGCAAGAAACAAGTGAGGATTCAGTACACCACAGTTGTTGTGTATTGGGGGGAGGGGTTGGAGACCCCTGAACCCCTGGTTTTCCCCTGTAACCATGGCTGCCCTGGAACTTGATCTGTACACCAGGCTAACCTCAGAACTCAGAGATCCCCCTGCCTCTCAAGGGCTGGGTGTAACAGCGTGCACCACCACACCTGGCTCTACCGAACTCTTACAACAATGCTGATTAAGACTGAAAATGGGGCTAGAGAGATGGCTTAGTGGTTAAGGGTGTTTGTGGCTCTTCCAGAAGACCCCAGTTTAACTCCCAGTACCCATGTCACTTGGCTCCCAATCACCTGTAACTCCAGCTCCTGCGGATCTGATACCCTTTTAGGCCAATGAAGGCACCTGTACTTACAAGCACACAAACCTGGACATAATACACACAATTAAAAATAAATCTTTTAAAAATATTTACAGATCAAAATTATTGTAGTACAATCTCACTGTAAGAGAGATATTTGCACTTCTTCTCTATAAAAGACATATCCCCGAACACTGATTGAAATGACAAATGTTATTATTGTGTGCTCAGGTGTGACAGTTAAGCCCTCCCCGTCCAGTGTTCTTGAAACATTGAAGAAGGAATAGTTAGACTGGGATCCAGTGGGATCCAGAGGCTGGGGCTGAGTGCTGTGAAATGCTGTCTGGCCCTGATCATGATCATACAGCCATCTATTTGTGACCTGAAGAAGACTGGGCCTTTCATCCCATCATGGATGGTTGAGGCTCATAAGGCCCCTGAGGATCTATTCGGGGGAGAGAGGCATTTTCTTTACGGGTGTAGCCATGAGTAAGCGGCTCATGCTTCAGTAAGCAGCCTCCCCTACCTGTGCTCATACAAGCAACCTAACTAAATCCAGTGAGTTACAAAAAGCAATGAAGGTAGGAGGGACAACAAGCAAAGGTAGAAAGGGGATAAGAGACAGTAATGGGGGTGGGTCTGGTTATGATACAGCGTATACCTGTATGAACTTGTCAAAAATAGGAAATAATGAACAGGAATTAAATAAAAAATAAAAATTCAAATCCCAAGTAAAAAAAAAGTAGCTGTTCCATTTAATTAGGCTGCTTCCCTTCCCAAGATGGAGGCCCACGCGTGGCAAACACGCTGGTATGCACCTGCCCTCAACTTGCTGTGAGCATATCTAGGGATACCAGAAACACTGGCGATGAAGAATGCCGATGGACCAAGCAATAAACACACACACACACACCATTTATTAATTGTAACTCAATACTTTTTTTTTCCTTTAATTCATACTGGACTTCCATGGCTCTAGCTACTTTACATTAAGATTTGGCTGGGTAGCCTTGTGGGTTTCTAGGTACTAGCAATAAGTTTTCAGACCTTGCGCACAGCGCCAGGCGAAGTACAGTTATAGATCCAAGTACAGACGGCCAGACAACTCAACTGCAGCCAACCTGTGTTCTTTCCCGATTGTGGCCCAGTGCAGATGTTGGGTGCTGCTCCCTCTGCCTCACCCGACTCCACCCCATGTCAGGATTATCCAGGGGGCCACTATGGCCTCTGATCCATCCCTCCCCACCTCAGAGTCTAGGTTGAGGGAGGGGGGAGAAAGCACCATGGGTTTGGGAAGATGGTGTGGTCCATGCAGAGAGTGGTCTGGCCCTAGAGTGCAAGGTAGGGAGATGTGGGGTGCCACACATTCTTGTTGGCAAAAGTGACTGTTTTACTGTGCGGTGTCTGCACACAACACAGAAGCCCAGGGCCAACTCCCCAAGACAGCCTGGTGTCCCGCTTGGAGCAAGGGCTGCCATTTTGCTTCTGAGGTGTCGTATTGTATTGAGAGAAGCAAGGAGGACCAGAGGGCAGAGATGACAATGTCCATTAAGCATTCACATGCTGGGAAGATCGTCTGGCATCAGCAAATCTTGGCAGGTAAGTACTTCTCATCGGCAGCCAAGGCTCCAATCCGGGCTCCCAGGCCTGCTGAGGACCTCTCCAAGTCACAAGACCCCTGAGCTGTTGTACGGCACATCAGAACAGGGAGCTGGCTGAGCCCATCACAATGGCTGGAGCAGGAGTGAGGTAACGAGGCTGGGCAGAGAGGTGGGAGAGGGCTCTCTCTACACCATGTGCAAATCCCTGCTTCATACCAGGAATGCAAGGATGCTGAAAGATTGCCTTCCAGAAAACACTCCTCTGAGACCCAAATGCATCTTCTGGAAGAAGACTTGGAGATAGAAGGGAGTGGGACCAGCCTGCTGGAGGATACCGGGGTGGGATGGATGAGGGTCGAGGATGGCAAAGGAAAAATGGGAATGATTGCCCCATAGCTTAGAGATGGGGATGGGGGTTGGGGTGAGGGAGAGAGTCCTGGAGTGGGCAGGCAGAGTCCAGGTGTGTAGGAAGGGCCATCACACACAGCCCTGCCACCTGGGGGAAGAGAGAAGATTGCTATTTCTCCTTGGCCATAGAGAGAAGGGCTGGCTTTGGCTGCCCTGCAGAGCTAAGGAAGTGGGATGGGATGGCACAGAAAAGGACCCTTCTGGGAGCACAAACAGTCCAGAAAGAGTCCCCTTGCCAGTCATTTCCCCAACACCTCATCCGACAGGTACTCTCTGTGATAACAACAGGCCATTCCCAGCATAGGTGAGGGGCTGTGGACGAGCAGAGAAGCCACTTGAGGCAAACTCCTCTTGAGGTTCCCTGATGCTCCCCACTCCTTGATGCCAGTGCCCTAAGGCCAGCCAAGGATTTTAGCAAAAGTTTCATAATTTATCGAAACTGCAACAGGGTTTTGGCCAAGCAAAACAGAAGTTCTAGAACTGGGAATGGCTTCTTCCCATTGTCTCCTCCATCAGTGAGGAGTATGGACAGTAGAAAGGATTCACAGTGCCTGGAGATGGAAGATGAGCTCAGTCCAAAGTGATACTCTTGTCATTAGCCTCTAAGTGGAAACTAATTCCAAACTAAAACTAGGCCAAAAAAGGAAGGAACATTCTGTTGTGCTAACGCTGAAGAAGGCTATCCCTGCCACTGGAAGCCCCTAGCCCTCCTAGCCAAGAACAAAGCAACCTGCCCTGGTAGGACATCTTCCAAGACCGGGAAGTCCTCATCTTGCTAGTCTCTGGCCTAACCTCCAAATCAAGGTCAAATCTAGAGCCCACATTAGAGGTCATTTACTCAGCCCTCTCCCATTAACACTCAGATCCTGAAGCAAGCTCAGTGATGGGGACTTCTCCAAGGCCACAAGACTTTTCAATAACACAGTAGGGACTCAAGCCCAGATCTCTCGACTCGTAGTCCAGTAAAAGCACTCAAATGTCTTGCCACACAAATCCTTACAGAAAGATCGAAGTTTGCTTACATCTACAATAAGTGAATGAAACCTGCCAGCTAGGAGAAGTAACCGCTGCCTGCCAGCTTCCATGGCCTCCTGCAGGCAGCGAACTGCTTGCCAGGCTACTGTCCAGGGAACTTAATTTGGCTGCAAGGGTGAGCTCCCTCCTCTTTCACAGAGTATTAACTAAAGGGAGGAAAGATTTTGTTTGGGGATGAACTGATTTGTTGGTTTCTTCCTGGTTTAAAAGCGTAAGCTAATGCCAAGGACAGAAGGACCTCACAAGAAAGCCATGATTCTTGGAGGCTAGTCTTTACATAGACATATCATCTTGGTTCACCAGAAAGCAGAAGGCCTTCTTGGACAACCTAGGTACTCTCTTCCCCTAAAGGATGCTGAAGGCCAAAGAAAAGCAGCTGTCTGCGGTCAGGGCTGCTTCTGTTACTTTACCTTGTCCCCTCACCCCCAGTGAACACCGTGGACATCATTCCAAAGGATCCATAACTACTTTAACAATTAAACTTAAGTAACTACATACGCAATAAATCTGAGAATTTCCAGTTTTGCTTTCAAAAAATTTCTGGGAATACTTTTGGCTTCTGGCTATTCCAAAGGGAAACTGCCCAACACCCTGTACCAGCTTCCCTTCTTTGACTCGGGGCTCAAGGGCCTTGACTATCACCAGCACCTCTCTCAAAATCCTAGACAACAACCAAATGACAACCAAGCGGTCTTCAGCCCTCGTCCATTCCAGGGAACAAATGAATCCATTTACTCACCCCTGCCTTTCCAGGAGAGTGCTAGCAATGTTAGTTAAGCACTGGAGCCTTCTCCCTCCATCAGAGGATAATCCAGGGATAAATCCCATTTTCTGGTTCTGCCCTTCAAGAAATACTAAGACCTGTTTCTTCCAGGGCACTGCAATATCCATGCCTTGATTTTACTGCCAAAATGGAATGTTCAGGCAACTCTAAGAGGAGAAAGTAACTTTCTCTCTGGAGTAGGTAATCAGCGCCATCTTGCTTCCTTTATACTGATACTGTGGGTAATCCAGGGTTCCTTCTTCACATCAACTGGAAAAGCCCAGGAGAAGCAGCGAGCTTAAAGAAGCTTTCATGCCAACCTGGCAGCAATTCTTTACTACAGTGGGTCTCAAAGAGCTCTGCCTGGGGCTGGCAGGATTCCTTGAGTCATCAGATGGAAGAGCAGTAGATACTGTAAGGGAGGGTGATGAATCTATTGAGAAGGACCCCTTGAGATACAAAACCTGAGTCCTGATGGGCCAACATTTAGAAGGCCCTGGGCTGGTTCAAGTTCCTAATGCCTAATATAGCATCTTCCTTTTATTTCTTGGGGGCGTTTTATCTCACTGGGGCCAGAAACACACACCTGTCAGAACCCCCACTCCCAAACCTGAGAAACTTAAAACTGAGATGACCTTGGCAGAGTCAGGTTCTACTTTGCCTTTTCCTGACCAAATGCATACACCTGTGCCAAATCCTCCCTCCAGTGGCTCATACATTTTCCCTACACATAGTGGCACAGAACTTCCTCTAATGCTAATGCTGATTCCTTACCAAGCGTTAATAATATTAGCCCTCTGAATGGCTTGGCTGCTATCCTCACTACTCACAGAGGATTCTGAGCAAGTCCCGCAATCCATAGATCATTCTCTGTCTCCCAAAGCCTCGATGGACTAGGATACCCTGTCTTATCCTGGACAGCAAACTCACAGCTCAAAGGGAAAAAATTAGAGCCACAGACCTGACTTGTTTATAACCACTAAAAGAGGTTTTTTGTTTTTTGTTTTTTTGTTTTTTAAACAAGGTCAAAAAGGCTCTACCCTGGCTAAGAAACAATGTGCTCTTAGGGCACACAGAAACAATAGAACTTTAGGCACTAAAAAGTGACACTCCCCCCAGATCCAGCCTGGGAGAAGACCAGAGAGAAAAGGAGTGGGGGAGTTAGAAATTCCCAGCCCTTGTGGGGTCCACAACCTACTCAGGTCACAAAAAGGTGTGGGACTGGCTGAGGAGAGTTCCCTTCAGATGCCAGGGCTCAGGAGCCTGTGGCCCCACAGCCCAGACCCACAAACACAGCCTCTGTCACAGTCCTCGCCACCTAGCTTTCAGTGTGGTCCTAACCAATGGCCTCCAGGGGGACTTGGATGGGGCTCCTGCCCTCTCCATCCTTCCTGTTCCCAAGAGAAGGCCTGGGGAAGCACTGGGTGGGGGTGTGGGAAGAACAGGTTATCATTTCTTCTAGAGACAAATCAAAAGGGGGTTAGGGAATGAAGCACCTTAAGCAATGCCCTCTTGAAACGTCTTTGAAGACACAAGGGTCTTCACAGGCATAAACTTTGGCTCAGCCACATTTCCCTTCTAAGGGCCAAGAATGGCCAGCAAGGGAAGGGGTGAGGAACAGAAGATGGGAGGAGGAGGATCAGGGGAGGTTGGTGCTGAGAGGTGGTCCCTGCCCTCCTCAGTTCCTCCACAGTGGAGGGAAAACGCTGCTCTGGCCGGCACAGGGGGCGGGAGTTCCCGCTCCTTCTCCCTGGTACATAGGCATTATCTCTTTTTTAAAATCTGTATATAATATATATTTATATTCTGTATATATATATATATATTTATATATATTTATAAGGTCTATGTACATGTATTGCACAGGCCTCTTGTAGCCACCCCTGGTCCTGCCTTGTCAATGATAGCGGTTCCTCTTCTCGTCGCTTTCAGATGTGTAGTCTCGGGACCTGATACCATTCTGAAGGTTGATAAGCGAGTCCTTCATCTGTAAGACAGTGCTCTCAGTGAGTCTCCGCAAAGCTGCTGCCACCACACCCATCTGTGGCCCGTCCCTAACCATGTCACAGAGCCAACAGAAGCTACAAGAGTTCCCAGGGGCCTCAGTCTAAGGCAAAAAGGGGTCAGCCAGTCCAGCCTTGGGAAATCCCTTGGGCTTGGTTATTTCTGACTCCTTATATCAGCAAATTACAAGCATCTAGTCACTCTAAGGAGCCACCCTGAACTACCATTTACTTGGCCTTCAACTCTAATCCTATATATATATATATATATATATATATGCCTATCTTTCTCCTAACTTGGGATGCTTTTTCCAAATTTTACCCAGTTGGAAAGTCCAGAAACAACACAAACTTTCTAAAGTCACAATCACCCTTTCCTTCAGTGCCAAGCAGATGGAAGGCGGGCTCTTCCATCTGGAAATTAATATTTGGGGGTCATGGGATGAGGTCCAAAAGCAGAGGCTCCACCCAGAGAATCTTCAAATGGTCCATCATATAACAGCTGCTTAAATACTGTCTGAGTAAGCTACCCTGTTATAATGACAGGTGGCATCTCCATCCCTAGGCACTGAGAACTCCTGGTCTCTCTCTTTCTGCCTCATCTTCTCATTTGATTTCTGTTTCTTCTAAACCTACTCATCAGGTAGGAAAAGGGGCCATTTCTGTGCATGTGTAGGTCAGAAGAAAACTTACAGAAGTCTCTCCCTCTATGCAGAAATAAAACTTGGGTTGCCAGGTTTGGTGGCAAGCAACTTTATAAAGAGCCAAACCATCTTACTTGCTCCTCAAAGAATTTTTAACATACTTGTCTTCCCGGAAGACAAGTCATTAATTCAGGATTTCTCTGTGAAAGAGTCTGTCTTTTATCCCTCTGTCTATTAATCTATTTCTTAATTTGTTATTATTTGGGGGAATTACTGTGTTTCTAATACTCCACCGAGGAACAACTTTAAAAAACAAATCACGGGATGGGCCAGAATAATAATAAAAAGTAGGAGAATGTCAGAATGTGGTGAGGAAGACTGTGGCATTTCTCAGTACAGAAGGGAAGGGGCTCAGTCTCCCGAAGATGAGGGACTGTGGGCATCTCACCTGGTCAAGGAGCATCACTGAGGATTTGATGATTTCCCTCCACTTCTGGAGCTCGGTATCATGGTACTTTTGTTGGGATTCTAGTAGCTGGGCCCATTCTGTCTGAGACTGGGGTAACCTGTGGGGTAGAAGAAGGGGTACACAGCAGCTTAAAGTTATGCTTGGTGGCTGTTCTGGGCTCCCAGTCCCCAAAGGACAGAGAGTCACATCAGAGTTCCCTTTTTTCTGCTCAATGTCCCGGGGTCCACACTTTCCTAAAACTTAGGCTGGAAACTCTAAGGACAGATTGGTAGAGATGGCCTGTAGGCTCATCTCAAAGGGGTATCCTTGAGCACAGACAATGGAGCAGTCCCAGACAACTGGGTGGGGGTTAAAGTGGGGACAAAGAGATCAGGCCCCACATTACCTTTCCTGCAGCCTGAGACCCTGCCAGGCAGTGAGGGTCTGTGTGGTGTATTCCAGCATCCACAGCTTGTAAAAGAGCATCATGTTAAGGATGACCAACAGCACCAGACTAGGAGAGAGACAGGAAAAGGCAAGGGCAGTGAGATGGACTCTGGACCAGGGATCTCCCCCACTTACCCATGAGGCCTGCCTGCTGGACCAACCCAAGCATTACAGAGAGGGGTGAGGAAGTTGAAGGGGTATAGTAACTGTTGGAGAAAGAGAAGCAACCTAGTCTACCATGTCAGTGACAGAGCAGGAGAGCCATGGAGAGGGGCAGAAGCAAAGGTATTGAAGGCACTGGAAGGGAAGCCACAGGTACCTGAATCTAGGTGCCTAAGGGAAGGAAGATGGCGTAGGTGGAGGGGGGGAAGCCATGAGGTAAAAGGGAGCAATCATAGAGCTGGTACCTGAAACAGATCCTAATGGGAGCAGGGAAGAAAAATGGGGAGGAGGCAGAGGTTAGAAACAAGAGTGCGGGAAAGGGGGAAATGCACTTCAATGGAGACAGAGAGCAAGTGAACATCTACGAGGAAAAAAAAAAATCATGAGAAGACACAACAGACGAGGCCAGGCAAAGAAGGATGGAGGGAAAGCAGCTGTGGACTCTCAGCTTTCCACAGGTGCTAAATCAAGAGATTTCCCTATCAACCCAAAGTCATGCAACACCTAAAGGGCCAGACTAAAGGAGGACCTGATATGCCTCTAGGTACTAGAACTTCCCTGATGGTACAATGTCTTCTCCTTGCACTCACCACTACCAGAAGTGATCAGAGGTGGAGAGGAGCAAGGATGACAGGGAGCTTAAAGGATGCCAGGAAGTGGAGAGCCAGGGGGCTGGGGAAATTTTCTTCTCTCTGCCTCAGTGGCTGTATAGGCCATTCTGTGACAGAAGCCCATGGGATAGAGGGACAGGCAGGATGGAGAAGACCCAGAGATGGGAAGAACTGGGACCAAGTCGTACTGCAGCACTTAAAATCTTTTTTAGCTTCTTAAGTTTCCCGTCGATCCTGAAACTGTTTTCTCATGAGGGACATTGCACCTACCCTACTGGGATTGTTCTATGGATTGAAAGGAACATAACTATTAGCAGTAGGCCCACCTCAAGAGCTGGTTCTTAACATGAAAGGATTTTGGAAGGACAGGTGCACACAGGAAGAGAGAAGATGGCCATATTGGGAAGGCAAATTATAGTTCAAAAGGGGCCAACAAAGGAAAGAGATCATATGTGATTTAGACTGTGTCTCAGACTGTTCAAAGTCAGTGTGTAAGAGTAATGTCAGAGGTCTTACTTGTTTCTCCAGCACTATGGGTGGAAGTGTCCCTTCATCTGTCAGCTGCAGGTCCCCGGGGCTATTCTAAGTTCTCCATGGAGACATTCAGCTTTTGTGTTGGGTTTCAACGCTATCATCTAACTGTATCCGCACACGCTGAATCATTTGAATGCCCGCCTCTTCAGGGTGTGCGGCATACCACCAAACATTTGGGTTTGTGTTTATAATCCTGGACATAAAAGTAAAGGTCATGTGCTGTCTGAGGAAAGACTCCCTGGTGTGCCAAACTGAGACAAAGAGTTGGGAGGTTGAGTCACCACACTGAGGGAGGATGATAGCAAGAGCCTGCCAGACACACATCAGTTGTGCTGTGTCAGTGTGTTCTAAATGCAGGCTATCGGAACCCCAGCCTGGTCTGCATTGTGTCGAGTCAGAAGGCGTGGCTATCCAAAACTTACAAAGCCACAGAGTTAGCTGATCCCTATGGGCCTTCTCTATTTAGGTAAAACTGAAATGCAGAGAGCACATAAATATGGAACTAACCGAGGTTATAGTCTCTTATTGACCAGTATCCAATACTGCTGTGGTTTTAACAGACACAAATCACATTACACTGGCCTTTTAAGGGAGAGTTTTATAGTTGTCTCTGTTCCTACTGTTGTAATACCATGGTTTCTTGTGCTATCATTTGTTTTCATGATATGCCCTCAAGAAGCAGCAAGAACACTTTTTATGTTTTCCACAGGCTTTTCTCCTGTAAGGAGTCACCAGGGTTGTCTCTGGCTTCTCTTCTGGCATTCTCTGCGTGGGTGGTCTCATTTATACCCATGGCTTCATTCTGTCTTCTAAGGGCCAGGACCATGCCAGCAAAGGCATGTCCTCCTCAGCTAGATAACCTACTGCAACTCAGACCCTTGGATTTCGGCATGTCTTCTCTGACAGATTTCAACTAGACTCTATATTTCTCTTGACACAAGCACCTGTAGTCCCTGAAGGTAACTGGACTTCCTTTGAGACATAACTAAAGGGGTATTGAGCCCTTCTATCTGTGATCTCTCACCACCCTCACCCCCAGTCCTCTCAGATTTCCCTATCAACCCAAAGTCATGCAACACCTAAAGGGCCAGACTAAAGGAGGACCTGATATGCCTCTAGGTACTAGAACTTCCCTGATGGTACAATGTCTTCTCCTTGCACTCACCACTACCAGAAATGATCAGAGGTGGAGAGGAGCAAGGATGACAGGGAGCTTAAAGGATGCCAGGAAGTGGAGAGCCAGGGGGCTGGGGAAATTTTCTTCTCTCTGCCTCAGTGGCTGTATAGGCCATTCTGTGACAGAAGCCCATGGGATAGAGAGAAAGGCAGGATGGAGAAGACCCAGAGATGGGAAGAACTGGGACCAAGTCGTACTGCAGCACTTAAAATCTTTTTTAGCTTCTCAAGTTTCCCGTCGATCCTGAAACTGTTTTCTCATGAGGGACACTGCACCTACCCTACTGGGATTGTTCTATGGATTGAAAGGAACATAACTATTAGCTGGCCCGTCTGATGCAGATCACTCTAAGCACCCACACTGCTATCAGCCGCAATGCTGGTCTGACTGTGCCACTCTAGCTTCTCCTAGAGCATCCTGAGACTGAGGATGTGTCCTCACCACATCTCTCTGAGGTTGCTGCAGGAGGAAGCGTGGAAGGTTGCAGAAGCAAAACTGACCTAGAGGTGGTCTGGTGCCCGGTGCCCAGAAGGTAGAGCCACTTCCACACATGAGGGAATTGGCTGAGCCACTCAACCACCTATGCCATCTACAACTCTCGCAGTTCAACCCCAGCTAAAGGAGTAGGGTGCCAGGCTGCAGGCTAAACCAAGCAGAAAAGCTGTCCTCAGCTGCTCTAAATGCCTCCAGTTCAAACAGAATAGTGTGTCCTGGGCACTGGTGCCAAGGAACACGCACCAGTCAGCTGTGTTCTCCTTAAGCCTTCTTTCCTTTGGCTTCTCATCTCCCTGGCTCAACCTACCGTGTAAGCTATTGAACCTATGGTTTTCTAATGCCGTGCTAATTATAAGTCATCTGGATTGAAAGAAGCATCTGCCCTCCCTGGACTGGAAACATTGATTTTGTCTGGCTACCCTGCCAATGACGACTCTGTGTATGACTCTCATGCTGGGCAGAGAGCAGACACTCAGGAGGGCCTCTTATAAATTAATGGACTCTTACAATGTCCTGAAGCATCTCTATGTCAGTCAGCATTTATCTTGAGGAGGGTTCTGAGCACTCTGCCTGTCTCACCCTGGCACTGAGCTCCTTAAAGCTATAGACACTGCATATACTACCCGCTCCCAAGACTAACATACAGGAAGTGCTGAGTAAGAGATAAACAAACAGAAAACATAGCAAATGATTGAGCAACTAACCCAGCCAAGACTAGAAGACAAAGGAACAAAGAGAAGGGAAGGGTAAAATTAAGGGGGAAAATATGCTTGGGAGATGAGGATGATTCTCCTGAACCAGGCAAGACAAGGAAGGGGTTGGAGCCAGGGATGGAGAAGAACCTGGAGTCTCTTACACACAGCTGATAACCAGCAGCAGCTTGGACACGCTTTGTAGGTGAAACCCATTGGGAGTGTCCTCGGGGATATGCCGTGTCTGCGTGGAACCTGTGGAAGAATAAGCAGGGAGTCATCCTGTTCAAGCCCACGAGTCCACGCACTGCTGACAGGATACTAGCCAACCAAGAGCACCAGGGAACTCTGCATCAAGCTAACAGCGATCACATAATTGCATCGCCATCCTTCCAACATGAGGAGGTAAAGTCTGCAAGGTCACGATTTGGGTCAGATAATTACTGAACAAATGAGAATATGGAGCTAGGTACATAGGATATAAAGATGTGATTGGCTGGTGAAGACAGGCTAGAGGCAGCGGGCTCCCACCCAGCCCTGGCTTTCTAATCAGCTTCATGATGTCAGGCCAGGACATGTAATTCCTCAGTCTACTTAAATGTGACATTAATCACAAATGTTATAGCTAAAACACATAACAATGGAGCGCTCTAGTCGAGGCTGGAGTGGGGAATGCATGGGAAATCGTGGTCTTCTCCAGTACCCACACAACTCTGATGAACTCACATGCATGTGAGTTGCATGGCTTGTAAAACACTGGAACCATCAGTTTCTAGGTCCCTTAGAGAGTCCTAGGGGTCCATGACTGAGAATATACATGAGGACTCAAAGGGAGTGATGAGAAGAGGAAGAAATACAAAAGGAGCCCACAGCCTAGACCGGCAGGCCCTTGGTGGGTCTGTGAGGGACAAGTGCCAAATTCATCTGGATGTGAATCGGGTGCGCATATATGTGCCATGACAGAGCCACGCAGTTCCATCCCATGGTCTCAATCTACATCTACACAACCATTCCCACCTGGAACATACCTGCCACGTGCTTGATCCTGTGGCCCACATCTTCATCAGTGGGTGTGGTGACCGGGCTCATCACCTCTTCCAGGTGAGGTACCCGCAGGTGTGCATGGGGACGCTTCCTTCTCCGTACCGCTGAAGACTTATTGGCCTTCTCCTTGGGGGATTGTCTGTGCATCTCAGCCAGGTAGGTGCTCTCTGTTTTGGTTAGCTCAGTCTCTGTCAGACACAAAAGGGCCATGTCAGAGGCCTGTAACTTCAACTCAGCATGCCATCCACTAGAAGCAGCTTTCTACAAGTGCCATCTTCCCACTATTCCTTCCCTGGGAAGCTGGCCCAGTGGAAAGATGATCCTCAGAGATGCCCAGTGCTAGGTACTTTCAAGGCCAAATATTGCTTAGAGGACCATGATCACAACCTCTGCCCCTCAGAGTATATAATTTATGGCATATATCACACACTTCCTAAACAGATACCCTCAGAGGTTTCTTATAATAAGATGACACAGTGCCAGTATCACCATATCTGAAGTTCGAGAGTAGGCGAAGTCACAGTCCCTCCTTAATGAATTCAAAGCTTACAGACACAGTCTCTTGAGAGACATACACCACAGACACAGGCAGAATTAGGAACCCTATGAAACCAATTTACAGTCTCAGAGAACCCCTTATTCTGCATGTTTTTCAGCTCCTCTCCCCAATGAAAAATGGTAGCCAACAGCTGCACAGGCCAGCAAGGAAAGGTTCCTGGTTAGATGACAAGAGGACTGTGGCACCCACCTAAATGGCGGAAGTAGTCCTCCAGTCCACTCCAGAAGTTCTTCTCGATGAAAGTTTTCACAAACCCCCAGGGCTGTTTTCGATAGCGGAGCTCTGTGGAGACCCTGAGGAACAGGCCATTAAAGACAAGGTCAGCCATCCTTACTGAGAAAAAAGGTTTGGAAGCATAGATAAGAAGTTAGCAGTATGTTGGCATGTTTCTTCTGTCTGGAGTGTATGTGTGGAGTGAGGGTGGGGGTGGGGGAACAGGACATCGGTATATGCTCTGTGGCCTCCCAGCCAATCAAGAGAAAGTTTAGAAACTAAATTCAAACCCCTTTAAATCCAAGTAGGAAGTCTAGAGCCTCATCACTTACAACCTCGAGTGTTACCTCACCCGCCCGGCCTGCACGCTATACCCAAGACTTCATGAAAACTTTGTAAGTGCTCTCTCTCTCCCAATCACTGCCCATTGCTCTTGGAGTGCTATCACACCCTGCACCCCCTCCCATCCCCCACCCGCCAAATGAAACCCATGTCCTCTACCCTCTTCCTTGGTTGGATAAGCATCTATTAATATATTTTTCCCAATGTAATCCCCCCCACACACATCAAGGCAGTGTGTCCTGAGTTTCCACCTTACCAGGGGTGCTACCTTTCTTCCCCGGGGCCTAGTGGGAACATGACCATGCTTGAAGCCTTCTCACACCCCCACCCAACATGTGCTTTCAAGCATAGAGAACAGACTAGCACCTCCTGCGAAGGGTCAGCTGCCATCAGCCATGATGATTTTCAAATGGGTGTGTGTGTGCCGATTTTAAAATTAGGCTACATCCTGCTTTTGATGCCATGGTCTATATTTCTCCCTTCCTCTGAGTGGACACCATCATATCCAGAACTAACTAGTCATCTGACTGTGGGTAGGCTGAGTGCGGAAAGCTGGCTGTATTAGGCCAAGAGTCCTGTTCTCTAGGAGCTCACTGGCCAATGGGAGCAATAGAAAACCCTACCAGGTAGAACGTGGAACCAAGGGCACAGGGCCCTGTTGCTAAAGGCTAAGCTTCTGTATGTACTGGGGCAGTTGTTCTTCTGATAAATGAGGATAACTCCATCTCCTCAGCTTATTCTAAAAAAGCACAACAGATTGTAGTTTAAGTACCTACATGGTTCCATATAAACCATATAAAACCAACCGTAGGAATGGTAAAGACCTTTCAAAGAAGACACAGAGTGTTCAAAGGGGCACAAGGTGGAGAAGAATGGAGTCAGGATGAGAAGGCAAGGAGTCTCCAGAAGGCTCCAGCAAGGACATAAAAGGGACAGTATTCCAGCCCCTTCTCCCAAGGAGCAAATGGGCACTGTGCAGTTTGCATGCCTCTCCCCACTGGCACCCACACAAGCCCTCATGCAGCACACCTGAGTCTACTCTTGTTCCGGGCCACTCGGGTGAGTGTGTAGCGGTTGATGGTGTAGAAGTAGTCATGGTATGGCACATCGTGGGTGAGGACTTCAGCGTCTATCACGTAGCATTCACTCTCCTGACTTGCTTTGTACATGGTCTGTGGGTGGGAAAGCACCATTGATCAAAACTGAGGAGAAGTCAGGTAAAAACAGTGCCTCTCCCAGTGTCCCTGCCCCTGGACCCCTACATGGAGGATGGAAAATGTGACATCACTTGAACTGGCAGCATCTGAGCCAGTTGGCTGCTGCTGCCTCCGGACTAAACCAAGCCTAGATCCCAAGCCCAGCTTTCATCCTTCATGATGTGACAGGATTTCCAAGCACACTCTCACTGTTTCTTCCCTCTCCCCACTCACCTGTGTCTCCCTGACAGTGGCTGTTTTGGGAGCCAGAGGGTTAGTAAGGGTGATAGTATAGAGAATCACTCTGCTCTGGTTCCCATTTTCCTCCTTTTTCCATGGGTGGAAGATGATATCTGAGGGTAGAGAAGAGGTCTAGAATGAGGAGGGGCCAGCACAACTCCACTTGTCTGAATCTCCCTTCCAATGAACTCCTTGCTCCATGCTGACTACTGACAGCTAACCGTCCCCAGGAAGCCAATAGTTTGAAAGCTTGGGGGAGGTGGTGAAGAGGAGGTGGAGTTGGAGCAGAAAGAGGCCCATTGTGTCACTGCCGAAATTCTACAGAGAGCTCCAGAATGCCCATTGTTCCAAGGCTGGGCCAGGAGGTCTTGGGGCCACCTCGCGGGCGTGCAGGCAACATTGGAGTTACTGTGGTAAGAGCACCGGGTCCCCAGGGAGTGTGAGCACTCCGTGGCCTCAAGGTGCCTCTCTTTTCAGAGGGTGCCTACAGCTTTTGCCCCAAGGGGATGATTGGCGTCTCTGCCTGGAAATGTTACATCTGGGCTGTGGGAAAAACTAGAGGAACATAGTGATAATAGAGGTATGAGCCCCGGGGGTGGTGGATAAAAATCCTCACTTGGCCCTTCTGGGCTACTTTATACAGGCAGATGGATAACAGTCTGGGGTTCATATTCCGAACAAGTTCGTGCCAGGAACCCCAAGGCCTAAACATGGCACAGCTGAGTACTCAGGGAGCCAGTGCAGCACACTCAGTGCAGCGGGTACCTCCCAAACAGCTGCCCTGTAGTAGACACAGAGCCCTACAGGGACAAAGAGCTGACAGGGCCTTCTCATTGGGAAGTCTTTGGAGCCTGGTAGACAGCAGGCAGATGAAAACCTGCAGTACTAGGGTCAGAGTAACTGCGAGGATCTCTGCCACCATATAAGGCCAGAAAGAGGAGCCTGTGACCCTGAGGAAAGAATGGAATATGGAAAGAGGTAGGCAGAAAGGAGGAGAAGGAAGAGGTGGAGGAGGAAGAGGAGGAGGAGGAAGGGATGGAGAAAGGGATGGACAGGGGCCGGCCCACAGATCAGACCAGAGAAACGCCGCTGCTCCATGAAGTCCCGAAGGAAGGGTGAGTTGGTGAACAGCAGGTCGTAGAGTTTGTCCACGCTGAAGTTGAAGACTTCGTTCACATATTGTCTTCCACTTAGGTCCTCATAGAAGGCCTGGACCTCTCCTGTATGGAAGAGAAGATGAAGCAGACAGTGTCAGAGGACGACAGGGGGCTGTGGTAGCGTCCCCAGGGCGCCGATAGCTCTGTGGCTAAGGTAGGTGCTACCACCAAGGGAAGGATGGCTGGGCTCATGGGCTCACTGTTAGTGCTTTTGCCCGCATCTCTTCTCTGAGACCTTAGCTGCTTGTTCTGGGAGCCGCTCTGAGGTCCAGAACTTAGATTCTGACTCAGGACAGGAACTTCCTTTCATGCTGCAAAATGGAGCGATGAAGGGATGCTCTGGGCCCACAGTCAGAGGCTCACCTTCATCGTGGGTGTCTGAAGAATCACTGAGCTCGGTAGGGATGTCCTCATTGTCATTGAAGTCCAGCGAAGGGGAGGTCACGGGTGCAATGATCTCAATCTTCTCCCCTATGATGTTGTCAATGGCAAGCTCCTTCTCTAGGGACCCGTCACCCTCCATCACCTCTTCCTCCAGCGGCAAGCCATCAAACTGCAGTGGAGATCGAGAATAACCTACCAAGGTTCCCCACTGTGGGTCAACTCTCTGAAGGAGACTAGCAACCTGGCCTTAAATGTCATCCCATTCTCAGCACAGCTTCTGGGGAGCCGGGCTAAGGTTGGGGACTGGGACTGGGTCTGGGCTGAGGGTAGCAGAAGAGGGAATCCAGAACCAATACTCACTGCCCTTTCTGTGCCATTCAAAGGGCAGACTGGTCTACGGGTGGCACTCCCATTCTAGGTCTTTCATGGAGCTACACTCCCACCACACTGCTATAATGCCAGCCTGCTTATAAACAATGCCCTTTTTCCTAAGCAGCTCCGAGGGCTTCACGGGCATGTTTGGGGCTTCAATCTCCCATTGGCAACAAAAGAGAATCAATTCTCTTCGAAAGCTAATCTCAGAAATAAAAATGAAGGCTAGCATTCAGTGTTTTCATTCTAAGGCTGGTTAGCCTGGCCAAGCGTGAAATAAAAGGTTCCCTTTTTCTAAGAGTCCTTTCCCAAGGAAGCCAGCCCCTTCTTGCTGACATGTGCCCTAACCCCCTTCCTTCAGCAAAATTCTGAATTCTCTGCAACAGTGTTCAGGAAGAGAAAGGTTTTTAAGGACATTTTCATAGCCTCCATAAATTCTAGCACAGTGGGAAAATAAA
The DNA here is from genome assembly GCF_030254825.1 of Meriones unguiculatus. Lineage (NCBI taxonomy): Eukaryota > Metazoa > Chordata > Mammalia > Rodentia > Muridae > Meriones > Meriones unguiculatus. The sequence goes on from NC_083349.1 coordinate 176,055,727, forward strand.
TAGCAAAGGAACTCAACAAATATTCATGACATAGGTGAATAAGCAAGTAACTGTCCTTGTTCCATGTTCATTAATGGTTCCATGTTCATGTGTGATTCAGATTTTAGGCTACACTTTGAGAACACTCAGAACACTTTTCATCTTCTCAACTGTTAAAACAAATCATGCAACTCAGGTGCTGCGAATCTTCCTCTGGACCACTGGGCTACACTGAGAGAGCATGGGTTCCAGGATGTTCCTTAAGTTATGGTGATCACAATGGGACCCCTTCCCACTTCCCTGCTCCCAGTGGGGTTCCTGTGGGGTTAATAAAGCTCAGAGACAATGGTCACTGACGGGGGGCAGAGATTTGTCCAGAGTTCACTGCCCATGCCCATACCGAGACAGGGGCTTCACTGCTTCCTGTAGAGGTCAGCGTGCTGTTGGTGATAGACTTCTTGGGCAGCTGTGGGCTGGCATCCGGCTTGGTCTCTATGCTGCTCTTGGATGAGCTGTCATTCACTTCGTTCTCTTCTACAGGGATCTCCTCACAGTAGCTGGAGAAGACACCATTGCAGGCTAAGTTAGTCTCTAAGGTGGAGAACACCAGCTAACCTAAGAACTCAGGCTTGTCTGTCAACCTGAAACCATGGGCTTGCCTGCCTCTTTTCTTTGTTTATGATCGTACACCAACCAAAAAGCTCCCTCTCCCCGTTGCTTTCCTAGAGCTTCATTCCCATCTTTTTCCACCCCTCCCTATCCAGAAACTTCTACCTGAAAATGTACCTTTTCTAGACAACCCCTTTAGATGTATGTCTACCTAAGCATAACCGTATCTCTTTTTACTCTTTTCTGTTGGATCCCATAACATTCTGATGATCTGAATCTAGCATCTGGGCTTTGAGCAAATATTTCCTTTGTCAGACATCAACCAAGACTGGACTCTGAATACAGTATTCCCTCAGTAATATTGCCCAAATTACAGATCATAGCTGACAAACTTCACTGTACATCCTAAATGAAGGCAGGTGTTGTTCTAGAGACACTTCAGGAGTATCACTGTAGCAATCATCATCCTTACAGTCCTTGCTGGCATTAACATCTGACTTGTACATTTCGTAGCATCTGTATGTATTACAGCTCATGGGAAATCATTATGTTCATCTTAGACATCAGCAAATAGAGTTTGACAGAGCTAATATGACACAAATATTAATGTTGTACCACGTCAAGGTCTAAGAACTGCAACTTCAGTGCTCTTTCCTTGCTTTTATTTCATTAGATTCTCACAGTAACATCTAGTCTCTACACACCTAGCTACTGTCAGTCAACTCCATCTTCCCATCTTTCTAACCCTCCTGCAGCAGTCCAGTGAGAGCCCTCATCCTTCACTTCTTGCTCTTAGATTCTAGCGTACGAGACCCTCCTGCCTTGTTGGATGTCCTTTCAAGATCTTTCTCTGCTTCCCCTTCTTGCTGAGTGCTTTTATGTTTAGCCACTTGGAGGACTGAGGTAACCCCACAGCTATCCACAAGTCACTCAAGTTTATAGCACTAGCCCATACTTCCCCATGAACCCCTAAAGCCATCCTCAGAATCTTACATCATCTCTCCACTTAGAGAGTCCCTGCTCCCTTGACACGGCTTCTCTGACTTCTTCTATAGCCACAGAGCCCTGCTACTGTTCCTTCTACCTAAACCATTGGTTCCCTCCAGTGCTTCCTGCAGGGTGATACTTAAATACCACTTTCCAAATGATGTCCTCTTTGCCATTCTGATCCCCATGTCCTCTGGGAAGCTCACCCAAGGCCACACTCACCCCATCGTGTTGAAGTCATCATCTGGAGGCACATAGTCCTCATCATCACTGGTTAGACCCAGCTCATTCCCGTAGCACTGGTGGACAAAGTGCCAGAGCTCCTTGGGGCATAGGGGCTGCAGGAGATAAGAGCGATATCTCTGATTCTTCCTCCCTCAGGCCCTGTTGTCCCACACAGAAGCACTACGCCAGGCTGGCCCCGATATCGGGAAAGAAGCCCAAGGGCTCTCTTCCCAGATGAATAGAAAGGATGTCTCTAGACAACACCATCCACCTCACAGATCCCAGACAGATGCCAATCCCCTGCCTGAAAATGTAGATTCCAACAGAGCAAAGGACAAGGACCTTCCACACCTGTGCCTTCAACAGAGCTTTGCAGAATGGGATTAACTGGTCCTTTGAGGATGGGAAATACCCTATCTCCTGCTCCTCCTACTGATGCGATCCAGCATTAAGTGAAAGAAACTCATGTTAACCTAGGGCCACAGTTATCTCAACACCCACAGGTACCCTGACTCAGTCTTGCAACACCACAGAAATTAAAGGTCATTCTCCCCAACCCTTTCCTGACAATCTGAATACTTCCTTCTTTGTTCTGAGCGGCAATCAGTTTGTGCACAGTCCTACGTACAGTTTCCAGTGTTTGCTTATGGAGTCATGTCTATCTGTCCTATTTAAAAATACTGTCCTAAAAAAAAAGCTAATTTTCATAGGGTACAACTTCCAGAAAGAAGCAAAGGAATGTCAAAGAAACTAAGACCATGGTGGAGACCAGGAGTGAGTTAGACTGGAAAGAACTGACACCTGTGTATGTGAAAAGAGGATAAAAGTGTAAGCAAAATTGATGCAACTAATAACTAAGAAAAAAATAAAAATTCAAGAATCTTTACAGTAATAGACTCCCTAAATAGTGTGAGAGGTCTGAAAACACACAGTTGAAAGAATGGTTACAGCATTAGGATGGATATTTTGTGTCAGTTTTCCAGTTTCCTCTCTTAGTAGAACAATCTTGAATGATGATTGGGTCCTGGCTCTGGACCAGCAAGTGTTGAGTGACCAGCAAGTGCAAGCTTTCAGTGATGGCTAAGAGAATAATCCCTTCATCTTTTATCTAGACACCCCCTCCTACCTCTAGCATTTGTGGACACCTTTCTTCCTGCCTGGGACACACGTGCTTTCTGTCAAATGCTTATCCTAGACTGATTCACCATTCACTGTCCTTTCCTTGTATTGCTTTCCCTGACCAGTTCTTCCTGGCTCAGCTAGAGTCGACAAAGTCAGGACAAGCATAGTTAGCAGACCCTCACTAGGCAAAATTAATAAGAGCTATTTTGGAAGACACCTAGATGCCAAATGCATGGCTCTGTATCTTATTCAAATATGACAACAGATGTAAACTTAAAAAAAATCAAACTTGGGGCTAAAAATTCAGACCACTATCTCTTACCATTATTAATGTCTAATAAGGGCAGGAGATCTCAGCTTAAAAAGCTACCAAGATTCATAAACAGGGCTCCAGAAGCTCAAATTAGAAGAAACTTCAGAATAAGCATTAATTTATTAGATTTTCTTCAAATAGTAATTAGCCTACCCTAAAGTCAAGGTAAATACATACATTTAATATACTCATGTCAATCACATGGTAACCTAGTTGGAGGCACATATTTTCACACATACACACAGAGATTTTTTTTTCCTTATTTTTTTTTCTAGCCTGGAGAGTCCCCAACATCTGACAGCTTTGAAGTGGGGACACTCTCTGTACCTGGGTTACACTATTCCTTCTGTGTCTCCTTCCAGCCTAACTCAGACACGCCAGCTGTCAGTTGGTGGCTGTCTTAACTGAGTTCTCTTATTTTCTTCATTGGTTATTCTCTGGGACCTCGTGTTTTGTTAACCAAAGCGGAACCTCCCAGGATTAGCAGGTTCTTAGACTCATTTGTGATTGCAGAAATCCTCCAGTTACCTCTGTCAGAGCCAGGTACCCTAAAACTGGATGTTGGGCAATTAGGGATAGTCTATAGACCCAGAAATTGCTACCCATGGCTAATCCTATCCCTGCATCATCTTGGCCTCCCTAGCTGATCCCAGGAGGCCACAGTAAAGGCTCTTGCCCACCCTTCCGCCCCATTTGCCTCCTGACCAGCCCCACTGCTTCTCCATGTGGTCTGACATGACTGGCATGACCGGCATGACCGGCCACGGCGTGCTTCATTTCAGGAGAATGTGTAGCTAGGAGACCTGTTTTCTTCACAACAGTCATTTCCATGGCCTCCTGCTGCATTCCACTTGACCAACCCAATCCCTAGAGAAGTACAAACCTGCAGGACTAACATGCAGGAAGTCACAGGTGCCTTACTCCTGATAGCACTAGGACATGTTCACAAGGGAGCTGGCTCTGCTCAGGACTCGGGTCAAGATTACTAGAGGAAGACTTCCAGAGCCAGGGGCTCCTCTAGAGCTGGCCAATTCCACAATAAAAGCACACTTCCCAACTGGGGCAATATCCAAGTGAGAAGGACATTGTGGGTGAAAGGCCTCCCCAGGCTAAAGGACAGAGCCAATCCCCTCTACCTATCATCTTTTTATCTGTCTTGTCTGTCTGTCTGTCTCTCTATCTGTCCATCCACTAATCTTTTTACTGGAATTAAAGTTTTATTTATATTTTTTCATATATTTTGACCATATCCTTTCTCCCCTCTAACTCTTTCTAGATTCTTCCTATCTCCTTACCTACCTAATTTCATGCACTCCTTTTGTTCTTTCTCTCAAAAATAAAATACCAAAACCAAAACAAACTATATAGACACACACATATACATGTATATACATATACATACATATGCATACACACACATCTATATATAAAAGAATAAAATCAGTAAGACAAAAATATATCAAAACAAAGTCAGAAGCACACACCAATGAATGAGTTTATTTTGTGTTGGCCAGCTACACGTGGGCATGAAGACTGACCTAAAGACTAGTGATGGACCTAGTGACACCCCATTTGAGAAAACTGATTTTCTCTTTCTCAGTTGAAAATAGCTTCGTGGCTAGAGGTGGCTAGAGGAGGCACCTACTTCCCCTTCGGGACTTACCTTTTCCAGGAGAGCATTCTGCCAGAGCCGGAACATCATCATGTATGTTCTATCCCGGGCCCCAAATGAAGTAAAAAAGTGCTAGAGTGGAGCAGAAGGTGCAGAGAAACGTCTGTGAAAGCTTACAACATAGACAACAGAAGCACAATCCTCCTTTTTCTAGTTCAAGATACGCAGTCTCAAATGGTACCGACTGGCAGTTATCCAAAACTATCAGCACACTAAGGCCCTCTATGACCAAGTCTTTCAATATTTTGCCAACTTTCTTCTGCGGTTTTTTTTTTTTTCTTTTTTTAAGTTCTAAATTGTGTCCCCACCAAAATATAAATGTTCTCTACTCACCAACCGGAACTGGACAAGGGGTGAGCTGGGATACAACATAAACAGAAGGAAACAAACCTACTGACTCCGCAACCTTCAGCTAAATCTATACATGCCTATGAAGGCTATCCAATCTAGTCTACAGTCACTGGACTCAAAGTCAGGTATTCTAGCTCGAAGTTCAAAGTTCTAATATGCTAGCCTAACCCCTGCTTAGCCTTCAACCCCTCTTCTCAGCCAGGGAGTACTTTCTAGAACTTGCACCCTGCTTACCGCCTACCACTTCAAACCCATTAGTCTAAAGATTTAGGGTGACTTAAGAGCGGGAATACAGATGTGGGGAGATGGGGAGTGAGAGGTGGGCAGTGCAGAGGCAGAAAGGGCAGAACTTGACACCACTCACCTTTTCTGAATCAGTGCAGACTTGGATGGCATTGGGAATGAGGCGAGCTGTTTTCTCTTTAGTCATGGAGCAGATGTCTTTCAAACGGACTGTCAGCTGGCATCCCCATGGTGACAGAGGATGAGTAACAAGCAAAAGAGGGCATTAGTACAATCAGGCAAGGAGTGTTCGAGTGGCACTAGTAGTTGCCAGACAAGATCAAATCACGATTCTCATACCTCTGGCTCTGGGAGGAACCAATTTAGAGACCACACAGTTTACAACCTACATCACAGAGGTCGTACACTAAGAAACAATCGGGCCTATTTTCCAGCCATGGGCAATTAGACTGTACAATCTGCTACACGGGCAAGGGCCTGACATTTTTGCTACTTAAAAAAACCACAAAATATTGGTGCTGGATGGTCCTATAACATCACCTAAGTAACCTTTCTCCATCTTATTTTAAAAGATGAGGAAACAAAGGCAAAATGAGGAAGAAGACCCCCACTAACTTAAAACTACAATTAATAAAGTGAACCAGAAGAACCCAGGAGTCTGAGTCAGTTCTTCTGAATCCTATAGCCCATGTCCTTTCCACCTTACTGTGCCTCTCTCTGCTGTAACTCATATCAGATAGCTATCTGAATTTGCCAAAGAAAAATAGTTTTTTAAATTGTCCTCCACACCCAAGAGATGGGAAAGAAATACATGATGGAAGAGATGCCATTACTGGGAGTATCCTGCAGTGTTCAGGCATGGCTTTGTGTTAATAGCATAAGGGCAGAGACAGGTGGGGTGGCACATGCCATTAATCCCAGCACTCAGGAGGAAGAGGCAGGCAGATCTCTGAATTTGAAGCCAGCCTGGTCTCTACAAAGCAAGTTCCAGGACATCTAAGGTTACACAAGGATAAAAAAAACAACTCTCCTCTTACCCCCGACCCCCAAATCAAAACAAAACAAAACCAAAAAAACAAAAATACTACAGTATATAAATTCTTGGGGAAAATACAAAGTCAGTAAATGAAGAAAATGAAGGCAACTCGCTCAGTCATGGACAAGATGATGGCCAAAAGGAACAAGTCTGGGCCTTCTTGGTCTCATTAGGGAGACCAAACGCAGGGAAGAAGCCTTGCACGTGCTAGGAAAGCATACTGCCACTGAGCTGTGACACCTGCATCCCACACAATCCCCCACCAAGCCAAGTCCAAGCTCTTTACCAGAGTTTCCCAGCGGAAGATGTTGCTGTAGAAGCAGATCCAATTTTCTGAGAGGTAGAGTCGGCCCTGAAGAAGGATGTCTCTTTGGAGTGCACATGAGTAATCTGTGTAGGAAGCAGGATATGGAAGCTCAGAGGCAGGAGACATTTTCAGCCAACCAGTGAGCATGCCATCCGTTGCCTGTCCAGCACTGGGGGAGTCCAGCCATCTGCTGCTGACTAAGCGTGCAGCCAAGGAAATCTCTGACATCTCATGGTCAGAACACAGAGGAGATCAAGTACAGTACTGCCTGGAGTCGGGATAATGAATGAGTATGACAGCCAATGACTGGCAGGGTTTAAAAAAAAAAAAATTTAAAAGGCCAGGGCTGTTCAATTAATATCCATCTCCTACTGCCATGGTAGCAATTGGTTCTATGGAGCGGCCGTTTGCAGAGGTTAAATATGCCTCTGAACCATTCCTGGGTAGGCTCTCAAGGATGCCACAGGCATGGTGCTGGATCCTAGGATCTGGGACTTAAGACGTCTGAGTTACTCATGTTTATTTGCCCTGTGGCCAGCTCAACCAGCTTGCTTGTGTTGGCTCTCAGCCCCTGGTTAGAAGCAGCCTAAGTGCTCTCTCTCTGCCAGATTTCCTGGTTGGCCCCCTCCCAGGTCACTAGCTCACCAACAATGAGGCGCTCCGTGTCTGGAAGTTGCTTAAAGAGCTTTCTGAAGTCTTCATTTCTCTGCTTGTACGTGGGGCTTAACACCTGCATGACAAGAGATTAGCATGATGTACCCACATACTGTAGGATTAGTGAAGGTGGGTGCAGGGGTTGGGGAGGGAGACATTTGTGTGTTAGAAAGATAAAGAGATGAAGCTCTCTTCCCATAGTCCCTGGCAGGGGCTTTGGCATGAAGAAATAGCATAGAGGATCTGGTCCTGAAAAGCCCTCCATACAGCACTGGCCAGTGAGAAATATGAAGCCGGGGTCCACACATATCCTAAGAAGAGAAAGCTAAGAAGGAAGCCTTCAAGGGTCTTCCAGGGGCCTATGGTGACAGCTATCACTGCCCAGCTTCCTACCAGCTCTACCTCAGCAATTGGAAAGGCCCTGAGGGCAAAGCTAGCTTTCAGCAGAACTTGGAAGAGGATTGAACACTGTGTATCTCTCAAAGTCTGTTATGACTAATACAGTGAGCTAAAGACAGGATTTTTTATTTAAGTCATAAAACATGCCACTAGGAAAAAAAAAAAGTTTCCAAGTGAAAAGTACATCTGGCACACAGGTATGGCACTTCCCTCCCTAACTTATTAAATGATCTACCAAACCAACATACAGTGAGGAAACTGAGGCAAGAGAAAAGTCCCAAGCCCAAGGGCACCCAACTGCTATTGAGTGGCAGACCCCAAGATGAGAACATAGAACAGGGACTTGGGCAGAATAAAGAAACAGATCCCAAAAAAATGTTGTGTATCCCTTGCAGGCTCATTCCCATAGACTAACATAACAAAGCTTCCTCGGACATGCCACCAGCCAGTGAAATAGTTGGGAATTCTATCCTTTCAGAACATACAGTCTTAAAAGCTTTAAAAAAGGGCTGGAGAGATGGCTCAGCAGTTAAGAACACTGGCTGCTCTCTAGAGGACCCAAGTTCAATCCCCAGCGCCCACATGGCAACTTACAACTGTCTGTAACTCCAGTTCAAAAGGATCTGGCACCCTCACACGGACAAACATGCAAGTAAAACATCAACATCAATGCACATAAAAATTTTTTAAAAACTTTTAAAAAATGAATGGAAATTTAAAAACATTAGTTGATCCAGGTGCCTTGAATCCCAGCACTCGGGAGGCAGAGGTAGGCAGATCTCTATGAGTTTGAGGCCATCCCTGCCTCCAAAACCAAACCAAAAAAAAAAAAAAAAAAAAAAAGGGTGGCCGTAGATGAATGACACTCAAAGAGTGCACAACCAGCCAGGCAGTGGTGGTGCACAGCTGGGCTACACAGAGAAACCCTGTCTCGAAAAAACAAAAAACCAAAAACAGCAACAAACCTCCCTCCCCCCCAAAAAAAGCATATACAATCTAGATAGAGCCACACATGAGGACACAGGCATATCTGCATTCCGCCCAGACATGTGCTGACCTACTTACACACACACTAGGCTGCTGACCTCTGCTAGGGACGCATGCCTGAGGGACAGATTGTCCTGCTGGCAGTGACATGTGGTTCCTGGCCTCTTACCCTCTCACCCACTTCCCTGGGAATCCACGGGCATACAGCTGGTGAGGGACCGACCCTTCAACTGTTCATATTTCAACTTTCTATGAAGCTAAGTGACCCACATAGAGACAAAGTCTGGAGACTGATCACGTCTGAACCAAATGCTGCCAGCCTGAGCTACCGCCTGACATTCTGACGAAAGGACAGGAAACATGGAGAAAATCTGAGACAGCAAAAGGTGTGTAAGTTCAGTTTGGATCACTGCTCTAAAAGGGAGAAACTGGAGAAGAGCTGGAAAAAAAAAGAAAAAGAAAAAGAAAAAGAAAAGGAACTTCTCATCAATACCTATAATTTGAATTTCAAGCTTTTGTTTTTGACTTACACTCGTAATATGAGAGGCCCAGCTACCTCCCCCCAAAGTGCCCCATGTTATCAGACAATTTCAAACTTCCCAAATCACCTATGTGTGCTTGAGCCAGGTTCCCAGGCCATCTGGAAGCTAATGTATCCCACGATCTCTTCAGCTAGGAAAGACCTGATACAACAGTCCTCTAAGAATCACCAAATGCTATGCAGATGCACCTCACGCCCCAGCCTCTTACAACAGAATCTGTACCTGGGGAAACCCCTGCTTGGCAACCTTGCTTACTGCTCAAATTCTAATTATCTCTAACTCACCTTCTAGACTGCTGCAGAATGAGTAAGCATCCGAGAGCAAGCACAAGGCCATCACATACACCACCGCACGGGTGGATTTTATTATCCCACTTCATACTTGCACAAAGGGAGGCAGAGGTTAAGCCACTTGCCTGAGGAATGCAGAGATGCAATGGGAATGGAGTGAAAAAGAACTGCCAAAAAGAAACAAATGAAGCTTCCCAAAAGCATCACACTCGTGGGAGGAGACATTCACCTGCTTTGGGGTTCCCACTAGCCTTTCACATCCCTGGATGAGTCTTTACAAAGTTCCTGCATGAGGAGCAGCCTACCAAGTGGCCCCCAATTCTCTTCAGGGGAAACCGGGTACCGGGCATACAGTTACATGATACCAAGTTCCAATTTACATCCATAGCATCCCCTTCCCTGGGCTTCTATCATATTCAATGAGAATTCCAGGACCCACTGAGATGGAGGCATAGAAGTCTAGGTACGATCTTCCAAAAGAGAGCAGGAGTTGATCTTGTGTGCTTAAAGCAGTGGGGAGAAACAGGGGAAGTCTCATTACTCACACTTCTACCTACCTGCCCTTACTCTACTGCCTGCTGCTGTAGACGGTAGGCCGCCCTCTCTTTGTATTAAAAGTACAAAGACAAATTAAGACGGACATGCTAGGCTAGGCTTACAGTCTCACATCTCTTTCGATGCTAAGGAACCTAGGCCTCTACGCTCACTATGTACTCTTCAAACACTCTCTTCCAAAGGTGAAGCATAGCTCACCTCTATAAAACGGTCAAAGAATTCTGGCTCAAGCGTTGTCAAATCTGAGGCTCTCAGCAGGGCCAAGAGGGGCATGAGAGAGTGCATAGAATAGTGACAGGGACACAGAGAATTTGGGTCACACACTCACAGCCGGGATTTTCTCAGATCCGTGCCAGCAGTAGCATTCTGCACCAACAGGTGCATCAGCAAGCCTCTTCAAGTACCACAGCAGAGACTGGCTGTCCAGTTCCAGAAGGAGGCTCCAAAGGACCCCAGATTCTGTCAGAGATTCCATCACCCCCAACAAATGTCCCAGGCCAGGGGCCTCAGGTCCTTAGGCTGATTCTCGGGTTCTCTCAGAATCAAAACAGTGAGTCTTGCCTGATGATCTCTGAACAGAGGGTCTATATAAACCTGGCTGATACCCTTTCCTCTCTCGGAGCTGTGCTCCCAGTTCAAGCTCTCACAAACGAAAAGATGTAAGAGGCATGGTTCTCAGAGGAGCAAGCTGGCTGGCCAGTCTCCCACAGCTGGACTCTGCTTCATACTTCCCTTGTCTTCAGTCTGGGGGGAGTCCAGAGGGGGTGTGGCCAGGCAATACTCCCTGGCTGGTGCAGTCACTCAAGAGTCCGGGAAAAACCAGAAGACACAGATACAGCAGGTACACAACACAGGCTGAGAGTTGCGGAACTTCGGCCCCACGTGAACAGGCGAACTCTGCAGAGCACTGTGACCCACAGCTGGGTCCAGAGGTCTATTCCCACTGGTTACTCACACTCAGAGTGACTCACAAGTGGTTCGGAAGCTCCAGAGAGGCCCATAACAGCCCAGATCCTTAGTCCAGATCTGCCTTCAAAGATTGGCCTGTTCAGTCAATGTACTTTTTATCCACCAGCTAGGCCTGGGCCGCGCTCTGACTCATATCTCTCACCCAAGCAGAGCGGGCCACCACTTCGCTCCAACACAGGGCCTGCTCTCATCCCCACCCCTGCACACACCCCTTTTTCCTCCAGACCGTGCTCCTTTCAGCTGGCCAGCAAATGACTTCTTTGTTAAGAGTCACTGGGGACTGAGGGAGGGAGGCAGGGCTGGTGGGCGGGCAAGGCCAGAGCCCCGCACATGCTTCAAGTTACAGGATCTGGGTGACGGGCCTGGCCAATGTCCTGCAGTAACCCCGGGCCTAGCCTGGCCTCACCAGCAGATGTTTCCTGAAATGGAAAGTTGCTGGCCAGGGCTCTCAGTGGACGAAGAGAAGGGGAGGTGCCAAGGACATCATAGCTCTGGTGAAATATGAAACCTGAGACTGAATAGACCAGGGATTTCTTAAGGGACAGCTCTCCTCGAAGGAACCCATGAATTCGGCAACTTCTCTGATGGCAACAGCAGCAAACATGGGAATCTGCCATGTGCTGGTCACAGAGAAGATAGACAGGTGGGCTTGAAGAAGATGGGGTCTGTCTAAGGTGCTTTTCCCAAAGACTGTGCCCCAGCTTCCATGTAAGGACACACAGGACCAAAGCCAAGTATATTTGCAAGCAGCTGATCAGACCTTGAGGACAAAATAGCAAGAGCAGACCTTCTGGGCCCTGGTTAGAAGGAAGGAGACAAGAGAAAGAGAAAGCCACCCAACCATCAAGGCAGAAAGGGTTCTAGACCAGTGGTTCTAACCTGTGGGTCATGACTCCTTTGGAAGCCGAATGACCCTTTCAAAGGGGTCATGTATCAGATAACTTGCATATCAGATATGTACGTTACATATCATAACAGTGGCAAAATTCTAGCTATGTATGAAACAGCAACAAAAATAATTTTATGGTTGGGGGTCACCACAACTCGGGGAACTGTATTAAAGGGCCACAGCATTAAGAAGGTTGAGAAACAGTGATGTAGGCAGAGAGATAGAAAAAGGATGCACAGCATTGGGACTGGAAGGGTGTGGACTCCAAGATCCTTGAAAGAATTGAGGTAGCTCCCTTGTGTTACCTAGACCGCCTACTCTATGAGGAAGGTCTTAGGGTGGTGCATCATGGGTAATGGTGCTTTGTCTTATAAGCCATAGTAATTTCCTAGGCTTAAACTTTGGCATAATGCAGATTCTTGGGTCTCAGGCTCAGAGACCCCAATAACCATGAACATGACAGCCATTGGTGGGGTGAATAGAGGGGAAAGAATCTTTGATCAAGGTGTCTTCTAACACCCTTCCCATCTTGAAGGACACCTGCCTTCATCCTTCCCAAAGTAGACCCCACTCCATTGGATGCCATCTGCCCTAGGAGCAATCCATCCTTTAGTTTAATCTTCCCTGGCACTTAGTATTTCATTATGTTGTGTAAAAATTATTTACCACATGTATTCCCTATCTTCCTATACCATCATATCACACATACATACTCAAGAGCACATACACACATGCACATACAACACACCACACCACACACACACACACACACACACACACACGCACATGTACACGCACGCGCACACACACGCACACACGCACATGTACACGCCCACACACACATGCACATACATCTCCCTACTTTTGAAAGGCTGGCTTCTTGGAGCCTAGTCCCGGTCCTGACTCTATCATAAGATCAAGTCCTCTTTGTTGAGTGTCTCAGCAGTCCTCAAATTTTGTGATGGGTGGATGCAATAATTCTGTTTCCAGGGCAATCACAATAATACCTCTTTTCAGGTCCATGCCACACCCAAGATATAGGCAGTATAGATAGTTAGTTAGTATAGATAGTTAAGTGCCAGGAGGCTCCAGGCACTTAACAGGAATTCCCTGGAAACATTGATATCTAGGCCATAGACACAGGACAGTTGGGATGGTGACTATCTGGACAAGACAGGGACAGTCTACACCCAGCTAGATAATGCCATAGAAGATGAGTCTCAGTCTGCATTAGCCTCTGTCTCCTCCACCCCCTCACCAAGGGCAAGTCAGGGCAGGGCAGGGCCAGAACCCCAGGAGCCGGAATTGGCTCTTTGCTAAACATTAACTCTATAGCAAACACTGGGCGCTGGGACCAACTGGTACCCTTTCCAGGTTCAGCAGGAAGGAGGAGGTGAAAGAACCCAGGGTGGGGGAAATGGATTCTGGTTCAGCATTGACCTCACCTAAGAAGAAACCAGTTAAAATCCACAAAGGAAATCCTGGTGCTCCAGCCAAATCCGGTAGGCAGAAGCCAGATGTGGGTGGGACGGGGAGATGAGGGAAAGCGACTAAACATGAGGTGGACATGGGTGCAAGCAGACTAGTGGGGAAAGGGTAGGGTAGGGGGCAGGAGTCTCAGGGTATCATCTGGAAGAGAGACTACTGGAAAGAGTGAAATTTGGGGTTGATTGCCATGAGATAGCAGTCAGGAAGATTCCTCAAAGTCACAGATAAAAATCATAGTTGGGAGACAGACGGACATAGAGGAAGAGACAGTCCTTGCAGGAAACACCAGGTACTGGGTGTGTAATCTCTTCTGCCTCAGCACCTGCCATTCTATTCCCACAAAGCTTTGTCTTACTGTTCTCAAACTGATGCCAGGTAGACTCGCCCTGGATTGGCACCCATCCTCCTTGCCTTCCTTAAAGCCAGCCTTCCTAACAGCGGACAACATCAGACAATGTGAGTGCTGTCTCTCGCAGCTGCCCTATTCTAGGCTCTGTCCCTAAGTCGTTAGGGAAACACTAACAAACCCAGAATGAGGCATAAGTCAGGAGGGTCTATCTGCCCACCTGGAGCTCAGCAAGACCTATGCCTGCTGGGACCATGAAGGGTCACATTTAAAAGGTAGATGGCATCCTTCAAGATTTAATCTGACCATCTTTATCTCTGCCTACAGATCCAAAGCCCTGTCCCCTGACCCCTTAACCTCCTGATCACTGTAGCTGCACCTTTGTACTCCCAGCCTAGAGGCCCTGCTGAATAAAATGAGCTGGTCAGCTATGGGGATGAAGGGCAAGAAGGGCCCCAGGACAGCTGCACAAGACAGAGTCTTCATACTCCACCCTGACACTGATGCTGACCCTCAACAGGCTTTCCCTGAGTCAGTGGGGCCACTTCCCTTCTCATGACTCACTCCTCAGGTCAGGTTCATCTTTTATTTTGCAGACAATTTCCCCTTAGCTAGTCATCAGACAGTGAGTTGCTTTTCTCCTACAGACCGGTGGTGATGGTTGAAGCTAGCTTCCTGTTAAATTACACCCAGACCCCTTCAACAAGTCTCGGGTACTCCTATAGTCATCAGCACTCTACAGAGCTCTGACTCTAGCCTGCCCCCAGTGTAAGGGATTATAAAGTTTGCATCTATCTAAAGGTTTCCTAGTGCTAAGTATAGAACCTGAGGCATCATAGCTGATGAGCTGACTCTAGCAGGGGGAAAGAGATCAGAAAGAGGGCTGTCCACAGCTGCAGGAACGGGATACCAGAATCCTCTGTGAAGTTCAGATTCCAGCCAGTCAGCAGAGAGCAATGGAGATGAAAGGCAGGTTGAAGCAAAAGCAGGTCAAAACAACAAGGGTAGACGGAAAGCTTCCCAAAGGACGTTGTATGGACTTCGAGGGGGGTAGTGCTGAGGGAAGGATCAATTGAGGTTTCCCTGATGGTATACCTGAATACAAGTTCATAAGACATAGACACAGCACTCAGAGAAGGTACTTAGAGAGCCAGCGTCCAGCAGGTGCTACAAAACCCTACCCAACAGGTGGCTCTTGGAGAACCAAGTCATAGATTTCAGTTCCAGCCAACGCAATGGGGCCGATGTCCAGGGTAAATGCACTGGCAGAGTCAGAGGGAACCCAAGGGAAATTTCTGTGGTGTCAAACTGACAGCAACTGGATAACAACACTGATATCAGGCTCTTGAAAACCGAATGAGGACATCTCTCTCAACAGAAAAGGTAGGAGGATCCCATTCAAACAGCCTGCTTGGGTACTATAGCCACATTGCCTTTCCACTACAGCAGTTACTGATCAACTTCTCCAGGAGCTAACCTTTGTGTGAGATATACAGGAAGAAGTGAAACCATTGGCTATTGACTATACGACTCCCATGCACACCTCTTAGCACCTGCAGCTATGGCAACTGGAAACTGTTTCTGGTTTCTCCTATGTCTACCTGCCATTTCTATTTCCTCCTCTACTTTCGTTCCTTTTTGCTTCCTGCACC
Organism: Meriones unguiculatus; assembly: GCF_030254825.1. NCBI lineage: Eukaryota > Metazoa > Chordata > Mammalia > Rodentia > Muridae > Meriones > Meriones unguiculatus. Next base: position 176,071,342 of record NC_083349.1, read on the forward strand.
AACGTTGAGTCTAGACTCTACTGTGCACATATAGCAGGACCAGTAAGAGGGCAGGCAGCAGCCAGAGCAGGCAGAAAGGAATGTACTGGTGGTCATCCTGGAGGACTTATAAAGGTCTGTCAAGTTCAACAGCAGACAGATGCCTCCTCCCATCCCCCAGCCAGGAGGCCATACCCGTCATCATACTGAGTACTCAGATGTTGGAGTACTCAGTTTCAGAGTCAGGCTGAGTGAGATGGAAGAGGTGGAGGGGCGGGGAGTCTTAAACCATGTAGCAATCAGGAAGGAGGAGAAAGCCAGCCAGGTGACTGGAAACCAGAGAATAGGGAAGAGCATGAACGGGGAAGAGGAGAAAGGTGGGTGAGGGACAGAGAGCAGGGAGCAGAGAACAGCACGAGGAATGGGAAAGCAAGGCGAACAGAAGCAGGCCTACTAAAAGCCTTTCAAGAAGAGAGAGGGGGGACAATAAGAGCAATAGTCACCGCAGAGACAGGATTTACATGTTCACGTTTTTATGCTTTAATTGCCCAAAAGCACTGTGGCCATGTGTTCTCTGTTTCCCTCGAGTGACACTAATTCGTGCAATGTGACTCAAAAGGAGGTTGGAGGATGCTGGGGTGTTTGCAACAGTTGGGCCAGGACAGCTCCCAGGGAGACAGAAAGCTCCTCCCTCCAAGATCTGAGCTGCCATCAGCCTGAGGCCAGAAGAATCTTCGTCTGAGTCAAGAAGGAACAGGCAAGAGGAGGAGGTAGAGTTCAGCTTCTCTCCCACCCACTGTCATCTCAATCCTCAATGTCCTCATGTCAACACAGGCCACTTGGGGTGTGGTCAGTGGGGCTGTGGGTAATAGATTGACAAAAAGCACCTGGAATGGGTAGGCACAGAGTGGCTTGTGTGGAAGCCAGAGTGTTAGCTGACGTGTGTCTAACTTGAAGGATCTACTTAATACCACATTGGAACACATTAGCCCAGAGGGATGATTTGGGCCCACAGGCCCACATTAAATACAAGTTTCAGCTGGGTGTGGTAGCACACGCCTTTAATCCCAGCACTCAGGTAGACAGAGGCAGGCGGATTGCTGGATTAATGGTCTACAAAGGGAATCCATTACAGGCAAGACTACACAGAGAAACCCTGTCTGGAAAAATTGAAAGAAAGAAAGAGAAAGAAAGACAGACAGATAAACAAGCCTAGCCTTGAGCCATTCCTCTGCTTTCTCCAACCCTGTCATCCCACCATCCTGATAGCTTCTCCAAGCCCCAGCTCCCACTGAAGCAGAACTAGGCACAAGAGGGGGAGAGCGGGGATGGGGAGGGGTGGAGGAGTGGTATTCTCAACACATACAGGCATTTAGCAGGAGACACAAGGGTATGAAGGCAGGCCACAGTGTACATCAGCTCTTCCACTGAGCAGTCCCCCTGAAGGTGCAGAACATGTGGCCAGGGCAGGCTGAAGGATTTTAGCAGGCTGCTCTTCCAGGGAAGAGGTCAAGGTCTCGTGACCTTGTCTACGTGACAAGGAGAATAGAGCCTTTGCACCCACTGCTTACTCCACAAGCATTTTCAGGGTCCAGAGCTGGATGAATGGCCGCTAAGGGTGACCTAAGAAAAGACTTGTGGCTTTCGGACAAGAAGGCGGCCAAGCCTTTGCTAGGAGCATGCTCTGGAGGACACTGGATGCCTGTGACACATTCCACACACAGCACAGTCTCTCTCCGCTCCAGTTCCCCAAGATGTCTTGGTTAGTGATGCCACCTTTAGCCCTAAGTACACCCCGTGGCTCCCCCAGCCTCAGAATTGTGCCTGGCCTTGAAACAGTCACTCCTCTCTGGCTGCAACCTGACCTCATATAGGACACTAGATGAGATGCATCATTTCTTCCAATCCCCAAATCAAATCCTCCTCCACAGGACTTCTCCATCCTGCCTTAGAGGAGAACTGCCATATCTGTGCTGGGGCAAGAAGAGGCTGACAGAGGCAAAAAATCAGAGGACCCAAACTGTACTTGACACTTCTCCCCCCCAACACACCCATTTTACTATTACCCAACAAGAAAGGAAACGGAAATACTTACGTTGTACCAACTCTGGCTTTTCTGAAAAGACAAAATAAAAGAGAGAATAAAATTAGTTGGGGAAGAGAGGTTGGAAGTGGCCAGAGCATTCCTTCCCCCCTGGGGTGAAGGTAACACAGACAGCAGAGGATGGGCAGGGGGAAGGAACCCAAATGCAGCTGAATGCTTCCCATGTTGATGCTCAGAAGGATCCTCCTTTCACAAGACAGCTCCAGAAAGGAGGCCCGGGAGCAGTCCATGCTGGAAGCCCCACCACAGCTGGGGCGGTTGGAGATGCAGGCAGTGGCAACACCAGCTAGCGCTCAACCAGAAGGGAGTCAGAGCCCCATCGCCAGGACCTACTGATGGGGCTGTGGGATGTGCGCTAGGCATCCAAAGCCTAGTCCCCAAGTGGGTTTTGACTAGAAGCAAAGTATTGATGAAGCCCAGCGCAGCCTCCTGCTCCAGGTCAGCTTCCCTGGCAAAGGCAGGGCACCATATTTTGATGGAAGTAGAAGAACAGACTATCTAAAGTCACACTGTGCTAGCAGGTGAGTAAATTTCCTTCTCTCACAACTGCCTGACCTCCTAACAGCTAACAAACGGTTGGGGTTCGGCAGGGGAACAGAGCTGAATCGTGTCATTTCTAAAGGCTTCTTCCGACCCATGGTGTTATATATAACTCGGTATTCAGAAGACCACCTTCTGTGCCAGCTCTACAGGGGAGGAATTCTCATTCTGATCTCCCCACAGGGTCTGAAACTTTCTAATAAAAGAAGGGGAAAAGCTAGATTGCATCTTGTCTGTTTACAACCTCTATTTATGAGCATTCTGTCAAACTTTACCAACAAGTCAAAGCTTCAATGAGATACCAGAGGTATGGAGCCTATATATAGTCAGCAACCTAGAGCTTGTGTTAAAGGGCCAACTCATAAATGCAGAATTGGGTAGCCATTGTGTCAGGTGGTAAGCTCTGTGTGTGTATGTCAGGGTGGAGGTGACTATGAGCCAGGATTCTATAAATGACCACAATGATGACCTGATGGTCATGTGATCTCCTGCCCCTCACCAAGTTTTTTCTTTCGGCCAGAAGTCAGCCCGACACCTTGACCCTCTGTTCTGACACAGTCATCAGGGTGTCCAGAGATAGGTAGTGGAAGGGGCAGAGGCATGGATATGCATTTCCCTCACACACATTTCACTAGCCAGCCTGCTGCCAGAGCATCAGGTAGCAAGGCAGTCACTCGGGTCCCCTCTGCTAGGAACTCTCTGTGCTCATTCCTCAAAACGCTGTCACTGTGGACTCATCTAGAAAGCATATATATATATTTTTTTTTTTTTTTCAATCCAGAAGTTGAAGGGCAAGCCCACATACCTAAGGCTATTTCATCACTGCCACCTTGTAGGAGAGAATTCTAGACCCGAACATCCCCATCTAAGAAGTTCAGCTAAGGTTATGTAACCCTGGAAGAGGATGGGTGGAGCAAGAAAGTTACACCTAACTGGATTGTCATTTCTATAGATCTTTTTGGGTGTTTTACAGTGACAACTAACTGTAGGACTTCAAGGAACTGGGCTATGGAGATGCTATCCACAGTTTTCCTGTGCTGCTTTAACCCTGTCCCAGGCTAGTCACCTGCTTCAAAGCTGAAGAATCTCTCTCAACTTCACCCAAGACCTTCATTTTTTGGAACTTTTGTATCCAACCCCAGGAGGAAAGGGTTTGTGATCCTCAGACATGGCACCTGCCCTTGCCTCACATACCCAGAAGCAGACCCTCCCTTCCTACACACTGGCATCAAGATGCTAGTCCCTTAAGAAGCTACTTGAAACAAACAGCTTCAGGGTCCCAAGAGCTTCAGGTAGGAACGTCTGTCCCATCTCTGATAGCCCTGTGATGCTTTTATGTCTACATTTGTTATCTTAAAAGTGAGGGTAGAGCTGAGTTCAATGGGACACACCTGTAATCCCAGCACTCTGGGAGGCAGAGGCAGGTGGGTCTCTGTGGGTTGGAGGCCAGACTACAAAGTGAGTCCAGGGACAGCCAAGGCTACACAGAGAAACCCTGTCTCGAAAAACAAAAGCAAGCAAACAAACAAAAAAAGCAAGAGTATAAGAAGTGATATCTAAGAATTAAAATAAATGAGAAACGCACCCTCTAGAGTAAGGACTTTGGAGGGTCTGCCCTACACAGCCCTACACAGTTCCTTCTCTGACAGCGCCGAGGATGCCTAAGGGACACATGCTCACATCTCCAGTGAGATCCACATTAACCCTCAAGACTACCCAGCAGGAAGGCCTTCCTAACCTTTGACCTGCCTCTTGGAGAAGAATCACATCCTCAAGACTCCACATTCCTGGCCTGAAGGAAGGCTAGATGGCAAGAAGGGGCAGAACTAGGGAGGCCAAGTTCTAAGAGCAAAGGCAGAGCTCAGGGAGGCGGGACTGGAACTCAAGGTGGAGGACATGGAGAACTTGTTTTGGGTTTCTTTGGCTTTTTCTACAAGGAATCAGACAAACAAGGGCTACATGGAATGCAAAGCTCCCAGAAACATACCCAAACTACCTTATAGCAGTTTCCTGCCCTCGTGTCTAACTAAAAGGATCCCCCAGAACAAAGGCTCCAGGAGTCTGGAAGGCGGGCTGAGGTTGGGGGTGAGCGGAGAATGGGGCCAGGAGCTCTACATTAAGCACAAATTGGAGGAGGGCAAAAAACAATGTCTTACTTTGATCAGATTAAGTCTGTCATACTGAAAAGAAAACCACAAAAAAAAATTAGAATTCAAACAAACCAACTAACAAACAAAAAGGTGAAAGGTCACAGGAGCACCAGTGTCACAGCACCGGGCATTGCCAAGCACCAACGAGGAGCTAAGCAGCAAGGCAGATGCCAAGGACTGGGTGGCCATGTCTACTCAGCAGGCCTACAAAGGGCAGAGAGTGCCGCTCTAGAGCTGGTAGGAGCAAGAAAGCATGCCCTGGCTCCCTCTAGTGGTCACAGGCCTAAGTATAGCCGGACTGTGACCCAAACCCAGGGGTTTCTGGGAGTCAAAGTCAGTCCAGAGGTCCTGTAGCTCCCTGCTCTGAGCAGAAGCAAGAATCAACTTCAACGACTGAGAATATGATGGGAAAGGTGAAGCCTTGATGATTTCCTGTCCTAATCCTCTATCTAACAAATGAAGAAATGGAGGCCAGAAAGGCAGAGAGAGACACTGTGAAGAGGAGATATCTTGCTGCCTGCTTGAAGAACAGACAAGGTGGCCTCTTAGCAGGAGGTGGTCAGGGGTGGCCCAGCTCTGATTGCAGCAAGGATGGCTCTAGCTAACAAATCCTTTGTATAGCTACATCTGGCCATCTTGAAAGGATGCTCCCTGGGGAAGCAGCTTTAAAAGCTTTGGCCCTACCCCTGAGTGTCTTGTAGTCTAAGAGCTGGACCTGCATTGACCCCTCTTCCCATGGCAGCTTTGGTGGTCATCTTCTGCAGTCAGTGTATTTTGCATATGCACGCTGCAGCTGACCGCTGTTGCTTCCCAAGGCACTTGTGCAATGTGGCCCTTCTCACGTAAGCCGTCAGTAAGCATTGCTCCCTGAATGAATACCTTGCTAGGCTTGGAGGAAAGAGCTGCACACCTCACCTCAGGACTGGAAAGACTAAAGACTCGGAGCAGATGTGGAGAGAAGGAATAACCCGCTGGATGCCCACATCCAGCTGGATCCTTCCTCTCCCAGATGAGTCTCAAGCCATCTGGTAGCACACATTCCAACTAAGGCAGAAGAGGGGTGAGCACTCTGGCACAGTGACAAAAGGTCTTATACAACTCCCGTCCCCAGATATCAGGCGTGCCTGAACCTGCCCAGCCTCCTCTGCCCACAGAGCACTCCCGCTGGCTTCCTTGCTCCGGGCTGTCCCCCAGTGGCGATAGCCACTTAAAACCCTGAGAGCCACATGACTTTGCGTCTGAAGGGCATGGTAGCCAGGCTCGGCAGCGGGGCTCCGTGTTCTCCCATCAGGAATGAACAGTGCTCAGCCTTCCTCTCTGAGGGCATCCACAGACACTGTTGGAAGTTGTCTCTCGGGGCTTCCAACCCACACTCCTTCCCCACAATTGATTTCCTGGGCCCTACTGCCTTAGGACCAATTGTTGACCACTTATTCACTCCCACTTCCCCTCAGACCTCAGAGATTCCAGGGCCCTGGCTAGAAGTACATTTCCCTCCTGCCATCATCTCTCCTGAGGCTGGTGGGTATTGTCACCTTCATCAGCCTCCAGGTGCTGGCACTACACCCTCTTTGATCAAAACCCAGAGTTCTAAGCATACCACAAATGAGTACCAGTGTGGTGCAAGCAAGTAGTAAAGGGCGCCCTGGCAAAGTAGCTCTCGGGGGTGGGGTGGAGGGAAAGACAAATGAGGCAGACCTCCCCTTCTCCTGCCGGGCTCTCATCACTTCTGCCAGGGCAGCCGAAGTTTCCCCTTCCAGGGGCCACAGTTAACAACGGTGTGACTGAGTGGAGGCCCCACACCCACCTGAGTGGAAGTGCCCACTGCAGGACTCTGCTTTTAGAAAGTGCCACACAAGGAGGGAAACACATTCCCACTACTGGTGGTGTCTGAGAAGCAGGCAGACATGGGGTGGGGCGGGGGGGGCCGCGGTGCGGGGGTAGGGAGCAGAGTCTGTTCTCTGACATCGGGTGCGGTGGGAGTGGTCCCTCAGTGACTTCCAAGCCAGCCTGCCAAGGGATGGGGGTGGTGGGGAACGGTGGGGTCGGCCCTTCTGGGAAAGGGACCAAGCAGGACATATGGGCAGAACTGGCAGGGGTTTAGGGAGGGATGCTGAGCACCACAGACAATCCATTACTAGAGGGGGGAGATTAAAAGACAGAGACAAAAGATGGCTTACTTTTGAGAGGCGCTTGTGAGACTAAGACCATGCATGCAAAGAAGGTGTTTGGGAAACAGTGGGGAGAAGAGGAAGAACAAGAAATCAAAAGACAAATTAAAGTGGGAAACCAGCTCCCAAGCCTCCCTGGGGTGGGTGGGTGGGGATCCCCTTTCTCAAGCCCCATGAGTCTGGTGGTTTGGGAGCAACTGAGTAGAGATGGCTCTTGATTGCCAGGGACCTGGGGATGGGAGGAGAACTCTCGGGAACCATAACCATGTGAGGCCTCTGTGCTAATCCCTGGACCAGGAGCCTGGGTGCCCAGGTGCACAGGTGCAGTGAGGACAGGCTTGAGAGGGGTGGGAAAGCCCTGTGACTAGCCTCTCTGCGAGATGAGTAGGAAACAGGTTGGTACAAAGGTAAAGCAGGATGATGGCCAAGGAGCTTAAAAATAGCTTGCTTCCATGTATGTGGACCTATCTGCATTGCCCCCGTGGCACGCTGGTATTGGCTACCCAGAGGCTATTTAAGCTGTGGGCTGGCTTTCCCCGGGGTCCGAGGATTGTTCAATATTCCTGAATAAACTGCATTGAAAAAAAAAAAAAAAAAAAAAATAGCCCTCCAGAAGGTTCCCTGAAGCCTCTCTTCCTGGCTATACAGTTGCCCCAAATAATGTTCCTTTACTGGTTCAAGGGGCCAAATTTAATGTAGGATTAAAAACGTGACCCCTCCTGATCCCCCAAAGCTCCTGGATCCTACAGAGGGATGGGTTGTGGGGTGGAGAAGGGGCGTGTGACTCGGGACCCTACCTGACTGCTTAGACGGGAATCTATTCAACTAGGGTTTCCCCTGCCAGCCCTGACCTGACCTGACCACACCACAGAGACACGGAGCTTTTCAGTTCCATGAATAACCCCGTTCCTTTCTCCAGCTAGCTAAGGAGGGCTGCGGGGGTCTCCAGCATGCTCTGCTCACCTTGGAATTTTTACCACCACTCCGACCAGACTGTGAGGAGCAACTGCGCTGCACACCCTGCTCCGGGGTGGAGGGGGACTTGTCCGAGGAGTGATCTGAGCCCTTCTCCACCATGGCGTCTCCGTCCTGGTTCTGTGGCGTTGGCGAGCGGGACCGCTTCCGGAGGATGGGGGAGCAGGCCGGCGTGCTGCGGTTGGAGTTACTGGCAGTGCTGCAGGGGCAGATGGAGAGGGGGAATGAGGTGGAGAGGGAGGAGGAAGGAAGGAAGGCTGTCAGTGATGGCAGGCCAGAGACCCATGCAAAGGAGCCAACTCAGGCAACAGGCTGAGTAAGAAGAAAACCCAGCTAGGGACTTGCTGCACTGTAATGCTGCTGCTGGCCAGCTGGGAGCAGTAGTGCCAGTGTAAAAAGGGAAATAGGAGCAAGCAGTTAAGTATTTAAATATTCACCCACCCATCCAAGAATCAACCCATCCAATCCTGTTTGAGCTTTTACTGTATGCAGAAAGTTATTAGGGGAAATAATTTAGACCCTGAAAGAAATCATTTGGCAATCAGTCAATGCCACCAGTTCATTTCACACATACACTACATTGCGTTTCAACACTTTTGTTCGTAATGATAATCCAACTTTTCAAAGCATTCACATTATTTCATGGAAACATCTTCTAAAATATATCACGTTATGTTATTTTGCACATGTGTGTGGGGGCATGCATTCGCCATGGGCGTGCCTGTGGAGGTCAGAAGGCAACTTGACAGAGTCTGTTCCCTCCTTCCACAATGTGAGTCCTTGGAGTAAGCTCTTTTGTCTACTGAGCCATCTCACTAGTCCACACACCATGTGTCTTAAGACATTCAGCCAAGCAAGTAATGCCAAGTGCCACTATCCTAGGGTTTAAAAATGAAGACAAATGCCTGGCAGAGAGAAGTAGTGATCAAAGGCAAGACTCAGGATTTGCTTCAGAAGTACCAATCATACCACCCTAGTAAGTGACACTGCTGTACCACTGGAAGCAAAGGCTTATTCTCATCCCCTCTCCCACCCAAATTCATCTCTAAAAATCTCCTTGAACTTTGTACAGCACCAAATCCAATTACACCTAGGCATGTGATCTGTTAGTACAGTAAGAACTGAAACTTAGCTTGTGTTTTCAATAGAGTAGAAGAGGTGAAGAGAATAAAGAAGAGGAAAAAGTGAATTCATTCTATTATGTTTTGAGAAAACAGGGGAAGAAAACAGATGGGCAGAAGGAAAGAATACTCAGGAAGAAGCAGGGGAAATGGGAAGGAAAAGCCTGTGAGATTACAAAGCCACACAGCAAGGTGACAGGAGGGGGCAGGGCCTGCCTACCTGCTCAGTAGCCAGACTGGCTAACCCAGGAAAGTATCTTGGGTAAACTACATGCTGGTCTTGCCTCAGGAAGTAGAGGGCAGGATGGAGGACACTGACATTTGCATGAAGATCTAGCTGTAACCTCAGATGGTCCGCTGGTGACATTTGCAACGATTACGCCCTAACACCTGGCCAAACTCAGTAGAGAGGAGAGAGTTCACAGGCCCATCCGCCATCATTGTAGAGAGGAGGAAGTGGAGCACGGAACAGTATGGAACCCTCCCAGAGAAACACGAATGTAGCCAGAAGGCACAAGATTTTGTTCCATCTGAAAATATATGAGTTGACTTAAAATCTTGTCTGCCAATGACTTGAAGAAGCCCAAAAGCTCTCTCTCAGAAGAGGATGTCCAGCCCCTCCCTCCGTGTAACAACATCCTTTTTTTCCTCTGACTTTTAAACCACACTATAAACCTTAGGGAGCAAAAGCTATATTTCTTTTCTTCGACTCAAGAGGCTGAGCCAAGGCTGATGGAAGCAGACACCCCAGTCCTCTGGGAGAGCTTGGGGATGGGAGGACGCTCACCTATCCAAGGGAAGCCTCCTTTTCCTTGAGACAGTTCCAGCCTGTGACCAAGTATTCAAGAGCAATCTTCCTACCCACTCATCCCCAATTTAAAAAAAAAAGAACATCTGTCCATCACAAACACAAAATGACCTTTCCCACCTTCCTGAAATAAAGGCCATTTTCATACAGTCTAATTCTAGAGTGTCTAGACTTAGGAGTGTAAGTGGAGGATAATTCAAGTCAAGAGCAGGCAAAACAAACAAGCAAATCAGAAGGTATAAGATACAATACATAAAGCAACACGAGTAGAGTGAGTGAGATGGCACAGTTCTTTCTACCAAGATAGTGCAGGGCCCACACGGTAGAAGGAGAGAACTGCACTCCCTACTGTATTCTGACCTCCACATATGACCGCTACTACATGTGTGTGCACATGCCATAGCACACATGTAAAGATTAGAGAACAGCTTTCCAGAGTTAGTTCTCTTTTTCCACCATGTGGATCCCAGGGATCAAGCTGAAATCTTTAAGCTTGGTGGCAGGCACCTTTACCTACTGAATCATCTGTCTGCTCCATTGGATCTTCTCAGGTTACCCAAACTAGAATTTAGTTCTTTTCCAAATGTGATCTTCACCACTGTGGCCACTACTGATTCTTTGACTTCAGCTTGTCATTGGCAAGTCTCCTCTGCCACAGGATCCACACTTGCTAATCTGGCCTAACAATACTGTGCCAAGTAAATATTTCTTCCAGATAAATGTCCCCTGAGAGCCTCAGCTCCCAAACATCTAGCCATCTTTCTCCCAGACCTCTGCCCATTCCTTGCCTTTCTCCAAAGGCACCATCATTGCTCAGAAGTGGTATCCCTTCTGTGCCACCCACCGCATCCTATGCATTCTGTTTTTCTAAGGCTCTATCCCATTCTTCCCTTCCTGTCCTATCCCAGGTTCTCAAGGTGTCTTGCCTGGACTTTTCCAATAGTCTTAGCTATGATTTGAGTGGTTTCTTAAAAACAAAAACAACAAACAAGCAAAAACACCCAGAATACTAAGAGGTCATTGACCTCTTCTATGCTTGGCCTCCACGCCAATCTTGTGTACAAGAAGAAATCTCTACAACCAAAGCTCTGCCTTGGCAGAGTCATTTCTAGCCTTTCTGCATTCCTAAACCTATTAAAAGATCAGCCATTGTCCTGTAGATTTGGACATGCTGCTAAGTAAATAAAGCCAGTTTCTATGCATTTTGTAGAGCAGCTTACCTTTCAAACTCTGTTGTGTGCCCTTAACCTGATCCTACCAGCAGTATTCATAGAATTACAGTTAACTAGTTACATTTGGGGGTGGGAGTCAAAGGAACCTTACATGCCCAGTATGTAGGAGACAATAGACAAGATCCTTGACCTGAATTCAGGAAGGGTCCTTGGCCTGTGAGAAACAGGAGACCAAGTACCTGACCACCAAGGTGATGTGACTCTGTATGTGGTACTATCATTCCAGAAGTATTTATTGGCCACCTGGTACAATGTCAAACATTCACGTTAACATAGGTGAATAAAAAACGATCCTTGTGCTTAGTACATTTATAATGAGGCAGAGCTAGACATGACCTCTAATTAGAATGAAAGCTGGTGTGATCTAAGAAAGTAGAATGAAGAGGGAAAAGGAAGAGAGGAGGGAGAGAGAGAGTGAGATGGAGAGAGAAAGAGAGAAAGCTTTCCTCAAAGAATTAGGTTCAGAAAAATGTGTTTAGCCAAGCAAAAACCATGAAGTCAAAGAAGCCAAGGGAGGACAGAAAGAAAAAAAGGAGAAAGAAAAAAGCAGCAGGAATAAAATGAAGGTCTTAAACAGCATGGAACATGCAGAGAGTGACAAGAAGCTGCTCCAGAGAGTCCTATAATCATCCCATCTCCCTAATAATAGGTCCACTAAGACCCCTGCTGACCAGGAAGATACCCACTCATCCCTACCTCTCCTATGTGTAAGACCGGCAACAAAGACTATTTCACTCCTGTCCCAGTAACCTCGCTGACAAAAAAACATGTCCTTAAGCCCGACCACAGTATCTCACGCTAGGTGTGGTCATAGCCTACTTCCTGGACTCGGGTTAGGCTGATGTCCTTGAGCAATAGGGAAATGCAGCAGGAGGACAAAGGTTTTCTTTCTATAAAGTGACTGTCTTCGCGAGCTCCCCAACCTGCACCTCACGTACCCTGGCAACTGCACCACTTTTCTTGGCTTTCCTTCCCCATCCTTATTCCTAGTGAGGTCCTGCAGGCACAGGCAGACCTTGTCCGAGTGCCAGCTCCCTGGTCAGCCACCCGTGCATTTCTCAGAACCCTGAGCAGAACACAATGGTCAGCTGGTGTTCCTTCTTCAAGTTTATTTGTTTGTCATTATGAAAGATTGTTTCCGCCCCAGATACTGCAAAATACGTACCTGCCGCTCTGGATGCCCTGTGCCTCCACCTGCTTGGACTGCAGCCTCTGTCTCTGCAATCCTGTGGTCCCACAAGCACCACCGCTCTAGCTCATTTTCGATGAGATTCCCAAAGCCAGCCCTGAAGTGCCCTTAACGAACAAGTGCATAGCTACAACCCTCTCTGTGCCAAGGGGCACTGGGAACTTTTAAAAAGTGACTCCCTGGTCTATTCCAGGGCATTGCCATCTGGAGAGCACTGCATCTGAAGTCTGGCCATTGTATGTACCTCAAAGCAGTAGGCAGGGTAAACTGCCAACCTGTCACGTGAGCAGTTCCAGCTTAGCCTTTTGCTTTCTGTTACCTTGGTTCCTGAGTTTCATTTTTTTCCTCATTTAAAGATATTTAGGATAATAACGGATGCATAACTAGTCCCCATAAACAGCTGAGCCATCAAAATGGATTCTAAACTCCCTTGGCCTCTTTTCTCAACCTCCTGGGCTTGTTGGGGGCCTGTTGGGTTGCTGGACATTACTCATGGAGGATGGGGGATTGGGGAGGGGGGCGTCGGCAACACAAAGCGTGATTCCTAAAACTACAGGACCCAAGTGTTGCCCACATACCATCTCCAGCTGATTTCCAGCTGATCATTTTCAGAATCTGCATCCTACATGAGAACCACTCCAAAGCTGCAGAACCACTGTATGTCCAAAGAGAAACCTTTGAAGGATCAATAAATAAATGATATACCTAAATGTCCTTGGCCTCAGAGCCTTCTTAATAATGCCACAGGTAGGCAGAGGCCCTGGAATGGTAAAAAATTACTCTCAACTCATTATGTGACCTGCTAGTATAGAGAGCTGGAGCAGAATGGATGGAGCCCAGAAAGGAGAACCACTGGAGGACAGTGGGGGATCCAGGAAGCTTTTGGCCCCCTGCTAATTATCACTGGCACTCACAGGCCCCTCCCCCTTCCCTGTCACTCACAGCATCTAGCAAAAGCTGGTTCCTGTAACTGATCTCCGTATGATCCACCTCAGTGCCAGTTCTGAAGCCTCATCAATAATCCTCCCTCGTTCTCCAGAACTCCACTGCAAATATTCATGTGAATTAGCCACTCTCCTTTGAGTTTCCTCATGGCCCTATGTCCGTGTGTCTGAGATAAGAAGGCTACAGGTGTGTGTAGGTAACGCTTTGCAAAGAATTTACATGCTGCTTGCAAATGTCTCCATCAGTAAGCCTGCCTGCCTGCCTGCCTGCCTGCCTGCCTGCCCTGGTTTCAAATTCAGAGTTCTCGTGCTTCCTTGCCCATTAAAAAGGTTTCTGAATTTAATGTCTGCACCCACCAAAAGCCACAGCACAGTGGGTGGGAAGGGGAGACCCACTAGGCTTCTAGATGGTGCAAATGTCCTAAATCACAAATCCCAGCTGGGTCCCTGATTCCTGTGGCATCTCCTTCCTAGAGAGGAACTGATCAGTACATTTAAAAATCAGTAAACACCAAGACACATCTCAGAAACTTTGCACCAACGTACACTTTAGGATGCTGGACGAGGTGGAAACTGAAAGGATGGAAAATGTACTGTTATCTTCATGCAAAGAGCTCCCTGTGGTCATGGATGGAACCTGTTCTCTACCCATAATCTAAAGTCTAATCCTGGCAGAATTCTACCCTGGAGCCAGTTTCTTCTAGGAAAGAACATATAGTTACATCTTGTGTGGCAACTGGGATGACCTGGGACAGGTGGGCAATGAGACAGACAGCCCTGAGAAGGTATATATTTGTCCCTTTGGGACACTGAGGCTGTCACCTCCTGACAGCTTATAATGGGCCTCTCTAACTGCTTCAAGAATGAGAGAGAGACTGAGAGACTCATTCAGCTCCCTCTACCCTTTCAGAATGACTTGGTGACCCCTCTGCAGGTTCAGTGTCTATAACCCAGGCTACTTCCAGTGTTCATTTGGCTTCACTTACTGATTCCTATTCTCCAGTCTTTAGAAGCCAAGGAACATGGGTTCCCTTTGGTAAAATGCTCACCACACAACCATGAGGACCCTGAGTTCCATCTCTAGCATCCACAAGCTCCATATAGCTACATGCTCCTGTAATTCAAGCCCTGGGAAGGCAGAGAGAAGGCCCCTTGGGCTGGCTGGTCAGCTAGTCTAGCCAAGTTAGAGCATTCCCAGTTCAGTGAGAGATCTTATCTCAAAATAATAATAATAATATAATATATGGAAAATGATCAAGGAAAACATCTGATATTGACCTCCGGACTCCATGTGTATCTGTACCTATGCACACAAACAGGTCCATGCACACAACCATATAATAAAATGGAAAAAGAACAATACAGGGAATGTTTTAAAATTGTTTCTCAAAAAAAAAAAATCTTATGAAGTAATTGAAAGGTGACACAGCCCATTAAACACTTGCTGCCTTGTGACTGTCAGACCATCTAACCTTATTCCCACTGGGTACATACTTGCTGGAGAAGTCTTAGCAGTGACTTCGGTTGTTGATGAATTAACTGAACAATTGACACAAGGGCACGGTCCATGTAAAGTCTTGGGCCAAAGAGAGAAAAGCAGAACATCAGTTACCCCGACACTGGCATTCATGGTCCAGAGAAGTGATGAGGAAAGAGAGGGCTGGTCAGGGCAAAGGCCTTTTCATGCTCAAGCCAAGGAGAATGGCCCTTCTTCACAATGGCTGGAGCCTCCATCTACCCCACTCCCCACAGCCTGGCCTTCCTGCAGCTTGTTGAGCCCAGAGTTTGGAATTCAAACCAGGAACAGGCATGACAAACACTATTTTTCATTTCCATGGAGACCAGAGCCTGCAGTGGAACTGGGGCTCCATGCTTGAAATGCCAAAAGAGCCTGACCCACTTTTCCCCTCTTCCTAAAAAAAAAAAAAAAGTTCGTTTGGGTCCTTCCAGAGTACGGGAGAAGCCAGGACTGCTGCTATCTTTGTGGATAGTTCCAAGAGAAACAAATTGTAGTCACTATGGACAACACCAAGTATGCTACAGAGCCAGTCCGAAGTCAGACAGCCGGTCATAGTCACAGATTACACCCAATCACACTGCTTCCTTTTCCCACTTCCTGGAGAGAAAAATTCATCTCCTCCAAGGCATTTACTTAATGACCAACTTCCTAGAACGCATCGTGCTGTTTTCCCTATTTGACCTTGTATCTCTCTATCCCTGTTTTCCCAGCCTCCCTGGGCCATTCTCTTGTTCATACCGAAGTTCACCTCTGCCTGAGAGTTCCCACTTTCTGTTCTGTTTTCTTCTAAAATTTCACACATTGGTTCCTTTCTGAGTGTTACATCAAAAATTCAAGTGTTGCCTCTCTGCAGCACTTTTCTGAAGGACCGACCACTCATTCAAAGCGGCCTTGCTCCCTCCCAGAGTCATCACTCCATCACTCCTTTCTCTTTTCTAATCTTACAGGAGCTAAATGGCCATGCTTCCGTGGTTTCGCTTTTTATTACTATAATAGACACTGTTGGAGGTGGGGTCTTGTCTCTAGAGAAGCTCCCCAGTGCCTCTCTGAGAACATCTGCCACATGCTGGGGTCACAGGCATGCACTGAAGGATTACAGAGCTATCCATTCTATCAGGTCCAGGCACTCTCTTAGACATACCTTTGTGAAATTGGCCAAGTCTGTCTTCCTTATAACTCCAGCTCTTGGTCTTTATTCTGACTTCTGAGTTGATAAAAACTGAAACATGACATCACTTCCAAACTCTTGGCTGGCCTTGTCATTTTGTCTAGACATCAGAGTATCTGGGTTTAAAATTATGAGCTCTTTGGTGGACTCGACAAATCTCTCTGTGAACATGTGTTCCTTGTCTGTGTTCCTTGTCTGCCTTACCTGAATAAGAGGTACAAGGGAGAGTACGGTTCTATACTGACTACTACTTTCACCAGGCAGAGAGTCTTAAATTTTGAGGCAGAAGGACACTGAAATCACAGGCAGAACCTGCTGGTGTGCCACAATCTCATCCCCCTGAAAGGGGTCTCAACAGAGCAAGTACTTAAGGACTGGTGTCCAGTTCTGCTGGGCTGACTGTGTGATCTCTAACAGCCTAGTTTGGAAGAAGTCTTAGTGGTCACACTTTTACTCAATTTTGGGAACTTGGCCTTCAAAAGTGGGAACCACAGCCTGGGGACCTCTGCATGGGAATTTCAACAACAGGCCAATGCAGGCAAGTACAAATGTCTCTTAAAAGGACTTCATCAATAGTAATTTTTTTCTCTCTCTCTCCCTCCCCACCTCCCACTGCTCTGAATTTGTCTTTAAAAATAAAACTAATCTCAGTTAACATCACCAAGCAAGTACTCTCTAAGCACTTCTAACTGTACAAAATAAATTCACTCTCAGGGCCCCACTGGGCAATGGCTAGGTCATGGGTCTCTGTATCCATATACATTGAACATGACAGTGGGCACAGAGTAGGGACTTAACAATTTTAAATGTGGCTCTAGGGGGCCTCTGCCAAATCTAAGTTCAACTCTACCCCAAACATTTCAAAATCTACAAGGCTCAGGATTACGGGACCTTGTCAAAGCAGATGCTAAGCTATCTCAGGAAGCCCCTTGGAAAAGATTTTCAGTCCACTGGGAGACCACCAGCTAGTCAAATAAGGCAAAGAGGAGTTCAACTGAATAGAATTTCCAGTGCCCCTCCCCCAGCCTCAGCAAAATCAGTGTAGCCTGGGCTTGGTGAAGCAAGGGTAGCTTAGGTTGGTAAAGTGCTCACAAGCATGAGAACCCGGTTGTGATTTTGCTTCTGGGGAGGCAGAAGCAGGAGGATTTCTAGAGCTACATGGCTAGCTAAGCCTAATGGGTGAGTTTGAGGCCCATGGAAGACCTTGGCTCATGGAGATAGTTGGCATCCTTGAGGATGAAACCAAAGAGGTTGCCTTCTGGACTCTACATGCACTCAAATGTACACATATTCAACCCATCCCATCCTATGCCATCCATCAGTTGAAACATGGTCCATGTCTTGACCATGTCCACATCATGTCTTGACATGAAGAATTCCATCTCTGACTAAATTTCCAATCTGAAGGATGAGACCAATGTGCAAATAACTAATGCCATGTTACAGGAACTACTTGGATTTAGTGGGAACACCTCTCATCACCACAGGTCAAGGCAGCTAAGCTGAAGAACCATAGACCTGCACGGCAGAAATTAGGTGGCCCTTCTGACTCAGCCCCTTCCCTGTGTATAATTTCAAGGCAACACCCCCCACCCCAACTCTGAGCTTCAGCCTTAATTATTAGAGAAAAATGAAGGTATATTCTCTTCACCCCCACAAGAATGTGAGAGGAGGGTGGGAAAGAACACACTGTAAAGCGCCAAGAGCCTCAACATCTCTGGGACAGAAGGACTCAGATCTAAATTAGGCGAAGCGTGCAGAAACAAGATGCAGGCAGCCTGAGCCCACAATCAGCTCAGCATTGCTGCCTTGTCTGTGCTCAGGCTCACGTCCACACAGGTAGGAGAGATTACCCCAGGATGACGGCAGATGAAAGACCCTATACGGGTGGGCAGCTGCACCAGCAGGTGGATGGGCACAGAAAAGCAGCATCCCGTGGCATTTGCCTTACAGCTTTCAACTCACTGGTATAGCCACCTGCTACCTTTGTTAACCTCTCAGGTTCAAACCTAGCTCCCATTTTTTTTTTCTATCCCTTGCTGTGAAAGTAAGAAGATCTGAGTTCAAATATATAGAATCCACTTAAAAGGCCAGATGTAGATTGATGCACAAATGCCTGTAAGCCCCTTCCCCGCCCCTGCACTGGAGGCTGGACACAGAGTGAGCCCAGGAGATGGCCAGTCTAGCTCAACTGACCTAGCTTGAAACACTTCTGGTTCAGTGAGAGACCATGTCCCAAAAACATGAATAAATAAAATAAGAAAAATTTTAAAAAGTAAAATTTAAAAAAAAATTAGGTGGTAGATGATAGAGGAAGACTCCCAAAATCTTCCTCTGGTCTCCCATGTATAATGTGCACCCTCCCACACACATACACATACACAGGCACATATAGACTTTCTAATAAAACCATTATGTTAAAGCCATGGGCATTCAGAATAATGAGGACTGTTAGAGTAAAGAGTTCATCTGCCCAATTTAAAATACATTTAAGGTGTGGGGGGAAACCCCAGAGCTTTCTTGTTTGTTTGGCCATTTGTTTGTGTGTTTGAGACAGGGCCTCACTATGTAGCCTTGGCTACTCACTGTGTAGACAGGGCCAGCCTCAAAGTCGTACAGATCTGCCTGCCTTTGCTTCCCAAGTGCTAGGATTAAAGGTGCTTGCCACCACACCCAGGATTCTTAAAATCACATTACAATTAATACCATTTTCCTCCTTCACAGCTTTGGAAAACATGAGGTCACATCCTGGGCTGTAACTTCTTCACTCCCTACCTCCTTTATTGTAGGGAAATTTATTTCCTCAGACCTGCCCTCAGAAGTTAAAAAACAGTTAAAAAAAATCTCTCTCTCTCTCCCTAACAATATTCTACATGAATTTTGTTTATGTGTCGCCTTGTATTTTGTAATGCTGAGGATCAAATTCAGAACCCAGCCCATTGGAGGCAGGCACTTTCCCACAGCTGCTTCCCCAGGCTCCAGTCCCTGTTCAGGTGGCCCCTATGAGTCAAGTGATGGAAGCCATTATTTGGCATGCAAATCATTTCTCCTTTGAATAACTCGGATAAAGCTCAAACTATTTCCTGTAGCTTCCCACCAAAGTTCTTCCCCCAACCCAAGGAGCCATAACACAAATCTGATTTCTTTTCTGAGCGGTATTTTCATACAGCTCCTATGCCTCTCTACACACGCTGACCCCTCACAATAACAGGACAGTGGACTCCTCAGCCACTGGCTGGGCCACTTGTCCTCCGAATTGGAAAGCAATTGATCACAGCCCCAATACACTGGTGAGCCCAGACGTGGCTGTCATACCAAAGAAGTGGTCCCACAGGCTCAGATTAGAGCAGAATGATCACCTCCCTCCCCGCCCCCAATATGCTTTAGAAATCAGAGCGCAAACCTATTTTTGGAGCCCTTCTGAATCAGGGAAATCTAGAATTAGTCATTTTCTCTTTTGGGCCTCTGGGTACTTGCTTTTACCTCATCGTTGCTAAGGGTTGGGGTGTCTACACGTGTTACATACTGATGTACCTCCCTACAGGGAGCACACCCACTCACCACTTCCCCTCACTAGCAGGCCCTGAGTTCCGGTGCCACAATGATGAAGTCACCCACTCTTTTTTTTTTTTTTTTTTGGTTTTTCAAGACAGGTTTTCTCTGTGTATCCTTGGCTGCCCTGTAGACCAGGCTGGCTTCGAACTCACAGCAATGGCCTGCCTCTGTCTCCCTGAGTGCTGGGATAAAGGTGCATGGTGTCACCCAGTCCTAATTCTCCCTTGCTGATAGGGTTATATCTCTAAGCTAGATGCAAAACCATGAACCTTAAATTCTTACCTGGATGAATTCATAGATTTTATATTTTTAAATAGGTTGGGTTTTTTTGTTTGTTTGTTTGTTTTCTTAACAAATCAAAACATTTTAGTGGCGTGTTAAACTTTCAGGGGGTTCAGAGAAATGTGTCATTGTGGACACACCCATGCTCACCTCCCCAGAGGGATTCCCACTGTCTGAGACAGACCTGGGTACCTAACAGAGACCACGGGGCCCACGAAGCCTAAATATTTACGGAAAGAGTTTATCAGCTCCAACTCTGCACAACTTAAAAAGATTTTTTTTCTGAGAGTCCGGTTTTTTTTTCTCCCATGTCGGCAGACAAGGGACGTGGACTTGACAGGAATACTGCATAATACTGGAAGAGCCGTATGTTTGCTCTCTGTGGCAGCAGAAATTCTGAGGGCCAGTCGGGTGGGGAAGCGGAGAGGATGACAAAGTCCCTAAGGTTCCTTCTGTCCTCACCTGATACCATGTTTCAACTCACTCACAGTCTACCAAGTCAAGCACCCCAGTAGGTCCTGTACTCATCACCCACCAGCAAGCTCTTCAGGGGCTACTTCCTATTCGTGGCCTCTACACGGGACACCGGCACTCTCCTGCCCCAGGAAGCACAGAACACTCCCATTTCTCTGTCTCCTCTTCCAAGGCTGGCTTTTCTCATGCTGCTCCCAGACTTCTCTAAGCTGGGTAGTGCTACCCCACCCCCATCCAAGGTTAGCTGTCAGGAGAGTCAAGACCAGGCAAGGGCCAGAACAGTTTGTTAGCAGAGATCGCTTTCCCATCCCTGGCTAAACTCTTGGCTGAGGCCAGAGGGAGATGAGTGAGTCCCTCGACCCCCTTTCACCACTTGTCTGCATCAAGTAAATAATTCATAATACTGGGAGGTGTGGGGGAGTGAGACCCCGGCCACTGGGTGTCTATTTTCTGAAAACATATGGCAGGTTTCTGATCCAAGTGCCAGCTAAGTCACAGGAAAAAAAGCAAGCTCCTTTATTTCCGAATCCCAAGCTGCCTGCATCCACTCTCGCCCTTTCCTTCTGTTGGCCAGATCCATATGCTGCTTGGCCCTCTCTCCCTTTGGGTTGAGCATTATCTGCCCCTATCTTCCTGGTCACTGCTCTTGTCACCTCCTACCCACAGGAAGTCAGTGTGTGGGGAACAGGAGCACATGGCCTGTCCGGCCTCCCCCAGCAGCCCCCAGCCGCCTCTATGACGCACCAGTAATTCCATCTCCTGACCACCTAACTCAAGTCAGACGGCTTCTACTAAAACTTGCTGGTAAAGGGGACCCCATCAGTCATGTTCCATTTTACCCCAGGGCCACCCCTCACGGCTGGACCACTGAACTCAGCCCAGGTGGTGCTCCTAGTCAGAGGAGGGAAGGATGGAGGAGAGGAGAAAAGGCCAGGAGGGGAAAGAATGTGGCATCTCTGCAGCATGATGTCACACTGGCTGCTTTCTTGATTCCCCGAAAAGAGAACAGAAGCAATCAACATGGACTCCAGATTTACTCTGCCTCAGAAGGTCTGTGTTCTTGGCAGCCCTGAGCAGCCAGCGTCCCACTTGATGAAAAGCACACAACCAGACAGACAGACCGGTCCATGCTCCAGGCCCCCGGGGCCCCCACCCTACTCCAGGACATAACGGCCCACTTCCCAAAATTCCCACAAGGAAACAAAGATAGACTGACATACAACACACACAAGCGTCAGCACGAGGTAGCACTAACCTGGAAGCCATTAGGAACGTAGCAGAGTGCAGTGCAGAAAACTCATTCATTCATGCATTGGGCAGTGGGGGCGGGGACGGGGAGCAGGGGCCCTGAGGAGGTTGGAGGGCACTCACCTCCATGCCCATCCAAAAGCCCTGTGTCTACTGGGGAGGGGACTGGGAACACAGCTTACATAGGCTGGGGGTGCTCTCCTGTTCTGCTGTTTCGCACTGCTCTGGAATTTCAAGCATGGCACCCTTTTATTTTCTTTTCCCCCCACCTCCCTCTGTGGCTGTTATTTGGTGTGGCCATGCAGCGGTACAGAAGTCCCTTTGCGTTTCTCTCTCTCTCTCCTCTCTCCTTCCCTCCCTCCCTCTGCGACTCCCTCACAGACAGCTGTTCTAAGCTCAGGCACGCAGGCGCACAGGCGGCAGACACACACCCTCTTGAGCAGGAACACACACACACACACACACACACACACACACACACAGCCTGCCGGTTTACATAATGCAACTCTTTGGTGCAGTCAGCTTGCCAGCTCTCAATTATTCATGCCAGCTCGGAGGGCAGAGCTACTGGGGCTGCAGGCATTATTTCCTCTTCATCCCCAAATCTGACAAAACACAAGCTGATGCTCCTGGGAACCTCTGTTCCCTTTGCTGTCACCGATTACTTCCCAGGTGTTGCCTATTAGGTCAGCATGTATCAAGGAGGTGACGAGAAATAAAAACACAGGTGCTGAGCTCCAAATAGAAGCTTGCATCCTTCATAGGATGACAGCTGCTCTCCCTGCCTGAGCCCCGGGAATAGGCAGAAGGAAGACAGCCCTGGAGACTAAAATGTGCACAAGAAAATGGCTGAGGACCTGTTCAGGACAGCACCTCGCTGCTTATGAGGCAACAGAAAAAGCAATGCTAGCTTCCAGAGCAGGTCCAACTCTCACCAACCAAAGAGGAAAACCCACATTAAGCCCTTGCCTTCATGACAAGGTGGGGTCATCTGAGTTTTCAAATTCTAACATCTGTCTGCTGTCCTCTTCCATCACTGTGCTAACAAGTACCTTTCAACCCATTCACCACTTTCAAAGCACATATTCATACGAAGTCATTCAGATCTCCATACAGCCACCTGACTAGGCTTATGTAGCCCATGTAACAGATGCCGAGTCCTAGAAAAGGGGAAGGTACTATGGCAAGGAAGTTGCTGTTTAAGTGGGAAGTGTCCCTCAAAGGCTCATGTGTTTGAATACTTGATTCCCAGCTGTTGGCTGTTTTGGAAGAACAGAGAACCTTCTCGGCATGGGGCCTAGCTGGCAGACATAGGGCCACAGGGTTAAAAGTTATAGGCAGGCTCCAGTTTCGGCTTGAGATCTTTGCTTCCTGAGTCGAGAAAAAATATGAACAGGCTATCATGTGCACTCACTGCCACGGAGCTGCCCACCTCCATCTTGCCCGGCCACAGTGCACTGTCTGTCCCCTTCCAACTTTGGGCCGGAGTGAATCCTTCCTCCCTAAAGTTGCTTCATGTCACAGTTTCTGCCACAGTACAAGAAAGTACGTGATGCAGAGGCTGAATTGGCGAGCCAGGTCACCTGATTCTGGCCTCACAACCATCAGCAACTCAGGTTAGTGTCCCATTTCTGCAACAAAATACCCGAAGTGGGCAACTTAAGAGAAGAGAGATTTTCTCTAGCTCTGTTTCTGAGGTTTTAATTTATGGTCGATGGTCCTATCTTGGCGCAACAGGACCAAAGTGTGAAGAGTAAGAAACCTGTTCACTCATGGACGTCAGGATGCAAAGACAAAGGAAGTGGCTGGGACCCTGAAGTTGCCTTCCATGATCATACTTTCTCAACAAGGCCCCACCCCCCAAAACCTCCCCGCCTACCCCAAAGTACCACAGGTTGGTCATTCCTCCATTGTGGGGGCCTTGGGGAGAGGCATTTCAGATCCGATAGCACTCCAATAGCACTATCCAAAGCCCTAGGTGTGCTTGTAAAATTTGGAGAACTATAGTCTATAGAGGGATGTAGAAAGGAAAATCCAACTCCGGGTTAAAGCACGACTGTTCATGACTACATTCCAAACTTTAATCCCTTGAGATTCTGACTTAGTGGCTCCATGGGAATACTGCATCTGTTTTTCTAATGCCTGTGCTTTGTCCCTTAGAACCTCAGTCGGTGCCAGTGGGCTGGCAGATAGAATAGGCTGGGTCTTCCTATGAGGAGACGGCACTTGTCTGTCTGCTCTCCGTGTATAGAACATGCTGAAAGTGAATAATTGCTATGACCCACTCAGTGCCACCTTATCCTGCTCATCAAATCCAGGCTGAGCACTAATACTTCTTGAGCTTCCGGTGGGAACAACAAAACCCCTCATTCTTTAGGTTGCTGGCCCTGCAGCCTCATCATGACAGGTCTCTTCAAGACTGCTTCCTTCTACACCCTGTTGACAGAGCAGGCTTGTGAGATCAAAGAAGCAGATGTGTTGAGACTGTCTGGTCTCACTTTGGTTGCTTAGAGTCTCAGTTCCAAAGAAAGGCAAACCCGAGGAAACTGCACACTGTCTCAACTCATTCTTCCTTCTCTGTCGTGAACTCTGTCTCCTACCTGCTTCTTTTATGCCACAGAATGGCCTTGTCTTACCAGCACACAGGAGTAGGGGGTGATTGGCCAGTATCTTCACACTGGGTAAATCTCCATCAGGATAGTAAGCAAGATGTTGGCGGTCAGATAACCAAGTCCTTCCTTGCCCTCTCTTCCCCAGTTCCTCACTACAAGACTCTGAACACACTGAGCTGACTTCTCAGAGACTCTCCATGTTGATTATAAATTACAGATTCATCTTTCTCTTGTCTGGACCCAACTGTTAGCATGTTCGTGGTTTATACTAGTAACGATAGCAAAAAGATCAGGGATAAGACAAGCATAATTTCAAATGCAGGTTCAGTACCAACTTTATGTTTTATATGAAGACTTAACTATACAAAGCTTCAGATTTGGGAGTCTTTAATATAGTCACAAAAAAAAACCCCAAAAGATTACCAACATGTTCTTTGACTGCTATGTCCAACATAGATTTCATTCAGAAAGTTATATATCAAATAATTTAGACTTTGCTCTACTTTGTTATGGAACGTAAGTTTTCTTTTCTTTATGGGAGCTCCTCATTTGAGGTTAAGTTTAATATAATTTGCTAAGCAGATGATTCCATGTAATCCTACCAACAATATCAAAGATGGATGCTCTTAGTCTCCATTTTTCAGATGATGAATTTTTACCTTTTACATAGGGTCCTATGGCTTTGCTGTAGTTAACGATAGCTGAACAGCAGAGCATGGATCTGAATGCATCCAACCTGCCTTCCCTGGGCTTCTCATCACACTACAGGAAAAGCAGCAGCTTCTGAGATGTCTCAAGGCCTAAGTCACTTACTAGCAGCACCTGTCAATCACAGAGTTACCACATGGCTGACTAGACTTCCACAGATGAGTGCTGGCTTCTGACTCAATCTGCACATGTCAGCAGCTAAGCTATCGGTACCTAAATGCCCAAACTGCACTTCTGTAAATTAATTTAGGAAACTGAGGCAAAAGTTGGTAGCCTTTCCTGAATTAAACCTTTCCCTGAGAAAGAGCAAACACCAGCTATGTTCTCAGTGGAAATGAGGTTTCTCAGAGTCCTGTGCAGTACTAAAGCCACATTCCAGGCAATGCTCTGGAGAAATAAAAAAAAGTGTGTCTGCAAATCCTCTTGACCCAAATAGTCGCACTGAACTCAGCAATATTCAAGTGTTTTATGTAAAGAAGGTTGCTGTCCACACAGTATACTGTTCACCACAAATGCTTAATTGTTGTTGACAAGAATGGGAAGCTGTGATCACAGGATAAGTCTTATTATATCTATGAATCTTATTTGCATCACAATGAAGACTTATCCAGAGGAAGCACTCAAGCATTCTAATTGGACCTGATTTTGTGGAATGATATAGAATGATAGGCAAAAAAATGAATCTGATTGTCTTATCCTGCCATCCCAATCATGAGAGCTTTTCTAAAGTACAGACAGACATCTAGAGTATTCCTGAAGTATGTGCAATATGTCAAAGGAGGAAGGAGGAGGATCTGATATTTACAAAAAATCTTTCGACTGCTAGAGACAAGGATAAGAATTTCACAAAATTTCCTATACATCATGTAACTTTTATTTCAAACTGTTTAAAAAGTAGAGTAGCGGAAGCCTGGCTTCAGACTAAATCAGCTTTCTCACCATTCTTTGCTTCTTCCATAAATACCTACTCAAGTAAAAGGCATTTGGTAATGGAATTTGCTGTTGTATTCTGCAGCATGAAACACCTTAGAAGATTTATCTCATTGTTCCTTCTTTGGCCAGTTATCAGGATACTTTTGCCCCTTGGCTCTAAATTCACCCTTCTTTGCCCTCCCTTGTAATGGTGGGAGCTGTTCCCTGATGTATTTCTTCTTTGAAAGCAGACACAGCATTAGGTCTTGCCAGTAGAGGGCACTAGAGAGATGATACAAGTAAAAAGAATGTCCCTTACAGGTACCCAATAAAAAGTTGCCAAACAAAATAAATACCTTGCAGCATCTTAAGAACCTTCTACATACATTGAGCCTGAACACACACAGACTCTTGGAAGAACTCTGAGTGTAAGCCTTGGACTTCAGCCCTCTTACAAGGTCAATTCTTTAGCTAGTTTTCTGCTTCTAGCTATAGGGAGTAAGTGCTCCTACTGTGACTTTTTTTTTTTCCTCTGTGCCTTTAAAATATACTTGTTAGCAAGGCCTGGTGATACACACCTGTGATCCTAGCACTCTGGAAGGCAGAAGCAGATGTCTGTGTCTGAGTACAGGACAGCCAAGGCTACACAGAGAAACCCTGTGGGGGCGGGGGGGAAGTAACAATTCTTAATACTAATTTCACTGTTCAACTTATTGGCACTGTTTCTGTCTGCTGATTTGGACTCCACTGATCGCAAGTTTTATTTATTTATTTATTTATTTATTTATTTATTTATTTATTTATTAGTGTAAAAGCATTGGCTGCTCTGGTCTTCTGGTACTCTATTCAGAATATTCCAGGTTTTATAACTACTAACGCAGAAAAACTAATGTCCCTTAAGTCTCCACTATGCCTTTCTTGAGATCAACACAGACTCTACTCCACAAGACCAGAACTAGAGGTATCCAAATGAGAACACTGATGAATTCTGACCTAGCTGTAAGCCAGAGGCCCTTGTTAATACTACATCCTTCACATCAGGGTGTCTACATAATAAAAACCCAAAACAAGATATGTCTCAAAGGACGGAGAAGATGCTGATGCTAGAGACCCATGTGCTTACATTTCAGTGCTCAATCTACTGACACTAAGTCAAGAATCCATCTGTAACTTCATCATGCACTTGGTGACGTTGGGGGAATTCTAGCTTTCCCTAGGACCAGATATAACAAAATAGGGCCTAATCTTAGCTCCCTACGGACAGAGATTGCACAGTAGAGCCTTCTATGTATCAGTTAAATCCTGATTCACCACGAACACATACACTCACCACAATTTTTAGAGCCTTATCCAAACAAAATCAATGCTGTCTGTATGACTGCTTTACTTTTTCTAGATATTCATAAGCATTAATTCTAGGTTTTTCGTTTTCAGCCAGGATCAACACCAAATCCACTGCAGGTGTAGACCTGTACTTCACATTTGCTGCATCAGAATCAGCTCAGGTTTGAGCCACTCCACTGCCTGGGTCTTCTCCCACTCCAGTTAAGTCAGAACGCTGGAGGAGGGGAAACAGATATCAGTACTCACCAAGGTCACCAAAAGGATCACAGTGTGACACAGTTCAGGAATCAATTCTAGGCTAATCTGCTAGTAACATATAAAATTTCTTCAAATCTGTATTTTGAAATGAAAAAAAATTTAAACCTATGACATTTTTCTATCTTTATGACTAAGACATATGATGGAATAAGACATACCATGAGAAGGTGACGGGCTAGCCCTTGTCTGAGAACTTAATGAAGGGAACACTGGGTTATATCTCATTTAATCTTATTATTTCAGTTTCACAGCAGAGGAAATTGAGTCAGCAGGATCCAGAGCACGTCTGTGTGTGTATTAAGTACACTGAGATGCCACTCACCCAGGTCTACAGACTTGAATTCAAAATGGTCAAATCCTAGTGTTACCATTCTCTGGCCTTCAGATTTTTTTTTTTTTTTTTTTACTTCATTCCAACTCTACTTGCTCCTTTTGGCTTTAAATTTTGCTGTGGCTGAGTTTAGTGATGTTCAGAAGTGCTTTGGAAAAGATTAGGAAGCATCTTTTCTCCTGTATCTAAACTGGCCATTTGGTGACACCAAGGAAGAATCTATATACAGTGACAGGCACTGAAAGTGCTCTGATCCCATGAGAAAGCAGAGGGTCCCATCTGTGTTCACAACATCTTGTCTGCTATAACCAGGGAAGGCATTAGGTCATTCCTAGAGAGAAAGGCATCGGGGTCATACCTGGAGAGAGAAAAAGAAAATAAGACCGGAGGAAACACAGATGAAGGACCTTGTGGTCATGATTCTCTAGGAAGCTCATGACGGCATACTTCTTTGTGGAGTCCAGGAGCTTCGGAACAACTTTGAGAGTTGATATGAAAAGTATGGAGTAGGAGCAGTGGTGGGCGGGGTTGGGGAGCTCAAGAGCAGGGCTCAGCTTCACTTAACAGAGAGCATCCTAAAACAGGCTGTTTTC
The DNA here is from genome assembly GCF_030254825.1 of Meriones unguiculatus. Classification (NCBI taxonomy): domain Eukaryota; kingdom Metazoa; phylum Chordata; class Mammalia; order Rodentia; family Muridae; genus Meriones; species Meriones unguiculatus. The sequence goes on from NC_083349.1 coordinate 176,099,559, forward strand.
TGTACAGGTCATTGTGATTGTCCAAGAACCAAGAACCTAAGAACCTGCTAGCAGGGTGGCTTCAAACAGGGCTGAAGAGCTCTAACACCTGGACAGATCACTAACCCATTATTTTTTGTTTTGCTTAGTTTGTTTGTTGTTTTTCAAGACAGGGTTTCTCTGTGTAGCCATGGCTATCCTGGAATTCACTTTGTAGACCAGACTGGCCTACAACTCAGAGAGATGTGAAAGCCTCTGCCTCCCAAGTGGTGGGATTAAAGGTGTGTACCACCACCACCACCCAGCTCACTAACCCATTCTTCATGACGCAAACTAAAGTCAACGAATTTGCCCACATCTGAGGGTTGGGATGGAAAGGGTTTAAACAATAACAACATAAACAACTTAATTGAATGCTCTTTACGGCACTCCTGGAGACATCGTTGTGGATAGTCTGCTATGTTACCAACATCCACTTTCCACATGGGGCTCTATCTCAGTAGACCCAGCCACGCCACCATCAAAGAAAGATCACTTTGCTCTCTGAGTGCCTGAGTCCCTAAATAATGTGGGAACACAATAGCATGGAGGTTACCTGGGCAGGCTGCTGTTTTCCTAATACCTCAGCCACTCCCACACCTACCAGAGCAGCAGCTGCAGATGGCTAACACACAGCTGAATTCCTCTCTGAGAACTTCCCTTCACCGTAGGTAGCAGACTCACCCTTCCCCAAGGACAGACTGCATCTACCTGTCTCAATACAAGAACTACCTTTGTCTAGGTTAGAGATGGCTCTCAGTTCAGGAGCTTTCACAGCACTAGCTAAAGTCTATTCCAGGTACAAGAAAGTTCAACCTCCCTCTCCCCTACCCCAATCCTGACTCTTTCATATCCTTCCAACCAGGAAAGCTATGGAGCTGGAGAACAGCTTTGCTTCCAAAAATATTTCCCAATAAGCCCCCAGCAGGCTCTCCTCTGAGTTTTCTAAAGGCTCTCTTCCTATCATAAAGCATCTACTAATTACCACAGAGGAATGTGTGTGAACAAAGACTATATAAGGTACACAGCTAAAGCTGAAGGACAGGGTCAAATCCAAAGGCTTTTTGTTCCACTTTCCAATGTCTAAAGTACCAGCTCCTTGCAATAGGCAGATGACCATGCTATGGCTCCCACTGCTCTGCCCTCTTCAGGACGGTAGGGCATATTAAGCCCCTTTCCAAATCACCTCTCTGCAGAGGTGACTGACCTCCTCTTAATACCAGATTAAGGTCTTAAACAGGGAAGCCTGCTTGCTGGCTGTCCCAGTTAAGATGCTGACATGTGCCTAAGAACAGTCTCTGCTGCTGCTGGCCCAAAGCTTAAGCAATAGGTCTGTTCCTTCCATCTTCCTCTACCCAAATTTCACTGCTTCTTTAAACTAAAGAACCTCTCTTATCTTCGGTAGCTAATAGAGCTCACACCGTGAAAACAACACTGGTAGGCTGTAGGTCCAGGATGACTTAGGAAGAAATCCTGGCCAATGAGATAAGCCAGTCCCCAGCTAGGGGCTTCTGTGTACCATCTGACATGTCTTAAAAGGTTGGTTGATGAGTCAGCAAGCACAAAAGCCAGATGGCAAGCAAAGCCCCAGCAACCATTTGCTAAGTATCCTTACCCAGCTCCCATTTGGTCTAGTACAGTCTCGGGAGAGTGCCCGAGAAGGCTGTCCTGTCGCAATAAATACAGAGAGAGTTCTCTAGATTCACTGCACAGAGGTTGGGAGGTTCTGCCATGTGCTTGATGTCCATGTGCTTGCCAGGCTGGGTTGGCCACCAGTGTAGAGGGTCCCTTTCTACAGATCCCTTCTCTTGGTGTGGACCTTCCTTTCGCATGTGTGTACCTATAGCTGCTAGTCTGCTAAGTCATTCTTCCTAAAGGTGGTACCTGGGATGCTCAGATTATTGTCCCAAGGCAGGCTTCCCAGTGAGGAACAGAATATGTACTTGTCTCTCATGGGGATGATTCGGGCTGGGGGGAGTAGTTCTGTGCCACAACCCAACATTTACCTTGTAAGACAACTTCTATCCTTGTAGAATATGAATATAAAGGTGGTATAACCTACCTTTACTCTGGGCCTCAGTTTTATCTATTACAGGAGAGGACTAAAGGGACTAAAGGAGCTGACCCCCGGGTCATTTTGTTTTCTCTAAAATTCCATATTCACTCTTTACTTTTCTAATTTTTCAAATAAAAAGACACAGTTTAAAATGAGATATTAGCCGGGCATGGTGGTGGCACACACCTATAATCCCAGCACTTGGGGAGGCAAAGGCAGGCAGATTTCTATGAGTTTGAGGCAAGCCTGGTCTACAAAGTGAGTCCAGGACAGCCAAGGCCACACAGAGAAATCCTGTCTCAAAAAAACAAAAGGCGGGGGGGGGGGGGGCATTGGAGTATGAAATGTGAGGCAAAAGGCAGCCATGCTGACTTGACAAAAACCCAGCCAGTGTTACTGAACCCTGCTCTCCCTACTTCCTCTCTTCTGAACACATCATCTCTACCTGTCTCTCCAGGGAAAACCAACAAAATGACATTGTGATGGCTGTGTTGGGCAGCTGGGAAGCACTGCACCTCTAAATGCTTGACTCTTCTAGTCCAACCTAACAGAGAATGGAAAAAAAAATTAGGTATAGAAGAGACCTAAGTAAAAAGATCGGCAATAAAGTAGTGAACCTGCCTGGCACAAGGATTACCACAGAATAAGCCTGGACCTGCATTAACACATTTCTTCTATGATGTTGAAAAGAATGTGAAAGTCTAATTTCCATGGAGAAGATCCTATTGGTCCACATAGACCAGGAGCATTGCATGTGACAATAGCTCACCATGTGTGCCTCATCACCTTAAGCAAGTGAGGGAATAATCTTACCAATTGCCAGGAGTCTGCCTAGAAGATAACAGACTGCTCCAAGAAGATGGGCAGATAGCATGGATTTGGAAACTACACAAAAAAACAGCAAAATACATATTTTTAGTGTAATAGGATGCCTTAAGGGAAACCAGCTTTCAAGTGTGTGAGCGGAAGCAGAGAGAACACCTAAGAAAGAAGAGTCTGGCTTCTTTGAGCCTTCAAAGTAAATGTTAAGAAATGGCATGTCAAGGTTGGGTGCCTTTAATCCCAGCACTCAGGCAGCAGAGGCAGGTGGATCTTTGTGAGTTTAAGGCCAGCCTAGTCTACAGAGTGAGTTCCAGGACAGCCAAAACTGTTACACAGTGAAACCCTGTCTCAAAAACCAAACAAACAAGCAGAAAAAAGAAAAAAAAAAAAAAAAAAAAAAAAAAACAAAGAAAGAAGGAAAGAAATGGCATGTTGGGATTGGAGCAATGGGAGTGCCATAAGAGTTTAAGCAGCCAAACACTGCAGGAAGAGGGGGCAATAGAAGCTCCGAGTTCACAAGCAGGCTTCAAGTCCTCATTTTGGTCCAAAGGACTTCCACAAAACCTCCTACCATCACATGTAGCTGGACAGTACCCAGCAGCTCAAGACACCTAATGAGGCTGCAGAATAGCAATGGGCACAGAAACTTCCAACTCTTGTATTGAAAACGACTAACTGTCTCTACGTGTTTTTATTCTGTAGATGTTTCTGCTCTAGACAGAGACTTGGAGTATCCCTGGCATTGTCAGGAGCCAGAAGCACATCCACAAATCTCCGTCATGAAAAAGCTTTTTGATCTTTCAATACAATTCCTACCCAAAACAGTTACCTTCTGCGAAGCTTCCTCCAAAAAAGGAGCTAACAGAAGGCACAAAAGGAACAAAAAATAATGCTGTCTTTTCTATTAATCTCCAAAGGACCGAATATTCTCAACAGATGGGAGGAACAGGGACAACAGCTCTCTCCCAAAGCAGGTGGACATACTGTATCAATCAACGATGCTCTAGCCATCCCTGTGGGTCTTGGAGCAAATCAGAGGTATCTAAACCCCCACCAGGAACAGAAATGGCCCTGTGCAGCTTCCTGGAAGTCTTATAAAATATGCTCAAGTGGGAGGGAGGAGCTGCTACCCAAACTCGGCCCGCTGCCGGGCCCCTGCATGCTGACATTTGTAGTCAAGATGGAAACCAGCCACGAGACAAGCTCTGGAGAACTGGCTTGTTTTCTTCTGAATAATTTTGCATTTGACTCACCAAACCCCTGATATCAAGATCTATAAACTGCAGTTTAAGTGTGTCTCATACAAAATGTTTGAAGGCTGTTGCTGTGCCTTGGAGCACTTGACTCACGCACGAGGTCCTGGGTGAAAACCCCAGTCCTGACCAAAAAAAAGAAAAAAGAAAAAAAAAATACTTGGGAGCAGAAGCAGTTTTCCTTTCATATTTTTGCACATTTTGAAATGTTTTTGTGAGTGGGTATGTTGATGGTAGGACCCAAATCTAAATACACAGTTCATTGTTGTTTCCTTTAAATGCATGTATGTAGCTTAAATTTAACCTGGTATAGTTTTGTTGTTGTTGTTTTGGTACACCTGTATTTTTAATGTAATCCATCACATAAACTCAGATGTGCTCATTTTCACCAGTGTTCCCATGTCAACCCCCAAAGTTTTGGACTGTTGGGTTTCAGATGATGGATTCTCACTCCACACTATGGATGACACAAATAGCTTTAGATTTCTCTCTCTGGCCAACAACCTTGTCTGATTCCTGAGTATTTCCTCCAGAATACCTTGGTAGAAGAAAACACAAAGCAAAACCAAACAAGTCTAGGCTAAGCATGTCTCTCCAAACTCCTCCCTCAGCATGCATGTCCGTAAGCGTCTGCACAGATGTAACTACTGAGTAATTGATGTAAAATAAAATTATAGAGAACAGGATAAAAAAGAAGTCTTGAGCTAGGTGCCAAGTGTGGGGGAAATCTGACAGGCTTGTGTTCAGAAGAGTAATGGTTGAGCAAAACCAAGAGGCTGTAGCAGAAATAGCTCTAATGGGAACATGCTGAGAGAAAAGCACCATTTTGGATCTACGGTGGCCTGTGGAGTGATGCCTCACACGTAGCCTTGGGTACTAGCTGCTTCCCCTAGGACATCCCCACTCCTCCTCTCAGGCCCCCCTGCTTCTCTGGGGTTAGAAGACTGTGCCAAGCGTCAAACTTAACCCTGGGGACTGAGCTGGATGTGCATAGTAATTATGATACCTTGTATTTATGTCTAGCTATTTCTGGCCGGCAGCTTGTTTTCTCTTCCTTCAGCTCCCTCTGAAGAGGTCAGGAAGCATTATAGATGTGGTTTTCAGGACCTTCCTGTGACACCCCTTCCAATGCCGCTTACATTGCCCAGAGGTGGATATCCAGGAGGCATTTCTCTCTTTACTTTGTCTGGAGGACAAATGGTAGGCCCACCTCCATGGAACAAGCCACACCCACTGATTGGGTTTTGACAGGCTCAGCATGAGAATTACCAAGGCAAGGAAGGCATCCCCCTCTAAAGCTTTCTGAACCACAGGGTTGTTCAAAAGGCGATCTCCTCAAGATGCATGCAATGCTCTCTACCCAAGTACTAACCTGGAAGAAAGTCAAACTCCATCTCCATTTTACAGTTGGAAAAACAGAGACACAGACTGAATGAGAAACTTTCTGAAGAACTCAGAAACTCAGGTTGGGTCAGGGGTCAAACCCTGTAGACTATGTCCATAGTACCCATTCATAATCACTAATAAGAGGCTATAGTGGTGGTGGTGGTGCACACCTTTAGTCCCAGTGCTCAGGAGTCAGAGGCAGACAGTTCTCTGAGTTAGAGGCTAGCCGGGTCCACATGGTGAGTTCCAGGATAGCCAGAGTTACACAAAGAGACCCTATCTTGAAAAACAAACAAACAAATAAAAAAGCTACCTGGCTGAAATTTAGAAGCCTGATTCCTCAGGTCTCTGCATGATTCTGATGCTTAGGTCAGTCACTAGCCAACTCTGGGCTGACTAGTGGTACTCAGTTTAACAAGCATCTCAGGTGTACAACCAGGTGGTCCTGGCGAGGCACCTGGAGAAAGGCCACTTGCGTCCTTTGCTCCCACTATTGGGACAAGTAAACAAACAGCACACGGGGGACAAGCTGGGGTCTATGGAGACTTTTCCTTCCCTCACAGGAACAACCACTCTGGGGGAGGGAAGCTGGTGGCCCAGTGTAGGCTATGCTGAAGACAAGGCCGTCTTCAGGAGACGAAAACAGGAGAGAGTGTGTGACCCAAGGCAGCTCACCGTCCTTTCACGCTTGACATGCTGCACAGCAGAGGGGGAACATGCAGATGAAAAAGGGAAAAGAAAAAGAGACTAGGCAGCCCGGGCCCTTCTCTCAGCACCAGAACAATAGCCTCTTCAAACCCCTGGCATCTGAACTGGCAGTCAGCCACCAAGAAAGAAAAGAGTCTGCTGTCCCTTTAAGAACGCCCTCTCTCCACAAAGGTCAGAGAAGCCTGTTCAGGCTGCCCAGGAGATGCCTCCCTGGCCACTCTGGGCCCTATATTCTGCTCCCCCTCCTAGCTGATTATGGTGTAATAGTTATCTCAGAAGAAGGCAGAGAGAGACCAGCTGGGTGGCAGCTTCTACCCAGGCAAGGAGCAGTGATAGAACAAGAGCCCAGGAGCTCATGTACTGCTCAAAATTCCCCTCCACAAAGGACTGGGGTTGGAAGAGGAAAAAAAAAAAAGATGTTGGGAGGAGGATGTAATGGCTTAAAAGAAAACTGGCCCAAACATGGAGGCTCCAAAAGAAACAAAATGCCCACCAAATGAGCAAAAGGGCAGCTGATGATGGGTCCAGAAATCACAGAAGGGAGGGAGGAAGAGCGAAAAAGAAGTCAAATCATTGAGTGAAGAGTGGATAGAGGGCTCTGCCCAGCATGCAGAGGAAGCTTTAGGACAAGGTCTTTTATCCTGCAGACAGTTCAAGTCCTGTCAGGTTATATGACCTTAGATGCCTTTCTTGATTCCCCACAAGTCTCAGGTTCTCTATAATTAATACTGGCACACAGCGAGCAGTAAGAAAACATCAGAAACTAATATTATTCTGGTATTAATATTGTTAGGGTAGTTCAGGTGGTCAGAGTGTGTCTTCAAGAAGCCCATCCCCACACTGTGATCCCAGAAATAAGTTCCAAGAGAAAGGGGCCTTCACTAAGAAAACTTCATTGTTATAGGAGCAGGGGTGGCAAGCCATAAGAAACACCTAAGTGAAAGATGTGACCATGTCACAGTATAAATATATTAAGCAGACATCAAGCTGAAGATGTCTGACCCCTGAAAGAAAGGATGACGTTGATGGAGGAAATGATGGGAGATAGGACAAAAGATATGAAAGCCAATGCCGATTTATTTTTCTTCTACCTTGGAACTATAAGTATTTTAATTGCATTCCAACTGGTTGATGGTCAAGACAAGTTACCAATCATTTACAATGACTTTTTTTCTGAGACCTTGTCTTACTATGCAACCAGACTGGTCTTGAACTTCTGATTGTCCTGCTTCTGCCACCAAACATGAGAGGTGGGTACTATGGCTTCAATGACTTCTCTCTCCTGATTTCTTCAGCAATTATGTTCAGAATTTGTGCACAAATTCTCTCTGTCACAACTACCCCCCAATCCATCCTTCCATCTATCTACCTATCTCATTCTCTCTACCTCTTGTCATTGCCCTTTTGTGACAGTGGAGGTTTTCAGAAAGCAGAGACTTCTCCTTCAGCTGAGTTAATGGTTGAAGGATCACTTCTCAAGATGTCTGCCTCACCATTCTTCATGGTAGACTACCCATCTCATACCTAGATGCCCACATGGCAACAGATTGGACTTAGCCAGTCTATTCTTCATCAGCTTCTGGAGCAGCTAAAATATAGTAGAGAATTCATGCATATTGGAAATTCGTTGAGTCATTCTAGTAGAGCGGCCTGCAATGCTCAAGTTAAATCTTAGAAAATAACCATTTCACCTCTGCCATGAGTGGGACTGGAAGGTCAGCAGAGAGGCAGTAGTGAGTGGAACCATTTCCTTTGCCTCTCTCACAGTTATTATTTCTAGTTCCCAAGTGTTTTTCCACCTGGAAGCTCAGGCACTGAAAATGACTTTCTCGACTGTACAAACAACTTCTGTATCTAAAGCAAATGAGACAGAAAGAGAAGTGGGGGAAAAAATTTGCAAAAATTTAAAAACTCGCTCATATCAATCATGCTTTGTTATTCAGATGACCATACCATGAATCTACCTTATCCCTCATGTCTCAGCTCACCTTCAAAGATCTGCTTCTAATTCCTCTTGCCTAAAGAGAATTCCTTGCTAACTCTCCAGCGTCCTTAGGAATTCTCCAGTATATTTCACCCCTGCTATATACTTCATGCACAGTCTAGGAGCACCTACTGGCTGGAGCCTGCTGCATGCTCACAACCCCAAGCTGCATTTTGCTTCTTCAATTCTCCTTAGGATTCTAAGAGAGGTGAGCACTCTCTGTAGGCTTTGACATGAACAGAATACCGCTCAGATAGAAGAGCTGCTGCTATCTTCCAGTATCTGACCTCCCGGCACTGTTCCTGCCACCGCTCATTAGCTTACCCATTCACCCAAACCTGTATGGAATTTGTGTGCGCTACATTCGCTTACTGAGACAGGCGTTATTAGACAGCTCATCCACGGGAAGAGGACTTCAAAAAGGATAATGGAGAGTAGGCTGTGAGCAGCTGACAGAAAGAGGTGAACCTTAACACTTTGTTCATACCAAGAAGATAGCCTACGTTAGAGAAAAACGCATGACTGCCCCCAGCCCCTTCTCACCACACAACTGACTGTTTCTGTATAGACTGTAGGATTCCAAGTGTCAGCTGACTTCTATGATAGTAGGCATCCTATCAGAACAGAATGAAGGTGAGTGTGAAAGCCCATGTGTGTCATTCTTATACTTGGGAATGATGAAGGCAGGAGATCAAGGTCATTGAGTCCATGCAGCAAGTTTGAAGCCAGACCCTATATTAAAACATCACCATGCCCTTCCTCTGCAAAAGGCCAGTGTGATAACTTATTTTTAACTGCATATATGTATCTGTGTGTATGTGTGTGTGTTAGCACATGTCAAAACACACATGTGGAGGTCAAAGAACAACCTACAGCAAGGACCTTTACCCATTTAGCCATGCCATAGGCCCTCATGTCTTAATTTAAATGTGAAATCACAATTGGCATCAGAGGCAGCGTAGGTGAACACGGTCAAGGTTGAGGAAGAACTTTCTGTGAATACTTCCAAACATAGAAACCACAAGGAGAAGCTTGGTTGGTGTGGTCACATTAAAACAAACTTCAGCATACCAAAATCTACCTGCAGTTTAAGCACAGAAGAAACTCTGCAAAAATCCTCGAAACGTGTCTGATTAAGCATTAATGTCTACAACAGTGAGGAGCACTTATCGATAAAAAGGCAAACCCATCAACAGAAAAGTCGAAAAAGGATAAAACAGGTAGTTCACAGAAGAAATATAAATCAGAAAAAGGGAAACTAAAAACATGTAACTGATGATCGAGGAAACGCAAATCCATGCAACTCTGAGACACCATTTTTTTTTTGAAAACCAGATTGGCAAAGGCTGTGGAAATTGCTACTACTAAGCGGGTACTCTATTAACCTGCCAATAGAAAAGTGTATTGATTGAAACTACCTCTCAGTAGTAATGTGGATTATGAATCAAAGCCGTTGATGCAGAAATCTGGCTTCTAGATTTTTATCTGAAGAATATTAGACATAACATTATTTTAAAGCTGAAAATCAAAAAATAACCTAAATGTTAAATACAAATGAACTAGACAGTGAGTGACATGTACTTGCAACGCTATTAATACAAGTAACTGTTACCAGGTCTGGAAGCCCATGCTTATATCTCTCAACACTAGGAAGACTAAGGCAAGAGGATTTCAAGGTTCATGCTAGCCTTAGTGACAGAGAGTAACCCTGTCTTAGACATTCATAACACTCAAATATTTTTTTTCTTTTTTGTTTTTTTGAGACAGAGTTTCTCTGTGTAGCCTTAGCTGTCCTGGACTCGCTTCGTAAACCAGGCTGGCCTCGAACTCACAGTGATCCACCTGCCTCTGCCTGAGTGCTGGGATTAAAGGTGGTCAACACCATGCCCAGCTCAATACTCGACTATTTAATTAATTTTAAAAATTGTGAGGGGCTGGAGAGATGGTTCAACAGGTAAGAACACTTGTACGCAAGTTTGAGGACCTGAGTTCAAATCCCCTGAATTCATGTAAAAGCCAAGAGTTGCTGCATACACTTGTAATTCCAGAGTTCTGGAATGGGGGTATGATGAGATCAGAGACTGGTGTGTGGGGGGGGGAAGGTGTAGAGGAAGTTGGGGAGGAATCTCTGGGGCTTGCTAGCCACCAGTGGAGCTACAGGTTCCGTGAGAGATCCTGTCTCTCCATCTCAAAGAAGCAAGGTAGAGAGTGATAGAATAAGCTACCAGACGTCTTCCTCTGCCTCTGTATGCATCGTACATGTACATACATACAAGCACACAGACACACACACACATCAATACTTAGTATTTAGGAAAAGAATAGACAGCTAATTATATTGACAGAGGTATAAATATACCCGTTTTGCTAGAATATATATACCATAGTTTAAAGAATACTAGCCCAAATCCTAAGTGATTACTTCTGATGAATGAAATTATGATTGATAGCTCTTTCTTTCAACTTTTTATATTTTCTGGTGTTTCAAAAAAAAAAAAAGAAAAAAGAAAATGTCTAAGTACTGATACATTTTCTTCAAGCATTCATTTAATTCTGGTTTTCAAAAACAACTATAAAAAGAAAGTAAAGGAGATAGAATGATGACAACAAAAATGGGATTCCCAGCAGTGTGCTCAGAAAATGAAAGGTCAACTCTAACTTGAGAAACTGAGATGATATTTTTTTGAGCATGCACTAATGAAGCTATGTCTGAATGACAAGGATGATCTGCAGAGGCAAGGAACAAAATCAAAGATTTCCATGATTGGAGAAAAAGAAAAATGGTATCCAGCATACTGTGGGAAGATGGTGTGCCCAGTTGAGATAGAAGGCTTATGGCAGGTTGGAATGAGTGATTCAGGACAGAGCCAGGCTGTGGACATACTGCAAGGTGTCTCTGTGTTTTCTAGGGAATCAACATAAAATCCTACATGATTCCATTCATGTGCAAGTTAAGTCCAACAGGGAAGCTACAGAGATAGAATGGGTCACCCATAGTGGGCTAGGGAAGGATGTAGAGATGCTGGCCGAGGGTACCAGTTTCTTCTGGAGACAAGGAAGTGTTCTAAAGTTGGCTGTGGTAAAGGCTACACATATCAGTGACCACTGAAAGGTACTGGCTAGTGCATCTCAATGAATTGTATAGCCAGTGAATCACATCACAGTAAAAAGACATCAGGTGGCTCTTATGGCACACCAAGTGAAATGCTAAGGAGATTATACAATAAAAAAGCGATGGGGCTGGTGACAAGGGGAAGAAATGCTTACTGTGCATGTACATGGCCTAGGTTCTATACCTAGTACTAACTGCTAGTACTATACCTAGTACTAACTGCTCTCAAAAACTAGACTTGAAACTGTAAAAAAAAAAAAAAAAAAAAAAAGACTATGACAAAGATCATGAAAATAGGTAGAATGGCAGAATGGATCAAGAAATGTTACAGAGATAACTAACTAACCATATGGGGAGTGAGAAAGGATAAATAAAAACTTGTAAAGAAGTTTCCAGTATAAATGACTGGAAGGAACCAACTGTGGTGCCTAATAATCCCAGCACTCAGGAGCCTAAGGCGAGACAATTACCGTGACTTCAAGATAAACCCAGACTATAGACACAGACCCTGTCACAAAACAACAACGGAAATGACTGAGAGAGGATGTGAAAGGTTTGGGAAGGAGGCTTACATTCATTTTCCACGCAGTGAATTCAAGAAGGAACAGAAAGCAGTGTGCGATTTTAATTTAGAATCCTTTTCCTGACAACGACGGCTATGAGTGTCTAGTGACTGGTGCCAAAAACAGTTATTCACTGCATTTGGTGCTACTGATCGGCCCCAAAGCGGTTCTAACTTATCCTAGGAATATACTGGGGACAATTAGTCAGAAGAAGACAGTAGCAAGTCAAGAAAAGCCAACCACCCCCCTCCAGCTGCACACTCCACTCAACATTTAACAGAGCTTAAGCTTAATCACTCCAAGTATACATTTGTCAAAAAAGGGCACTACCATCGCCATTATAGGCAGAATCCTCACTATCTACGGGGCTGTGGTCGGCTCCTATTACCAATGGGCCTCACCAGAATATTATTTTGTTTATTTATATCAAAGAAGGCAAGAACAAGAAATAGGAACCCTCCAGAAGTAAATTTGGAAGTCTAAAAGGAGTCTTTTGGGTATGCCAGAGTTAATAGATGTAAAATAAATGCAGAAGCGGGGAGGGGGGGGGGAAGGCATGTGCTCTGCAAAGCAAATCACCTTCAAAAGCCAAATGGTCACATCCCAAATTTGCATATTCCATGTCTGTCAAATTAAGACTATGAGGAACAAAGGAGTTTTGCATACCATGTCCTAATGCCCTCTCCACCCCCATGTAAAAACTATGAGCATCAGGAAGGATAAAAGTTGAGGTCGCTGCAGGGAGGCTATTATGAAACAAAGAGGCTCCCAGTCTCCTGAGAAAGGGTCCAAAAAAGATCTGAGCTGAAAGATTAATCTATTTTCACCACAGCAGGGAAAGCATCCAATCCCCTTCTGTAGGCTGCCACTTGAACCAGGGGCTCCTCCACTCCAACAAGCACCCCCCAACCCCTACCCAGGGCAAAGACTGCTTCTTACTAATGTTTATTCCTACAGCTTAACTCAATGGTGGGTGCTCAAGAATTCATAGCTGAGTGAAGGAACATAGTGGAAATTTGGAAAGAACTGAAGGAGAATTGCATTCTGAGGTTCATTAGCCCAATGTGGGGGGGGGAGGGGGGAGAAGGGTCCAAAAGAGATTAACTCTGCAGGTGTGATCTCGCCTATCACCTTAGAGATGAGGGGAGTGTGCTACTAAGGTTACAGGCTTTCTTGTGATTAAAAGCCAGAGCAAGTTCCACCTCCAGTGACGTGGACATGTGACTATGCCCTTGTGTGACAAGATGAAAAAGTTCCAGCAATGAGGCCAAAACAGAACTTGAAAGGTGGCTCACTTGACAGAGGGGTAGAGCTGACTGTGACTCTGCAAAGACAGAAGAGATAGCAATCAGTATTCTTCAGCTTCATCTAGAATGGGGCAAACAGTCTTGAGTGGGTGGAAGGCAAGGACTGTGACCATGTTCTTCATACAATGCCAAACATAAAACAATATTCTGAGAGCATCTAACATTCACTGTTAGTGGCTGTGAGTGCCCGGCCCCTTCCTCTGTGGTACATGAACTGTCTCATTTAAAACACACCATCCTGCCAGGGTGGCAGTGGCAGCCCATGCCTTTAATCCCAGCAGAGGCAGGTGAATCTCTGAGTTCGAGGCTAGCCTGGTCTACAGAGTGAGTTCCAGGATGTCCAGAGACACACAAAAAAGCCATGTCTCCAAAACAACCAACCAACCAACCAACCAACCAACCAACCAACCAACCAACCAACCACAGAAACAAAGAAACAGCAATAGAGACAGACCACCAACAACGATAGTATCAATAAAAACAGACCATCCTCCCAGCAGCAACAATAATAATAATAGTAAAAACAGACCATTCACACAACAGCCCCCTGAGGCAGGTATGGCTGTTGGGTTTGTTTGTTTGTTTAAACATTAGGGAATCAAGAGTAGGGGACAAGAAGGAATTTTTCATAATCCTACAACTGGTGAAGCACAGAACCATTGGCATTATGTCCCCAGAGGTCCAGGGTCGAGCTTATGAAGGGAGCCCTACCTCATGAGGTCATCACATAGGCCAAAGTACAACTAAGTACAAGTTGAAACATCACCCACCTCCTACAGACAGGAGGCAAGAGTATGTTCTGGAGCCCCGTGAGTTCACAGTTCTGAAAATATTTGCACTCTCTGAGGCCTGCACTCAGGGGCCTTTGAATACTGTCATCGGTCTTAAAGAATGGCTTCACACATAATATTCTAAGGCTCAACTATATCTAAATAACAAAGAAATAAGATGTTCTTTATTAAGCTGTGTGGATATGGTAGCTACAATTCTTCTGTTTGAGATATTTCATCTTTAAAAAAAAATTTGTCGTGTGTGTGTGTGTGTGTGTGTGTGTGTGTGTGTGTGTGTACATGAAACGGTTTACATTTGAAAGTCAGAGAACAATTTGTGGAAGTTGAGAGATCAAACTCAAGACTCCATGCTAGGCAGTAAGCATTTGTATAGGCTGAGCCATCTCACCAGCCCTCTGTTTTAAATTCCTCCTAATCTAGCCTTGCAGGGACAGCTACGAAGTCAGGTGTGAGTAGGACCCTGGTTCCATGTGGGGCTCTGCACAGAGCTACACCCATTGCACCCCTGGATGAAGAAAACCCCAACACTGAGGACAGCATGGCCCTGGCAGAGTTCCTGTAACTTAAGGTAATGTTGAAAGCTCTATATTCAGCCAGATCCATTCTGGCAAAAAGGAGCCGCTGAGAGCTCACACCCTTGAGCTCAGCTTCTCTAACCTTCTCTCTACTCTGTCATTCACCATTTGTTTTGTCACCTATGAAAAGGGGCAAATTAAATACCACCCTTCTAGCAGAGCTGCGGAAGGTGTGTGTGTGTGTGTGTGTGTGTGTGTGTGTGTGTGTGTGTGTGTGTGTGTTGGTTCTGAGAAATAAAAGCAGGTCCTCCTGAACTGACCGCACACACATACAAACGCACACACCCTCTCCCAGCCCTGTTACTTTTTCAAAGGTCTTTTTCACAAATGCTACCGGATTACAAACATCAAACTCCTCGCCTCAAGCATTGTACCCACTGATATGGAAAGTGCATCTCTGTGCTTCTTGGTCATCCTGGGCCCGAGGGTTCCCCTGCTGAGTGTAGCAGGCCCCAGGGCTCTGCAGATCTTCTAAGATATTTCTTCCTGGACCTTGTTTTGTCACTTAAACTTCTACCCGGAGATGCCTACGTGCATCTGTTCTGCTAGGCTTCTCAGCTCTCTCTCTTCCGGGGGGGTCTTTGTTCTGTTTTCCAGAGCTGCTCTTGTTTTTATCTCAAAGGCTTGATGATCTCTTGAAACGCCTGTGGCCTCCATCCAAGAGTCAGTCCATGCCTCCTCCGCCCTATGCACCCCTTCTCAAGTTTGACTGTTGCTATTACCCCTTTCTGCTCTATCACATCTTAGGTAACTAATTCACATCATCAAATGCTGTCCTCATAAATCATTACTCAGCATTTCTCAGTTTTTTGGGTTTTTTTTTTGTCCTCAGAGGAAAAGTCCTGTCTTCCAATTGCTTTGTAACCGTAGTAACTAAATGCAGGGACTCAGGCCAGGTGAGGTAGCACTCAGGAAGTTGAGGCAAGAGGATCATGAGTTCTAAGCCAGCTTGGTATTTACGTATATGTATATATGTATATATATATATATATATGTGTGTGTGCATATAAATACATATACACATATGTATGTATGTACATATGCACATATATGTGTGTATATACATACACAAATGTGTGTATGTGTGTATATATATATATATATATATATATATATACTGATAGGTATGACCCTATCAGTTAAAACAAAACAAAATAAGAGAAAAAGAAACAAGTATGCACTCTGGGTCAGACTGCCACCTCAGGGATTTTTAGACTCTATGATCTCGGGCAGAGGATTAGGAGTTCAAGGCAAGGTTGAGAGTTCAAAGCTAGCAACATAGAAAGACCTGAAAGATATTGCAAGGCCCTATCTCAAAATATAAAACAAAACAAACCTGCCATGCAACAAATTTTTCACATAAGCATAACCTATCTTTATTATTGCCTTTCTCATCATTGTTATGAGTATAAAGCCCCTGGAATAATGCTGCTAGCTAAAAAGAATCCAGCAAAAACATAGCACTGTGCAGCTCCAGAAAACCATATTTACCTATCTTGGTGCAGTGACTGTTTTGTGAGGGGCCAGGTTGGCAGGACAGGGGTCTCTGTCAACACTGTTTCAACTCTGTGTTGTAGTATATAAGTAGCCATGAATAGTCTGTGAACAAATGTTTGTGTTGTGGCCTCATAAAAGTAGATGGAATGTCATCTGATCATTTCAGGTTTTTGGTTTTTTTTTTTTTTTTTTTTTTTTTTTTTTTAACGATTTATCTATTTGTATAGATGATTGTGAGCCAGTATGTGATTGCTGGGAAGTGAACTCAGGACCTCTGGAAGAGCAGCCAGTGCTCTTAACTGCTGAGCCATCTCTCTAGTCCCTGATTGATTTAACCTAATCTTTTGTTTTTATTTATTGGTGTATTTTATGTACATGAGTGCTCTGTCTTCATGCACATCAGAATGGGGAATCAGATCCCATCATAGATGGTTGTGAGCCACCATGTGGTTGCTGGGAATTGAACTCAGGGCCTCTGGAAAAATAGCCAGTGCTCTGAGCCATCTCTTCTGTCCTGCTCAGATTTCTTTAATCATTTTTAAATACACAGAAAGTTGGGCCTGGTAGGGAAGGAATATAATCCCAACTACTCGGGAGGCTGAGGCAGGAAAATTGTAATTTCAAACCCAGCCTGGGATACTGAACAAATTCAAAGCCCATTCTTACAGGCAACTTATAGAACTTCGAATATTTTTTTTTTTAATTAACAAGAAAGCTGTGGACATCACTTGGTGGTCCAGTGCTTGGCTAGCATTTGTGAGGCCCTGGATCCCTAGCATTATAAAGCAACAAAGTGAAAAATGTACTAGAGTATGAACTTGTCAAAGAATAAATATTGTTTAAATAAAAATCAAATGCACAGGACAATCTTGGCTTGCAAACTATTAAAAAAAAAAAAAGGAGGATGCAAACTTATCATAGCCTAGGTAGATCATGTCTAGGATCATATGAGCTCTTCCTCAATGTCTCCATGTACAGCCCTCATTCCCAGTGAAAGCAGTTGCCACAGGCACTGTGTGTGCTGCCTTAGGGGTAAGCTGGGGCTTACCATTCAGACGTCCCTAAGCCTGTATTCCCCAGGTGTCCTGCAGTCAGCCAGGCTCCTGTGCCTGGCTCTGGCCATTGTGTAACAGATACAGGGGAGAGTACAAGACCCAAGCTGTCCTTCCTGTCCTGGTGACTAGTAAAGGAGACATCGTGAGATTCAACAGCCTATACTGGTGAACCACTGCATAGGGCAGTTCCCTGGAAGAGTTGTACAGAATGTGATGGGACTTGGAGTGATCATAAAATGAACTTATGAGCAGCGAAGTAACTGGGGATGGTTGTCTTGGCCTAACCTGCTCTCCACAGTTAAACACAATGTCTCTCTGCAAGCAAACACCAATAAATAGTATTAACATTGGCTACCCAGGACTTGGAGTTGGTCGGTGGGTACTTGCTGTACAAGCATGAGGGCCCGATCTCTACTAGCTGCCAATGATCCCAGCTCCAAGATGGCAGACACAGGTAGATCCTGGGGGCTGCTGGCCAGCCAGTCCAGCTCAGTGAGCTTCAGTTTCCGTGAGAGACCCTTTGTCACACGGAAGACAAGCTATTGAGGAAAAACCCGATGTTGACCTCTGGCCTCCATGTGTGCCTAAACGGGTGAGCTCACCAGCATACAAATCAAATGTGTAACCCACACACACATATATCATACCACATGATTGATAGATAGATAGACAGACAGACAGACAGACAGACAGACAGATAGATAGATAGATAGGTAGATAGATAGATAGGTAGGTAGGTAGGTAGGTAGATAGATAAAAAGAATAGCTGGAAGGATAGCTCAGCAATTAGAGGAGCTTGCAGGTCTAGCCTGACTTAAATCCCCAGAATCCACACAGTGAAAGGAGAAAACTGAGGCCGTTCAGCTGCAAGTTGAACTCTGATCTCTGCATGATGCACACACATAAATAAATTAATATGATAAGACAGAAATTCTAAATGACTGTAAAGTCAGCAAGCACTAGCCAGTTTATTATATCCCCTCATTTACAAAGTCACTTAAGAAAAACATCCCAGCCTTATGGACAAGTCGGCAAGGTCAGAGGTATTTTGTCTTTAAGTTCTTTAACCAGAAACACAAATTTCCTGTTCTAGAAATAACCAGGAGGAAAGGGTTCAAGCTTTGACAACCTGGGCACCCACGGTCTGATATGTAAGAAAATAAATGTTTTCTTCTAAAAATAATGATGGTGGCCACAACAGCACAGTACTGTTTATGGCCGGCCCATTGCAGAAGGCTGTGAGAAAAGTCTATCAACTTAAGCAATCCGTCGCATCAGATTCACTCACCACCCTGGGCTGACTGGCTCTCTGAGAGATTTAAATCTTAGATGCCCAGAGCTCAAGGCCCTGAACATGAGGAAATTTAACTCACATCGAATGATAAAATAAATCTCAGTGTTCATGGGAGGGCATGCCTGTGGCTCAATGTTTATAAATGAATATTTAATATCCTCAAATGAAAGTCTGGGGTTTTTTTTTGGGGGGGGGGGTTGTTTGTTTGTTTGTTTTTCAACACCCCCTGCTGACTAAAGAAGTACTTCAACAGCCTACAGCACAAGCTACTGCTTTGTAAGGACTGTGGCCTTTTCCTAGACCATTAGTTAAAAAAAAAAAAAAGGAAGCTGGGATATAACTAGTGTACCCAGCACTGGCATTTAATCCTGCTTTCAAAAAATATCACCACCCAAGGTAAACAGAAGTCCCCTACCCAGGCCCACAGCAGGCCAAAAAGGTAGTGGCAAGATTTCCATTTGTGAGTCTCTTTCAAGGCACTGAGAGACCCCAGCCTTCTCTCCTTTCTGGAGAGCTTCTCAAAGGCTGTGAGGTCAGGCTCTACAGGAGGTATATGGAGGCCTCACTGGGCTCCCTCATCTTTCACAGCACTTCTCCCTGGAAGAACCTCTAAAGACGGGTATGTGGTCTAGACAAGAGAATGGGAAGAAACAGGGAATCATTCATTAACAGATCTAAAAAGAGAGAGAACAATGGACAATTGACTTTTGGTGTCAATAAAACATGGTTGGAAAATGAGGACAAAAGCCAGTCAGTTGACTCTCCAGTCACCTGGGAAGAAAGCAAGAGAGCCAGTGGGGGTGATGAGGGGGTGGGTTAGAGCACTGTCATTCCTAAATCAGGGATGAGAATGCACCATGGAAGTTCACTGGTCCTCACACTGGTTAAATTGGTACCTCGGGGTAGACATTTGTCCCAGGTTTGAGGCCTAACATCTGCCAATTTAACAAGACCCACAGAGAGTGGAGTTCTTACCCATGGAAGTGCTTCCCTGCTGTGTCAGACTATGCTTTTGTAACTTGGATTTTTTGGGGTTTGGTTTCACAAAATCTGCTTCTCCCCTACAGTGACTTTGCTGAAGGCCTATGCCAGCCTCGGGGCTCTGTGATGCCTGAACCACCAAACCCAGCAGATGTGAAGAGCAGGAACAGGAGCAGGGGGAACCCAGCAGATGTTGCACAGTCTGCCAGGGCCTGTGTGGGGACAGAAATGTGGAGGGAGTGGCCTCACAGAACTGAACTCTGTTCTGAAGCTCTGAGGGAATTAGAGATAACTTTCCATCACAAGAAGAATGAGTGGGGGAGAGCAGTCATGTGGAGACAAAGGAACACTGGCTTCCAAAGTAAATATGTGATACTTTCCTCCCCAACTTGGCCATAGCCATAGCCTTATTCATGACACCTCCTTTCAGCTCCTTCCATTGCAAGCCTTACCTTACTCACCAAATTACCAGCAGATGGGCCAGGCCAACTGAAGCAACTTTTGAGGAAGACTTAATTAAGCTTCTCCCTGATAAAGGAGAAATAAGGTGGGGGATTTCTCTCATGATGAAACCAGAAATGTGTCAGTAACACACATCTATCGTGAAAACCCATAACCTAAGGCATCACCTGTCTGGAACTCGGTGAGTTATGGCCACGGTTGCTGTGTAAAAAAAGACTTTATTTCCCTAACAATAGAACATGCTCTGTTGCACCACCAGCTGAAATCAGTTTCTAGAGCTGTTGATGGCACTTATATGGCCTTTAGCATTGAATGGCTCGTACCATGTGTTCAGGCAAGAGGGGCTCATTCTACCTGTGAGAGGACTGGTTTCTAGAAGCCTAAGGTAACGAATGACTATTTACACATTTTAAACTCCTACCTCCTAGACAATGGGTTACCAATGATGAAACTTGATCAACATTTGTAAAATGAAGGGATGAATGCATATATGGACTTACAGACCTTGAACCTTCTATGTGGAAATGTTGGTGCGACAGAGATATGTCTTGCCATTATTACAGTTGTCCTGTGTTTATGAAGGGGCTGAGGAAATGGTTCAGTGGATAAAGTGCTTACCATAAAGGCGCAAGGACCTGAGTCGGTTCCCTAGCACCAATGTCAAAAGTTGGGAGTGGTCCAACGCAGCAGGGCAAAGACAGAATTCCCCCAGAGCCCACTGGCCAGCCACTGATCTCAAAGAATAAGACAGAAAGCAATTGAGGAAGATGCACAGATGCTGACCTTTGGCCTCCACAGGCACACACAGAGCAAGCATACCTATACACAGACCCATGCTTGCACACATATAATGGTGAAGTAAATACAGCTTGCCCCTTTCCTGAACTAGTTACATACATCGATCCTAAACAGTTTATGGTCTCTAGGCCTCAGTTTGTCAACACTGAGCACATACGTCAAGTGAGATAATCTTCCTAATGAGACATCGGAGCAGGGAAAGAGTATAGAATGTGGTCTTACATACAGGGAAAGTGAGATGCAAGAGTAACCAAGAACAGGTAGATTGCTGCAACATGACCCTGCAGCAAACCCTGATACACACAAAGCCTGATTTCTCTGTATATGCCTTCAACTCTGCCTCAGCTTCCCAGTCTGTAAAATGAGGGGTCATAATTGGAGTGCTGCATGGCCCATGCTAATACATGCAAAGTACTTAATGTAGCTTGACACAAAGTAAATTTCAATAAGTGGTAAAAAACTACTTACTTCTATGAACATAAGTACCACCATTTTTATGTCACCTATACATAGGAGGAATCCTAGAAGTGTTCCTAGAGATGATTTCAAACATTAGAAAGCTTGCTAAGCCCAACCTCTTCCATGTCCAGTTAGACAGTATTACCCAGGACAAGATGCTCAGCATCACCTTGCTTCCTAGAAGCAGGGTACACCTAACATGGAATGCCAAAGGGAGCCAGCCACTTCTTTCCCAAAACAGCCACAACAACAACTGCAAAGCGGGGACACAGTGGACTGATATGTCTATCGTTCATGCGACAGCATCCAGACTGGCATAAAAGACAGAAATATCCCTGAATCTCTTCACCTGAAGAAGACAAGGTTGGCCAATTACGGCTCCCAGCTGAGCACTGCTCTCCTTGTTGAAATGCATCAAGAGATACTCACGACAGATTTCAAAGGCAAACATCTCTGCATGTCCCTGAGGGACCCAGCCGGGCTCAGCCAAGAGGCATCCCTGTTAAAAGTGATGTCTCATCTGAATGACAGTCGGTCTACCTAGGTCCCAAGCTGGGTATGCTGACAACAGGGGAAGGGTGCTGAGTGATTCTGATGGAGAATCCAGGGTCTCTGTGCTGCCGGAAGCACCTGCGCTTTGCTAGGATGCCTGGGTCTGCTCTACTGAGGAATGAAAACAGCTCTGGCCACCCCTGTGGGCCTGGAATTACTGATGGCAAGAGACACGGGTTGACAGTTTGCAACACAGTAGGACAGGCAAGCCTCCAAGAGAGCAAGGGCAGAGATAACTGCAGGGCCTGTACTTCCTTGTCCCAAACTCAAAGGAGAGGCTTCAGCCCAAGGACTCAGCACCCCAGCACCCCACGGAGCGAACCCTTGTCTGGAGGAGAAGCAGCTTGAGGCTAAGCGGTCACCAGCTCTCCCCAAGCTTGGGAGATTGCAGTTATGATGGGCTAATCTTACAGAACTCAGCTTCACTCTTTGCCCTTCTCAGGGCCCCCTAAAGAATGTTCATGCTTATGGCAGGAGAGCTAGACTATGCCATGGGGTAGCACAGTCTACCCCGTGAGGTTGATTTGGATAGGAGCTTCTAGAAAACAAGAAGTGACCTGCAGCCAGGCTAAGATGCCTTGCTTAAAGTGCTTGATCTCATCCCCAATTCTAAAAATCAACCTGCCACCCACAGGAATGCCCTTCCCAGCCCCAGCCAGCTTGGACAGCAGGTCCACAAAAAAGGTAGGCCCCATCCCTGCAGAGAGCTTCGCCAAGCTATTCTCCTCCTACCTTCACCCTCTTCCGGAGTTAAAATGCCCCCCCCCCCAACCAGGGGCTTTTCTCCTCCTAGGCAGCTGCACAGGAGTACCAGATTCCTAGGAGGGCAAAGTTTTCCAAGCAAAATCTGCAGTTTCTCTCAGGCAGACCAAAAAAAAAAAAAAAAACAGTTCCCCCACCCATCTGGTCCTCAGTGGATCAAAGGAGAAGAGGGAACAGTAAGGGTTTTATTTTTAAAGCAGAAGGTAAAAATACTCTGCCTACGGCTGCAGCTAGAATACAACTATCCCCACATACTCCAAGCCAGAAGTTCTTTTCATGCCCCAATATTAAGCCCAGCAAGAGTCAAACACTTGCAAAGCTCTAAGGCACATGCCCACTCTCCCTTGGAGGGGGCCCGGTCCCTATCACTCCTTAGGGAGAAACCTCCTAGAGAAGCTAGAGGCTGCCTCAGCTGTGGCTAACCCTAAATGATGATAAGAAAAAGGCCCCCCAGGGAGACAGTCAAGGTCCCCCAGCCCAGAACAAGTACAAGACACAGGAAAGAATATCTCTGCATAAAGCTCCCCCTCTGCCTACAGCCACCCGAAGCCCTCAAAGCTGGAGGCTCTTTTCAGTTTCTATTAGGCTTTCTCCACAGCCTCCCAACTTCTACAAACCCCTGACCACAGAGAACATGCCGGGAGAAAATACCACAGCACTGTGGGTGCTAGCTGAGCCGGGGGAGAGTACTTGTTCAACTTTAAGGTTTGCCATCCCTATCTTGACACCTTGATGCCCACCCAGTGAGACAGGCCTGTCTCAAGGAGACCTCTGAAGGGTGCTGGCGGAACATACAGGTGAAGAAGGATGGGAGAGAATGCACCTTATCCGTCCTCCACTTACCAGGAGAGCTTGAATCCTTTCATTAGTACAGTCACGAGCATCCACTGACCGTGTCCTGAGCATCCCTGTCACAGCTCCGGAGGTCCCAGGACATAGTGGAAAAGATGACGAAGTCCCAAAAGAGCAGAATCCCATATAATGTGTGACTTGAACACAGAGAAAGAAGTAGAGAGAGGGAGGGAGGGATAGAAAAGGAGAAAGAGAGAGAGAAAGAGAGAGAGAAAGAGAGCTGCTGCTTCTCTGCTCCTGTTCCCACTGCCCTCTCCCAGCTCTCAGCTGGGCTCAGAGGCCAAGGGCAGCTTGGGCAAATCCAGCCCCAGGCTGGAGCCGGCTGCCCCGGCTGTTGCCGCCACTGCCAGTCTCTGATGAGGATGGGTACTCTGGCAAGCCTGAGCTGAGCGAGCCCTGGAGTTGCATCCACTGTCAGGCTGGCCGCCAGCCACCCTTCCTCCCTCACCTCCTACCGGCCATGAGCTGCCTCAGGGAGGAAAGGCAAGGAGGGCCGGGAGGATCAGAGCACCGACCTAGCAGAACCTGCACTCTCCTCCCCCAGGCGGCAGCTCCATGTAATCTCCTAATCAATGCAGTACCCAAGCAAAGCACCGCCAGCCACTTCCGCCCATTTAAAGACACAGCACATGTTTTGTCCCAGAATGGGACAGATCACCAGGGATGACAGGGATCAATGTGTTGCATCGAGGAAAGTGGTACCAGGAAGGAAGAGGGAAGAGGCAGAAAGGTCTGAGGAGCAATATAGTCAGTCACAGGCCCCCAACAACACTAACCAGATCGGTTAATAGGTCACACCCTTGGCAGAGAAGGGGTCCAGGACAACCACAGGATTCCCCAACTGAGCAGACCTGAAAAATCCTAACCAGTATATTGCCCCAAGGCAGGCAGCTAAAGACCACCTTAAGGAAACTGTCCGTTCCCAGTGAAGCAAGCTAGAGCAGACAGCAGGCTCTAAGCTCCCAAGCAGTTAGTTCTTAGCACAGAGAACTCATAGTTCTCTTCCCCTGCTGGGGACATTTCCCACATTACCAGGGCGTGTGGTGAGTGGCTCTGAGCAGCAAAGCAGCCTTTGAGCCACCTGAAGCCAGGAAGCCTGTCAAGGTGGCCTGGCTTCGGACTTAATCAACACATCATCACCAACACAAGCCGCAAGCAGCCTCAGGCCAGGCCAGGCATAACACTAAGGAGAAAACTGTGGACTCTGAACTCCTTGAAGTGGGTGAAATGCCCCTGGCTCCCCAAATCAACTTGGGTTGGAGGTTACCACACCAACAGCTTCCCTGGCTGTAGCACTCACTCCTCTCTGGCCTTCCCCATATTATCCATTATCTGGGTCAGTAATGCGGACGGGTGAAAAAGAACAAAGAGGAGATTAATTATGAAATAGCAACCTTCAGCTGAACCATAATAAGCCTTTCCACTAAAACTGGCCTGAAACACGCTACAGCCATGCCTGGGCTAAACACATATCACCCAAGCTTAACTTTCTAAGGTGATGTTCTTAATGAACATGGACATGCAGATCCCATTGGGAACAGACTTGGGATACACTGCTTATCACCTGCCTCCCTCTTTTTATTAGGTATCAGCAGGAAGGCAGGGAATGGGCATCTTCTCCCACTCAGTGTAATGTCACCCTGAATAGGAGGCCTTTTGGTCCTGTTACTAAGTGCTTCCTTGATATGACTTTAACAACCCAATCATTGCTGTCTCCCTCCAGCATTTGACTAGTACAGGAGAAACACTCTCTAGGACCCTGACTTTTCAGGGATATGATATCCAAATGGCCATGACTGGTGGAATTCCTCTCCATCCATGGCCCCATGCAAGGTACTGTTCAAATGCCTCTAGGACTTCTAAAAACATCCTCAGTTGTATTTTTATGGGCCTATATGCAGGTCTTACAGTCACCACAGAAGTTGATAAGGTACACCAGATTCCCAAAGCACACCAAATTGCTCTCCATGCCTGGGTAATGTGATACCAAATTCCATGATCCAGCCTCTAAGCTAGTGTCATGTCACTGATAGTCTTCTAAATCGATGTCAATCTCCTCACTGGTCCCATTGCTCTCATTATGGGGGACACTTCAACATTAGACCAGAAGATCCCAAACATTACTCTAAAAACATGTTTCTGGAAAAGTTAAATTCTTTGACCTTTGGCCATCAGCTCCTTCAGGAAACTCCATAGAAAGCCTTTTTTTGTTTTTGTTTGTTTGTTTAGTTGGTTGGTTGTTTTTTGTTTGTTTGTTTTGCAACTACTGACAAGAGTGCATGCAGGGCCTGTGGTGCCAGCTGTTGAACTAGGTGTGATAGGTACACACTTGTGATCCAGAATGCATAGGCTGAGATATTTGCCAGGGTTGTGTCTCAGACAGTACAGCTGAGCAGTAGCAAGGGTAGTGTCTTGATATACCTAATGCAAAACAGCAAGTCTAAGACATGAAAGTGGTCACGTCAAACTCTAACCCCATGGGTGTTTATTAAAAAAAAAAAAAGTCTCAGGGCAAAGACATGGCTCTGTAGATAAAGAACCTTCTGCCCAAGCAGAAAGACCAGTAGGCACAGAGGTTCACAGTGGAATATTGGGGTGTGGGGTACATACACTAGCAGATCCCTGGGTTTGTTGGCCAGAAAATCAATCAGTGAAGCTCCAGCTCCAATGACAGGCTGCCTCAAAAACTGAAGTAGAAAATGACAGAGGAAGACATTAAACATCAACCTTTGGTTTCACATATGAATATACAGATAAGCATGAAAGAACACACATGCACACACAAATACACACCTTTTCTCTTAGACATGCTGGCTTAAAGAGCTCATTTATGCTAAAAGGAGTCCAATGTGTGTGATGCGGAACCCTGGTGGGGTGGGTGAAAATCACCCCACAGACCCCCTTTGACTATGGATCAAGGAAACCAATGGCAGTGCTCTGCGAACCAATGCCATGCTTTTCAGTTCATAAAGAATCCAAACATGGCTGATGAGACATGCAGAACACTGCATGTCTCTAATATAAGTCAATGATGGAGACCATGAGAGACAGACAACTGCTCATCTTGTGGACTTTCTCTGCCTTTCCTTCTCGTGGACAGCACCCTGTACACCCAGAGCAGTTGCCTCCCTAGGAAATGGAGCACACTCGCAGAAGTTCTAAGAATTGAGTGTGTGCCTCCTCTGGATGCCACCTGCCTCTCTACAGGCTGGTTGCTCCATAATATTCATGATTCAGGAAGGGCATAAGTTGTTTTAGAGACAACAAGACCCTGAAAACTTCCTTATCTGGCAAGATGACCACACAGACTAGAAAACAGAAAGCCACAAGGAAATGATTTTAAAATGCCTGATGTACTGACAAACCCCCAAATTTAGGAATACATAAAGTTCAAGCATTTAGTGATGGCAGAAACAAATGAGCTTGGGCTTCAGTTTCCATGGTCTCAAAGCACAAAGAGAAACTCTAAAAGCCCACTAGAGGTGAAGTTTCAAGGGAGACTTGGTAATAACATTGCCTTGCCCAGCTGGGCTGCTGCTTGGCTGTACCTCACCTTCCTGGTATAGCAGGTGCTCCCAGGGTCCTGTTTGGCTATATATCATTCTAATGATGAACTAGAAAGGATTCAGGTCAGTCTCAAACCTTGCCATGCAACAAAGGAAAAAAAAAAAAAAAAAGAAGTCCTCAAACTAATCTTATCAACTCATGATTATAGTCTAAGAGTTTCCAAAGCAAATCTCTCTCTCTCTTTTTCTCTCTTTCTCTGTGAGACACACACCCTGGAAAAGAAAAGATTTGATTGTTCATTTGTTTTGTTTTGTTTTGTTTTGAGACAGGGTTTCTCTGTGTAGCCTTGGCTGTCCTGAACTCACTTTGTAGACCAGGCTGGCCTCCAACTCACAGAGATCCACCTGCCTCTGCTGGGATCACAGGCGTGCACCACCATTCCTGGATGAAAAGAAGAATAAATTTAAAATGACCAAAATCCAGTCATTCAAAGGAAAGTTGGGGGGAGGAAGGCACAAATGTTTTGCTGGGAGGAAATACAAGAAACGTATTTTGAGAAAAAGACTGTTTGGGTGTTTGTTAAAAACATCCTCAAATCTGTGAGAAATAAACACAGTGAAGACAGGCAAACAGTTAGAATAAAGGTCTTTCAGAAAAGGAGATGATAAATATATGAACAGGCCCTCACCTTCACAAGGACTCAGGAAAGTACAAATTCAGAACACTTACATGATGCCACTTCAGGCCTATCTGGTTAACCAACATTTATATTTCCTACCTATTTATTTATTTATTTATTTATTTACTTACTTACTTACTTACTTATTTTGAGTTAGGGTCTTACTATGTATCTCTGGTTGGCCTGAAACTCACTGTGTAGATCAGGCTGGCCTCAAGCTCACAGTGATTCACTTACCTCTGCCTCCGGAGTGCTGGGATTAAAGACATGTGCCACTGGGCCTGGCTGGCCAAAATTCTTAAATCAAACAATATCGAAAATTGAGAAAGAGCTAGTGGAAGGGTGTATTGACTCAAACTACTGAATTATGGAATAGGGTTGAACAAGTATATCCTTATCACATCAATACTATGGACCATTCCACTACACTGATGAACGTAAATTACATGAGTGTAAACACACAAGAAATTCAATAGAATATACCAAGTAATAATGAGGACTTCTATAAAAAAAAAGGTATTTATAGTATTTTCAAGTAGAATGTCATACAGCATTGAAAATTCACAATACCATTATACAGCAGAGTGGATAAATCTCAGAAACATAACACTGAACATAGAAAGAAGTCAATGAAGACTTTTATGTTCTTCTGTAAACATACAAAGAATAAATAAAACTTATACATATATTCTATATCCATACCAAAAAAAATCTAATCTTAAACTTTGACATTGAATAAAGGAGCAAGCAAGAAAGAGAATGACAAGTCCTTCAGAAAGCTGGTTAAGATAAGGATATTAGCAGAGGAGTTTTACTCTTCTTTATACTTTATGCCTAATTTGCATTTTGCCCTTTTTTTCTCCCCAAATCAGAATAAGACAATGAGAAGTATTTTCCTGTCCCTACATTTGTCATTAGATATTTTATGTCTCTTGTAAATATCCTTCTGCATCTGCTCAATGCTCATGAAAACCTGTTTAGGATAAAAGTAATCAGAGACCACTTCCACATCTTTGATATGGGTAGAGGTCTGACCATGACGGTGTCTTAGATTATTCATGTTTCAGAACTTGTTGGGGACTGTGCTTGTGCTCGGAGATACCCATTTGATCAACATCCAGCTGGTTTGAGTTATTCTAAGAATATTGGGGTGATTCTTCTAAACTTTACTGAGTTCAAGGTAGAAAAAAACTGCTTTATTTCACCTGCCTTGACTTTTTTTTTCTTTTTTGTCTTGGCCTCCTTGAAAGCCTTAAGGTTTCCGACACCCCAATGCTGTGTCCTCTCTTACCCAACAAAAACAATGACTGGAGTTTCTTGTCTTATCCACAGATAGGGCCTGGAAAGGTAACAGAGGTCACCATTCGACTGGAACAGGCCACCTCTCCACACACAAGACTTTTGGCCAAAACACATCAAGAAAATCAAGAGTCAGGGTCCATGGAAGGATTTGGCCAACTACAAGAACTCAAGGGAAAATTTAGGACTTCTGACTTCACCTCCCTGTGGGGGTTCTTCCCCAACAGAAGCCGCTTGGGCCTCTTCCTGACCTTGCTAAGTCACTCCAAGCAAATAGCTCTGTATCTGGAGCAGAAAATGGATGGCCAGATCCCTGAGGCTCTCCTTGTATCTCGAGTTCTCAGACTCTGGCCACAGTCCCTCTGCCTGTTCCTTCTCCAGGGCAGCAGAACTAGCTGCAGTAGCATCACAGTTGCTGGCAAAACTGGGGCAGAGTGGTGCTGCAGTCACACGCTGGGGAATCAAAGCTCCAAGCTCAGGCAGGAGAGTCATCAGACGCTGAGAGTGTTATATTTAAGGAGCATTTTGGAGGTCAGGAAGCAAGCAAGAGAAGAGCAGTGGGGGGAGGGCACGCCTCCCAAACACTCCATTTCAACAACAAGCCTCCTCATCATCCCCTAGCCAGAGTACTCTTCCAAACTCCAAATTGCAGTCAATAGAGGCTGTGTGAGGAGCCGGCAGATGGCCAGGGCTGCACTGATCAGGTGCTCCCTACCACTTCCCTGTCCCTCCCCCTCCCTCCTCCTCCCTGCCTTTGCACTCACCACTCCTCACCCTCTGCCACTATTAGTCACAAGCTCTGGGGTGACAGTGTGGGCTGTAGGCATTGGCCTTGCCTTCTGGTCTGTTCATCTGTGTCAGTGCCCAGCCTGGAGCCTCCCAAGCACCCCCTTGTCCTTAGTACCCTTGGTACACACCCAGCCCTCTAGCCCCACCCCCAAGAGAGCCAGTGCTGTACCCGGAGGCTCAGGTTGATAGACCTATGGGCAAAGTAAGCAAGGCTTTTTGTGCCTAGAATATTCCCTTCCACCTCTGTGACCCCAAGGATTCACTTAAGGTCATGACGTTGAAATAAAAAATAAATAAAATAAAATAAAATAAAATAAAATAAAATAAAATAAAATAAAATAAAATAAAATAAAATAAAATAAACCCGAAAAGGACAAAATCACAAAATCGCTTCCTTCTCTACTCCCCCCTTCTCAATCTGTTAATCCAGAATGCTCCTTCAGGCAACAACAGCAGAGCAAACCCAAAACCAGACTCCAATCAACTCATTTCCATCCTTCCCCCAGGAGAGGGAGAAACAGGACCGGGGTTGCCAAGGACAGGCGACATACCACTCCAGAATGTTAAGTGGGATCACATACGTGATATCTTGTGAACCTCACAGTGAACCAGGAAAAAAGTTTTAAACATTAAACGGTTAAATAGGGAAGTGTGGACATTTGTTAAAAGAAGAAACTGGGGTCTGGTGATATCCACTTCTTTTCACAACACTATCAGCTACCACTAACTCCTAGGTGAGTGGTGCAGCAAGCTCTCTGCCTCCGTGGGTCCTGCATTCAGAATGCTACTGACCTTGGCAAATAGAACATATTCCCAGAAAAAGCTGCATGTTTATAGAACATGCTCACACTTCATTTTTCATGATCCCTCAAAAAATGCAATGTAACAACTCTTTACATAGTGTTCCCTTTGCATTCGGTACTATGAGTAGCCTAAATATGATGTGATATGGATACATATTATATACAAACATGCCACTGTACATAAGAGACTTGGACTCTGGTAGATTTGAAAAGCAGGGCATCATGGGACCAATACCATGAACAAGTTTAAGAAACACTGTTGTGAAGGTTTGAATGAAAATGACCCCTACAGGCTCATATATTGGAATACTTGGTACCTAGTTGGTAGGACTGTTTGGGAAGGATTAGGAGGTGTGGCCTTGTTATAAGAGGTGTGTTATTGGGGGTGGAGTTTGAAGTTTCAAAAGCCTATACCATTCCCAGGTAGCTCTGTTTCTCTGCCCCTTTTTGTGCCTCAGACTCATGGATCAGATGTAAAAGATCTCAGTTGCTGTTCCAGCGCCATGTTTGCCTTCCTGCCTGCTACCATGCTCCCTTCTGTGATGGTCATAGACTCTAACCCTTTAAAATGTAAGAAAGCCCCCAATAAGCTATTTGTCAGTTGTTTTCAGTATCTCTTCACAGCAGGAGAAAAATAACTAAGACAATAGTCATTGACAAAAATGGGAAAAGATTAAAGATATGGGATACGTAGAACCCAGCTAAACTTCTTTTTTCCCTGCTCTTGACATACCTTCTTTTTTTAAAGACATGAAAGGTGTTACTCTGTAGTTAGGCTGGCCTTGAACTCAAGGTGGTCTTCCTACCTCTGCCTCCTGAGTACTAAGATTAAAAGGGTAAGCCATGACACTTAGTTTGGCATTCCCCTTTTACGGAAGCTGGCTTGATATCCTCGGTTCTGTTAAAGAAACTCTCAAAGAGGACCCTCATGCCTTTATCCCACATTCTCATCCCTTCAAAAACCACTCCCACTTCCCAAAGGCCTTCCTGCTTGCCTCAGGATAGGTTTATCTGCATGCCAAACATATCCCCAAACTTGGCTCATAATACCTCTTCTGCCCACTGACAAAACTGCAGCTCCAAGGAGGCCAGAGCCTGACCATCAGACTAGACACAGACACCCTACCCCACCACCAGAGAAAGGAGACACTGGCTTCCCTTCAGTGTTCTAACCACATACCAAAGAGCAGAGACACACACATCCCATGCCAGAAGGAGGGAACTGGCAGGTTTCTAAAGGCCTGCTGCACGTCTAGGCTCAGGAGAACCTCCAGGTGAGGCAGTGGGAGAAATCAGGCAAGGCCTCCCAGACTCTGATTCCCCGGGAGGGAACACCTATCCACCACAGGCAGCTGCTGCCTGCTCTTCTACCCATGTGAGGATTTCTCCTTTTTAACTAAGGTATGTGAGAACTGCCATGGGCGGCAGGAAGAGAATGACAGATGAACTTAGTGTCACTCATTTTCAACTTAGTGTTACTCCTGGCCAAGGAGACAGCAAAAGAATCTCTTGTTGATCAAGAAGTGGCTTGTTCCTAAAATGACTCTAGCTCGCCTCTGACTCCAGATTCACATTAGTCCAGGAGAGTATATTATGGTTTAGCACCCAGATTCTAGAATCAGACAGACTTCAGTTCAAATCCATACCTCATAGCCATGTGGCCTTAAGAAAGTTTACTTATTTCTCTTAAGCTTCAGCTCCATCACCTACTCAAAAAGGCAATGATGGCAGCTCCACCAAATTGTGAGGAGTTCATAACATACAGAGAGCAAGTAAGTGATGAATGCATTCTAACCTCCTCCTGGTTTGTTTGGAATTTTTTGTTTTGTTTTGTTCGTTTTTTGAGACAGGGTTTCTCTGTGTAGCCTTGGCTATCCTGCACTTACTTTGTAGACCAGGCTGGCCTTGAACTCACAATGTTCCCTTGCCTCTGCCTCCCTGACTGCCAGGATTACAAGTGTCCACAGATCTACCACCATACTCTAGAACAAACCAACTGTTCCCCTGCTATACTTCCTAGCATATGTTTTCTCTACCTTTTCCTTATGCTATTGATAGGGATCTGTACTCCCTAAACAATACAACAGAACAACTATTTACATAGCATTTCCACAGAACTAAGCATACAGCTTGCTAGGTGGTGGTGGTGCACACCTTTAATCCCAGCATTCAGCAGGCAAAAGTAGGCAGATCACTGTGAGTTCAAGGCTAACCTGGCCTATAGAGTGAGTCCCAGTACAGCCAGAGCTACACAGAGGAACCCTGTCTCAATAACCTAAAACAAACCAACAAACACCATAAAGCTCAGTCCTCAAGGAGTTCCTGGTCTAATGCAGAAAGACCAACATGTAAAAAAAACTAAAATAAAGTCAGCTAGATGTGATGGTTCATGCCTATAATCCTAGCAATGGGTAGACTAAGGCAGAGAGAATATTTTGAATTTAAGGATAGTCTGAACTACAATAGTGAGTTTCAGGATAGCCTGGGCTATTCTATGAAATCCTAGCTCAAAGGAGCAGTCCATTCATAAGTAAATATCAAAGCTGAAGCAAAATAAGAAAACTATCATACTAGTCTACCAGGGTGTGGTAAGGTCTTCCTCCTAAGCAGGTCTGATGATAGCTCAGAGTCCTTATCCCCAGTATTTCGGCTATCTTGGTACCTTATAAGGCTTCCAGAACATTTTTCAATATGAGGCCCAAGCGCGACATATCATGTTTGTATTTTTCTTTCATCTTTGTCTTTGTCCTCTACTATTTCTCTCTCTCCCTCTCTCTCTCTCTCTCTCTCTCTCGTTTTTTCAAGACAGGGTTTTTCTGTGTGGTCTGGACTCACTTTGTAGACCAGGCTGGACCTGAGATCCACCTGCCTCTGACTCCGAGTGCTGGGATTAAAGGTGTGTGCTACCACACTTGGCTGCTTCTACTCTTTCTCAATTCATCTTCGGCCTTGCCTTCTACACACAAGCTAACACCCAACCATGGAGACACCCGCTTGCTGTCTCCCTCTGCTGTCTAGAAGGCCTTCCCATGAGCAGCTGCCATTGGTGAACATCCATCCATTAGTTGCCTAGCACTGCCCTTGAATCTACACGGTGGCTCTACAGTGAGAATGTCATTATTCACAGAGAGACAGACCAGTGAAGGCCAATGTAACTCACTCGGGCTCACAGCAATAGAGGAAGGACATGCTAGAATCTGAACTCAGAGTCATTCAACTCCAATGACAGCTATTCCATGTCCTTCTATGACCTACCCCAGAACTACTTTCTTGACCACCTCCATCCGAGGCTGGTCAATTCCGATAAGCAATACTTCCGTGCTTCCCCCTGTGACAGTCATTTCTCTCCTGACCCTCATAACTTTGTTTTTCTGTTTTGTTTTCGTTGTTTCAGTTTCTTGAGACAGAGTTTCTCTGTTATGCAGCCTGGGCTGTTCTGGAATTTTCTGTGTAGAGCAGACCAGCCTCAAACTCACGGAGATCCACCTGCCTCTGCTTTCTGAAGTACTGGGATTAAAAGCGTGGGCCATCGTGCCCAGCAGACCATCATTATTTTATTGCTGCCATAATTTGTTCACCTACCTGCCTCCCCCTAAAACTAGTTAAGCACCCTCTCACATAACCATATGCAATTCTCTGAAACCCTCACACCTGACTCCACTGCCACAAAAGTGCCACTTGCTACACCTTCACCGAATGAAGGATTCACAAATGCTGCCAGAATCTTTTCTCAAGAGATTAAAAACTGCCTGAATGTAATTTATCCTTTACCTATCGTAACAGATGAGATAGCTCAATCTTAGGCTGAAACCCTAAAGAAACAAAATAGGCAGTGCCATGAGAAGGCAGCCTCAGAATTCAGACTCCCGGAAGTAAAGTCACACCTCCAAGACCTCCTCCAGGAAATGAATGAAATCAAATAAGGATGCTGTCATCAGGACTGGCCACACCTCCATCATAAAGCTATTTTGTTCTGTAGTGACTTAGCCTAGTGTGTTACAACTGGGAGAAATTCTGAAAGCAGCAACTCAGAAATACAACAGTGAAGGCTAAGGTAAGAGGATGCATTTACATGAATTTAGACCCATGAGTTACAATAAGAATTTTAACTCAGCTATTTGCGGGCTTTTATACATTCTCATGGGTCCAGGGCATCCAGCCATAAGAGTCTCTGTGTATCTGGGCTTCGGGCTTGCTGCCTGGCCTACACAACCATGCTCCTTGTGAAAGCATCTTGGATCAGATCAAGATTCTTCAGCTTTGAGTTATAAGCTTTCTGTAGAACTGATGGAAACCATGGGTGATGTCTTCATGAAACCACACAGGTTAGATTGTGTCAAGTTCTGCCTAAGAGCGCAGGAGGCTCATGGCCCGCTGCTCTAAACCCCATTCATGGCCTGATGGTTCACAAGCCAAGATGGAAGATGCCTGAAATAACTGCCCCAAAGAGCTTGGACCACAGAGGGTTAAAGAACTCCGCCAGATCGAACAGTCTCAGTTCCAGCAACTGTGTGGTGCAAAACCCGAGGGCAAAAATGCTAACCTCAGAAATGACCCAGCTGAGTTCTGGTTCTACCACAGACAAGCTGAGATCTAGACCAAGGTAGAGAAAGACCTAAGAAAAACAGGGCTGTCTATGCTTCTGCACACACACACCCCCGCCCATGCAAACATAGGCACGGCACTACCACATATCTCCAAACTCGGAGAACTCCCCAGTGCCCACAAGGCCACACCCTGCCCAGGCTGATGACAAACTGCTTACAGCTCTAAGAGCATCAGACATCAGGGACAGCAGCATGTCATCCAAACAGCAAACTGTTTGCATCCGAACATAATAGATTCCTGCTCACACAACAGCCAATGCACACTGCCAAGGGGGACGGGGCCCCAGTCCCTTACACCGCCCCATGTATGGGGTTATTTAAGTATTTGTGAACATAGAGAAGGAGAGAAGCAATCCTGGGAGACCTGTTCTTATTATAGTTCTTTGCCTAGCTCCTCTTCAAGTAGTGATAGGTCTCATCTGATGTAAACAACAGATGAATGTCATTTTCGTCTTGATATGGGCCCAACGATGAAAGCCCAGAGAGGTTAAGTGACTTGGTTCCAATCATACATAGGAATGGAAGAATCACTCAAGTCGATGATTCCAAGAAACCTGTCTAGACAGTTCTGATTACAGCACCCTGGCTGCTTAAGCCTCCTTTCTCACACTCTCTTCCATACACATCACAGGGGACCCAACCTGCTCCAGAAGTCTGAGCCTCTTCGAGTCTTCCACCTCT
Source organism: Meriones unguiculatus (assembly GCF_030254825.1). Lineage (NCBI taxonomy): Eukaryota > Metazoa > Chordata > Mammalia > Rodentia > Muridae > Meriones > Meriones unguiculatus. Next base: position 176,135,211 of record NC_083349.1, read on the forward strand.
GTGAGAATGGAGACCCTGCCATCTGGCGAAACAGCAAGGTCCCCCTGCAAAGACCAAAATACAGGTGTCTGCTTGCACATGGAGGTTGGGGAGAGGCCGATGAGACTTGCCTCCTCCAATGCCCCATCCAACCAACAACGGCTCAGGCTCCTTGTTTGGAAAAATACACAGAAAAACAAATTTCCAATTGCCAGAAGCATCCAGGAGAATAAGAACACTACTCAACAACGCCCTCTAGCGTGTCCAGGACCACAGGCACGGCTCCCAGCCACTGTTCTTCAGAGGCTCAGACCAGCCTGACACTGGGACCCCCAGGAACCTAGGAAGGGGACAGCACAGCACCTGCCACTCGGGCACCAAGGCCTCACCAATCCCAAGACCAATGTCTACTGCAGGATGAGGTTGTCTCTGCTCCTAAGGCACCCCACCCAGCCCTTACTCAACAGCCAGGGAAGAAGGAACACAGAAGTTGAGAGCCAGTGTCAGCATGAGCCCCAGAAGCAAGAGTCAGGAAGAGGCAGAGGACAGGGAAGCCCAAATGAGAAGACAGATAAACAGAACATTGAGGAATAGCTAAAGAAAAAGGCAGACACAGAAAGTGAGTCCAGGCAAATGCCCGGGGCGTGACCACCCTCCTAACCTCCTCCATCCACAGGCTCTGATGTGTGGATGTAGGAGGTGGCTGGTGTACTGTGCAGCCCAAGGCACACCCTCCCTTCTCCTGAGGTCATTTCCCTCTGCTGACACAGCCCTGACTGCTCCTGAGTGCTGGGCTGAGGGAGAGGAGGGGAAAGAAAGTGAACCAAAGGCGGAACTCGCAGAGCGAAACCACTTACGCACAGTGCGGCCGGCAGCATTTCCATCCTACCTTTGCAGTCGCCATGTCGGCCGGATCCATGATCCCGGCTTGGCCTAGGGGGCAGCAGCACCATCCAGGGAGAAAAGGCAGAGTCACAAATGTCCACCCAGAAAGAGAACACCACCCCTCTGGAAGGAAGGCCAGGAGAAGGAGACCTACTTCCACTCTCCAGGGGACCCCTTGGTACCTCCTCTGTCGGTAATGAAGGAAAGAATTCTGGGGTTCCCAGGCAGTTGGGGAAGCAGACAATCTGTATCCCCCACATAGCCACAAGGCCCTGTTAGTTCATTTCCCCTCCCCTGGTGCTTGGTCTCAGAAGGGCAGTGTGGGTCTCTCCAGGCTCCCCCTGCTGGGGGGAGAGGATGCAGAGTGGAAGCCCTGTCTCCCCCCCTTCTTCCTCCCCCCCATCACTGCCAGCTGGTACCCACAGATCAGGACAAGGAGCACATGTGGGCAGAGGCTGCTGGAAGGTGCTGAACCAGTGCTGGGGTAGAAGGAAGGGTGAAGGCTTGGCTTGGCAGGGACAGGTGTGAAGGTGCAGGCACTCAGATGGAAGCAGGGGGAAGGTGCTGTGCAGGGAGGAGCTGGAGGCACAGAGCTGAGTGGCACAGCAAAGTGGAGAAGGCAAAGGGAAAGGAACTCCCCTGGTGAAGCCACTCACCTTGCAATAACATTCAGACTGACTGAGGCCTACACAGAAGTCAGGGGCGGGCGGTTCACACACCCCCAACTCCACTCCCAGAGACTCACAGCCTCTGTCTAAAGGTACATGAGAGCAGCAGGCAGCCGGGCTGGATCTGCAGAGGCCCCTAGCTCCGTTGGAGCAATCTGATTGGCGGAGCAGGATGACTTCATCCAGCCCCATTCATCACTCTAGGTTTTCTGCCCGGCAGAGACAGTCAGCTCAGCTTGCAGCAGCAGCTATAGCTTCCTCTCTGGCCATTAAAGCAGGCAGCCTGGGATAGGCTCTACCTGCCAGGATGCCACCAGGCAAAGGGAACTAACCGGAGGACTCCCCAGCCTCAGGGAAGAGTGAAACAAACTGCTCACAATGCTAAGAAAGGACAGGCTCAAAGCGGCATGCCAGCATTCACAGTACGCATCCTGTCGGCTGGAGCCAGCACAGGTGGAAGAGAGGAACGCTCTTAAGGGAACACTCCGTTGGAGGCACTGACCTTCTTGCAGCGGCTGTAAGCTGTACTTCAGACCCAAGCAAGCCCTCAAGCAAGGCTCAGTACCTCTCTGTGATCATTTTCTCCTCATGAGCAAGGCTCACTTAGCCTGGCCCTAAGGACATGGATTCCTTTTGTCCAACATTTCAAGTCCATAGAGAGCGACCAAAAGAATGGAAGCTTACAGAGCCATTGACAACTTATGGATACAGGTCCCCAAAATCAAGATGAATGCAAGGATGTCAGTTTCTGGGGGTCATTTCCACATAGGCTTTTACTATGTAAATCTGCTATTGGGCCAGGGAGGTGGCTCAGTGGCGAAGGCATTTGTTGCCGAACCTGAAGAACTGGGATCAGCCCCCAGGACACACATTATGGATCAAACTTCTGAAAGTTGTTCTCTGACCTATTCAATGAGTGCTGTGCCATGTGTTAGCAAGCTCATACACAAACAAATGTAATTTTAAACATATAATTATGCCATAAAAGCTACAGTTCTTGGAGAAATTATCTGTCTTTTTTCCCAAACTCTTCCCTTCTTTCCTAGAGCAGCCCTCTGACCATAAAAAAACCCAGGCAGGTAAAGGATCAGAGATTCACCTTGAACAAGAATGAAGCCATGGGCTGAATCAGATCACTTGTCCACTCCCTCCCCTACTTTTCTTCATTCTTTTTTAATAACCTTCCTTAATTCAAGCCCAACTTCATAGCCATGAGTTCAACGGACTAACATACAGAGCTGACAAAACCATCAACAGCCAAGACAAACACGGCTGGCTACAGATAGACATGACCCCCTCTACCTCAAGCGTGTTCATGCCTCGCCACTATTACTGGATGATCAGGAAGATCATGTCTATACCCTAGGGAAAATCTGACCCTATGAAACAGCAGGCTCACTTCTGCCAAGGGTTCATATCCCAGCAACTGCATCCTGGCCTGCAGGTCCCGTGGTGTCTCCTCTGCTGTCCCCTCTCCTGAGGAAGACTCAGTAACATATCTGAAGACTCACAGCATATCTGTTTGTGAGTCCTGAGCAAAGTAAGGCAATGTATGAGTCATGAAGTCCTCTTAACTCCACACCCCATGCTTTTGAAATCTAATCTCAGCACTGCCTTTGGTCGTGGTTGTTTGAATCAATCATGGCAGGCATATCCTCTAAAGGGAACAATTCTTCTTATAATGTTTTGAATTGTTGCCACTTCATTAAAGATAAAATGATTTTATTTTGTTCCTCAAAACATCTACACACACACACACACACACACACACACACACTATTACCAGTAAGTGTCAATGATCCTGAGTCTGTCTTAACGACCAGAGCAATAAAACTGTCCACTCTCCATTTTTCACAGGACTCCATAATTGAAGCTGTGTCTCCAAGTCTGTCATCTCTTCGAATGTCCCATAGATACATGATACAAAGTTGGTTAACCTGAGATTTGTAGCTGTGAAGTGACTTGTCTAAGTCACACAGTGAGCAACTGAAAATGACTCAACCTTACATGAACTGAGTGCACTACCTCTTCCGCAAACTCCCTAACCCCAATTTCACTCCACCTCTCTGTACCTCCTCAGTCTGCTCCCAGTTCATGAAGACTTAGAGAACAGAAGGTATCAGTTAAAGCCAAGTGAGAGGCAGGGGACTGTAGCTCAGGTGGCAGAGTGCTTGCTTCTCACGCATGACGCCCTGGGTTCCATCTCTATCAACTCATGAACAGGATCTAGCAATACATGTGACAATCCCAGCACTTAGGAGCTGGAGACGAGGATCAAAAGTTTAAGGTTATCCTCAGCTACATAGCAAGTCTGAGGCCAGCTTAAGCTGCATAACCCTGCCTCACCCAAATAACAATAAACTAATTCTAATTTAAAGCCAGAAGGCTGATTCACGCCTTTAATCCCAGGATATAAGAGGCTGAAGTGACAGATAGATAGAGAGACAGATTTAAAGAAGTCTCCTGAGCCTGGTGTGGTGGCTAATTCCCGCACTCAGAAATTTGAATCTAGACTGGGAAGAATTTCCAGTGAAGACTGCTTTTTAGATTAAAAAAAAAAGAATCAGTGATTTACTCATGCTCATGTGAGGCAGAAAAAGAGACCAAGGTGCCTTGCCAGAGTTCAATTCAACAATCCAAGTTAAAATTGAGGCAGGGGAGAGATACATGTCTTAGAACCCAGAGACCCATTTTCCTCCCATCACAAACACATAATACATACGTTCTAAGGGACGAAACTGCATGTGTGTCTTCCTTACCTGAAATGCTGGGGATCAGAAATGTTACATGTCTGGAAAGTGTGTCAGATTTAGAGATATTTGCATATGCTTTCTTAGATGAAGCCTTCTAATTCAAAATATCTAAAATGCTCCAAAATCCAAAATCCTCACCTTGTAGTAGAATTCGGGTCAATGAATATTTTTCTGTAACTCTGCTTACTGTCTTTACATGTCCTGCTCTGTAATAATGGTTGGAATCTACTGGTGGGGGGCAGCAAGGAGAGGCCTTTTTCCTACTCAGTGAGGGGTAGCTCTACTAGACTCCTTTAAAAATCCAACAGCATGGGGGCTATGCCACTCCACAGACACCACATTGTCCTCTCTACTAGGAAGCCTGACAAGTTCCCTCTGGCTATCATGTGTCCTTCAATGCTCTCTCTGTGCCTGGGCTGACAATCAAATGTGCAGATGGAGAGCAGAAAGCCGGTACCTACAAAGGAGGACATTCTGTTTCGTCAAAACCACACAGACACCAGTTCTGTGCTAACTGGAGTCTGCCTAGGCTCTCCACTGACCCAAGCCATCTACCTACTCAGTCCTCAAGGAAGCACACCTTTAATCCCAGTATTCATGAGGCAGGAAGAACCGCACGAGCTTGAGCCCAGCTGCTCTACATAGTGAGTTCCAGGCTAACCAGGGCTACTTAGCAAGCTCTGCCTCACTAAAGCAAACAACCAAATCCTGCCATGCATCCCCAGAAGGTGAACATGTGCCTACAATGTTGAGAAAACACCAGTAGAAGCATCTGTATGCATTCCACATGGCAGCTCAGGCCTTGAACCCCAGTTCAGGGAGAATGTTATTTGGTACAGAACAGACAACCTGTAAGACATGGCAGCATGAAGAGGAGGAGATAATATTAGGCGTCAGTGGTGGGGAAGTATCTATTTCAGAGTACAAAGAAAATTCTGAGAAAAAAAGGAAGAACTGTAACTGGTATCTATCTGTCTATCTATCTATCTATCTATCTATCTATCTATCTATCTATGAGAAGTAAGCCTTTGTTTCCATGTTTCTCAAGGTAAGCTGGCTGAATTGGCTGTTTTGAGAGGTGATTAGTCAAAGAGACCCAATCCCACATCTGATTCCTCCGCCTCTTCCTTAGCTTTAGCCTTGGCTGGGGCCGCAGCAGCCGTAGCAGCAGGAGCAGCAGTGTCAGCTGCAGCCGCAGGGCAGCAGTCACAAATGCAGATGGATCAGCCAACAAGGCCTTGACCTTCTCAGTAAGTGGGAAGGTGTAGCCAGTCTCCACAGACAAAGCCGGGACCTGCTTGTATCTACTGATGACAGAGTATGGCACTGAGGCGACAGTCGGGTAACCAATTGGCAGAAAAACTGGCCACATTTCAGACACCCTCTAGGAAGCCAGTGTGCAGAGTCTGCTCTGTAATGGCAAGCACTCCCAGCGCTTCCGGGTTATCGATGCTGCTCCTGCTGGATGACCGGCCCGAAGGAGAAAAGGGAAACATTCAGCATGTTCAACAGCATGGCTTCACTGGCTCCTAGTTTGTCTCCAGTTTTTATCAGCTGCACATCACTCAGAATTTCAGTGGTACCTCTGGAGATTTTAGTGGTGGTGCCCAAAGCCTGGAAAAGTCGAGGCTTCTAAGTCAGCCCCAGACCAGTGTTCTAAGCTGGAACAGTGACCTCACATGGGGCAATGGTACCAGCATGGCCAGCAGCCGGCACCTTATTGGCTAGCAGCATGTCCCTAATCTCAGTGAGGGCCTCCTTGGTGAACGCCAAGTCCACATTCCCCGAATGTGAGGCAGCAGTTCCTCCAGAGCCAGGTTGTTTTCCAGATGCTCCCTGATGACCTTGGGAATCATGCCGTTCTTGCCTGTCAGCACCACGGCCTTCCCTCAAAGTGACATGTAGATCTGCTGCATCTGCGTGGAGCCCACATTGTCTCCTCCCACAGTGAAGCAAAAGTTGGATGATCGTAATGAAATAGTTGGACTTCCAGGTTGCCCAGTCTTCCCTGGGCATCAGGTGGTGCATCAGGGATTGCCACATGGGGTTTAAAAATGATGTCACTCTAATAAGGATGCCTGGCAAGAGCTAAAACTGATATTTTAAAAAAGAGAAACCACTGAAGAGACCATTGGATCCACACCTCGACTACTTAGCAGAAACATGTTGATAATTCCTTATGAAATAATCCCTCTAGCCTATGCACTCACTTTTAAAACTAGAAACCTGAATCTCCCTGTTCTCCAATGCATTTCATTTCACCTAATACTTAGTGAAAAGGCAAGAAAGAAATACTCATTTATCACATTCTCTATCTAGGACAATTGTTCACACTAGTCACTCTACCCTAGGTATTACTTTCTTACTGCTTAATCACTGCGCTTAAGACTAAGTTGAGGAGAGGAAATAATAAAGACCTGGAAGCCTTTGGGAAGGCCGGGTTTTGACAACAAAGGAGAAGATGATGTGGGAAGTCCCCAGCTCCCTGAGCACAGATCTGAAGCAGAACACTGCACCTGCTGCTGCTAGATCAGCCTTCATGGTAGCAGCTGCTTGGGAGGTTGGAATACAAGAAAGCCAGTGTGGTTGTTTCAAACCCTAGTCAGATAAACTTTTCTGGCACTGCATTCTGGGAGTTGTAGTTCTGTGTAGCAAGCATTTGGCAGCCATATTTGCAGTGTTTTCACAGTATACAGCTGGATCTTTCTTCCATATACCAAGACTGCAAGCCAGAAATCAGATGCAGTTTCCCAAAAGGTGAATCCCCTTCTCTTAAGAGTTTGAGTGCTGACAGTAAACTGAAAAGTAGGCAACGAGACTGGAAGGGTTCACAGAACTGTAGGGAACTTGAAAAAGTAAAGAGTCTAAGAGTTTTCTTATAGACTTTTTGCTTAACAGAAGAGAGGTTCTTTGGAAGAGAAAACAGGAAGAGAGAAAGGGCAGCGTTGTTCCCTCGCAGGTGTATGTCTTTGTGAGTGACTTTCTCATCCTTTGCTTATTAACCACTAACCTTCAGCAAAGCACCAGGAAGCTCTGAGACTTGGATTCTGACTCAGCCACTCACCTCTATGTAACCTTGGGCAAATTACTTAGCCTGATGGTGTCCCCATTTCCTTATGTATAAGACAAAGATATTAGAAAACTCAAAAGCATTTATGAAATCAGAAATCACTGTAAAGGGCTTGGAATCGTGTCTGACATATAGCAAATACTAAGGCAGAGTTGCCTCTGTGTTTGTTATTCAGTGGTAGACTGCTTGTCTTCCCCTTCTCCATGCAACTCTTTGCCACAAGGTGTACATTTTAAGTCTCTCCCAGAACTGATGGTAAGGACAGATAAGAGAGACCCAGCTGCTGTTTGGGGTTAAACAGAGACATTAAAGCAGCACAGCAAACAAAACAGTCACTAGACTAAGGTCAGGAAGGAGAATTTGGACCAAGGATACTACAGGGCAAAACGAATGGGCACTACACACTAAAAGAGAGTCGAAGTTGGGATCAAACAGAAGGAAGTCACATAAAGGGAACGATGGCACAGGTGTGTAATCCCATCACTCAGGACATGGGACTGCTATGAGTTCAAGGTCAGCCAGGGATGTGGCTCAGTTGGAGTGTGCTTGTCTAGAATGCACAAAGCCTGCATTGGATGCTCAGCTCTGCATAAAACTCTGCATGATGACACTTACTTGTTAATACCAGCACTTGGGAGCTAGAAGCATAAGGATAAGACACTAAAGCATAAGGATAAGGTGTGAGTCTGAGGCCAGCCTGGGCTACGTGAGACCTGTCTCTCTTGAAACAAAACACCATAATCCACAAGATAGTCAGGAAAGTGGATCTGGTTGAGTACGGAGGGAGAAGGAGACTAAGTGATTCGAGTCAGGGTGGCAATGGCCATGAGAGGATAAGAACTGAGCACCAGAGAGCTGTAGATGGAGAAAAGCTGTCCAGCCTGGGGAAAACCAGAGATGTGGGAGCCAGGTACAAACCAGTCTTAGAAAAGTGAGCTTCTCTCTGGATAAGTGAGGGCTTGGAGTTTCTAAGGAAGTTTAGACAAGGAAGGAACAGAGGTAGTGGGAAGGGTAGGTAGGAGGGAACAGAGGTAGGAGAAAGGGAGCTGGCCAAACCTTCGAAACTAGTCACCTGTATCAGTGTACCTGCTGCGTACTGTAGGGGTGAGGGGAGCCAGAGAAAACGTTAGGGATATCTCAGTGCAGGTGCTGCTGGTCAGGAGAAAGCTCATCAGTCTCCCAGAGCACCTTGCTTTGAGAAGCCCCCAGCTTCTCAAAGACTGTGGGCCTGTGCTGCTCAGACCTACCTTAGACCTGAAATCCCTCCGGGAAAGCAGTAAAACTAGCAAAGGAGAGATTTCATCTTCCTTAGCTGCTAGCAATTCCTGAGACCTCAAGGGCAATGAATGAACATTACTGATACTACCTCACCTCAGCCACTAGGACTAAACAGAGATTAGTATAGCAAAGTGCTTAAAATCTAGAGTCCTGGTGCCTGGTTCAAATTCTAGCCCAGTTTTTAATAGCTATGCAATCATATATATAAATTATAAGACTCCTTTACTACACCCAGACAGGTAAGAATGCACCTGTAATTTAGAATGCCCCAAAAAGGAAGCAGGTCAGTTTTATTTCAAGAGTATCAGGAACCAAGCAGGTAAAGTCACTCCCATTGTAGAAGTTCAGCACCTGTCTCATAGAATCTCAAATGTCAACCAATAAACTTGGCGTTTCAGAAGTTCAGTTTGATTCCCATTTACCAGCTCATTCATCACTGTCACATGAAGGATGACACAAGGGAGCTCCGGTGTTTGTGCACTCTCGGGGTGTGGGGAGGAGGTGCACCCAGACATCCTCAGCTCCTCCCACCTCTCTCTTCAGCTCCCCTGAGCATTCTGAAGCAGGGTCACAACGGGTTTCTCTCTTCTCTGAGGAAGACATTGGCCTTCAGACTAATGAGGAATGACAGAGAAAAGGAGGAAGCTGGGCAGTTCACTGTATATGGAACATGTTGCCTGGGGATAGGGCAAAACAAAACCAAACACCAAGTTGCCTAGAAGGTTGGCAATAGGTAAGATGAAATGACTGCTTTCAACACACATCCCGAGACCACCACGTTTCTGTTTGCTGCAAATGGCTAGTGGTTCCTGGGCTATGTATGCACCAGACAGATATTGAGAAAACAGAAGCTGTGTGCCTCGGCGTGTTAGGCACAGTTCTGCTAAACGAATGAAGGCTTCGAGCAGGGTCCTAGGAGGCTTCGAGCTAAGGATAGGTTCCTTGAAGCAAGATCTGAGACAACTAGCATCAAAAGCTCTTGTGATACCCATTACCTGGAAAATTCCTGAGCCTGCCCAGGTATACCTAAAGTTAAGACTAAAGTCTAGGAAACTGTATTGCTCTTCTTATAAGTCTCAAACACACACAGGGCTGAGAACCACAGCCTTGGAGATGAACTGATCACTCATTACCCAGAGGGAATGGACACTAACCCATTCATGTACAGGAAACATTCAAACTTGGATTTGTAAGTATATTATTTCATACTTAAAATCTCTACATCATCATATATACTCACTACACACTACAGAGGTTTCGGTCACTCCCATTATAGAAATACATTGTGCACACCAACAATGCAGTGATAAAACTGAAGATGGCTTGGCAACCATGCTGATGGTATCACCCCCAGTACAATAACTGCAGGGCTTAGATGGGTGAGCTGCAGAGGGCTGCTCTGAGCTTCCATTGTAACTTAGACATTGAGAAGGATTCTGGCCTTCAATTCCTAGTCTCAGCCTCAGTGTAAAAAGGAAGAAAAGACTAAAGCACAGAGTAGGCCAAGCCTGATGTTGGACTCTTTGCCATGCACCCAAACTGTCTCCCACTCACATTCCTTCTTTATTGTTACTGGTAGGAGGATGAGATTTCTCCTAGCAAGAAGTAGGAAAGCTGGGGAATGAAACTTACCATCCACCCTGCCAGTTGTCCAAAGCTAAATCCCAATTACGGTGTCAGCAGAGAGAGGGTACTCTCTGAGCTATAATTAACAACCCCCTTTCTCAGGCAGAGAAGTGCTAGGGTAGGAAAAACACAGAGCAGGTGATGGTTACACCTGCAGGCAGTTCTGCTGACAGCTACAAAAGCATCCAGGGCTGCCAGCGAGAGCAGGGCAGCGGTGAGCTGGAAAGGCTGGGAGGGGCGGCAGGGCCAGCAGCGAGCTTCCCTGCTCCACTACCCACAGTCCATAGGTGCTGTCCTCCACAAGACCAAGTGCTCGCCCAAAGCGTGAGGAGCAGAGGAAGGGGGACACATGGTGGGTAGTCACAGACCAGACCATTTTCACAAAAAGTCCAAAGATTAATAGCACCCTTCCATTTGGGACAACTTCACTGAATCCTGTGATCATAAAACACTGGAAGTTATAGCAGAAAACCTTGTCTCAACTTAAAAAACAAACAAACAACAACAAAACCCTTAGTCCATTCACTGGTTCAGATTCACTCAACAGATATTTCTGAGTACCTTTCAGGTGTTGGGGGCTGAACTAAGCATTGACAATACAATAAATCAAAGAGAACCAATGTCTACTCTCATGAAGTATAAGGACTAATGGAGAAGAGAGCGACTAAAGCATCAAACACACACAACTGTGACTTGAGGTTAGTGCTAAGCTTGAAAATAAGGCCAGTCGTGGTGTCATTGGCTTGTTATTCCAGCAGTTGGGAGGTTGAGGCAGAGGATCACTTTGAATTATACATTAGCCTGGGCTACAAAGCAACACCTTGTCATAAACAAAAGAGAAGAAAGTACCGAGGATAAACTCACTAAAGGAAGAATTCTCTTTGGCCACTAGCATGGATATAGTCTGTGGGACACCTACTGTGTGCATGGCATAGCCTGTGCTAAGGAGAGAGACTCAGCAACCACCAAAGCTCAGGCCAGGGGAGACCTTGGGCAGGGAACTATCAGTACTTGGCTACATGGGGATCACAAAAATGCATGCCTGTGCCTTCTGTGTATTTCTAGGAGGGATTGGGGGTGGGGAGATGACACAGACAGACAAGAGACAGAGACACGGAGCATCAAGACCAAGTGAAAAATCAACCTCTGGTCCCTACCTACTTTGAAACCCATTTAGCCTCTTACTACCTTCATTTTGCCCCTTTTCTCTCCTCACATTTTTTTTTGTTCCATTTTTCCTTTCTCTGATGCTAACCATTGTTTTCACATCAAAGACAAAAAGTGTGCCCGCCTGCCTGTAATTTGCACAAGTCTGTATGCCCCTTGAGCAAAGGCTTTGAATTGAACTGGGGTTCAGCATTCAAATCTCTTTCCTCCAGCCAGCCTCCTCCTCTCCACTTGTCACAGAGCTTAAGATACAGCATGGTCTGCAAGGGGCCGCTGCAGCACAGGTCTGCCAGATTAGGAGCCTGCCTTAAGACAAGTGTCCCTCATCTGAATTGTACTCACATCATCGTGTCAACCTGCGCAGGCAGGCATAGCATCAACGCACAGTCCTGAAGCTAAGGGGCATAATAGGTGACCACATGAGTTCAATATCTCCACACACTTCAAGCTATCCATCAAAAACAATTCTCAGCGCTCACAAAGACCAGGCACACAGAGTACAGCACCTTTCTCTCCAGCCCTCCAAATTCCTTACTGACTGATGTTGCATCAAAGAAACAAAAGCTGCCATCTAGCTGACTACTTAAGAAGAACACAGAAAGGCAGGTCACCTCTTAGGAATCACACAGTGGGGCACAGACTCAATCTCCCACTCCACACCCCATCAGCTGCCCACTTTAGCTCTTGCCTTCAGCCCCCTGCAACACTTCCATCTCTCTCTAACGTCCCTGTCACTCAGCAGAGAGCAATCGTGGAAGCCAAGCTATCCCAATCTGAACCTGCCACTGCCACTTACTTGGCTCTCAGGAAGGCCAGCTTCTTCCTCAGACAGGAGACACGGAAGTAGCAAGTCCGCTTGACAGCTGTGCTGCACGAGACAGTCTGGGTTCGCAGATTCTGCACCATGCCGGGCTCAGAGGAGGGCTGGCCACATGGCAGCCACGACCTCGAGGGCGGCAGGCTCACTCTGCGAGCATTCGGACGCAGCGCAGCTGCCCCAGAGACAGACAGTGAGCTTCTACACATGCTCTCTCCATGCTCTGTGGTCCCATTCAAAGCACGGGAAGGTGAAGGGCCCAGTGTGAGAGAGTCTGGTGTTCTGGGCTGTCATAGCCTCCCCTGCCCTCTGTTTGAGCCATGGTTCCATGCAGAGCTCTGGCCCATGCGTCCACATCTGGCAGGGCTCAGGGTATTTGGCAAGCTCCTGCTCCCTCTGTACCTGCATGTGATGTCAGCTGCTGGCGCTGGAGGGAAAGGAGGGGCAGCGGGCACTGCTCCCAGAGGGATTGCTACTTGGCTCCTTCCTTAAGGTAAAGATCACCTGAGTAAACCGGGGCCATGGAGAATGCAGTGGCAGGTAGATGGAGCTAGAGTGCTGCAGAAATCTGCTACAGAGGACAAGTTCCAGGTCAGGATCAGCAGAACTGAAGACACCTCTCCTATCCGACATGGTGGCTGTCAGTTGGCTTTCTGTCGCTGTGATAAAACACCATGACCAAAAAGCAACATGGAGTGGAAAGGGGTCGTTATACCTTAAGGTTAGGGTCCATCATTGAGGGAAGCAGTGCCAAAACAGGAACTCAAGGGAGACACTGATGTGGGTGTCTGTTTGTGTGTGCATGTGCACGACGCACACGGAGGCGAGAGGTTGGTGTTGGGGTCTTTCTTGTTCTCTCTTTACTTTTTCCTTGAAGCAAAGTCTCACTGAACCTGAAAGTGACTCAACTAGTCCAGCTACCTAGCCTGGTAGCTAGGTACCTATCCCCACACAGCTTTTATGCAGAGGCTGAGAACACAAACTCCAGTCCCCACACTTGGAAGGCAAGCACTTTGGCCACGAAGCTCTCTCCAGCCTCCCAATGGGTGACGTTTGTTTGTTTGTTGGTTTGTTTTTTGAGACAGGGTTTCTCTGTGTTTTCCTTGTCTGTCCTGAAGCTCTCTCTGTAGACCAAGCTTGCTGAGAACACGGAGATCTGCCTGCTTCCGCCTCCCAGTGCGGGGATTAAAGGTGTGCACCACCACTGCCCAGCTTTTTAAAAAACAAACAAACAAACACCTAAATTAAGAGGGCAGCTCTTGCTAATCAAACCTAGAGAGCCGAATTAAAACCCTGAAACCAGAGAGAGATAAGAGAACAAACTCCACGAAGCTGTTCTCTGGCCCCACACACGTGCTGTGGTATTCGTGCAGAGGCACACACACAGGAATAATATATCTATAAACCTGCATCAGTCAAAGGTCCTTGCCTTCAAGACGGAGAACCTAAGTTGCATCCCTGAAACCCACATGGAAGGAAAGAAGTGACTCCAGCAAGTTGGTGTGGTCTCGGGTTGCTGCGGCCTTGATATACACGCCCCCCCTCTATACACACACGGTGGTGGGGGAGATACAATTTTAAAGTTTAAATTTAATAATAATGTAAAACTAATGGAATCCAACCTCTAGACTGTTCACATCCCACCTTAGAGACGATCTCACTCCTTACTATTGCAAAGAAGATACCCTGAAGTTACCGTCTTTCCTCCCTCCTCCATCACCTATGACTCCATCTGTACCACTTGCATACATCCATTCTTCTCATTACTTGCCTAGGAGTGTTCCTTTTCCTACCCTCTGGGTCTCTCCTCCTTGACACCTGGCCTCCTTACGTTTCAATAGGAGCACAGCCAAGCAGAGCAGGCCGGGATCCCGACTCAGCTCTGAGGACCCTCCCTCCTTCCACACACATATGCTGTACATCCAATTCCTTTACGGCCTAAACCAGATCTTTGAATGTTTGTTCGAAGTGCTGGTGATGGGATCTGAGTCCTCCAGCACACTAGGGCAAGTGCTCCTTCGCGAAGTTACCTCCGACCCCCACAGCTCCAAACAAGTACTTTTGAAGATGAGCCATCCAAACTTCCCAGCCCAGCCCCTGCAGAGTCTGCCTCTCCATTTGCATGTACCATGAGTAGTACATGCTGTATATGCCAAAACTGAAACCCAGTAATCGTGGCTATGCTTCGTATTCCTCAATCATACACAGTGTACTAACAAAGTGTAATGAAAACATAAAAAACACTAGCCATGCATGGGCCAGGCATATCCTTATTATAAAGCATCGCATGCAATGGTTTCAATTTCACGATCCTATGAGGCATGGTCATGACACGAATTTTACAAAGGAGAAGGATGAGGCACATTGATTTCCTCCAATATCACATGACACGTGCTGGAGCAGTGGTTCTCAACCTGTGGGTCAGGACACCTTTGAGGATCAAAGGCCCCTTTCACAGGGGTTTCATATCAGATATCCTGCATAGCGTTATGGATCATGACAGTAACAAAGGCATAGGTATGAAGTAGTAAGGAAAATAATTTTATGCTTGGGGGGGTCACCACAACATGAGGAACTGTCTTGACGGGTCGCAGCGTCAGGAAGTTTGAGAGCTGCTGTGCTGGAGCCATGATCACAGTGCAGGAGGCACTCAGCTTCTAGACTCTGCCGCCTTCCCCTGCTGCACTAGCCAGGAAACTCACGTTCATCCTGGACAGCCTCCTGGATGTCATTTCTGTCAGCTCTACTTCTCACATTTTTAATTGGTTCCTCTCTTTGTGTCCTCACCACCACCATTCAGAAATGTTCCATCTGGTCTTGCTCTCAGTGTTGCCATGGCAGTCACCCCTCCCTGCCCACCTCAGTCCTTGCTGAATTTACCACCCTCTTTCCTCTTCTCCGGAGCATTTCTTACTACTCGGTAGCTTCTTTGTTTAGCGCCTGTTCCCTCTCGCTGGCCAGCAAGCATCAGAGCGGCTGACTTGATCATAGCTGTGTAGGACGTCTAGAGTGGACAGCGCATAGCGCGCATTCAATGAATGGTTAGGAGACTGGATAGCTGGATTAGGATCTGTTCCCACCGGTTGTCTTCTGACCTCCACATTCATGTGTGCATGCACAAGGTGATAAATGTGTTTTTAAAGGTCCTTTAAACAAGAACAGATGTAGTGACGTGGTGCTATAGGCTGAACGAGCCTTGCCATACTCCCATTCACACTGAAATTCTAGCTTCCAGTGTAACAGACTTCAGAGGCCTATGAAGACAATGGGCTGCAAGCTGGACATCTTGGCACACATCTGCAACCCCATCGTTTGGGAAGCTGAGACGGGAGAATTTTTGGATGGGAGGCCAGCCTGCACCACACAGTGGACCACTGATGGTGTTCGTTTGCTTGCCTGCTTGTTTTTTAAGAAGGCCTGGAGATAGCCGAGGTGAAGTGCTTAGCATAAGACTGGCAGCCAAAATAGAGAGCTCCGGCAGGGCGGAGCATTTGTAATCCCAGTGCCTGGGAAGGAAAATCTGACAACCTTGCTCAGTTAGCAAACCTCAGAACCTAGTGGGAAACCGCCTCAAAATAGACTTCACCTCAACAAGGACACCCAAAGTTGATCTCTGGCCCCCACAAGCACACTTTTGTGTACCCATTCACAGGGACACAAATATATAAGGACAACAGACTGTTAGGCCCCACCTTTCCCTGAGGATTCATACCCAGTTACCAGCTGCTGGGGAGGAGGGAAAGGCATTTCTTCAGAGATACAGTCACCAATAAGTGGCTCATACAACAGTAAGTAAACCCTCAACGATCCTGTAAACAACTCAAATTAAACTCAATGGGGCATTTTTTTTAAAGGTAATTTTTGTTAGTCTAAATCTTTTCTACCTTTAATAAGAAGAAAGATGAAGAAAGGCAGAAAAGCAAAAGCAGACTTCATTAAACACTAACTCTGCAAGTACATTAATCTTGGGCTTCTCAGCCTCCAGAAACTTCATAAAGAAACGCCTGTAATTTAACATGTGGAGGCATGAAGATCCAGGCAGTCTAGGCTACAAGGCAGGTTCAAGGCCAGCCTGAGCAACTTGCGACTCTGCCTCAAAAAGCTGCTGTTTATAAGGTTGCACAGGAAGATGCGGAGCACTCTAGCTCTCGTGATTCCTTCAAGGTTTCCTGTTAACGAAGAGCACTCCTTACATGGCATCAAGAAACCTGTCTACCTGATCAAATAATCTTTTCTGGCCATTTCCTAAAAGCCCACTCTTAGGACAAGATGCTGCAGCAGACTAGTACTTGTGGTTCCTGAGCTCTTCTCGCTTTCTCCCGCTCTCTCACACCCACGGGCCTGCGCACATCCTGTTCCCTCCCCAGGAATGCTGTCAGCGTGACACTCCTACTCAGCCTGAAGCTCTCAGCTGAAACATCACCCTCCAGAGGCTTTATGGGTGCACCCCTAGCCTTCACCCCACAACAGTAAGCGCTCCTGGGTAGGTATTTAACTACATTGGGCCTCAAGTTTCCTGAATTCTGAGGGAAAACAAAACAGTATCCACTTGATAGGGCCACAGAAAGAGGGCTGTGTTAAGAAACTACGTAGAGGGGATAGAGAGGTGGCTCAGTGGCTAAAAGCACTGGCTGCTCTTCCAAAGGACCGGAGTTCAATTCCCAGCACTCACATGGCAGTTCACAACTGTCTGTAACCCCATTTCCAGAGGATCTGATGCCTTTGCACAGACATACATGCCAGCAAAACACAAATGTAAAGAAAATATGTAGAGGATTCACTGCACAGCTTAGAACTTAACAAGGATTTTGTTTTATTACTGAATGCTTAATGCCAAGTGCAAAATGATATCGTACACTCATTTGCATGTATGTCTCACCATTAACAAGACTCTTGAGAGGTGACGTCACACCGTAGTCTGTTTACCCACCAGTGTCTGTGCTTGGCATTTGCAGGTGTTCTGAATTCCACCCACATTTTCTGTCTGGGTGACCTCTTAGATATATAATTTTTTTTAACTTATCTTTTAGAATTTCATATATGCAAATCATGTATTTTGAGCATTTCTACCACTCACTCCTCCACAAACCCTCCTTTCCACATCCCCCTCCCAACTTCATGCCTACTCTGTGTTGTTGTTATTTTATACCCCACCGACTCCAAACTAGTGCTCCCTCAGGCACAAGGTGTGTTGCCACCCACTGGAGCACGGGCAGTTCTCCCTCCCCTTGGAGCTGTCAGCTGCCAATTGTTCTCAGCTGGGTGAGGCCTCATGCACCCCCTTCCCTGTCCTTGGTACCATGGGTCAGGAGAGCTTAGCTCTGCTCAAGAAGAGTCAAGTCTCACTGGGTGCCAAAATGAGAGTGCAATGCCCACCATTTATTTAACACCTACTAAGTGCATACATGGGCACACGCACACACAAACTCCAGGAAGTGCTCTCTTTTCCTTTTTGCTGGAAACCCAGCAGGAGCTCACAAGTGTCCTACTT
This sequence comes from Meriones unguiculatus, assembly GCF_030254825.1. Lineage (NCBI taxonomy): Eukaryota > Metazoa > Chordata > Mammalia > Rodentia > Muridae > Meriones > Meriones unguiculatus. Next base: position 176,152,945 of record NC_083349.1, read on the forward strand.
CTGAGACAGCCCTCCCTCCGACTCCTTCCCCATTTCCCAGCAAATGGATTCTTTACATAGAACTGACTTCTTTCTGACATCATAGCTGCCCTGGAAATCACTGTTACCCCATTTGACCAGATAAAGACGCTTCGTTTACAATTGTTCAGACAGTCACAGGACACATGAGTACACTTCAGTCAACAATGGAGCTAGTCCAGTAAGATTAGATTCCTAGAGATGCTTACAGCCGACTCGATTTAGGTGAGGATCCCGTGATGTCCGCACGGTGAGGCAGTCACATGGTGATTAGATTGTCAAGTGGTACAAGGTTAGAGCTAGGCGGTCACTGTCTCTAAATAGTATATCCTGAACTTTGTGCAGCATGAAAGAATCAATGTTTTATTAAACCAACTAAAAGAGCATCTTATTAAAAAAAAAAACAACCTATAATTTTAAAGAATTTTAAGATTAAAAAAAAATCAATCTTAATTTTCCCCTGATCTATGAAGCAAACTTTCATGATCTGGGGTATTAGAAGCAGCCACTGACCACCCCATTCTTGGTCCCTCTCAGTCTATGATAGTCCCTGCGGCATTTGCCTCCCCCCCACCCCCCCAGAGGAATGTCACAGAGCAAATGGGAAGATTAGAGGAAAGACGCATAGCACAGGAAATGTGGCCATTAATGAGATAGTGCACAGTCATCCAAACGCCCGGATTGAAGGGCTGGGAACATAGCTCAGTCAGTAAAATGCTTGCTGACATAAGCAGAGGTTTCATCTCCAGGAGCCCTGAGCTTACAGCCACAGCCAGCAAAGGGGAACCAAAGACAGATGGATCCCTGGGTCTCACTGGGAGTTTAATCAATGAGTTCCAGGCCAATGAGAGGCCTTGCCTCTCCCTCACTTGAAAGAAAGAGAAGGTGGGGAGACAGAGAGACACAGAGACAGAGGAACAGAGGGACTGAAAGAGCTATCCTGAGATCAAACTGATTAAATATCTGGACTAATTAGTCTTTTTTTGTGGGGGGAGAGGCACTACCTCTCCACAGTCACTTCATGTAGACTGAATTGAAACACTTGTTTGGACTAAAAATGGGCATAAATCAGAGAAATGGGACAAAATTTAAAAGACTTTATAATGCAAACATAATATTTAGAGAGCCCTTGGCACTCTGATCCAGAACAGAGTCCCTTTTGACACAGTCCCTGGCTTTGGCTCGATTTCTCCTGTGAAAGGGGAGTTCATTACTTTATGGGGCCTGTTTTCATCGTACAAACCCACATTCTAACGTGGACTGAATCCTTCTCACTTATAACTTACCCTCCTCCAATTCAATTTCAGTTTTATTTTGTAGGATTTTGTATATAGAACTGGGAATGGCAGCCCATGACTATACCCAGCAATCTGGACCAGCCGGAGCCAAAAGTGTGAGTGCTATTCTACTCACCAGAAACATTCTTTCTAGTCTAACTTCCTGTCTGTCAAACAGGTCTTCATTTTATTTGTTTGTTTGTGAGACAGGGTTTCCCCTTGTAGCCTGGCTGTCCTGGAATTTGCTCTAAGAACAGGTGAGCTAAGAACACAGAGATCTACTTGTTTCTGCCTCTGGAGTACTGTCATTAACAGTCTCACGACCGCACACCTTTCAGCCAGTTCTTAAAATGACAGAGCCTCACGACGAGGACCCTAGAGAAGAGGCTTCATCTTCATTCAGAAGGGCAGGCAGGAAAGACATCAGAAGTTGGAGAAGACAGGGAACAGGACAGGAGCCATCTCCATAGGAGTCCTCTGAAAGACTATCCATCAGGGTATTGAAAGAGATGCTGAGACTCATAGCCAAACTTTGGGCTGAGTGCAGGGAATCTTATGAAAGAAGAGGGAGCTAGAAAAATCTAGAGGGGACAGGAACTCCACAGGGAGACAAACAGCCAAAAAATACAGCCTCAGAGGGTCCTGCAGAGACTGATGAATCAACCAAGGACTATGCATGGAAAGGACCTAGATCCCCTGGTCAGATGTAGCCCATGGGAAACTCAGTCTCCATGTGGGTTCCCTAGTAATAGGAGCAGGGTATGTCTCAGACATGGACTCAGTGGCCTTTGGTCACTCTTTGAGCACCTCTCCCTGGTGAGGTGACCTAAGTAGGCCACAGAGAACAAGGATCCAGACAGACCTGATGAGACCTGATAGGCTAGGGTCAGATAGTAGGGGAGGAGGACCTCCCCTATCAGGACTAGGAGAGGGACATGGCAGGGAAAAGGGAGGGAGGATGGGACCAGGAGGAGATAAAAAAGGGGGCTACAGCGGGGATACAAAGTGAATAAATGATAATGAATAATAATAATAATAGAGAAAAAATTTAAAATAAAATAGCCTCAGAACCATTTTCTTGACTCTAAAATCCATCTTGAAAAAAAATGGATCATAATACACCAGATCTGCTCAAATTCATACAGATCAAAATTATGCACACCCCCTTCAAAGACCATCTGAAGAGAGGTGTAAGGGTATAATCCTAGCATGTAAGACTGCGGTAGAAGGGTCAGTTATTAGCCTTTAGGTGGCTGGTAAGTAAAATTCTCCTGTTCTTTTTCATAGGAAATCATTTCAAGTTAGTCAATATTAGACTTACAAATGACTTTGTTTGTTTGTTTGTTTGTTTGTTTGTTTTTAATGCTGGGTCTCCATATGTAGCCTGGGCAGGCCTGCAGCTATATAGACCAGGCTGGCTTTACACTTCCAGGGAATCTACCTTCCTGCCTCTGACTCCAGAGTGCTGGGTTATAGGCATAAACTGCCAAGCCCAAGAGAAATGTATCCCGAGTAGACAAGATGGCTTGGCGGGTAGTGGAGCTTGGCATCAAACCTGAAGAGCCAAGTTCATTCCTCAGGACCCACAGGGTGAAAGGACAGAAGAGTCTCCTGAAAATGGTCTTCTAATATCCACAGATGTCCAAACACACACACACACATACACAATGTAATTTTTAAAAGTCTGTAAGTAAATGCCCTTTTCTAATATACAGTTGATTTCCTCCTCATATGTATGATTTCCTCCTCATATGTATGATTTCCTCCTCATATGTATGATTTCCTCCTCATATGTCCATATATGAGGACACATATCTCAAGTCATGTCCAGGGGCATACGCCTAGAGGAAACCCAGTCAGGAGGACCTCAAGTTCAGGCCAGCCTAAGCTACACAGCAAGAGGCTGTCCCAATTTTTTTCTTTTTTTTTTTTTTTTTACTTTTTATTTAAGATTTACTTATTCTATGTATGAGTGCTCTATCTGCAAGTAAGCCTGCATGCCAGAAAAGGGCATCAGACCCCCGTATAGATGGTTGTGAGCCACCATATGGGTACTAGGAGTTAAACTTAGGACCTCTGGAGGAGCAGACAGTGCTTTTAACTGCTGAACCATCTCTCCAGCCTCCAGGCTGTCCCAAAATTATCAAATCCCAGAGCCCCCCAGTAGGTCTACACAGTCTTTCTTTTAGTTCCCCATCCACTGCCCTGCTCTCTCCAGCAATGAATTCAGAATGTGTGCCCAGCATACTAGAGGCTCTGGGCTCAGGATCAAATCACCTTTCTCTGATTTACATAAAGACAAACTTAATTTAATACCAGAAACCACTCCGTATACTCAAAACACTAATGAAACAGATCCGGGTCAGCGCTAGTCCTCACAACCCTAATGCAGAACCAGCTCTCAAATCCTCAACCCAGCATTTCCACACCTCCACATTCTCCTTGTAGCATCCATATCAATTTTGTTATTGAACCTCTTCCCCAATAACCCCCACCGCAAGCACACAATCTGCTCCATTCCAAAGGATGCAGCCTTCAGGGACCACAAGTGCCCACCATCTTAGGACATTACAAATTCCTCAGGTACAAAACACGTTACCCAGAACAAAAACAAAACAAAATTTCTTTTCACTACACAAACCATGCTACCGTCAACCTTTAAAGTATGATGCTCGCATTTAATCCCAGCACTTGGAAGACAGAGGCAGGCAGATCTCTGGGAGTTCAAGGCCAGCTTGGTCTCCAAAGCCAGCTCCAGGACAGTCAGGGCTACAGAGAAACCCTGTCTTAAAACAAAACAAAGGCATGACTCAAATCCTAAACCCAAAGTCTGCCCAGAGCCTTTGGTCTGCCCTTGGCTTCCTCCCTCAAAGAGCCAGCCCCATGCCTTCAGCAACTGCAGTAGTGTTGCTCCCTCTGGTTTCTTGAACAACCGTTGTCTTTCCAATCATTCTCCAAGGACAAAGGCCAGATGCCCCCCTTCTGCTTCTCAACATGCTCACACACAGCAGAAGCAGCAGATGCATGGCCATCCCATCAGACACTTTTCGCCATTACTCCCCAACACTCCAGCTTCTTCAAACGTACCTTTCTTCTCGCACTCGAGGGCTCAGGAACCTGCTGGAATCATCCTCATGGCTGCTCTGCTGGCTGCTCTGCTGGCTGCTTTGCTGGCTGCTGAGGAAAGACACAGGATGCGAACTGTTAAAACTTCTCTTGCTTCCTCAGGCAGACCTCAACTACACAAAGAAATGGGAATACAAAACCAATCAAAAGCCGTGGAAACAGGCGTGCTGAGATGGAAAAGTCACTAACCAGCCAAAAGCCACTCTCATGACACAGAGAAGGACTCACTTACTGACTATCTGGATCTCCAGGTATGCCTAGGTAGGCAAGCACTGACAGCTTCCAACTTGTCGTTTTTAAGCTTTCTGAAGGGGCAGAAATCCTTCTTCAACCCACCCTAGTACCCATGTAGCTGCTGCAGTAGGAGGGGGAGGGCTTGGGTAGTCTGAGGGAGGGAGAGTTCAGAAAGCAGCTGTGATTGGATCTGCACCACCTAACAGGTCCACTGCCCTGCCCTGAGGGAGAGAGAGGGAGGAAGGGAAAAGGCAAAATTTCTGATCTTCCTACTCTGGATGAAAACAGAGCTCAGTTCAAAAGTAGAGTTCTGAAGCTGGGCATGGTGGCTCATGCCTTGAGGCAGGCGGATCTCTATGAGTTCAAGGTCAGCCTGATCTACAAAGCTAGTTCCAGGATAGCCAGGACTACATAGAGACACTCTGTCAAAAAACAAACAAACCAAACAACAATAAAAGCAGAATTCTTAAGGATTCTATACAGCATCGTAATATACATTTACAACTTCTTGTAACAGAACATTGCTCCAGTGTTACTGATCCATGTGATTTTATATTGCGGATTCACCTGTTTGACTTTTATCAATCACCATGGGGATGGGAGCTGGAGAAGAAATTCCAAATCACAAAGCCTCAAGAGGGGTGTTGCAGTGTACACCATGGAAAGAACTTGGCAAGAGAAGCAGAAGAGGGGTGTCTAAAGTTCAGAGTTTTTCTAACATTATAATAATCAATGGGTTCAACTAACCTGAAAGACCATGATGAGCATTTCGGCCTCTCTGAGGAACAGGCTGGCCTTGATCTATATTGGAAATAATAGGCTGGTACTTCCTGTTCACCTTACCCTTCCTCTAGCAACCAAAACTTTAAAAATTAAGCTAATTAAAAGAGATCCCACGCCCGGGCGCTTGCCTTTGATCCCACCACATACTTGGGAGGCAAAGGCAGGCGGATCTTGATGACTTCAAGGCCACCCTGGTATACAGATTTCCAGAACAGCCAGGGCTGGGAGGAAGAGAGGGAGGGAGGGAGGGAGACAGGGAGGGAGAGAGAGACACACACACAGAGAAAGAGAGGGAGAGAGAATTTTCCTGGTATTAGCAAGTTGGTCCACTAGATGGCACTGTTGTTTACCAAATCACAACCAACCCAGCGCCTCCGTCACCAGAATGAGTCAATTTTGTGGTGCCCCCTTCTGGTCTTCCCATGAGTTGGAAAGTACTAGGAAGTAAAAACAATTGGTCACCTTAAAGATGTGTATTGGTTCCAAGTAACTAATAAATACCAACTGGGGCCAACAACATGTCTCAGTGGGTAAAGACGCTTGACTTCAGGCCCTGAGACCTGCAACCCAAGTTCCATCCCCTGAACTCATACTGTGGAAGGAAAGAGCCACCTCTGGGGGAGACACACACATACAAATACTAAAAAAAGGGGAAAAAATCAGAGAGGCGGAGACGGGTGGATCACTGTGAGTTCAAGGAGAGCCTGGTCTACAAAGCAAGTCCAGGGAACCAAGGCTACACAGAGAAAACAAAAACAAACAAAAAACAAGCCTGCGCACACTCAACTATGCCAACAGGGGGCAGTATCATGCGCTGGCTGAGCATGGAACACGAAACCTCGGCTGCATAGCATGGTCCCGTAGGGAGGGGACACATGTACAGCGTGGCGATGCTCCGCTGTGGGTTAAATTCACACTTCACTTTTTTTCCCATGAGCACAGTTTTCCCTCCCTCCTCTCCTCCTGGGCAGGCCTCCCAGGGATCACAGGTCACTTCCTGCTTGTATGACTCCAAGTGATTTATTATTTTCTTTTCCTCGCTGATACTACGCAGTACCGAAAGCTCTCACCTCACAAAGCAATAGTAAGATTTATGAGAACATATACATATGTGGAACGCGGATATCAGCGTTTGTGGTACACACATATCAACTGCTTTGTAATGCACACCGTGGGAAAAGCATCATTTTGTAGGGGTCAACACAAAAGCAGAACACGGGAATCAGGCATGCGCCCTGTTTTCAAGAGTAAAGAATGATGACTCTCACAAAACATGAGATGCTTTGAGATCAGAAGACAAAAGGTCATCTCTTTCGGGGGGGGGAGGCGCAGTAAAAGAAAAGTGTCTCAACAACAAGCTTTTTGCACTGAAACTTAAAATTGGTGGGAGTCAAGCATGACAGGACATCCATATCAACTCAGCACTCTGGACACAGAGGTAGGTCAGTTCAAAGCCAGCTGAGTCTGATAACCAGAACCCACATGGAAAAAGCCAGTTGTGTTGGCTCAGGCTTGTAATTCCAGTACTGGGAAAGCAGAAACAGGCAGATCTCTGGGGCTTGCTGGCCAGCTTAGCCTAGAGGACTCGGCCAGTGAGAGACCCTATCTCAAAAACAAGGTGGACAGTCCCTGAGGAATGACTCCTGAGGCTGGCATGTAGCGTCCAATACATACACACACACACACACACACACACACACACACACACACACTTCTTGAAAACATCAGAGGATTCCCCGTTTTGTTCCTCGTGTGCCTACTACTGCAGAGCTTGATCCTAGATGATCCTATTGACACTCACAACACTGGTGAAGGCTCGAGGAAAACACACGGTAATTCATGAAGCATGCTCCAGAAGGCAGGCCGTGGTGGGGAAATTCTGAGGTGCGTCCTGGACAAATTCCCTTATTTCACCTAATTGCTATCCTCCTCCCGAACCCAAGGAACAGACACACATGTAGAAAGTACAGGCTAACCTCACAAGCCACAAGAAGATGCCCTTTTGCCCACTGATGGAGACAGAACCTGCTCTCTTTTTGATATGTTATTTAGTTTAGTGTCTTATGTTTGCAGTACTGCAGATGGAGCCCAGGCCTTTCATGTGTCGGACAAGTACATCACCACTGAGGCTTTCTTTTATTCTCAGACCCAGAACGTCTCCTGGGCTGACCTTGAACTCACTAAGGAGCCCCAGGCTTGAACTTTCAGTGCTCCTGCCTCAGTTTCCCCAGCAGTTCAGACTCCAGGCAAGGACCACCACATGTGCCCCGCCCCCTTCCTGAGTAGCTTTAGCTCTTCAGGGAGTTTTGAGATCTGAGCTGCCAGGAGGCTTGGAGGATGAAATTCAGTATTATCCCACATTTGACGGAAGGCACCACACCAAGGCCTCCGAGACTAAAGTGCCCATTTCCCTGCTCTTGGCAGTAATCTGCACACTGCTGCAATAGCAACAATTTTCTCATGCTAATTGGGAGTTTCACAACACTGCAAGTGACAGTCACAGCTGTCTTTGATTAATAAACAAGGAGAAAGAAATTCTCTTCAAACCGTGGCCATAGAAGAAGCAGACAAGCCTGAGTTTTCCCTGGCTTTGCTTCTTATTGGCCTTATAACCCTGGCCAGGCTCACTTAATCCTCTCTTAGCCTAATTCCTCAAGAAATGGAGACTTAGGGTGTTTAGTCACTACCTAATCCTCAATTTATAGAGCTGGGGATTAAATTTCTAGGAATCCGATCATCATGCCCTGAGTCACGAAGACTCAAGTTCTAGTCTTGACTCTGCCACTTTAGCAGGAGAGAGGGGATTTACTTTTTCTAAAGGTCAGATGAGCTTACCAACACATGCATAAAAGAGCGCAATTCGGTTTAGAAACGGTAGAGACCCGTGACAGGTGTTGAATACCAATTGAACTGAATGCCCACGGTTAGCTTTGCCTGACAGATACTTTGAAATTCTTTGCCAAGAATCCTCAGGGCAGCAAAGGAGATTCTTAATTTACTAGTGTCTCTGCAGCATTAGGAGTTAAACCTAGGGCCTCAAGCATGCCAGGCAAGCAAACCTACTGTTAAGGAATAATACCCATGCAGAGTAAGTTCATACAGAGGAAATCCTTTCTTATTTTCTTCTGGATGGGAGTATATACACATGTCACAGCCTGTGTGTAGAAGCCAAAGAGCAGCTTGTAGGAATCAGTTCTCTCTTTTCCACCATGTGGGTTCCAAGAATTGAACTCGGGTCCTCGGGATTGGTGGGAGGCAACTCTGTTTGCCCATTGAGTCATCTCACTCAGGGTCAAGAGAGAAGCTCAGTGAGAAAAATGTTAAGGGCCCCTGGCCCTGGAAAATAGAGCCACACCATCACAACTGAAAGAGAACGCTGCATTTCCAGGCTGAATTATTTCCACATAGAGAAATGACTCAAAAGTTTACCATTTCGGTTTAAGTAGAAAAAGCGTACTCGGGGAGAGAAAGGAGGAAACAGAGAAGTGGAGAATAAAGAAAATCAGTTTCTCTTTGTCACCTGGCAAGCAAGTATGGGAAAGTCTAATAATAGAAGTAAGTACACAGATGTGACTGGGACATTGTGAGAGGCTGCCAGGTTCTTACACAACATACCTAATAGTCTCAAATAGTACTTAGAAAATCACAGGCTAGGAGCAAACTGCCAATCTGCCTACCGGGTTTGGAGACTCACTTCTGTTTAACGGCTCCCGTGGGAACCTGCAGCAAGAGGCAGCTGGACAAAGAGTTATCATAGGTTCAGAATGCAGCTCACTCTTTTCCTCACCCACAAAACACCTTTCTGTTTGTACACCTCTTTCTCCCCTAAACATGCCCATGTCTGGGTTTCATTTGGTTTGGGTTTGCTTTGCTCTGAGGCAGGGTATTGTTCTGTAGTCCAGGCTGTCTGGAATTTAACTGTGCAGTCCAGGCTGGCCTCAAAGGTGCAAGGGTCCTCTTGTCTCTTACCTCCCCAACACTGGGATAACAGGTATGAGCCATCACGCCCAGCTCTGTTTCGTTTTGTTTAAACAGAATCTCACTGTGTAGCCCAGCATGGCCTCAAACCCCAGGTCCTTCTTTCTGTCTCAGCCTCTTCAGCAGCTGAAATTATAGGTGGTACTGTGCTCAGTTCCCAGGTTTGTTTTTTTAAAAGGGTGAGGGAGGGGTCTCCTTCAACTCTTTTTGGTTTTTTGTTTACTTCACTACTCCGGCGGCTGTCAAAGCTTTGTCAAAACATAATAAACTGGGTGCCTTATCATGCAGCCTATCTAAACTAGAGCCAGAAGCTCTTGATCTGGTTATTTGTGGGCATCCAACCCAGGGCCCCCCACACAAGGCAAGTACTCTACTGCTAAGCTGTTTGGCCAGAAATTATGAGTATTTTTGAAAACATTCCTAATGCAGTGGGGGTCAGGATAGAGGACTCCCCCACACACATCCTCATTTGTGAGTTAATCGGTTGCAATCTGGAGCCCACACCCACCACTCTGGTTTTATTCCCAGGGAAAGTGGTTAAACTGTCTCTTTTGCTTTTAAGCTGGAAGTGGTGACATACACCTGTGGCCTCAGCACTTGGGGAGGCTGAGGCAGGAAGATCCGAGTTCCAGGCCAGCCTGGGCTACAGAGTGAGACCCTACCTCAAAAACCAAAGCAGACAAACAAGAATCGTAATCCTACTGGACTGCCCAAGCAGGTTTGACACGGGGAGTGATTCCAGGGTTTGGAAGAGCCTCCTTCCGGACTTCTGTGAGTCCTAGAGTTTCCCTCTGTGGTACTTCTGTTCTCTTGTCTTTCTTGGGAGTTTCATAAGTTCTTCTGGTTGATCCTGAAGTGTTACCCGGGACTCTTGCAGCCACTCCTCCAATAAACTATCAAGGGTCAACTATGCACGAAACATTATTCTAGAATCCAGACACGTTAAACAAAACACCGGAGGTCTCTGCACTCAAGGAAGTAACATACTAGCAGGGTGCTTCTTCATGCTTCAAACTGGGGAACCTTGCCCGTCAGGGACCTCGGACATGTCACAGCTATCTTGTGCAATAGCAGCGTACATTCCCTCGAGAGGTGATGACTCTCATCAGATGCTCATATAAGCAGGAGACCAGTGTGGAGTGAAAATAACCTGCAACAAGCCCAGTGCGGTACCTTCTAGCTGTAACCCCTGGTCCTGGGGAGCTGAGGCGGAAGGACAGAGGTGTATTTCAGGGCAGCCTGGCCTTGACGGTGAAGCCTTGACCAGGGCTGGAGAGACGCTGTTAAGAGCTCTTCCAGGGGAGCCAGGTTCAGTTCCCAGCACGGACTTGGTGCTCACAACCAACTGTAACTCAAGTTTCAGGAAATCTGATATCCTCTTCCGGCCTCTGCAGGCCTGAGGCACCCAGGCAGATTAGAGGAGCATGTGCAGACAACACATCCAAACACATTTGAAAAAATAGATAAATATTTACCTTTTGTGTTTCGTTTACTAGTTACAGCATCTTAAAAAAAGGGGGAGATCCGACCCTCCCCCCCAAAAAAAACCTAAATAAGTACATTAATAAATATAATTTAAATGTTTAAAAAAAAACTAGAAAATTCATTGTGATTCATCTGGGGTGGGGGTAACCGTCACCTACTATGACAGATAATACAGACAATTCCCAAAGAGAGCAGAGAGCTGAGCTGACCCACACAGTGGCCACGAGTCACGTACGGTACAATTTTCAACTAAGTAGAACCACAGATCTTAGCTGCCCTTTAGGTACTCAATATCCATACGACCAGAGGCTTCAGCAGTGACCGGTCCAGAGCATTTGCCTTCCTCTAGAGAACCTTACTGGATGGCACTTGCAAGAGAAGTTTCCAGATCAAACCAAGGACTGAAATTCCAGCTCTGACACTTGTGTTCTGAGCAACTCAGAGAAGCAAACCTAAGTCCTCTCTATTCCCATCGCCATGTCTGATCAGAGGTAAGTAAACAGACTCCTTACAAAGACTGAGTGACCCGATTAAAATAAGCTTTTAACAAAAGGATTGGCAGTGAGTAAATGAACATCCAACAAATGGCCAAACCCTTGTGTTTGTTGTCATATCCTACCGAGCTCTCTGAACGTCCAGCAGGACTCTTGTGGGACGCAGGCCCATGTCTGACTTCAGTGTCTTTTCCCCTCTCTCTGTACTTCACTATGAGAGTCACGTAAACTGGAAGAACACCTACACACCGCTCTACAGCAACGCTGGCAGACTCCACTTCCTGCTGTCTCCCAAAGCCCCATTGTCCACTTGTCACTCACCCAGCTGCTCAGATCCCTCTCTGAGCACTCTACACCCAGATCACTTTGATAGGCTCCCAGCTGCTTTTCCTGTTGCCAGTATGGGCCCCTTTCCAGCCCACCCTCCACAATGACACAGTGATATCCCTGTTTAAAACCCCGAAGGTAGCCAGGGACGTTGTTCAGTAGTTACACAGCTTGCCTAGCGTGCCCAGGGCTCTGGGTTTGATTCCACAAACCCCAGGAAGAGTGTGCATATGCGTGTACATCGCATGGGGGCAGGTGTGTGCACGCACATAAACGCACATCCTTGGGGCTTCACACAATTTTAGAGCAAAGTTCACAATCTAATCTTAACAGTCAAAGCCTCCTAGCCTGACTGCTGTGTCACTTCCCAGCTCCCTCCTGTCATGCTTCTGGTCTCTGTCTCTGCCTTTACTCCTTCTCTGGCCTGTCACCTTCACTCTCGACTTCTTTCTTTTACCCAGTAAACCCAATAATCCCTGCCCTGAGGCAGTAATGGCCTAAGGATTGAGCTTCAGGCTCTAGTGTTTGACAGCCTGTGTTCAGATCTTAACTCCGTGGAAGACCACTCAGGCTGCTCAGTTTCAACCTCTGTAAGACAGTCAGCGTTAGGAAATAGCTTCTACGTTATTGGAAGGTCTTAGGAGTTAAACTGAAACTCACGAGGTAGGCTTGAACTGAGTAGTCACACTATGTATGTCCAAACTGGAATCTTCAGGAAGGAAGTCTTCCTGATGTCTATCGTCTACACTCTTCCATGAATCATCCTGAAATGGCCTTTTTCATATTTGTCATACTTAGATGGAGCCTAATGAATAATTAGCTTCACAGCCCAGCATGGTGTCACATATCTGTAATTCCAGCACTTGGGGGGCAGAGGAAGGAGGAGCTCCAGTTCGAGGACAACCAGGGTTACAGAGCAAAACCTTGTCTCAGAAATACACAGGATAATACTTTCACTCTATCTTCTACTAGAACTAATAATTATTTGAAAAGTCTTATTTTTATTGGAATTTCTTTCCATTCTAATGGCCTGACACTGCTGGGTGGTCAAGGGGCATGCTTATCCCTGTAGCCAATTCAAAACACTACTTTTTGAGCATTCTCAAATCAACACAGACTGTGTACTTGCCTCCTTGTTCCTCAATATTTTCCAAATGCCAGTGCTGAAAGGACCACGCTCAACATCCCAGGACACAAAAGGGGTCATCCATGACCTTTGCTTCCAGAGCAGAAGCACTGATGCTGAGATCCGGAGATGCCGACTGGAATGAGACGGAGGGGCGTGGCCTCCCAAACAAAGAGACCATCACAACAGAACCACTGGCTACCTCCTAATGCCAATCCTCCTCTATCTGACCCACATGCCAAAGACACGATCTTCCTCTCAGTCATTAAGGGTCAGCAGCTGTGCCTCGGGCTTGACAGAACCTTTATCAGAAGGTGGGCAGGAAAGAGTGACTCTCTTCACACACACACCATGAGCAAAAGTTGGCAGTAGGCTGAGGCCTCCTGCTGTCTCGCTTCTCCTACTGAATATTATGGGTTTCAAATCTCCATGCTAATCTCAGGCTGTCACAAATACAGATAATCACACTATGGCTGGGGAAACAATAAATATTCTATGCAATGCCTTATTCTATGTTATTTTTTTTTTTCACAAGAAGTAATGAACTCTTCTGCCACAGTAAAATTCTAGACCTCTGCCTTCACAGAGTTAAAAGAATTCTACTTACCCCATTACATTTCTGGAATGGGATCTGAAAAAGGGGCAAGTGAGTTTGTCTCCGCTCCAAGTCCCTTCAGCTGCTCTTAGCTGAAGTAGCACATGGCTTTTCCCCTAGTTTCCACAGTCCTAGTAGCAGCTTTGGCCTCAGTCACTACTCAGCTTCACAGTGAATCTATGTACTCTCTCGGAAATGTAAATGCAAATTAACCAGGTCACTCAAGGAGGTAAATCTTTCACTCAGGAAGTAATGCAGTCAACCGAGTCCCTCCTCAGAACTTGACGTCTGTGAGGACTCTAGACAGCAGGCCTCATAAGCCTTGCCCCCACAAATATCTTTCCCCTTCCTGTTCTTCACATCCTGTGCCCCCTCATGGGCCCTTGCTCTCCTCAACCAGGCACTCACGCCCGGGAAGGAAGACAATGCAGAAAAACTGCAGGAATGGCTCAAAACCAAAGCGAGCAGAAGCCGCAATATGCAGACCCATCACAACCTTCATTGGAGACAGACATTCTCCAATGAAGAATTCTCCCCTGGTTTCCTAATCTAAGAAAGGGGGTTCGAGTTGCTCTTCCCTCCAGTTCCTCTCAGAGGAGTAGGACACAACACACAAACACTACATTTCTGTTTCCTACAACACCCGGGGTTCTTCCCATCAAAAATCCTTAAGCTGTATCCCCAGCTGCAATGTCTGGAAGACACACATAACCAAACATTATTTAGGTCTAATTAGTTTACATACACGCTGTGGTTCCAGTCAAAGACACCGAACTATGATTCAGAACTTCAAGACAGCATCACATGACACTTCTCAACCACAAGGTTAAGAAAAGTCAAAGAAACGAAACATGGGTTGTCCTGTGGTTTACGCATGAAATGTTTCCTGAGGCCCACGTTTTGAACACTTGGTTCCTGGCCATTATTAGCACTGTTTGGGGAGGAGGCTGTGTGTACTTTTTAGGACAGGAGATTTAGGTAGAGAAAGTAGGTTTCTAGTGGCAGGTGCCTGGAGGCTAAGCTCTTCCTGTTGTTTTTCTACTGCCGGGCTACCATAATGTGGACGGTGTCTGCCACAAATAGTACTGCCAAGGTATTCAGCCTTACTCTTAGGTCAGAAATACAGTCAACTTACTACGCACCAAACCCTCTGGAACCACAAATTTAAATAAATCTTTCACTTGTTGAGTTTTTTATTTTATTTTATTATCGTGTGTGGCATATTTACATATGTATCAGGGGCATGCAAGCCATGTGGCAAATGTATGATATATAGGAGAGCACGCATGCGTGACATGTGTGTGAAGACCAAGCGACAACTGTGGGGTGGATTCTCTCCTTCCATCTTTACACAGATCCCAGCAATCAAATTCAAATTTTGATCCTCCTGCCTCTGCCTCTCAAGTGTCAGGATTACAGATATGTGCTATCATACTTGACCCAATGTTAATTTAAAAAAAAATTAAAGAAATTATATGTTGGTCTCCATTTAAAGAAGAAATAGACTTCAGGGGATGTAGGATGTGTCTAAGATTAATCTGCTGTAAGCTAGAAAACAAGGGCTTCAGCACAAGGCCTCTACCTCTGGATTCTCTGTCCTTTTGCCTTGAGTCTACTGCGGTACTGGGCCCCAGTGTTCACATGGAACCTCAAGAACTGGGCCTCAGAAATGAGCTCACTGGTTAAACTCGGGACAGATCTGACCTCAGCTTAAGGGCAGGGGACTCTGAGGGACCTGGACATTCTTCCTGCTGATGTGTTGACCGAGGCAGCAGGAGCAAGAACACCTAGAAGTCAAACACAGCAGAAGCCTTGACACAAAAAGTAACAAGACCCTTCAGGGACCAACGTGAGACAGTTCTCCGTGTGATATCACCACTGAGGTCCTTTGACCACATGTGAAAAAAAATTCTTACACTTAAGAACAGATGTATCTCAACAACCCCAGCAGGGCGGGGTGGGGTGGGAGGCGCTACAAACAAGCCAAGTAAGGAAGAACAATGAGTCAGGGGCCGGAGCAGGAGCAGGGCTTGCTCCAGATCCAGGGCTTCAGTGACTTCTAGGAGGCCAGTGAAGGGCTGGCCTATAGCCTAAAAAGAGGTCTGGAGACTGCAAAGGCCAGTATCATTCCAGTGAGGCCTGAGGGCAAGACTCACAGGACCCAGGCCAGCTGCAGGGTTTCTTGTGCCCTGCTGGCTGGCCTCTTCACACAGACAAGCTTAGGAAATGGTCCCTGCCGAATGCCAACATAACGTCATTCCACCATGAGCCACACTCAGGGCCGTGACTTAGGAGTCAACCTGAAGAACACTGACAGCTGATTCTTCCAGAGCAACACTAAAGCAACTGCAAGAACGTTTGAGGAGGAACGGGAGCCCCCTGTGTACCCTCAACTGACTGAAGGCCTCATTCTATTAACAAGGCCTCACTCTGTTGTCAAGACTTGGCAACATTAACTCTGCTGCCTATTACAGGTGGCCCCCTGGCTTAACCTCTGAAAAGGTTTAAAATATGGGGCTGGGGAGATGATTCAGTCAGTCAAGAGCTATAGGGCAAGTGTGAGGGCCTGAGTCCAGGTCCCCATCATTCACATAAAAGCTAGGTAATCTCACACCCAGGAGGCAGAGACATGAGGATCCCTAGCGCTTGCTACCAGCCAGTCTGGTCAACTCAATGAATTTCAGGTTCAATGACAGACTATCTGAAGAAGAAGAAAAAAAAAAGGTAAAGTGTCATGGGGAAAGACATCTGACATTAGCCTGTGGCCTCCACAGGCACACACGTGCACCAGCATTTGCACACAGGAACCATATGTACACAAAGAACACATACACACACACACACACAAGGCTCAATATATATGAATCATGAACGTTCAAAGAGTTTTACATTTTCTGAATTCTGTCATAAAAACCCAAGAACAGAGGAACCCAAAAGAGGCCCTGCTGACATGCACCTACAAAGAAGGATCAGTTCTTGGGGCCTAGTAGAGGAAAAGGAGGTAAAAGAGTGACACATAAAATTTGTCACATACTAATTGCTCCAGGCACCTCTGGCCTCAAGGACAAGCTTTTCTAAATTCCAGAGAGAAGATCCTCAGTTCCCTGTTTCCCCTTCTCTGACTTACTCTGCCCAACTTCACTTGCCCTTAGCACCAGCAAAAACAAACAAACAAACAAACAAACAAAAAGCGAACCATGGACTGGACCTGAACACAGGATGAATAGTCATGACTGACCTGTCCCCATATATTCTCTGTGAAGCATTTAGGAGTTGTTGGTAGTGAGTGTGGTAGTTTATTGAGACAGAGTCTCAATTTGCAGCCCTGGCTGGTCTGGAACTCATGAGCCCCATGCCTCAGACTCTCAGTGTAGGACAGTCTTTCCCCACTGTATCCTGCTTCAGTCAAGCATTTTGACAACTTTTGTTGTGATTTGTTTTGCTTTGTCCTGAAACAGAGTCTCTATATGTATCACAGGCTGGACTTGAACTCACGATATAGACCATACTGTCTCTGAGTTCTTGATCTTCCTGCCTCCTAAGTGTTAGGATTACAGGTATGTATCACCACACCACTTTGAAAATTCTCTCTCTCAAAAACTCTCTCTCTTGAAAACTCTCAATCAATTAATGAATATAAAAGAAACTTTTTACATTTTCATCCATCTTGATGTCCCCACTTTGACAGCTTTCAAATAAGCCATTTATATTATACATGCTACCAGCATGGTGGGTGGCAGGTATTAAGTAATTCGGAATATTCAGCAAAAGCAAACAAGTTCAAACACGCACAAGTCATTCATTTAGGGTTTGAAAACTTTAGTGTGAAGATGTACAACATCACACTCCTACCACCCATCCGGCCATCCCTTTTCTCTTCCTTCATACTTTTGAGACTGCTCTCACTCGTAGCTCAGGCCCTGGAACCCACTTGATAAACTAGGCTGGTTTTAAATGCCTGCAGTCCTGCCTCTGTCCCCGGTTTTTGTGGCTATCCTTTCACTGCGCACCCCCCCCCCCAAACAAACAAACAACAAAGGAAAGTCAGTTTTTGCATGGTGGCTGTATACAGAAGAAAGATGAGACACAAGCATTTGGATGGGCCAGAGGTTGAGCAAAAGTTAAAGACGCAGTCTGAAGAGCCTGATCTCCAGGTCTAAATCTGAACATTCAAGACTGGCTGCAATGGCTCAGACTTGCAAACTTGCTCAAACCTTCTCAGCAGGGAAGGAGAGGCAAGAGGACCACCGTGAAATTAGGCCAGGCCAGGCAACAAGTGGGACTGTTTTAAACAAACAAATAAACAACCTAGAAGTCCCTGTCCCACCGGAAGGAGGAAAAAAGTACCACATATTTTGTACCTACTATAAACATTTTTCACACAGAATTTCATTGAAAAGTCAGGGGTTTTCCAGGGGTGGCTGATTGGTTTTGTTGTTGTTGTTGTTGTTTTGGTTTTTGGGACAGTTTCATGTTGTCTAAGCTGGCCTCAAACTCACTAGCCCTGAACTCCTGACCCTCCTGCTTACACCTCCCAACATTGAAATTCCAGGCTTATGCCACCATACCAGGCAAAAAGTCGGTACTTGAGGGCAATAATATTCTTTTATTCAAATTCAGATTCTATTCTCTTTTGTTTGATTTCTTTGTATTAAGAAGCCAGTAACCAAATACATCAGTCTTCCTTAATGCAAATGATTTTTGATGGCTGTAACCTACCCAACTTCCCCTTCCAGCACCTCCTCCTCAGGCTTTTTCACATCCATGACTAGTAAGGCCATCGAAAGATGACGCTTAAGCCCATCCTGCAGTACTGACAAAATACTCTAAGTTGAGTCTGCCAGGCTAAGAACACAGAGATGTTCCTTTCCAGGCATCACTGACTGAGGAGTTCTGACTCACCGTTAAAGGAAAATTCCAGGAGAATAAAGGTCAAGTCTCAGAAAACTATCCACCCCAGACACCATTTCCTAACCAGAAGTATCTCCGTTCAGCGTAGAATACGCCACCTCTGCAGATGTGTCCACAGGTAAAAACGAGGCATGTCCCTATCATTCAAAATGTCAAAACGTTCCCTCTCTTCTATCTCGGCTGCTGGTCACTCAGCTGGGGAGTGTGACAAGTCTCAGAAAAACCCAGAATTTCTCACTGCATACCTAGGATAGTGTTCATCCTGCAGATAAAAAAAAAAAAAAGTGATCTGCTTCCAGCGCATTCTCCTTCTTTAAGATGAATCTTGCTATGTAGCCTTTTGCTGGATTTGAACTTTCCATTTTCCTTGCTCAGACATATACATCACATCTTCCTCCAAACCCTCAAATTGCCTCTAGAGTTTTGGCAGTGCCAGGACCTGAAGGCCTGCAATCTAGGGAAGTGTTCTCCACCAGCAATAAATACCCTCATCCTTGCCTGTGTATTTTCTTCTCGTGATGGCCACAGTTAGAAGGTCATGAGCGCCTGTGCAATGGACAGTAGCTGTTCCTGACCAGCTGAAGGAGACTCTCGCTTGCATGGGACATGCTGGATTCAGCGGTGAGCCGGTGCTTTTGGAGTGTGAATATGTAAGCAGTGGGCTCAAGAGTTTTTCCATCTCACCATCCTTCAGTCATGGAAGTCATCACCTTTTCCATCTTTCTTTTATGCCCTTGTTCCTGTGAGTGGTGATTCCACACAGCTGTGTCTGTTTCCTCTCTGCTTCTTCCTTCCCTGCCTGCAATCAAGTCATCACTTCTATATTGCTTGACACACGCTAATCTCATCGAAGATGAGTGCCTAACTAATGGCCTCTTATCCCAATTCTTGCTGATACTTCTCTAGTCCTTAAAATGGCCCTTCCCTTGAGAGGAACAAGCGTTTTACCTTAAGTGTAATGTCCGTGGAACCTAATGAATTCTCATCACTCATTCAGTGACCACATATGCTTGTCCTACTGTGCCATAAGAGAACATAAAGATTTAAAGAGAGGTTGGGTATAATGATTCCTGCCTCCAATTCCAGTACGCAGGAGACTGACAGGAGCACATTGCCCAGAGAGTTCAAGGCCAGTTGTGATTCAGAGTAAGACTTTGATTCAAAAAGTTGAAAAGAGAGAGAGAACATTTAAATAGAGAGTCTAGGCTAGGGATGTAGATAAGCAGCAGAATGCTTAATTAAAATACATAAGGCTGGTTTGATACTCACCAGCAAACACACGCACATACACTCACACATACACGCACACACACGCACACACACACACACACGCACACACACACACACACTCATACACACCTACACTGTACAAAAAGAATGAAACACACATTCTTTCCGTAAGGAGTTTTCTCTCTGATGAGGAAAGCCATTGGCTGATGCAGGAAGTGCCCATACCGCTGCATGCAGGGTGGGACTGGGAAGCAAATCAGCAAGGCTCAACACATGTATGAGGGAAAGGATGCCTAAGGGCCACAGGAGGAAACAGATGAGCTTCACAAAGGAGGAAACATTTGACTGACATTTCAAAGTCGACTGCATTTTTACCAAACTGCATTCCAAACAGGGGGACTGGCACTTGGCCACGGTGGAAGCTTGAAGGAGGTACAGGCTCAGTCAAGTACCACAGTTCCACATGGTGGGAGATGGAGGGTGGCTGAGGTAGGAATGCTGCAAGGAGTCTGTGGCAAAGATTGTAGGATCTGGAGAATGAAGAGGAGTGCTACAGAGTGCTAACTTCTGGCTATGGAGTGGCCATTGCAACCACAAATGTGTGAACATGCGTGCCCCCCACATACATACACACAAGGGGGGGCGGTCAGTTGGGAAAAAGGGGGAGTCAAAAGGAGTGAAAGAGAGATAAGAAAGGGTAATAGGGATGAATATAACCACACTACAGTGCTATATATGTACACAATTGTGAACATTTAATTCAAAGAAAGAAATACAAGCTGCCCTACTTCCTCTGCTTTTGAGCTCCTGGAACACTGCTATCTTCTCTCCTTATGCCACGTGAGCACAATACAAAACAAATGCAGTCAGGCAAGCAATCAATACCTAAGGACTGGCTAATTCCCACCGTCTTCATCAATTAACAGGAAAGCCTCCAGCAAGTCCCCAGCGAACACTGTACCTTGGAATGAGAGCAAGAAGGAATGCTAAAATGGATCAAGGAGAGATCCCAGGGACTTCTAACCAGCTTCTACGTAGCAAGCACAAGCACAAGTCTGGAGCCTCACATACAGCGACACTCATTTACTAAAACAAAATGTATGAACAACAGTAAAGCATAAGGGACCAACAGTAGCAGGGCCAGGCTCAGAGCTGAGCCCAGGCCAGACTCTGTCATCCAGTCTGTGAAACATAAAGCAAGCACACCCCCAATTCTGAACCTCAGCTGACCCATCTGTAAAATGATGATCCTGAGAGGCCCATCTAGCCTTAAAAGAGCAGTGAAGCTAAGTGAAGAAATCCTGAAGGAAATTTTCTAAATCCAAATGTAAGACACACAGATAGGCAGAGTCAGGAAGAGCAGTCATCTCATCTCGAGAAGTATGAAGAAAGTAAGAAGGGAGGTAGGCAATGGACAGTGAAGAGAAGAGCAGAGCAGCTGGAGAACAAATGTGGTTCAGAGACCAGTGGGGCAACACACAGGCCCACAGACAGAGACTTGTGGCTTTCTGGATGACTTCCTGCATTCTCCTTCTGATTCTTGTTTCCTTTAACTGTTGTTCTCTTTCCACTTGTCATTTTATAGCAATCTATACTTCAGTTAATACAGCCATGGACCACACTCATCAGTGGGAAGGAGCATAAAAAAAAAGAACTGGATTTTATTTATTTAGAAATTGAGTTTCATTATTTTTTATTGTGTATAGGTGTGTGTGTGTGTGTGTGTGTGTGTGTGTGTGTGTGTGTGTGTGTCTGCATGGGTGTATACCACATGCATACAGTTTCTGTGGAGGTCAGAAGAGGGCATCTGATGCCCTAGAGCTGGAGTTATGGACTGTGTGGGCTGCCAAGAGGGTGCTGGTTGTCAGACCCAGATCCCCTGAAAGACCAGCAAGTGTTCTTAACCACTCATCCAGGCCCCTCTAATTTCTTCTATTTGGGAACAGGAAACCTGTCTTAGTTAGGGTTTTATTGCTGTGAAGAAAACCATGACCATGGCAACTCTTTTTTTGTTTGTTTGTTTGTTTGTTTGTTTCTAGACAAGATTTCTTGTGATAGCCTTGGCTGTCACAGAATTGCTTTGTAGACGAGGCTGCCCTTGAACTCACAGAAATCTGCCTGCCTCTGCCTCCCTGAGAGATGGGATTATAGGTATGTGCCACCATGGAAGGCCCATGGCAACTCTTACAAAGAAAACCATTTAATTCAGGCTGGATTATGGTGGGAAGCATGGCAGCGTGCAGACAGATGCGGTGCTGGAGAGGTAGCTGAGAGGTCTACAACCTCATCGGCAGGCAGCAGGAAGCGGCCCCAGCCCTCAGTGACACACTCGCTCCAACAAGGCTACACCTACTCCAACAAGGCTACACTCCCTAGTAGTGCCATTTCCTGAGTCTATGGGAGCCATTTTCATGCAAACCACCACAAAACCAGTGACCAGAAAAGTTTGAGAGACAGCTATAAGGCCACACGGACATTTGACAACACTACAAAGACTAAAACTCAAGTCTGGGAGTCTCAGAACTCCTCCCATGCGGAGTCTCAGTACAAAAAAAGTAAATGACCAGACAGTAGTGAATGTCTCTAGAGCTTTTCCTCCTAACCCTTGAATGTCCATAACCTGGCTAACTACTAACAAAATGGGTGTGTCCTGTGCTATGACTGAGGGTTCTCAGTGTGCACACAGGAATATCCAGAACTGACCTTGCCCCCAAGGGTCTCGAATTCTTGTGGGTTTATGGAAGAAGCGAAGAGCTGAGAGACAGAATATCACCACAGTGACAAAGAAAAGAAAGCATACTAAGGTCGCCCTGGTAATGAGCCTGGACTTGTATCTGTGCAGATCTGGAGCTGGCATCTTTGGCAACCGCCTTGTGTTGAGTGACAAGCACAGCAGTTTGCATAGCAAACACAGAAGGAGTGATTGATCTAATGTGAATGCATATGGGCAGAAGGGATCCGGTGCATTTTTCATTTGGAAGGGAAATCAAAAGCAGACTCCAGTGAAGTCTGTGCTGATTTTAGCTCATCATAATGAGTCTGTAACTTGTCGTGGTGGAAGCACATAATGGAATCAAACATTTTTCCGATCATTCTACACCCAATGGGAGAAAAACAAAGGATTTCTTCCCATTATCTTGAGATTTGACCTCATATACCCTAGGCTAGCCTGGCCTTCCCTATGTAGCCAGGATGACCTTGAACGTCTTCCTGTCTCCAACTCCTGAGTTTATACAGTGCTAAGGATCGAACCCAGAGCTTTGTGCATGCAAGGCACACACTCTGTTAACTGAGCTACATCCTCAATACAATTGGGAGAAAAACAGACTTAAACATTTTCTCCATGTATACTTATACACTGTATATAGTCTAACAATATTTACTGTTGAAGTTAATGAAAATAAAACAGATCACATAATTAACTAAAGCATAAGACCACTCTAAGACCCCATTCAGATACGAGAAACGGGAAGATTCCTCAACACCTAACAGTGTCGTGTACATAGCCTCAAAAATACTGTCTTATGGAAGGTGGCAAAGACATTTCCAGGGACACGTAAAACCTCCAACCCATTCCAACCTCATAAACACATGGTCTGCACATGTTTTCAGAGAACGTCTTTAATCCTTACCTTGGCTCTTCATCCCAGCTTCTCATTTTCCTAAATGCTCCCCCAATTCGTCTTCTCCCAGGGACCAAGAACATCTTCTTTCCTATCATGCCCCACATTACAGAATGTCACTTAACTTAAACTCAGAGTTCTGGCCCCCATTCATCCACGCCCCTTATGCTGACACCAAACACGAAGCCATGTTACAGGAATTCAAAGTCCAGGCTTGACATGTATGACATCACCATGGCTGGTCACTTGCCATCACCCCAGTAAGGAAGGGGGATCAGGTTCCAGAAGTAAACCAGGAAATGCCACCACAACATAGGCTGCCCCAGCTGAGCACACACACGGCACAAGCCACTCTAGACCACTGTTTGTTCCAGCTTGGCCAACCTCAAATGGCTCAAGAAAGAAGCCTGGCAATGACAAAGGACCACAGACTCCAGAGCCTGGCCTTCAGATCAGACAGGCTTGGCACTAAATGACACCAACATGAAAACCCATCCTCCCATGAAACTTCAAGTGTGTGTGTGTTTGTGGGGGAGAAGTAATCAGAATGTGGGCACCTACCAGGGACCAGGATACTTGAAGAATCACTTCCCTCTACTTTTTTCATCTTCCAACCTGTCTACAAGGGAAGGAATGACCATAATCACCTACTTATGTAGGAGGAAACTGGTGATGCAAAGCAGCCTGAGGGAAGAAAATCTGTCCTGGGGTGGAATTTTACTCTAAGGAAGCAGGCTAGAAATTGCTTCCAGAATAAAAGTCAACTACAGGGAGGCATCAGTATGGCGTAGTGAGGAACAGTGTCGGCAGGGGCTCTTACTAAGTACAGAGTGCATTCTATCTCTCTCTCCAGTGTGCTCACACACGCTTGCACAGTAAGTAGTGTCCCCGAGACCCCAGATGCTCTGGGATGTACAAGGGTCTGTGTTGTTCTCCTCTA
Organism: Meriones unguiculatus; assembly: GCF_030254825.1. Classification (NCBI taxonomy): domain Eukaryota; kingdom Metazoa; phylum Chordata; class Mammalia; order Rodentia; family Muridae; genus Meriones; species Meriones unguiculatus. The sequence goes on from NC_083349.1 coordinate 176,177,092, forward strand.
TAATAAGACAGTGAAGTCCAAAACTCTCTGTGAAGTAGATGGATGTGAAACCAAATGCTGACATCAAGACAAGTATCGGGCAAATTAAATTTTTTAAAAAAGGTATATACATATATGTGCATAAGTTTATATTCACAAATCAATATACCTATGATATATGTTAAACACACAAATATTTCTCTTTGTAGTTTTACACAGGCACATGAGTGTGATTTGTACTGGATGATCTAACCTGGATAGGTGAGCATGCTGATACTTACCCAGTACTCACAGTTCTTATTAGCTCTCAAAGGGGCTTTGAATTAGTGGCCTATCAGTGTGAAGATGCTCTGGGGCTCTAGGCGCTCCACAGATGTGAAGAGCAAGATCAGAAATAGGCACACAATCCAAAAATATCTAACTTTTGAGTCTCTGTATTAATGGCGCGTCAAACACAAAAGAGAACTCTTATCTCCCTTTCCTATTCACTGCTGAAGAAACTAAAGGGAAGTTTGATAGCCTTGCAAATATTAAAAAAAAAAAAAAGAAGGAGGCTGGAAGCAAAAGTGTTGGTCATTCATTACTGATGGACAGGACTCCTCAGTCGGTAAGGCGCCACCATCGTCACCTCTTCTGAAAAGTGAACGAGGGTGCGGGCAAACTCTTCCTGCTTTCCCAAGACAATACCTCCATCCGAGACACCCTTCCATTCACTAAGGAACAGCTTGTCCTACAGGATTTCCTTTACAGGATCAGGCCATCAGGATTACCTGACACAGCTGTCTTCTCCCTAGGGGCACATGACTATTAGGATTTAACTCTGAAACATTCCCCCAGAAGCTCCTATGTTAAAGGTGACAGGCTCTTAGGGCTTGGGGGAAATGACTGAATCATGAGGGGTCTGACTTATCAATGGATTAATCTGTTCAAAGAGTCAAAGTCTTAATGTATTATTGGGAAGGAATAGAATGAGGAGCTGGGGCCTACATGGAGGAAGTAAACTTCTGGGAAACATGTCTGAAGGATACTTGGGGCTATCAGTCTCTTTTCATCTCTTCTCTGCTTCTTGATTGCCATGAGGCAAACAGTTGTATTTTGCCACATCCTGCGGACTCTGTGTTCAGCATCACCATGGACCTAAAAGGTTGGAACTGGCAATCCTGGATGGAAATCTAGGAAACCAAGAGCCAAAACACATCTCTCTGCCCCTTTGTCATCTGTGCTGGAGATTTTGTCATGGTGATTGGTGACTAGTTGCATGTCTCAAACTTTTAGGCTTGTTTGTAACATTTTTAAAATGAATGCCATGTAAATAATCAATGAAAACCTGTGATTGTACAAAGGAACAAATGAACAATAAACAAACTAGCCTGTATCCTTGAACAGTGGAACCCTGCCAACACTCAAACACGTGCAAGCGGCCAAGCAACTCTGCTGGACACCCCCAGTGCCTGGAATCTCAGACATTTAATGTGTCTCTGCAAATGGGAATGGAAACTGGAGAGAGGCGAAACCCAGTCAAAGCTTCCCGCCAGCACTTCAGCTTTGAAAGGAAAGGGGCACGCCAGAACCATGGGCATGCCCCTTTCTGAGCGGTGTGTGTGTGTAATATGTTGGACATACATGCCCTGAACAATATAGGAATGAGTGAAATGTGATGTGCCAGGGCTAGAGAGCAATTAGGAAAACTCACTGCTCTTGGACCGGACCCAGGTTCAGTCCCCAGCACTCACATTGTGTCACACAAGTATTTACACCTGTTCCAGGGTATCCAATGTCCCCTTCTGACCTTAAGCACCAGGCACGCACATACAAACAGTCAAAACACACACATACATTAAATAAATAAACAAATAAATCAAAAAGGAGAGATTTGAATGAGACATGCCACCACCTCTTTTTGGAATCTGTTTTCTATCATTACTTAGTTGCACGTAGAAAGGACTGTTGGAGAGTTTCAATTCCTTGGGGATTAAGTGGGAGTACTCATTATCTCTTCCCCATAGGACGTGGGAGCCGTGATGTAATACATTATCATGTCATACTCTTGTCATGAGGAGGCCTGTTATGCCAGACACTGAGGTAAATGTGGGGGCGGACATCAGAAATCACTGTAATCTGTCCTTGCCCTTCCTGGTAAAGAATTTTGAAAGGATAAAGTACTGCTCAGATTAAGAGATTATAATGAGCCGCTACTGTCCACACTGCTTTCACCTGTGTCCATGTGGAGGCATTATCTCCCCCCTCTGAATGGAGGCCCCCAACAGCACCTGCCAGAGCTTCCTCCTTCCTGTTTTGTTTTGTTTTGTTTTTCTCCCTTGCACCAAGTTCCAGGTTTCTCACTCCTCAGAGGCGCAAGAAATCCATCCACCACCATCCCCAACCCTGTTACTGCACAAGGTAACAAAGGGCAATTTTTTTTGGCAACCCTTTGGCTCTTGGCTCCTCTTAGACGGCAAAGAGGCTCCAACACCAGCACAACAAGTGTTCTGGCACCTGACAGCTGCAGGGACAGATTCTGCCTAATCCCATCATCTCCCAAGGTCAAGGCCGCAAATGTGCCTGCATTCCAAATGCGCACACCAAATTAAGTTCATGAGATGAACTCCTGCCATCGACGGAGAGAGAAGTCGGCTTCCCACAGTCAGTTGCCAGCTCCTCCCCTGATCTACATCTTTCTTTGTGGTTGACTCTAATTCTTAAAGCTCTTAAGTGCTGAATTAAAAAACAAAAAAGAAAAGAAAAGAAAAAGAAACTAATCCTCTCAGGTAATGTTCCTGAATAGCTTGCTTTTAAACAAATAGGCAGAAACAGGTGTGGTGGCCTGTGCCTGCGACCTCAACATCGGAGAGTTAAAACAAAAGGATAATGCATTTGAAATCAGGAACAGAGCCAGACTCTGTCTCAGATGTCTGAGAAACAAACAGATGAATGAATAGCAACTAGCACTGTTCTGTTCATTTGCTACGTTTCTATCCCCTAGGATGCCAAATCTACTGGAGGACAAAGGAGGTAGCACTCTCAAGTGTCTGATGTCAAGAACACTAACCAGCACATAGTATGTGTTTAATAAACACTGGCTGAACCAACTGTGAGGCGGGCAATGGTGGAAGAAAACATTTATTCCAAAATCCTTCTTTTCAAGAGGAGCAACTGATGTCCTGACCTGGAAGCAGAAGTGTTGTTACCATAGCAACCACAGCTCCAAAAATAAATACCCTTCAAAGTTCCCACCAGCTTGGGGGATGTGGGAGCGAAGTGGGGACGGGGAGTGGGCTAACAGATATTTGTAGATTGTACACAGGGCCTCAGGTCAAACAGCAGACAAAATATTGCCCCTAGTATTATCCTACTTGCTAGGCAATTCGCCGTCTGACTATACTGAACCTGGTTTCTCTGAATAACGCCCACCTATAAAAGAACTGTAATCCCTGTCTCTCGAGGACGCAGACCAAACAAAGGAAAAACAAAGGAAACTAACAGACAAGCAAACCAATATAACAGTTCACATTTACATAAGTGTCATATGGGGGTAACTATTCTGATTCAAGAGGAGGCTTTGTCTAGAGAATGATTTATATTCGAATTCCATGAAAATCAAATTTCCTGCTTGCTTTTATCATTTCATTATTCGTTTATTCCTGACATACATATTCACCAAGCTCCTGCTCTGTTCCATGCAAAAGGCTTCTTTGGTGAATGAAGTAAACTGCCTTATGCAGCTCAGATTCTGGGAAAGGACATAGTGAGAACAGGTGACCCCAGCCCAACAGGGAGCACCGGAGTAAGGAAATATGCCCAGGAGGAAGGGTGAACTATGCCAAAGGAGAAGGCCATGGTGGGTGAAATAGGACTGCAGAGAGGAGGATAAAGGGAAGGGCTGGAATGGAGACCAGCCATGAAAATGGATACCAAAAGTGAAGACAGCAGTGGATGAAGGTGAGAATTCAGATCTAAGGAACCTTCTCTGTCATAGGGAACCTCCTGATGGTGAAGGGTGGCAATCCCTAGTCTAAGCATGGAGAATTGGTTTGGAGAGAATAATGACAGGTTCAGAGATGAACAGGTTAGCTGAGAAGATCCTACAGGAAACATGGGTTAGCCAGTGTGAGTATAAGCCAAAATGCCCATAAAATAGAGGGAGTTAGAGATAAAGAGAAGAAACTCATGGCTATAGTTTAAATGTCTGTTGCCTTCAAAATCTGTGGTGTGTGTGTGTGTGTGTGTGTGTGTGTGTGTGTGTGTGTGTGTGTGTATGATGGTGGCAGTATTAGGAGGTGAGGCCTTTGGAAAGAGAGAGGACCATGACTGTTCGCCCTTCTGGGTAAGGTTAATGCCATCATAACAGGGCCCTGTTGGTCCCCTCTTTACCTCCCTCTACCTTCTAACATGTGTGGAGATAGCATTCCTCTAGAGGACAAAGTTCAGAAGGCTTGACCATGGACTTCTTAGCCTCCAGAATTATGGGAAAACAAACATCTCTCTTTGTAAGTTACTCAACCTTGGAGATTCTGTTATGGCCCTATAAAATGAAATAAGGTTGTCATCCTAGAAAGAAATCGTTAAAGCAAGAGTTAATAAACTGTATCAAAGTTAGTAGGCATGCTTGAGAAGGAGAAGTGTGAGACAGAAGAAGAGAAAAGAAGAAGTGGAAATAAGAAGCCAGAGCCTCACATGGGCCATCATTGCAGTGACAGATGGATAGCAGTCTCTGCATTCTAAAAATGAGGTTGACATGTAGTTTTTCCAGATCTTACTGACAGATCGAAAATGGCAGCTCATAAATAATCAAAGCAACAGTAAACTACTGTTTCAGCGCACATTAACCAGAGCAGAAGACTCTGAGGCCCACAGACCGCCACAAATACCTCTGTTTCATTAACTTTGTCTTTTAAAAAATAAAAAGATACATATACTGTCTGTTTTAATCTCTTTTAAGATTTAGCATTTATATAGTACACACGTGTGTGTTTATGGGGGGAAAGGCACATGCACTCATGTGCCCATGTGCTATACATACATATGGAGGTCAGAGGCTAACAAATAGTCAATTCTCTTCTATTACGGGGAGTCTGGGGGTAGAACTCAGGTCATTGGGCTTGGTGGAATGTGATGGACAGGCAAGCTGAGAAGTTCCCACAGGAAACATGAGTTCCCACTACGTCATCTCAGCAGACGCCTTTCACAGTCTCACTGAGACTGGGGGGCATTAAACAACCTGCCCAGGACCACAGAGAGAACCAACCAATCAACAGAACCAGAGTCTCCACTCCATATTGCCCCTGTTGGCCTCTAAGACTGTGGACTCATAATAGGAAAATAGCATCTTCCTGCCCTGAAAGTCAAGAGAGATTGCCTGAACATCATGGTCTGTGGGATAGACTATATGATTCCATCCAGGCAACAGAGGTGGTGAAAGAGAAATGTCTCCCACAGTCTTATGTATTTGAGAACACGTGGTCACCAAATGGCGGTGCTGTTTAGGGGCTTATGAAACCGTTGGGAGTAGAGCCTCGCTAAAGGAGTATATTATTGTGTGAATGGAGGGAGGAAGTTAGGAGTCTATAGCCTCACTCTACTTCCCTCACTCTTTCCTTTCTCTGTGTGAATGGGACTGTGATCAGCAAGCCCCTGCTTCCCTGCCTGGCGCTGTGCCTTCTCAGCCATGATGGAGGCTGTACCTCCAGAATCCTCAGGTAAAATAAACTTTCTTAAATTACTTTTTAGTCATGATATTTTATCATAGCAACAGAAAAGTAATTAATGCAAATGGGATCCTTAGAAATTGAGAGCAACACACTTGGATGGCATGAGATCTGTATTGTATCCATCTCAGCCGCTGACCAGCTGGCTGCGTGGCTTTGGATCTCTCAGTTTCTTCACAGTTGAAATGAACACCTCATCGACCTATCTAACATAAAACCTAAATATTCACTCTCTGTCTCTCTCTTCTTTTCTTTGAGACAGAGTCTCACATAGCCCAGGCTGGCCTCCAACTTCTTCTGTAGCCAAGAATGAAGGCCCTCCTGCCTCCACCCTCAGAGCGCTGGGACGACACAACACCTGGTTTATATGATCTTGTGGACTCAACCCCAGCCTTCATGTATGCTAGGTGTGGGAGGGGGGCATCAAGGCACTGTAATCCCCCCTTCCTCTCTCTCTTGCCCACCAGATTCCTTCCTTGGACCCATTTTGTTTTCTTGTTTTAGTCCAAATACAATAATCTACTGCAATTATCTCTTATAGACTGTGAACTTCTCCATGGAGAAACCTTTGGTATCTCAGTCCATGCACAGAGCACAAGAGCAAGTCCTGCCAACGTCCCATGAGTGCTTGTTGAACTGTAAGAGTCACCTCTCTTGAGTTATCTAGTCTACACCTTAAAGCAAATCTCTCTGACAGTAAAACAAAAGATCTGACAACAACGGTATTTAGGAAGTGACAGAAGATGAAGACTCTTGAGAAAAAGGACTCTTGGTGTTTTATTAATTCTCACGAATGGGCAGGTCACTTCCCCATGGATAGCTGAAAATTTTTTCAAAAGGTCTGCCAGAGTCCAAAGAAAAAAAGTCCCTAGAAAAAACAAATTCATTAACTGGCAGAACAAAGCCAGGACTTCCCTCATACTCTTGAAGAAATGGCCCTAGTCACTAATAATGAGTCTCCAAAGGAATATAAAGGGTGATGGACAGCTAGTGCCCCTATGTCCCCACTGAGGGAGCTCAAGAGAAAAATAGTAAAACGTACCATGGGAGCTTTTCCTAGGTCTTTGGTAGAATTCTCTCAAAAGTACAGCTCAAAACATAGAAAGAAGCAACCAAATGAGGTAATGTAACCTGCTTTCCTTTTTGCTTTTGGGGGAGCAGTTTTCCCATGTCGGGGAGACATGGTTCACTATGGGCCCAGGTGTCGAGTGTGTCAGTCCTTGAGCTAAGGGCTGTTTTCTGGAGAAGTTCCACCTGCTCAGAATAACCTTTATCACTGCCATGCTATCCAGCCTGAGACTCAATAAAAAGGTCAAAAAGAACCTCAGAGTGTAATGACCCAGCCTAAAACAATGTTTGCTAGACCAAGAAGATTGCTTGGAGGTCAGCCTGGCACTAGCTGACGTGCTTGGGGGCCAGAGACCACAACAGAAGCTAAATGACATACCCACTTGGCAGGATTCCTTGGTCTGCTTTGGTAAGGCTCATCATCCGCTGGCTTCTCCAGGCATTGAGCTGCAGAGGACTTCCGTCCTTTTTTTCACCGGCTGTCTGTCCTATAATCTTAAAGGCCTTGAGTCTTTATTTGTGTTCCCTCCTTAAAACCCCTGGACTCAGGTAGGGTGTGGTGGCACATGCCTTTAATCCCAGCACTCAGGAGGCAGAAGCAGTTGGATCTCTGTGAGTTTGAGGCCAGCCTGGTCTACAAAGCGAGTCCAGGACAGCCAGGGCTATACCGAGAAACCTTGCTTCTTGAAAAAAAAAAAACAAAACAACCTTGGGTTTTCTATAGAAATAGGCCTTTTCTTATTAATGAGTTCTCTAGAGAAGCCTGAAATTGATGCTAATGAGCATAGCCTCAGAATTGGCCCATTCTTTCATAAACCTGAGTGATTAAGAACCAGAGCAATGCAGAGTGGTTGTTTAGCATGAAGAAGCTCTGGATTTGAGCTCCAGGACCACATAAACTAGACACGGTTTCTGTAATCCTAGAATTCTGGAGTTGGAGGCAAGAGAATCAGAATTTCAATCTCATCCTCAGCCACGTGTTTGAGGACAGCCTTGACTTCATGAGAACTTGTCTCAAGGAAGGAAGAAAGGGAGGAAGGAAGGAAGGGAGGGAGGGAGGAAGGGAGGGAGGGAGGGAGAGAGGGAGGGAGGGAGGGAGGGAGGGAGGGAGGGAGGGAAGAGCCTTCAAGGAAAAAGATACAAGAAGTAGAATTTTAGTTCACTACTAATTTTCAGAAAAGAAGTAGCAGGTGAGAGGAGATCAAAGACTATAACATCACTTAGACAACACAACTTCCTGAACTTCTTGGTCAGGTTACTAAACTCTTGGAAGTTCTCCCCCCACCCCTAATATATGAAAGACCTCCACCCACTCCTCACCTCATATGTTCCCTCATCTTACTCTATATACTCTATAGAACTCTTTATCTACATCATAAAATAAATACAATAAAATTCATAAGTTAGGTATTTCTTTGGGGGATGGGAACCAGCTTACAGCTGTTGGGGCAGAAGAGGTAGCAGAAGAGTTAGTTTCAGAAGTAGAAGTAAGAGTGAAACAAAGAAGAAAAAGAGAGGGAAGAGCCCCAGGAGTTGTTTCAACTGGATGTAAATCTTTACATGAATGCTAGAAAAAGGAATGAATAAAATAGGCATTAATGAGATTGAAGGAAAGGTAAATATAGAACTACAAAGACTGAGCTCTTCTTTGTCTCCTGTTTCAGCTGAACATTTTTAAAGTTTGGAGAAAATTTAAAACTTTGATCTGAGATTTCCTTGGGTATAACAGCATTACTGAGAGCCATCTAGACTGGGACAGGGGTTGAGCTAATGGCCCTTCCATTAGCATAGTCTGGACAGAAATGGAGATGGAAGGAGGCCACCCAAAAGGAAAAAAAAACAAATGTTACATAATAAAGTTGTCTAATATTACATCAACACCTCAAATGAGGCTTAGAAGAACAGGCAGGCATGTTAATGACGGAACAAAGATGACCAGGGTCCCTTAGCCAAACCCCTTAGAAGCCTTAAGCTTTTGACCCAGAAGCCCCATGCCCTGTAGCATCAACCTGGTGAAACTTCAATGAGATCTATTAGAATGAGAGAACATCAGCCTGTAAGGGTTAATAAAATTTTAAAGGCTGGAATGCATAAAGAGGTTTCATAAAGAGAAAAAAAAATGGTGTGTCTTTTTTACCTGAATTTTTTAAAGGGAGAAAAATTCTGTCTGTCTGGGAAATATCTGCCCTGCTGAGAACTATAAAACCCAAACCTGTTGTTAAAATTCCGGTGGCAGTTCTAGTTGGTAAGCACAGATTAATGGTATTAAGATGAAAACCCACAGGAGAATTGGTATGTTCCAGGCAGGCTTTAAGGGAAATAGTTGAGCTGCTCTCCCTGATTATGTTATAAGCATGGACCTCATGAAGACCGGATAACACTTTTCACACCTCAATGCTATAAAGCAAAAGGCATGGGACTCTGTCCTCTAAGCAATATGAATCGGATCCAGACTCTCCAAGCTCACACAACATGGGAAGTGTTAGTATGGACAAATACCCTCCAGGGTAGCTCTGAGCTGATCCTACACTACACTTATGCATTGCCTGTGAGAAGGAAGTAACAACTCCTGAGACATGAGGTTACACAACTCAAATGGTTTATTCAAGATCAGGCTGCCTGGAGACTCCAGGAGAAGACATGAACAGGAGTCTTTAGAACTACTTCTCCCAGGAGACTGTAGAACCGCATGAAAGACTACTAGATCCATCACCACTTAGATAGTGCCCTATAAATGGCTCCCAATCCATCAGTGAACACCCATTGCCTCTGTGCATGGCAGTTCCAAGAAGAACAAAAACCATCCTGTTTGGAAGGATGCTACTCTAAGGGGGAAGAAGGAAAAGAAGATCAGCTGCATTCTATGGGCTGAATTATACACTGGTTTTCAGCAGTAGTCCAAGTGGTGTTTCTCCAGTGCTTGGGTCTGTAATCACGGCAGGGTAGTGGCCATTGGCCTGGCCAATGGAAGTTTTGGGTTGTTTTTTTCTATGTTATATAAATATGCTTTTGTTTTAATCCCAAGTGTGAGACTTTAGTTGGGCTATAGTGTGCTCACACCTGTTGTCATGTGGGGGGCGTGATCTTTGCCAGTTGGTAATGGCCTTTCACGTGCTGCACAGAGAGGGGCATGGTCTAGGACTCTGAGAGTTTAAATATAAGAGTGAGAAGGAGTTGGGGGGGGGGGCGTTCTGTGTGGCGTTCGGTGTTGACATGTGGCATGTAGCAGTTTGGAGAGAGCAGAGACAGTGTGGCACTTTGGGGCACAGCCACATGGAACAGACTGCTAACTGTATCTTTGGTTGATAGAGAGATTGGTATAGAGCCCTAAAGGAACGCCTTGACCCCAAATAACTAGAAGAAGAAAAGGGGTCTGGGCCCCCTCTAACCATTAACCTTTCTCTCTTTTATTTAAGGTTGAGGGGTTGGTGAAAGGGAGGTAGAGGCTTAAATACCCCAAATAAAGTAGAGTTTTAAAAAAGTCTGCTACAGCTGGATTTCCGTTATAGGCCTGGTCCCTGGTCACACAGAAAGGCAACAGAACTTAACCTGATAAAAAGATGGAAGGTGATATAGGTCACAAACCCATGGAAATCACTATGGGAATCTGCAAGGTTTATTAAAGTAGACTACTCCGAAGGCATTAGAAGAACCCCATCCAGGTTCAGACGGTGTATAGACTAAACAAGCAATGAGTGGGCTCATCAATGGCTGCCACCTGGATCCATGGACTAAGTAGACATGGTGCTACCTACCGCAGCAATGCAGAGATGGGCTGAGTCTATTCTGAGGCCCAGAATGTGAACAACAGAGACAGAGGCTGCAGATGGTTAGGTAGCAGGCTCCTCTGTAGAAAGAGCATGTAGATGGCGAGGCTGATTGATGCTGACAGCCTTTGGGGGCTACGAATGGGTCTCCACAGGACTAGGCACTGCCTTTGACTCTGGAGTACATAACTGCTGGAAGGTGCAAATATCCAGAATGCCACGGAAGAACTGAAACAGAAGACCCTGTACCAATTTGGAAGTTCAACCATCATTTCTTCAAAAGAGGGAACACATCTAACAGTTAGAAGGGGAAGATTATCTTCAGAGCAGTAGTTTGGTAGAGAAATGGATCATGAATCTGTGCTTGCAATCAACAAAACAGGAATGAAGGTAATGTTCCCACTAGGTAGATTATGTTTTTTTTATGGCAGACCTTGGAAAGAAAGACAGGGAGGAAATGCTGGCTTGATAATTTGCTTTCTAGTGCCAAAACAGAATACACAAGCCTGGGTAATTATGAAGACTAGAGGATGATTTGGGTCTTGGCTACAGAGGCATCATGTCAGCACAAGCTGCTGAGGGCCTTATTTATGCTTCCTTTTAGGTGGGAGGGGCCCCACAACGTGAGACAGCAAGCAGCCCAGCTCTGGCATCTCCTCCTCGTTTTATAAAGCCATCAGTGGCATTGTGGGTGCCCCACCCTTGTGACATCTTTGTTTCCTAATTGCCTTCTATGGGCTGGAACACCCAATAACATTGGCAAATGAATTTGGGGATTGAGTTCAACACATAAATTCTTGATGTGCACAGTCAGACCTTAGCAGATGTCTTTGGAGCTGGAAGTTAAACCCAGGCCAGGTTTAACTACAGCCCCGAGTTAAGTGCTCATAGCTCTACTTTTTTTTTTTTTTTTAATCTTTCTTCTTTTCTCCTTATACAGTCTCAACTTCCCTTTCTCTTCCTGAAGCAGAAGTCACACGGAGCCGTGCTTGGTGGCACACACCTTTCATCCTAGCGCTTGAGAGGCAGAGGCAGGTAGATCTCTGTGACTTTATGACCAACCTAACCTACTTAGTGAGTTCCAAGCTAATCCTAGAGTTATATAAAAGAGAGACCCCATCACAAAGAGGAAGGAAGAGCAGGTAAAGCTGTAGTCACATGAGCAGGAATCAACTACAGTGTTGGAAGCATGGCTAGTTCCAAAGCAAGAAACTGACTGTACTTTAGAACCATTGTCAGAATTCCTACAGACCCCTCAGGGCAGGTTATGTACCCTTATCTAGCACTACTGAGGTTAAGATTCAATGCATCTGAGGCTTGACTCAGTGGCAAAGATAGTTTGCTGCTCTTGCAAAGGACCAGAATTTGGTTCCCAGCACCTACATAAGACAGCTCTTGTAACTCCAGTTCCAAAGCCCTCTTCAGGCTTCTTCAGGCATCCAAACACATGTTCATACATGTGCATGCGCACACTCAAGCACACACACACACACACACACACACACACACACACACGGGAGGGGGAGTTAAATTCAGCCACAGCTGAGGATGTAGTTTAGTAGTCTCCAATCCAGGTGGTCCTGGGCTCTAATCTTAGCACCATGAGAATATGGGACATAGTGGCACATGCACTGGGGAGACTAAGACTAGAGGATCCGAAGTTCAAGGTAAATCTCAGCTACATATTGAGCTCAAAGCCAGGATACACGAGACTCTGGCTCAAACAATAATAAATGCAGCTGTATTGCCTATTGTTCAAGATAGCCCCCTAATCACCCTAACCTCCTACAAATGGAGGACACTGGGAGAACCTCTTAACTGGCACTACAGCCGGAAGTCTGGACCAACATGGTGACTTAAGCCAATGCTCCTTCTACATGTTAAAGCCTCAGGGCACAGGAGAAGAAGAAGGAGGAGAAGGACCATTTCAGAGACTGAAAATGAATGATGGAGCTATATGTTGATGTAAATTCAATACTGCACCAGCAACCTAACAAAGGCTCAGAAACAGAGGTGGCACCCATGCCAAAGTCTCCCAGTTGAGAAATTGAACAACAACAACAAAAACAAAACAAAACAAACAAACAAACAAACAAACAAAAACCCAGCAAATACAACATTCAGGGTCAAGATTATAAGCTATTTTCCTCTTTCCTACTACTCTATATTTTACAATTAGCTAATTAGTTTATTAGACTGGCTATGATTGTGACTTTAAATGGTATTAAAAATTACTTCTTCTAAAACAACAAGCTTGAAGACCCTTAGAGAGCTTTTAAAAATGTGTCACTAAGCTCGGCATAGTAATAAACACATGTAGTATAGCACTTTCTAGGCTGAGGTGGGAGGTCTGAGGGTGTGAGAACAGTCTGAATTGGGTAGTCTGGACCATCAGGGGCTACAAAACAAGATGCTATCTAATATATATATATATATATATATATATATATATATATATAGAGAGAGAGAGAGAGAGAGAGAGAGAGAGAGAGAGAGAAATTAAGAGCTAGGCATGATGGTACATTCTGTTATCTCAGCACTCAGGAAGTGAATACAGGCATATCAGGAGTCCATAGTCATCCTCAGCTATGTAGCATTTTCAAGGCTAGCCTCGGCTACAAGAGACCCTCCTATCTGAAACAAAAAGTGTCACTAGACTAACCATCCGTCATCTTTTTGCATTTTTCTCATTATTGGGAAAAATACTGTTATGGTCACTATTTTACTCACTTTTCCATCACTGTCACAAACTATTTGCAGCAGGCTAGCATTATTTTTTTAAGTCTATTTAGTTCACATTTTTAAAGACTTATTTATTTGTTTATTTATCTATTTATTACAGTATTTTGCCTGCATGTACACTTACACACCAGAAGAGGGCATTAGATCTTATTACAGATGGTCTTGAGCCACCCTGTGGTTGCTGGGAATTGAACTCAGGACGTTTGGAAGAACAGCCAGTGCTCTTAACCTCTGAATCATCTCTCCAGCCACTGGTTCACATTTCTTAAGGTTCAAGGGTTAACATCCAAAGGTAACAAAGAATCACACAGCAGTCAGCAGAGACCTTGTGTGTGTTTTGTGCCTCTCCTTCTAACAAAGCTACCAGGATTCAATCATGGGGGCTGTACGGTAATGGCCTTATCCAGTCCTATGTACCCCACCAGACTATACCCAAACCGGCCCTCAGACAAATTCTTTACCATAGTTGAAAGACAGAGGTGAGGAAAGACGTTATCTTTCTCACTGCTTCCCTTGGCCTCACCATCTCACCAACCAGCTACAGCAAGACAGCAAACGGATGTGGTCAGACCTCAAGGCAGAGGAGAAGCTCCAAGGCCAGGGAAAGGATTGACCCCGGCAACGTGCTATCAGGGAGAGGCCCTAAAAAGGACCTGATGCTCTAGAGATGACAGAGTCAGTTAGGGACTGGTCACAGGTCTGAGTCTAAGTTAGTAAGCCACCCTGGCTTGCTTGGTCACCTCATTTTTTTTTCTTAAATTTCATCTTCAGATCGTGTCTGAACAGCCTGAGTCTAGGTCCAGTCAGAGGACACACAGGAAGCAGAGAAGGTGTCATACCATTTGACTAAGAACAAAAACTCTTTTGGGGTCTCTAGGGAAACACTGCAAGGTCTTTTTATCACTGTCTTCTATCAACAGCTTTAGCTCTGCATAGACATATTTTTCTAGTACTTTTAAACCTGGTAACTTAGCTCAAAAATCCAGAAACACAATTGAAAACAGGAATATCTGAAATCAATATTACCTCACTATTTACTGTTGTTTGTTTATGTATGTATGCATGTATTTATTGTTGAGGTACAAGGTATTGAACCTATGACCTCATGTCTGCCAGGCAGGCCCTCTACCACTGAACCACACCCCCCAACTCAATACTGCCTCTAGAGGTCACCTATGGCTTCCACTGGGGTGACTGACCCTTGTCTGGCATCTCTTTTCTGCATCACAAAGCATCTGTATCCTGTCTCCTTTCTCCTGGGGTTGACTTTCCTTCTATATTCCTGAGAGAAGTTGTAACCCTCTCCCCTGGGAGAAGGAAATTTCCATCCCTAAAGTTGTTGGGTCCCCAAGATAATAAAAAACTGTGCCCTCCTTCACACCAGGTGCTTAGCTCTTTGGTAGGTCACACACATCTTTGGGCTACGGGGTGGGGAGAAGATCCCAAGAAGGCAAGAACACTGAAGAAACCCCTCAGTCTTCCTAAAGCTCATGTACACACAGCAGCCCGGCAGCCACATCCGGCTTCTAAACACCTGCGCCCCAGCTGGAAGGTCACTCACGAAGGTCAGGAAAAAAATTCCCACTGGCAACATAGCCATTCAGGTGCCTCAGTGCGACCTGAGCACACCTGAAGCCATCTTCAGTGACGGGCATAGCAAGCGGGGGATACACAGTGTCTGCGAGGAACTAACCAAGAAGGGTGGAGTTGTTCACACCTTACTCTGCTCCACACTCACCCTGGTCTCCTGTCATTGGCTGAGTGTGTAACCACAAGGAAACGAGAAATACCAACTCCCATAGAGGAGCCCGGCCAGCGTGAATCAGCCCACAGGGCTCCATCTCCACATCTCAGTTTCCACAAACTATTTTAATCTGGGAACCACATCTATAGACAAAAGCAGGCTGCCTCTCCCGGGGGAGACCACCTAAACCATTACCTACGCACAGCTGCGCTCCCCGCACATCCCGGCCCCCACCCAGGCCTCCGCCCAAACTCGACCAGCAGCTTCCCCTGTCTCCTGAATTCCGTCTTGCCTCACAGGCAACTCCTCCACCTACATCTTCTCAGGCACGCAAGGCCAGCAGCACAGCACTGTAACGAACTCGGCGTAGGAACGAGTACGCGGTTCACGTCCTAGCCTTCCTCCCGGTAGACCAGGAACAAGTTAATCTCCCATAGCACAGCTTTGTCCCCTGTGAAGCCTACCTCAGGGGTTTGTCCTGAGGATTAAGAGTGCTCATGTATTTGAGACACTTAGCGGGAAACTTGGCACAAAACAAGACTCACTCCCCACCTCAAGGAATTATGGGACTGGCAGAAGCCTTTGTCCCTTAACCCTATCCCTATCCCGTGCTTACTGCTTCGATTGTATGTTAACCATTCACAGCCCCCTTTGCATGGATTTGTTGCTTTGCGTTAAGACCGATGTGAGTTTCTTTTTCTCCATCACACAGAGCATGGCACACACTGACAAGCCGACTAACTAGATGACTTATAAATAATAACTGAGCAGAGTCTGGTCACATAGAAGGATAGATGCACAATTGTACCCTGCTCCCTCCAAACTGCTCGAAGTATGAAGAAAATCTTCCTCCAACTGTCAGAGGAAGCGATGGAGAAGCAAGATAAACATATCAATGATATATACCTGCAAACTACCAACCAACTAACCTAGCACCTCAGATGTAGCCTAGCACACCAGGCTGGGCAAAGCTGGTGGGAAGCGTTATCAAATATCAGATGTAGAGCAGAACAAAGACGTTACTCTCCAGCAGCTAGTGTGCTAGAGTGTGAACAGCTGCTACAGGGTAGGAATGTCCCATAGGAAGGGGTGCAGGATGGCTGAGAGAGAGGTGGTGAAAAGGTCACAGTTAGGAATGTGCCCGAGGAAGAAAAGCAAAGGAATTCTTGTGTGTCCTCCAGAAAGACAGGTCTCAGTTGGCCACTGCCCAATTCAACTGTCCCCTGTCAGCTTTCCTTTTACTTTCAGAACATACCCCCTGGCAGACATGGCTTTGTCTGATTTCTGATTTTCTCTCAGAATTCAGGAGGCCATAGAAAGACACAATTTGAACAATTACCACAACCAGTTCTGACCAAGAGATCTGGGAACACATGAAGGTATTAATTCCTTTTGTTATATCCTATCGTTGTTGTTTATCTGTGAAGTGCTAATTCTACAAGTTTGCCCCATCGTGTTATTCATTATTCAGAAACTGCTCTAGCTCTCCACTGATTTGATTCCACTTTTTATATGAAGAAACTAAAACCAGATGTGATACACACTTGTAATCTCAACATTTGGGAGTAGAGGCAGGAAGAGTTCAAGGCCAAGCTTAGACACATGAGACCTTGTCTCAATAAATAAATAAGCAAATGAATGAATAAATAAGATTATCTAGTCTCAAGGGTTTTGTTATAGCAACAGAAAGCAGTAGATAGTCACCCACTTCCATCTTCAATAGACATTTGATCTTTTAAAATTCAGCTGTCTATAAAAAGCAAATTAGTTGGTGTCTAAAGCTAGAGGAATAGGGGGCTTGTGGATGCTAGCTAAAAGGCATGGCTGTGTGAGTGTGAGGAGGGTGCATGCATGCATGAATGCATGACTGTGTATGTGTGTTGACAAAAGGTGTTTCAAAGTTAACTGTGGAGATGTGTGCACACATCTATCAATATAAAATTTGTATTAAATACTTTTGTCCCATCCTGATATTAAAGGATTTTCCCCACAGGGTCCTATGCATGGTCTGCACATATTCAACTACTGAGCTACACTCTGAGCTTGAAATCCAGTATGACTGGAAGATTAATTGTGTGGTATCTAAATCATAGTCCCACAAATATGTTTTAAAACAAACAAACAAAAAACCCTCAGCTCTGGACTCATCTTCCCCCTTGAAAATTTCTCAGACTTGTGAATAAAGAGAAATTTACTTCAGAGAGAGGAAAGAGACTTACTCATTAGTGATATATCATCAATGAACATCTGTGGGTCACCACAAGAGGGCAGGTACTGGGCAGTGAAAACACAGGACAGATCAGCATGGACAAGTATTCCGTGGCTGGGTTGTTTTGTTTGAGTTTGGCTCTGATCTTGTATTGGTTTGTTTGTGTGTTTAGGGTACAGCATCATTTAGCTCAGGCTGGCCTCAGATTCACTATATAGACATGGATGACCTATATTCCCAGCCCAGTCCACCTTTTCCTATATATACAGTTGGCCTTCTGTGCCTCCAAGCTCTGTATCTATGGACCCAACCAATTATAGATAGAAAGAATTCAGAAAAATTTATACTGAACATGTGAAGACTGTATTTTAGGCTGGATCTCACCATACAGTCCAGACTGGCCTTGGTTTCAGCCCCCCTAGTGCATCCTTGGATTACATGTACACACAAAGCAGACTTTGTTTCCTTATCCTCATTCTCTAAATAACATAGGATAACAATTCTTTAGATAGCATTTACATTGTTCTAGGTATTAGAGAGGATTTAAAAGTGTGTGAGAAAATAGGCCATCAAGATGGATCAGCAGGAAAAGACACTTGCTCCTAAGCCTGAAGACCTGAGTGTGATTCCAGGAATCTGCATGGTATGAGGAGAGAACTAGTTCCTGAAGGTTCTGCTCTGATCTCCACATGTGCATGCATACATCACACACACACACACACACACACACACACACACACACACACACGGGAAAATACCCATGGGTTATAAGCAAACACTATGCCACTTTCTCTTAGGAACTTGGTGACTACACAATGAAACCAAGCTCCATGGATACCAGAGGATGAGAAGATGCACATTTTCTTCCAACCCAATAAACCCAGAACATAAAAGAACTGTCTTAAGTTATACCTAGAGGGTAAAATAAGCTTCCTGTTTTTAAGACTATCCTCCCTGCTTCAACAACAAAAAATAATATTCTTCTATAACCTAAAGTAACTCTCAAAATCAGAACCATTTTTCTCACATTTCCTCAGCTCCCCCTGCCTACACTAACCAACAATACAAGTTTACATTTCTTGTCTTCAGTATGTGTGGCAGAATGTCGATGCCTCTTTTAGGATCTTTCTTCGCAGTTGAGGAAAAAGTGCTCGAGTCATGACAAATTGGTCTGGCTTGAGATTAGAACCCATTACTCCTCACTTCCCTCTGCTCTGTGGAAAATTAAACAGGATGCAGTATCAGAAAAGACCTGTCCCCCTCACGGTCCATAACTGAGAGAACCTGTTGTTAGGTCTGGGAATCGCTGAAAGACTTCAGACTCAGGTAGTGTGCAAAAGCAAGGAGTGTTTATTCTGCAGAAATTTCCGACATGCTGGGGCCACCATTTACCCTGAAGTGAGCAAGCAGGCTCAGTCTAAAGGCAGTTCGGGGATTTTTCTAGCGTGATTAGGTAGTCTTTTTATTGATTAGTTGGTGTTTATCTGGGGAATACAGGGGACTTATGATTGGTTCTGCAGTTGGGGGACTTCATGAAGTGTCCAGGTAACAAAGCATGCTCAGGTAACAAAGTATTATTTTGAAGAGCTAGACGAAGCTGTTTTTTTTAACTGACCTTTAATTTGATTGGTCAAGTGCTTGGGGACTTACCTAAGTTATTGTTTCTGGTTTTCAAGGAGGTTATTGAGTTATTGTATCTGGTTTCCATGGACTATAGTTTCGGAGAAATAAAAACTCGGGCCTGTTTAGTCTGAGGCCCACTTTTGAAACCTGTCATGGAGTCAGACTGGCTTACTAAAAATCATTTCCCTCACTGTACAGTCATTGCAAACAAGAGAGAGATTCTATACTGAGCCAAGGGGAGAAGCCACGAAGATTCAGGAGGGCCAGATCTTGCCTAACTCAGCCCTCAGCACCCCACAAAGACACAGCTCACGCTAGTTTCTTTTGACTTGGGCCACATTGTTCTCTTAGTCCATCTTATGCACCTGACCCTCATACATGTCTTGCTGTTTTTTTTTTTCCTATCTGCATTTGTCATAATTTGAGCTTCTCCCTCCCAAGCCTTCTCCTACGTCCCCAAGCTTCTCTTTTCTAGTATAATCACTACAGATAACATAGCATAAATCTTCCAATGGCTCCATCCCTTCATTGTGATTGAAAAATGCATATCTCAACTCCTTTTTGTTAAACAGTTGGTTGGTCTGGATTTTATTTAGTTTCATTTAGGTTTGGGTTTTTTGAGATGTCATCCTTCCCATGTAAGCCATGCATATCTCAAACACCAAGGATCCTTCTGCGCCCAACTCCCAAGTTCTAGGATTACAAGCAGGGCCCACACAGCTTTATTTATTTTATTTTGGAAGTGCTGGAGGCACCTATATGTTAGGTAAACTTTTTTTTAAAGATATATTTATTTATTTTACATGTGAGCACTCTATCTGCATGTACACCAGCATGCCAGAAGAGGGCATCAGTTCCCAGTATAGATGGTTGGGAGCCCCCGTGTAGTTGCTGGGAATCAAACTCAGGACTTCTGGAAGAGCAGAAGTCATCTGGAGAGATGAGCCATCTCTTCAGCCCCTAGGTAAACTTTTTTTTTTTGCACCCGTGTCCTATCATGTTCAGCTTCCACACCCCTTCAATGGAGACCCTTCTCAACCCACCACTACTAGCTGCTGCCACACTTGAGCTCTTGAGACTCACTCAATAAACGCTTCCTAAATAAAAATGAGCAAAACCTGGGAGCTGTGGCGCTTAACAGTAATCCCAGCACTCAGGGAGGCAGAGGCAGAGGCAGGTGGATCTCTACGAGCTCAAGGCCAGCCTGGTCTATAAAGGGAGTCCAGGACAGTCAAGGCTACACAGAGAAACCCTGTCTTGAAAAAAAAAAATTTAAAATGAATGAAAGTGAATAGGGTGAATGAATTCTCATTAAAGGGATTAATGACTAAATTACCACCACTAACAACAACGCCCCTCCCCCAGTAATACAAACATCTGCTAACGGTCATAGCTCACAAATCCAAGAGCAAATGGGAGAGGGGCACGGTCTTCCTGAGTAGTGGGGACTTCATGCCACAACGGGCAGCTTCCTGAAGCAGCACCCAGACCCCATCCCCAAGGCATGTGTAATTACCCTGTGAGATTCACACCAGTTCTTGGACGTGGACAGCAAACATCTACCCAGCAAAACCAGAACTGGCATAGTGAGTGGTCAAGAGAGATTGGTCAAGACGTGGCAGGAAATGTGGTGAATATTTCACCTCTATGTAGGCAATGTGGACCTGTACCGGCATCTTAGAGAAGAAGAAGAAAAAAAAAATGACAAAAAGTGAACTGGAATTCGGGAACCCACGTGGAGGCGCCACTTAAACTCTCAGGTGTCTCCACGCGTACAGTGGACTCACAGTACTATCTGTCTACCCAGGTTTCTCTGAGGATGGGATTTGGAGACAGGGTGAAGCACTCACCACAGACAGTAGCCTGCACACAGTAAGGGCTCAACAAATACAGCTGGTATCATTTGATTGGTCATTTTGAGGATCAAGAGATGAACCGCAGCGCGAATCTATGTCAACACATCAAGTAATACGAAGTGTCTAGTTCCGGGCTGTGGAGACGAATCCACTAGCCTCGGTGTCCTGGCAGCGCCTGAAGACGCCGAGGTGACGCGATAAGCTCCAGCTTTGGTCCCGGAAGTTTCCACCAGAATACCCTGGGGCCCCGAATGGCCCCGGGGAGGGGCCGGAGGTGCTGGGGGACGACTGCCAGAGAGAAACGGGGACCTACCTGCTCTCACTGCACTCCTTCCGCTCCCTCACCCGCAGCCACTTGCGGAGCAGGAAGCGCTTTCGGCGCGGGGACGCGCTGGGTGTGGAGCAATTGGACCACGGGGTGTCCTCGTCGCTGGAGGGCGTAATCTCAATGGACGGCAGCTGCAAGAACTCCTTGCCCGGGGCCAGGACGCCGGGTAGGTCCGGGGCTACCAGTCCGGCCTCCAGGCTCTGCTCCTGCACGTTCTTCATCCGGCGCATCTTAAAGCGCCGGCGGCGGAGCGTGGGGGTGGACGAGCTGGACCACACCGCGCTGCCCTCGGGCGCACCCTGCGACTCCGGCACCTGCAGGGCGGGCAGCTGCAGGTTCTCCATCATGTTGGCCGCCGGCATCGGGGTCCCTGGCCTCTGCCTCGTGCCCTCCGCCTGCAGCCCGGCTCGAGGCTCCCTCTCGCGGATCCCCACCCCGGGGCCCGTGGCACTCTCCCCTCTCACGTTCAGCGAGCAGCTCGAGCCTGCCAGTAGATCAAGTTCCTTTTTTTTTTTTTTTCTGGAGCGCCGCGAGGAGGGGACTGGTGGGGACGCCGCCTCCTGCGGTCTAGAACTTTTCTTCTGAGCGCGCTTCCTCGCGCTGTTCGCTGCGGGAGAGGCAACGCGGGACGCAGTGACACTCGCCAGCAAAGCCTTGCCACCTGGCTGCCCTCCTGGGGCTCCTCTTCGTGCGCCTGAGTGTTTGTCTTCCGCTGCGTGTGCCGGTGGCTCTGCCTTAGCGGGACTCGGCGGCCCCGGGCCCCAGGGGGGCTGCGCAGCAAACTCTCAGCGGTTTGCGTTCAGCAGATTGCGTTGGGGAGCCGGCTTGGAGCTGCAGGAGAGTGGAGGGCTGGAAAAAGAGGCGGTGGCGGGAGGGAGAGAGAGAGAAAGAGAGAGAGAGCAAGGGAGACACTAGATAAAAAAAAAAAAAAAAAAAAAAGGTGGAGGGGGTGGAGCTGAGGGGGCTGAGGAGGGAGTGGGTTGCTCGCCTGAAAGGACACGCACTGGCAGCGACAGCCGTGAAACTGTACACGGAATCTCTTGGGGAGGGACTATACCTCCGAGTCAAGGCTGCTCCAATCAGCCTAATGAAATAGGAGCACCATCCAAACTTTCTCAGGGCAACGATTGGCCAAGCAGCTCTGGCTAGCGAACTCCCTGCTTTTTTTCCTGGGGGATGGGAATCAATGGATTTAGCTCTCACACTCAGACCACCCAAGATTCAGGGTTGAGGGGAAACTAGGTGACTTTTCAGCCAAATCTCTCTCTCTCTCTTCTCCTAAGAAATGTGTATTCTCTGAGTTGTTTGGACCGGGAAGACAGACAGGGCACAGTCAGAAGGAGAAAGGAAAGTTCTTGGAGGCTGCTTCCAAAATGGCCTGCTGGGAAGAAAAGACAGTTCTGTGGAGAGAGCTGAGGACACTAGACATGGCACAAAGGAGAGAAAGACGACAGGCAGGATGGACAGACATGGGACACACGGGACCGGTAAAGAGACTGTGTACATGGTGTGTGACCCTGCCGAAACCATAGTCCCTTTCTAAGAGTGAAAGGAAAGGAAGGTGAGAGAGCAAGAGGTGCTCCTTCAGAGACCCAGGGAGCCAAGTGCATCCCTGGACTTTCCTGAGGCTGATTGAGGCTGCTTCAGCCTGCTGGGGCATGGGCTGGGTCACAAAGTCCACTGTGGCCCTAGGTCCCTGAACTGAGAAATATGAAATAGTTCTGCTGGGTATACCAGTGTGCCCCACCCCCACCCTAGAGGCAGGGGTACCCTGAAAGGTGGGAGGTAGAAGTGACCTGCTTTGGGAAGATTTTTGTTGTTGTTGTTGGGGTACAGGCTTAACACTCAACAACCCCACCCCTAAGCAAAGCATTTGCCTCTTCAGGGGCAGACCATAAGGAACAGCAAAGACCCACCATTTGACTCATTCTCTTTGCTGCCATTTGTTAGTTCAGTTTCCCTTTGGAGGAATAAAAATCACATCCCTAAAGGCCGTAAGAATCCACTTCAAGCCAGGTGGTGCTGGCGCACGGCCTTAGTCCTAGCACTGTGGAGGCAGAGGCAGGCAGACTTCTGAGTTTGAGGCCCCCCCCCCTGGTCTACAGAGAGAGAGAGTTCTAGGTCAGCTAGGGTTAGACAGAGAAATTTGTCTCACTTTTTATTTGGTTGGGTTTTGTTTTTGTTTTTGCCTCAGAGGGGAAAATCCACTTTAAAATAACATATATCCCTATAGGTCAATAAGACATCTGAGGTAACAGCTGTCCATCATGTCCTGCAATGACACTTGGGGGAGCTTAACATATCCTGACATTACACAACATACTTGAGGTTGTGGGGGGAAAAAAAGGAAGTACATCTGTTTGAGGGGCCAAGGCTGGGTTCACCCCTACGTGATGCCAGAGTATTGGTCCCTTTTCTGACCCTTCACATCCGGCTGCTGGCTTGCACAGGCATGATTTGGTATCACTCTATTTTAACTCCTAGTCTCAGAGAAAGGAGACACCCCTTCCCAAGAGGTGTCAGGCCTGGCTAAGAACAGGAGAGCTCTTCCGGCTTTGAGCAGGAGGCTGGGCTATGACTCCTAACTTCAGAATCAGCAGAGTTTGTTCACCGCCTTGGATCTTCTCCATGGAGAAACACTTTGCAGGAGGTTCTGACAGCTTCGCAATCCAAAGAACTGGGAACAGCCTGTTAGATCGGCTGTTGATAAAAGAGACGGGGGACCCCCATAATTAAGGAAAGCAGGGCACTAGCAGTCATTTGAAGGCCAAAAAACCCTGACAAATAATTTGAAGAAAGGATACACTAAACACACATACACACCCCACTCACACACAAGTGTGCGCCTTCACGCACGCACACATGCTTACCATAGGCTTTCTAATTTTAAATGCATAGTTCCCAAAATGAAGAAGAGCCACCAACTTCTCCCTCCTATATACTTCAGCCAGGTGTCCCACCCATGAGAGTCTGGACCTAAAATCCTCAAATATTTAATTTAAGCTTTAGGCACAGAAGTGGTTGGGAATGATTTTTTTTTTTTTTTTTTTTTTTTTTTTTTTTACATTTCACCAGGCCTGGGGGAGGGGGGGGAATCTCAGCCAGACCAAATCTAAAATGATCTCACCAGCAAAGAAGCAGATACTCAAAGCATTCCTTGTCCAGGGCCTTGTTTTTCGCTCACTTTGACCTGCAGCCCCCTTTTTTCCTTAAAGCTTTAACCTTTTCACCCATCAAATCCTCAATCAAAATCAGGAGCTCAAGTTCATCCTCACTCACAAAGCAAGTCTGAAGCCAGCCTGAGCTAGCTTCTGTCACTCTCTCTCCCTCCCCCCCCCTCTCTCTCTCACACACAGCAAAACAAATGCAAACAAAACAAACAAATACAAACAAACAAAGCCTCACACCCCTCGCCACTGCAGCTGTTTCTGTTTACTTTGGAGCACAGAGAGTGGCAACTGCCAGCACATGTACCCTCTAAATTCCCCGAGAAAGAACCAAATGTTTCTTCCTTTGAACCCCTCCAGTATGCGTTTTATTGGTATGTGACCTTTGGATTTTGTAAATAGGTTTTCATACATCACACTGCATCTTCCTCCTGACCTTAGGACTAAGGTACGAGAAGTCACTACCCTCATCTTGCAGTCATGTAAGTGGGGCAGAGCTACAGAAACTTATCCGAGGACTCCCATGAATGACAGTGACTAACAAGGCCAGAGTCAGACCTTCAGAAACCAAGGTAAAGGCCAGCAAAATCAGATAATATATATTAACTCAAGAAAATAGTTCCCTGGTAGTTCAAGACTACAGCTGTTCAGTTATAATAGCTGTTTAACAAGAAGGTAAAAAACACAATTTGTGTGTGTGTGGTAGGGGGAGTTTCTCAAAGCAGCTGATGGAGGGCGTCACAGCCAAAGAGTATCTACAACTCCCTTTTAGACTTGTGCCCTCCCCTCCCCACATTTCCTTTCTCTCCTGTTGGCTCTAAAAAGCGCCTCAGTTCTCTGGGAAACTGACCTAGTGTGTGTGTGTGTGTGTGTGTGTGTGTGTGTGTGTGTGTGTGTGCACGTGTGTGTGTGTGTGTGTGTGTGTGTGTTGGGGAGGGTGGGTTGCAGACAGGTGGTATCCAGAATGCCCCAACCTCCAACCCTACATCTAAGCCTCCAACTTTAAATGACTGGATCTCCTATTACCACGCAACTGTTGCTTATTCTCAGCTGTACAGGCTCACCTTTCCTAGCGACACAAGACACCCAACACCTGTCTACCACTTCTGGAGACCAGAAATGACGTAGTCTATTATGCAGGAAACCTAACAGCTTTAGAGCTAGATATCACTTAGATGGGTATGCTGTGAAAATGTGCTATCGTCCACTAACCCAATAGGCAGAGACTGTATCCCACACAGCATTTGCTGGAGTGCTTGGGCAAGAGCAGACTAGGAATACATGAATGGAATTTGTGGCTTGCAGGGAAGCTGGAGATGTGGACAGAAATGTAGCGGATGCAGTGACAGCAATGGGCAGACATTCCCCTCTCATCTCTTTTTATCACCAAGTACTTTGTACAAAAGGCAGTATGGGGAACTCATGTTCAGTGGCAAACCTTCACCCAAGGTCAAGACTAGTTAAGAGAGGCTTTCTCCTTATACCTTTAAAGGGTAACTAGAGCTTAGTTAGAGGCAGTAGGAGAAAAAAAAAAGAGTATCTTTAAAGGCCCATAGCCATCCTACCAGAGTATCTAAGGCTCAGGTTTTCCACTTTAAAACAAAAGCAGTTTGGCAGGCACTTGGCTCATTCCTGTAATCCCAGCACTGGGGGTGCTAAGACAGGAGAATTCATAGTTCAGGTCCAGCCTGACCTATATAGCAAGCTCCTATCTCAAAAATTAATTAACTGAAATGATTGGGTCATGACCCAAACAAAACTTGGTCTGAAATGACTCTTCTTGGCTGTAGGCATTTTGATCACTCACTTTCCTGAGGTCCACAAACGGCTTCAGCACCTAGCTCAGTGAACTAGAAACACAGAGACCAATCACCAGGGTAGCAGTGAGGCAGGGAACACAGTGTAAAGAGCCTGGGGATAAGACAACAAAGAGAATCAGTTGGATCTGTTTTCACATGTGTCTTCTATTTTCTGGATTCTCCCTTCACCTCTCAGCCCCTGGAGGACCTAACCACTTAGCATAAGAAGAGGGCTGAGATGGTTCAGTGTGTAATGTTGCTTGCCAGCAACCCTGACCCCCAAGTTCTTCAGTTCTGTCTCCAGGACCTACATGTTAGAAGGAAAGAACTTACTCCTGCAAATTGTCTCCCTGACATCCATGTGCTTGATAAACATGCCAGCACAAACACACACATAAATAAACAATTTCTGGTGTTTTTGTGTTTGTTCTGTTTTTGAGTCACAAAGTCACATGCTAACTGTCCGTGGCTGGGACAGAAGGTAGACTGGGAAGTCAACTCTTACTAAACACAATTTAAATAAACCACAGCTGACCAACCACCACATCCAGCTCCTCCTGAGGAAAAGGAGAAAGTGCTCCAAGGTCTTCATGGAGATTCTCCCATCTGGGGTGTGCTCTCAGCCTTGGGGAATGCACAAATTTGGCAGAGGCTTGCTTCCACCAGCCTTCACAGGAGCCAGGGCGATCTCTCCAGTCACCTGGTTTTCCTGGGAGAAGGGCAGCCACCAGATAAGCCCTCTGGTCTCATAGCTCTTCAGAGAACGTTTTTGCATAACATTTGGCTGCCCTTGCCTGTGACGCTGTAATATCAAAGCACAGACAAATGCCATCCCCTCATGCTTCTTACGTCTTGCAAGGAAAATCTTTGTGCAAACCAGGGCTGGCAATAACTCCCTAAGGTCACCCCATCTACCCTTGGCTGGTCATGCCATGCCCAACGTCACCTAGCTGCATTCCTCAGAAGCAGCACAGAACATCCCCTCTGGAGCACTGAGTACAGGCATGCTAGTGGAGACTTGGGTCTTTCCATCACTTGCTATCAGATTGGAAGCTGCCATTTTCCACCTGTGTATGGAGGAATCTGAGTAGCCGCTTTTTCCTGATGTGCTTGTGAATTCTAGGACCACAGCAACCACACGTAGTAAGCACTCTGTGACCCTGGCCTTTGTGTGTCTGATTGATATTTGTCATCCCCTTGCTAGGAAATAGGGCTATTTGTGTTGATCTTCCACTCAGTTTAATTTTATAAGTAACTGTTAAGTGTGAGCAATGCATAGGCTCCTTGTTGAGTGCTGGAAACAGAGTGAGAGAAATCTGATGGGGTTTATGCACTGGGGCATACTGTCCAGTGAGTCGGGAGGTGAGTCATATACAAATGAGATGGGAGTGAAGAGATGGGAATATTTTAACTAATGTGAAATAGGTAGTCCAGACAGGTCCCATGGAGGAAACGGTATTTCAGACTCGAGGAGTAGGGCATGGAGATGAACCCCTGTGATTGTAGCACATCACAATCAATTGTGAAGAAGAATTGCTGAGTTGAAAGCCAACATGAGCTGGTGGCTACAGAGTGACACTTTGTCTTAATTAAAAAAAAAAAAAACTCAGGAATAAAATAATTAGAGAAAAATAAGACAGTAAGAGTTTGAATAGCAAAGCCATGGAGCAGTAAAAATGGTGTTTTATAAAGTAAGGGGATAGGGTAGAACAGACAGAATGATGTCTTAAGAAATGAAGGGAGACTGATTGTGGTAAGTTTTGGACTTCATTCTTTAAATGAGAAGATACAATTTAAATAGATTTTGTTGTTTTTCCTGATTTTTTTCTTATTTGATGATTATTTTTTGTGCTTGTTTTTGATGGAGAAAATTACATTATTGACCTGTATTTTGGAGAATATTAACTCTGATAACACTTCAAAATACATATCAGACAAGCAAAGGTAGGATGCTCTGGACTGATTAGGAAGCAATCAGCTAGTCAATGTTTTGGGGTATTGAACTTCTAAATGGCAAGCAGTTCAGGTAAAAATATGAGTGAAAATCTGAAACAGGAGGAAAATAGATGGAATGAGAAGAGCTGAGGGAGAAAACTGGGACACGTGCAAGACTCACTCAGAAGCACAGAACGGAAGATATCCAAGAATGAGCCATGACTTGGAAGTCAAGTGAAGTAAGGAATGGACATTGCTTGCCTGGCTACAAGCAACCCAGACACCATGACAAGCGTTTCATGCTCAAAGCCCTGTGTGATGCTCCCAACAACCCTGGAAAACTTTTCTTAAAAGCCCCATATTAGAACATTGAAAGGATTATACAGTGTTACTTTCCCAAGTTCTTATGACTTGTAAGTAAGAAATGGAAATAAATTCAAGTTGGGGTTTCTCTATAGCTCATGCTTTTTATTTTCAAGAGGCTGAGACAATATCTATACATTTGATAATTAGGTCTCATAAGCTCTGAGGCAACAGCCTCGGTGGAGTGACAAGAGAAGAAATGATATTGCTATGGGCTAGGGAGATAAATGGCTAGACTGCACAACTAAATTGTTCTTTCCAGAAATGGGTGATAAACATTCATTCATTTTCAAATCATTCTTCTTAGTCAGTGTTTGTTTGTTTAAGAGAAGATCTTGCTGTGTAGTGGCCTTGAATTCACACCCTCCCGCTTTAACCTCTTCTAGGGTCTGGAGTTTTGGGAGGTATATTGTAAGAAATCATGTGTGCTGGCGTGGGGGCCAGTATTGGTTTCTGTTTTGCTGTTGCTTCCCTTTTAATTTCTGTGTGTGCTTTATTGCTGAGAGATGTTATGTTTCAAAGGAACAAAATGTGACTGCATGATTATGCCATTTAAAAATGGAGTTCTGCTTAAACCTGCTAAGAAAATTGAAGCTTGGTGGTGTACCTGGTAATATAACAAATCAATCAAAAAAGGATTTAATATTCCCAGACTCTTGGAACATCTAATAGTGGGTACTATAAAGAGTTTTCAAAAGTTTGTGCAGAAAATTACTCATTTCTTCCTAAAAATATTTCTTTTGAATGCTCATTACAGATAACTCTGGCTTCAGGTTCTTCAAATCTGGACCGGGGGCTGGGAGGTGGAAAAAAAAGTCAGTCTCAAAAGTCCAATTGGAAAGGAATATCTACTTGGATAGAAATATATGTGCCAAATGTTGTGTGGACACACGACCGAAAGATCCCAATTCAAAAACCAGAAATGGCAGTATGTAGTTCAGGGCTGCAGGTGAGCGGAGGGAACTTCCAGATAAACAGAGGGATGTGCTTCCAGGAAAAACACAAGGCAGACAAAAGAACTGGGCATGCCTTCGATCCGCTAAAAGAACACTTTCTGAGGGGTATGATAATATTCCAGCTTGATGAGGGCTAAGGGTGAGCCGCATCTTCCATAATCTTAATCCCCCTATCTATTTTCATGGTATTGAAGAAGCTCAGTGGTGATTCTGGGCTCTTCAAACATCCTTATCACAGAATCCTCAGTGTTCTAGGTCAGCCACCACCTCATCATCCTTAGTCATTTTGTTCAGTAGAAAACCAAGGCACCAAGAGATGATATTGTTTTACTAAAACATATGAACAAGGCTAAGTTTTTTATGTAGAGGGTTTTGCACCCGGGGCGGGGGGTGTTCCCCAACTGCTTCAAAGTGGAGAAATAGGTCATTTCAGGCACCTGAGCACCGACCATTTTTTTTTTTATGAGCATACAAACAGGAACCACTATTCACAGGTATTTAAGCCAAGACCTGGCTCCACTTCCATCTGTAATGGAAGTTTTGGCTTCTTTGTAAACACAGTTATGTTACGTAAATATGTTTTTGTTTTAATCCCAAGCGAGGGATTTTGAATTGGGCCATAGTTTGTCCACAACTGTTTACTGTTATTTGGGAGCACGGTCTTTGCCAGCTGGAAACGGCCTTCCACGTGCCGTTCAGAGAGAGGCGTGGTCTAGGACTCTGGGAGTATAACTATGAGGAAGTGAAGGAGAGGTACTTGTGGTGTCATTCGGTGTTGGCGTGTGGTGTGGAGCAGTTTGGAGAGACCAGAGACGGTGTGGTGGTTTGGAGCAGACAGACGGAGAGAAACATTTAAGGCTGCAGAGGTGTGGAGGAGACTGCTAGCTGTGTCTGCGGTTGACAAGATTGGTATAGAGCCCTAAAAGAACCCCTTGACCCTAAATAGCCATGAAAAGTAAAGGGGTCTGATCTCCCTCTCCCCACCAACCTTTTCTCACTCCTACTTAATGTTGTGGGGTTGGTGGAAGGGAGGTAGAGGCCTAAACACCCCAAATAAAGTAGAGTTTTTTAAAAGACTGCTGCAGGTGGGCTTTCCGCTACAGGCATCATGCTCCAACCACTTGTAGAGCTGAACAGAATTACCAGCGCTCTATCCTGAGATACTCACTGAAATCAGACAAGTAAATCTAGAGACCAGTGCCTGACTTGCTCTGCTGGCATGTGAGGCTACATTTGTCAAGCTCCAGGGACATTAGTCTTTACATACTAAGACCATGCCAAAAATTGAAGTCACTTTGTTACAACACAGGAAGAAGATGAAGAGTGCTGGGCTCAACAAATGATTTTCATCATCGGCTTTCATAACCCAACCCTGGACTCAATTTCCACAACACTGTGAGTCATTTCTCTTTCTGCAAGCCGTGCAGCTAGAGGAAGTATCTGTAAATAATTCATTCCTATGCAGGTTTGCATTGGCTGTGGCCTTCTGCCTCTCATCTGTTTCTCCTTTTCAGGAATACTCCATATGCACACACTTTGGCTGCTCTCTACCCCAGAGCTGTCCCAAAGGTAAGCATCATGGTCGCCTCCCCACTCCTCTCTGGGCAGTTAAGATTGAACCTCTGCATTCACACTTTGCCTCAGAGCTGGTGACTACCCAAGATTTTACATAGTCTGAAACTGACACTTGGAAAGGTGAATGCTATGGTTTCTGCCGTAGCTCTCGGAGTCTCAGCAACAGTAGTGTACAACGCAGATTTAAGTCAGGTGCAGCCCCAGAGGATTGCCTCAGTGTAGGGATTTGAAGCCAGTCTGCGCAACAGAAAAAAATAAAATAAAAGGAGAAGGTTTGAGCATCTTACCCAGGGTTCTCCTTGCTTAGCTTCTAAAGGCAAATGGGATAGACATTGGAAGAAGGTGAAAACAAGGAACAAGACAGGAGTCTACCACAGAGGGCCTCTGAAAGACAATATACAGCAGGGTATTAAAGCAGATGCTGAGACTCATAGTCAAACTTTGGGCAGAGTGCAGGGACTCTTATGAAAGAAGGGGGAGATAGGAAGACCTGGAAGGGTCTGGAGCTCCACAAGGAGAAAAGCAGAACCATACAATTTGGGCCCAGGGGTCTTTTCTGAGACTGATACTCCAACCAAGAACCATTCATGGAGATAACTTAGAACCCCAGCACAGATGTAGCCTGTAGCAGCTCAGTCTCCAAATGGGCTCCCTAATAAGGGGAACAGGGGCTGTCTTTGACATGAACTCATGGCTGGCTCTTTGATCACCTCCCCCTGAGGGGGAGCAGACTTACCAGGCCACAGAGGAAGAATATGACAGACAGTCCTGATGAGATTTGATAGGCTAGGGAAGAGGAGGAGGTCCTCCCCTATCAGTGGACTGGGAAAGGGGCATGGGAGGAGAAGAAGAGGGAGGAGAGGATTGAGAGGAGATGAGGGTAGGGCTACAGCTGGGATACAAAGTGAATACATTGTAATAAATAAAAAATTATAAAAAAAGAATTATATGAAAAAAGGAGAAGGAAGAGGAGGAGGAGGGGGAAGCAAGATAGATCTAAAAACATAATCCTTGCTTCAGTGGGAATTGCTTGTCAGATGTGTACAAGGCAGCTCTGGGTTCAATTCCTGCTACCACAAAAGCAGGAATTAAAATATATGTTTTAAATACAAAACAAATACTGTTTTACAAAAAGACTTTCTAAAATTGTTCATTTGGATAGGTGAAATTTTCAGTTAGCTACTTGAATAAGACACAGGTCTTATGAAGACCTCTATTGAACAATACAGGCTCCCCCCACACTTAAAGAAACTACATCACTGAACTCATACTGTACTTGTGAGTATGTATCCAAGATAAAGGAAGCCTCACATCTTATTCCTTTAGCCCCTCCCTGAACAAACCAGGTACCTTTGGGAGACATTAATTCTGTTGCACTTCTTTTTCTTTGTTTTGTACTTGAGACATGGTTTACCATGAAGCCCTGGCTGGACTAGGTAGAATTTGCTATGTAGACCAAGCTGGTCTGGAACTCACAGACATCTGCCTGCTCCTGCCACCTGAGTGCTGGTATTAAAACTCAGTGCTGCCACACCCAGCACAGCTGGACACTTTTATGAATTGACTTTCCTTAGGTGGTAGAATTCTAGGCCTAGAAGGAACATTAGATATTTACTACAATGCTCACTCTCCCTCCACCCTGTCTCACAGATCCCTGATGAGAAATGCAGGCGCTGGCGAGGGTAAATGTTGGACACAGAGGTCACAAAGCCGAGGCTGGCAACTTCTGCTTGCAGAGCAAACATCTTTGGCTCAGGCTCTACCTTAGTAACTTCCAGTACTGTTTTCTAAAGTAGTATTTTGACTTCAAAAATAATTTCAAAGCAAATTGCCCAGAAGAGCCCGTAGCAGTCATGCTGTCTTCATACACACGCATCTACTTCCCCCCATGAACCCACACAGAGCAAGGAGTGAACCAGACACAAGCGCTGTGGGAGAGCTAATCCCCACGTATGGATGTTTCATTCTGCACAAATGATCTAACAGGACGGCTCTCTGCTTTTGGAAAGGCTCTTTCTTCGCATGATTAGAACACCTTTAAATAGGAAATTCCCCTAATGCTTTTTTTTTTTTAAACTTTGTGTTAGACAGGGTGGAGGGCAGGGAGGGGGGTTGGGGATGGATGCAGGGGGCTGTGCACACACCACAACATGCATTAGGAAGTCAAAGGTCAGAGAATCAGTTTTCTCTTTCTACCATGTGAGTTCAG
The DNA here is from genome assembly GCF_030254825.1 of Meriones unguiculatus. Taxonomy (NCBI): domain Eukaryota; kingdom Metazoa; phylum Chordata; class Mammalia; order Rodentia; family Muridae; genus Meriones; species Meriones unguiculatus. The sequence goes on from NC_083349.1 coordinate 176,210,117, forward strand.
GGAACTGAAGTCAGTTCTTCAGGTTTGGCAGCATGTGCCTATAGCCACCGAGCCACCTCCCTGTCCCCACTAACGCAGTTTAAATATTAGTTGATTTTATATTATCAGTATACTTATGTTAAATAGTACACAACTATGCAGGAACAATACTACTTCATAGAAGCCATCAGTCAGTTACTATCTTACATGCTCTATCCTGTGAGTTTAAAGTAAATGTAGGACAGTTAGGTCTTAAAACAAATTAAAGTCTGCCAGATGTAGCTTAGAGATATTTCAATGTCCTAAAAATACTTAGATTCACCTGTTTCTTGAGCCAAGCACTGTATATTGTCATTCAACCATACAACGATTCTATAAGTTAAATCTCTCTCTCTCTCACTCACTCATATACACACACATTTTTAAGATAAGGAAACTGAAGCCTAGGAAAATTAAGATCTTTAGGCATCAAGATATAATTCAAATCTAAGTATTCTCAATCCAAGCCAGTGTTTTTTTTTTTTCTCACTGCATTGTCAAGCTATTTCAATGTTATAAAATCTGTATTCCTAGCTTCTATTCTACTTCTCCCTGCCATTTATTTTTGTCACTATTTTTACCTGATTTCCAACTCAGTAAACAAATGAATATTTAGAGTTGTAATTCCACAAATGGATAGCCACTGTTCTCCCTTTTAATTCAGGCAGTGTCTATTAGTTTCGTCAATAAAAATAGACCACAAAGTTAATACTAATTTCTCGGGGCATTTGTATTGAATTCTGAATATTAAAAAAAAAATTACAGCCCAAATATTCAGCAGCACTCCCAACAGAACTTCCTAGCAGCAAGAAGTAGTTTTTAGGCCATATTCAGACCACATAAACAACTTTGTTTATCATAATAATGTAAATGTATGCCAGGCGTGGTGCCACATGCCTGTAATCCCAGAGCTCACGGAGAGAAAGGCACATGGGTCTATGTGAGTTTGAAGCCATTCTGGTCTACAAAGCGATTCCAGGACAGCCAAGGCTACACAGAAAAACTCTGTCTTGAAAAACTGAAAATAATAATAATAATAATAATAATAATAATGTAGCCTTAATTGTGTCTCTAATTCCTCTTACCTGTTATGAAGTCTACCCATAAGTCTGCAATAAGACAGCAGGGCTGGGTGAGTCTTCAAGGCCTCTGCTATTGAAAGGCTTGCCGACTGGACACGCCACAAAGGGACTCCAAATGCAGAAGGCAGAAATCTTTGCCTTAAATTAAGCTTGCTGTCTTCTGATGAAACAGCTCAGCAAACACTAGAAGACCTTTAAACTTAGCTTCTCCGTGATCCTAGCTCTCATTTGGCCTCCAAGGATAGATAACCTCTTTCCGGGACAAAGTCAGGCAGTGTCTTAAATCTTGACAGAGCAAAGTCTCCTTTCTTGAAAGCTTGCTCACGTGATCCTAAGTGTGCTCTCTCTGCAGCCTGGACATTGGACCTTGGACCCTGGAACCTGGACATTAGTTTCCAATCCCCATGGTAAGCAAATCTCCCCAGTTTGACTCCAAGAGCTTAGCACTTACCGGTCCTGTAGGGGTGTCAGGCTCAGTAGGATACTGACTACCCAAGCTCCTCCCACCCTGCCTTCCATCCAGATGGAGAAACTTACCTCCTTCAAGAACCAGAGAGCTTAAATGAAAAAGTAGTGCAAGCCCATCTACAGAGATGTGGAGTGCAGAGGGAGCATGCTGGGAACTGTCTCACTGTAGGGTTGTACTGGATGACTTTTCAGGTCTAAGGTTCTGCAGCATTCCATAGGTCAGGAGCTTCTGTCACAATTCCATACCTGCCACTGTTTCTCCAGCCATCCTTCTGCAGGGTCTCATCTTTTCTGCTTTGAGAACATCCCTCTGCCACTATTGGAATCAATCACTGCACTCAAAGATGTTCCTCCAACTCACAGGAGAGTTCTGCTGTGTATTCCCCACTTTCCTTTCCACTATACCTGGCATGCAAGCAAAATTTAGATCCCATTTGTTTCTTCATTTCTGTGACCAGTGAGCTCACTGCTTCATCCTAAGAATTATGAAGAAATGATAGCAGTGTCGGCCAGGGGGATGGGAAGCAAAGTTGGGAGGATTAAAGAAATGCCCAGAGTTGTTTCCACGATTCAAACCCCATAGATATGGTTATTTTACTGCAAGCTCCTTTTGGAGAGATGAAAATTGAATATATTGCCAGCCAGGGCCCTGCAGTCCTCCAGGAGCAGCTCTGACTATGGTCACAGTCTCTCTGGACTGCAGAGCCTACCTCAGCTTCCACCATGTAGGAGGTCTCAAGAGGAGAAACCTTGGCCCGTCATGCTTTTTGCCCAGAACGCTCATTTCTGATTAACTAAAAGCACAAGTTTCTCAGGTAAGGGTGTTTGGACTATGGATCTTTGGGGAACAGTTAAAGGAAGGAATGGAATGTGCTTCAAAGCAGCTGCCTGTTTCTCAACTCTTCGGGAAACTTCCTGAACTGATGTTCTGCTTTGCTTTCTCTTATCGATAAGGGCCTGGGCTTATCATTTCTGAGGTATTTCAGCCTAGTGTCTCCCAAATGTCTCCAGATAAGCAATTATCCCAACTCCCCCCACCTAGGAAGTCAAGATGTGGCACTGGCCAGCCTCCCTGAGGCCATCATGCTCTATCCCATTTTCTGACGCAAAGGAGGCCTCCCAGCACAGACCGTAAGGCATACATAACTGGAATTTTCCCAAGTGTCTGTTTGCTCCACTTCAGTTTCCAAACAAACAGCAGTGTGCCTTCAAAGAGCCCCGTGTCCACAGGTTATAGGTAAGGCAGGCCTCTGGGTGCTGACTCCAAGGCTGGCTTCATTACTCCATTGCTACTTCATGCAAAGATGGGGTTCATCTAGTGATGGTCAAGCTCTGCCCTAAAACAAAGTACCACGCACCTTCCAGAACATACATAAGCCTCATTTTAAACACGGCTCTCAATCTACAGAAGTTATGTGCTTTTAAGAGTCAAACTGCTTCACTCTTCCTGCTGGTGTTTTACTGGCAGAGTGCCGTCATTTCCTAAGGCAGGACCACAGTCATTATCAAAGCCACTGGCTTTCCATTTCATTCAAACTAAGCACCTTAAGCGGTTTGGTGTCTGGTGCAGATTTGGGAAACAATTTGCTTGTTTTCTGAGAATAATGTCACAAAGAAGAACATGAGTACACAGTGAGGTTGCAGAGACAATTTATTTAGAATAGCACAGATCAGCAGGACCTGAAAGTACAAGGGAGACCATCAGAAGGGACAAAGATCTAAAGGGAGGAGAGGAGGAAACAAGAGTGTGTGACAATACAAATGGCATGGAAGCAGAAAGAGGGGCTACTGGGGGGAGAAGGGGGCTAGCAAGTGTGTGTGGAGGGGTGAACAGTGGTGGTGGCAGGGAGACAAAGACGAACTGTGATGATATATATGCATGAAAACACCACCAGTGAAACCCATTACTTTGGGCTAGGGGAGACAGCTCAGTGAATAAGTACTTCCCTGTGCAAGTATGAAGAACTGAGTCTGAATCACCAGAACTCATGTAGAGCTGGATACTTCCTACAACAAGAGGGAAGTCAGAGACAAGAGACATATTGAACTCCCATAATCCAGCTGCTGTGTGTTTGGCTAAGACTAACACCAAAGGTGCTCCTTTGACCTTTACTCACATGCTGTGGCACACACACTTGTACTCACACAAACAAATGTGTACACACACATCATACACATACATGTACCCCCCAACACACACACATCTTTAAAATAAACCCATGCCTTTTTGTTTCCAGGTAGCTCACTAGGTAGTCTGGCCGGCTTGGAACTGACTATGAAGACAAAGCTGTCCTTTAACTCACAGAGATCTTGGCTGCCTCTGCCTTGTGACTAAAGGCATGCCACCACACCTGGCCTGAAACCCATTATGTTACATCCTAATACATAAAAATAAAAAAGCAAAAAATAAAAATAAAAAATAAAAACCACAGCTAAACTAGCTAAACGAGCATTATCTCAGTTCATGCTAAAATTGTCCAAGGTTCCATTATTAGTGATTCTTCCTGTTTCCTTTTTTTCTTTTTGGTTTTTGTTGTTATTGTTGCTGCTACAGTTAGTTTAGTCTGCTGTTTTGTTGTTGGTTGGTTAGTTGGTTAGTTTTCTGAGACAGGGTTTCTCTGTGTAGCCCTGGCTGTCCTGGGACTCACTCTGTAGAACAGGCTGGCCTCAAACTCAAACTCTGCCTGCATCTACCTCCCAAGTGCTGGGATTAAAGGTGTGCTCCACCATCCCCAGAGGTTCTTCTATTTTCAAATGAAAAAAGTGAGGCTTGAATGGTAATCTAAAGATATGCAGTCACTCAGCAGCTGGGCTGGGGTTCAGTCCATATAATCTGACTCCTGAGTTTTGGCTTGCCCCATGCCCAACTGGCCTCCAGCTTGGGGTCACATTGATCTTTTACGTTAATCTCTCAGTTCTAGGATGTGACAAGTTACTGTTGCTGTACAATGGGAGTGCTTTTGTTCAGTCATTAACGACTTCATCACATTTAGTGGGAGTTAAAGGCATCTAGGTGCTCCTTCGATGCTCCTGCGCAGCACAATTATTGTGCATACCTGTATAGGATACCAGATGAGTTTTTAGTATTCATCAGCATGGCGTGCTTGAGATAAATGTAAATTTGGCACGTGAAGACATCTATCCCAGACACCTGCATTTCTGAGATTGGCAGATGTTGGTGCATATTCTTCACACAGCCACTTTCCAAGCAGAGTAAGTTCGTAATATTCATTTATTTCCTCACTGACAGGAGACAAGATATATATGCTTACACAGGACCCATAAAACACACATCATAGAGCCCTTCCCCATACAAAGATCCCCCTTCCCCATACACAGTGCCATGCAGGCTGCTCAGTGGAGATTCATTGTTGGCAGCTCTGCACTCACAAAGTCACATACAAAAGATGGTCGAGTCAGCAGCTTCAAACATGGGTTAATTTATCTCGAGGCGAAGTGGAGAAAGGAGGAGGTGGCAAGTGGCAACAGCTGGCAGAAATATGATCATCTTGGTTACCATTCTTACCATCAGAAGCTGGAACCGAGCTCTTGGGCTTGTCAGCTTCTCAGATTCCTCCGCTTGCCTTCCCTAAAAGGACTAGAGGACGCTCCATTGCTCCCTTCCAATGGCAGTGCTTTTGCCATTCAATTATCGCCTCCATCCCCTCAATGGGAATTAAAAGATGGCATTCTGCTCTTCTATTCAAGTGGGTGATCTTTCTGTGCCTTTCGTTACAGGAGAAGCAACCAGTAAAGCTAAAGCAGTGTACTGTAACTAACGCCCTGGAAATGCCCACATCACAGCAACCCTAATCCATTTGGAAGACTCACTGTATTCGGCATTCTAAGTTTCATAGGAAGCTATACCTTACAGTAAAAGCAGCTCCAGGGGAAAAGTCTCTTTAAACCATAACTGAGCTATTTTTATTTATTTCTAGGATGTACAAGAACTTGGTGCAACAGGGCAAACAAACCTCTATAGAAAGACACCCAATTTATCCCTTGGCTGAGTACAGTAATAGCAGATGAGTGGGTTTACACGAAGGCTAAGGATGTGTGCATAACGTCCTGATCTCCCATGATTCATATGGGGCCAAAAAGTAGCATCACTATTACAGTAGGATGCACTGAAAGCATGCCTCAAGGCACTGTTTTGCCAATGAAACACAACAAAAAATTAGTCTGTGAAGCAGCCGCTAACAGGAACACCATTAATAAATCCTTTTTCTAACCATGCATGTTCAGTTCCATTTGTGTGCCATTTCAAATCCTATAAAAATCCAAAAGCTTTTTATATGTTACATTTTCTTAACTTTGTAACATGTACTTGAGTTTTGTACTTCCAATTGATAATCGTGGCATTATCATCATCATCATCATCATTATTATTACAAAATATGCATTAGAAACTGTTTCTTACTGGTAGGCCTTGGTCTGCACATTTGGGGAGCATATCTCAATCCCTCTCCTGGGCAAAGACTGCTCATTTGTGCACTTTCAGAGAATCTGGCTTTTTGACCTCTTACAGCTATCCCAGGGACTTGGGAGAGACTGCCTTAGGTTACCCATTCTCCTATATGGCCAAAGTATGTTTCTTCTGGGTCTGCCATGAGCAGTTTCACAAGCCCTTCTTCCTTCACCCTGGCAGAAGAGGGGACACCTCTATAGACACAGGTTCACGTATACTTCTTACGCTTGAGGATATGCTGGAGTGAGAACCAACTCTCTACATATCTGTGTGTGTGTGTGTGTGTGTGTGTGTGTGTGTGTATGATGGTGGAGTAGAAACTAAATCCAGGCTTCGGATGTGCTTCATAAATGCTTTAGTGTTGAGTGCAACCCTTCATCCCATTAAAATATTTTTAAATATTTTTAAATGATGGGAGTGCACCCCACATAATAAAATCTATAGCTGCTCCTGAAGCATACAGCTAATACATAGCTTCATCCCCAAACCAAGTAGGCCCCAGATCACTGACTGAGAAGACACAGAGTCAGCCATGGGAACTGAGCAAGCCTTAGGAATTTCAGCCAAATGGGCCCGATGTCATAGAAGATGCTCCTGCACACAGATTCATTTTGCTCTTCTTGCTGTCTTGTTTGAGGATGTCTGTATTAGCAGGGAGCAAAGTTATCCAAGGAGCTTTGCATCCAAATGTGCTTCCATAAGACCAGGGCAGTCTGGACTTAAACCTGCTATGATCCTCCTGCCTCAGCTTTCTAAATGATGTGATGACAAACGTGAACCACCATACCCAGCTTGTTTTGTTTATGGAGACAGAATAGTGCAGACTGGCCTAGACTCATAACCCTCTTGCTTCAGCACTGGATGAATTTCAGCAATGGAATACCTTTGAGAGGGTGTGCAGATAGGAGAGAAAACATATGAAAGAGTAGCAGTTTCGCACACTTTTGTTTTGTCTTGTTTTAGTGTGTATATGCATGGGGAATGGTGTATGTGCATGGATATGCAGGTGTGAGTGTTCAAGTGCACACGTGTGGAGACGAGAGGAGGACACTGAATGTCTCATGTCTTCCATCATCACGCTCTGCTTTATTTCTTCAAGGCCAGGTCTTTCACTATGCTGGAAGCTCATGGTTGGGCTAGGCTAGCTGTCCAGGGGCTCCTAGAATCTACCTGCCTCTGCTCAGTAATGCACAGCCATGCTCACATTTTTATGTGGATGGTTGGGATCCTAACTCAGGTCTCCATGCTCGCACAGCCAGTGCTCTTACCCACTGAGCCATCTCATCAATTCTATTTTGCAGTATTCTAAACATCAAGACTCTGGAATGGAGAAGAGTCTCAGCCCTACTCCTTTACTCACTTATAACGTGATTTTAAGAGAGGTGTTCATTATCTCCATCTTCATTTGTTGTTCTACCCATTTATCATTCAAGTAACTACTGTAAGCCTGACACACCAAAACCTTTCTCCTCAAAGAGTGAACATTCAAGTTAGGAGCTGGGGGAAGGTTAAGGAATAAATGTAATAATTAAGTAAATGAGAAAGTATGTTTGAAGTGGCAGGACCATGAAGAGACACAAAAGGTGAGAAGTAACCAGCAGCCTCAGAAAGTTACACTTGAACATGACGTTGCAAGAATCCAGAAAGTTAGAATCTATCCATAAATGCATAATCATTCTGTTATTATCTCAAAAAAAAAATGTTGGGAGAGTTAAATGAAGTACGCTGTGGAGTGTCCTTACCATTGTGCCTAGAACACAGTAAGACCTAAATAAGTGCAAGTGTAATTATACTGATGATGACCATGACATGATGATGACAAATTCCCATGACCCCTGATACTTTCTTCCATGCTTCTCTAAATTCATCCATTGCGCTGATAACAGTCATTTGTTTTTATTGGATGACCTTGACTTTGAGCGATACTGACTTGAGAGTACTATCTTCTCAGAGCAATTGCTGTCCTCACACATAGTCCACGGACACAGGCCTATCTGCAAACTCATCATCCATGGTCAAGTGACCAAAAAGGCTACAAAATACGTCAATGAAAAGTGTGCGTCATCCGCTGATGCCTGCTCTGTGCAGTCCCTCTTCTTAGAAGCCATGACAAGAGTGGCCTGGGGGCCACGGATGGTCTTTGAAAGTTCATTTCTTTAGGGAAGAAATGCTCTTCAGGGAATTGAAGAATCCAAAGGACCCTCACTCATCCTGTGTGCTTCAAAGGACTTCAGAGGGAAACAAAGCTAAGGTAGACCTTGTTTGTCACTTTTATCTCTACCCACACACACAACAAGAAACTAAAATCAGTCCTTAATTTCAGGAGAAAGGGAAAATGAAATGGGTCAGTTGAAGGTCCCTGAGTTGCTAAGGAAATGTCCCAGTGTCTCTCTCTTTACTATAATTATGTCTCCAGACACTTGCTGATCAGCATTATTATTTGAGACACATTATCTGGCACTGCCATTAATATAATGGGGGACACACAGGATGTTCAAAGACTACAAGGGACTCCTATTATCTGGATAGAAAATGCTTTCCAACATTTCTCAGAGAAATGGAGGGAATGATGGGAGGAGGGAGAAAAATTCCTTCCTTTGATGCTTTGGCACATGTGCCCCAGTTGCCAACAAAGGTGAGAGACCTGGACTAGGTAATCTCAAGCAAGACTGTGATATTGTCCAGTCACCATTCCAGGAAGACAGTGCTAAAGGGCAGGACGGCTTTACTTCTGAAAACAGCACTTAAAATTTAATAAAAACTCCACGTGGATCCCTGGAGGTTCATGGCTTTAAAAATGAAATCAGACAAAGTTTTGGAGAAAATATTTTGTTCCCGAGTTAGGTTTTATGTAACAGCACAAAGCTTTGGACAGCAACTTGGAAAGTGCAGTTTCAGCTTTGAAGATGTAATTAATACCTTTGAGTCTTATAAACCAGTTCCTAAGAGCTGTGTCTTTTGGAGGAGCAAGGAATAAGCAGTTAGGCCCACCTGTATACAAACCTTATCTCAATATTTATGGCTGTGGCTTGGCCAAAGTATTTCCTTCCCTAGGTTCAGTGTATAACTCACAAAAAAACAAAACAAAACAAAACAAAAAACCAGCATTTCATGTGTGTCTTAGTTAGGGTCTTAGTGCTGCAAAGAGACACCACAACCATAGTAACTCTTACAAAGGGAAACATTTAAGTACTGGCTTACAGTTTCAGAGGTTTGGTCATGGTGGGAAGCATGGTAGCATCCAGGCTGACATGTGCTGGAGAAAGAACTGAGAGTTTTACATCTTGATCCACAGGCAGCAGAAGGGGACTTGTGCCACACTGGGTGTAGCTTGAGCATAGGAGACCTCAAAGCCCACCTCCATAGTGACACAGTTCCTCCAACAAGGCCACACCTACTCTGACAAGGTAATAACACCCCCTAATAATGCCATTCCTTACGGGCCAACCATTCAAAGGCATGAGTCTATTCCTATTCAAACCACCACATGTGTCATGAAAATTAACCACTCCGTGGCTGTTAAAATGTCACATGTAGTGTCTTACACACTCAAAAAAATATCCTAGCTCTTTTTTAGTAATGATTACTAAGTAAAAGACAATGTTTATTTAACAACGAAAAGTTGGCAGCAACTATTTTAAGCAACAAAACAGTAAAATAAATCATGAAGACAGAGGAGATGGCTCAATGAGCAATAGTAATCACTGCATAAGCCTGACCACCCTGGTCAGATGTGGTCATCTGACCATTACAGATGTGCATCTGTAATCCTAGCACTCCAGATGTAGATGGAGGCAACAACAGGAGAATCACCCAGAAGCTTACAGTCCAGTGAGCCTGGAGCATACACTGCAGCGGCACAAATAAGAGAGACCTTGATTCAAAACGGTGCAAGGTGAGCTGCCTCCTAAAATGTGCCCTCTGACTTCCACAGGTGTTGCATGTCATTCACACATCTCCGTGAGTTTGGGCGCGTGTGCACATGTGTTAATTCTTATTAATTTAAGAAATATGTTTATTTGACACTCTTACATCTGGTATTATTTAAACAGTTAATAGTTACTTTTGAATATATGTATTGAAAATACACACACACACACACACACACACTTACAACATTGGATATCTATGTAACTATGGCATGCATATATATGTGTAAAACACAAAAACATGTACATGTTCCTGACAACAAAATAAATAATTTTATGGTGCAATAAGTAGTATTGTTAGCTTCATTTCTTTATAATAACTGTTCTTACTATAACAGAATACTCATCCTAAAAATATAAAACTCAAACTCATTTCTTATCTGAAAATGATAAATTAGGGATGAGTACATGGGCCCTGAGTATGTCTGAGTCTCTGGAGGAATACAAACTAAGTAAGGAACAGCAAACTCACAACTGCCACCACAAACGTAGACAATAAATCCACACACTGAAGGCTATCGTCTTCCTCATAGGTTTAATTATTATATATTGACTGCAGATGTTTATTATAACTGCTACATGATACATACCAGGCTTGGTGCTGGGCCTTCAATGAGCACATAAGAGAGATAGGCTATACAAGTTCATTTAAATACTAAACGGTGAGATGGCCAGAACAGGTACAATAGGCATTAGAGGAGCTCCATTAATTTTTTTTTTCAATAAACCGTAAGGTGGACATGAAGACTGGGATGAACGGGGATAAATCTTACAGGTAGGAAAGTTAAACCATGCCTGAAAGCCACTCAGTAACTAAAAAGCAGAACGAGGACCTGAGTTAACGGCCTCTGAGAACACGTTCTCTATTCTTGTTCTGCCATCTCACTGTTATTTTTCTTCACCAGCATCTTCTCCTAGGTCCTCTTTGCCCTTCCTCAAGTCCAAGTAAGCATGAGTGTTCTGGCTTTGAAGAAGAGGAGTGGCAGCTACTCTGTAGGCTGTAGCTGCACGACCAAATGCAACAGGCAAGGGCAACAGGCTGGCCTTGGGCCTGGTGTTCACCTGGTCCTGGGATTCTCCTGATATCATTCCCACGTAGAACATTGGTGGGAAATCTGGGCACAGCTGATTTTGATTCTGCAGTGTCTCTCTGGGTGGCTGGACCACCCCCTCCTCCTCCTCTTCCTTTCTCGTCCTCTTCTCCCTCCTCCTTTTCTTCTTCTTTTTCTTCTTTCTTCTATCCTCCCCTAATGTGGTTACTCCTCCATTTTACCTTCATTTCTTTCTCCTCACTTCTACTCAGAAAGAAAGATTTCCCACCACACCCACAACCTTCTTCTGTTTCTATAAGGCCCCCTTTCCTTATCCTCAAGCCTTCTGGCTCCCCAGGCTCTGGTCTCTGACTTCATAATCCTAGGTACCACCTCTCAGAGATGCTTAGGATCAGACAAATCTGGCAGGGTCCAGAAGGAAGGCTATGGGTGCTGAGGATGAACCCTTTCTGAATTGTATCTTGCCACAAAGATTCTTAGTTATTTAAATGTATGAAAACCACTGAACACATTTGGAGGAGAACACTGGAGATTCTTTAAGGACCCTTGCTTGGGGCTTGTTGCTATGTCTGTCTGTCTGTCTGTCTGTCTGTTTTTATTGTGAGAGGAATTGAACCCAAGACCTTTCCTGTGCTATAAGAGCCAAATACTGCCTCGCTGAACCATGGCCTTGACCGCTCTGTTTTGTTAAAGGGCGTTTTCAGGTACCCACGACTAGTCTGGGAAGGCTTATCCCTACTCCTTACAGTTATGGGCTCAGAATCTGAGGGTCTCAATGCTCGCTGCTGGCGAATGTCCCAGAGATTCCTGAGATCCTGTATTTACCAGCCTGTAATTAGTTTGTGTTCTGGTAGCTGGAAACTTAGGGGCCCAGACAATGAGCTTCTTTTAAAAACTGAAGACAAATAAACAAATGACAAACATGATCTCATTCTCAGAAACCCCTGTCTGGGTGTGAGGGTGAGATATGGCAGGCAACATAAATGATGTCAGAAGAAGAGCATCTGCAGAGAAATACAGGTACTGGGGGGCAAGAATGGGACATGTTAGAATCAGATGAGCCCTCTGAGACACAGCTACTGAAATAAAAATACATGTCTATCTGTGTCTGTATGTATGTATGCATGCATGTATGTATGTATGCATGTATGTATGTATGTATCTATCTATCTATCTATCCATCCATCTGTCTATCTATAATATTCATCCATCTGTAGCTCCCCATCCCTTTGGAACTAAAATAGTAATAGAGACATTACTGCTGTCATTTGTTCATTCTTTCTGTCAGTAAAGTAGGAGACTTGTGATATTTAGATTATAGTCATGAAAACACATCAGAGAAATCATGTAGCTTGTAGTGGTCCCATAGCAAGAGGAAAGGCAAGATTCCTAGGCAGGTGTGTGTTTCTGAAATCACCACAATTACCCAAGGCACTGAACAGCAGTTATGAACCAAAATAATGATGAGTTGGGAATCCAGTCCCATCCAGTTCTAAGGAGTTTATTGCTTTAAAAGTGCCTAAGAACCAAGTTAGTTAATCACATTTTTTTTTTCTTCTGGTGCTTGGTAATGATGACACCAATCAATAGAGCCCATGGGCAAACACCAGCAAAATCAAAGACCAGCTACACAGACCTGTGCAGGGCTTACCACATTACCTCTGTTTTCTGTAACAATAAATATTGCACTTTATCTGGAGGGCAGGAATTTCTACTGCCAGTAGCTACCAGGCTTTGGTCTCAGGGGTCTGACTTGAGAAAACACAAAAACCTAAAGGTTGACAGCTTGGGTCCATAATAGTGTTAAGAGGGAAATCAATACAAGGCAAAGATCTTCAGCATCATTGTTGCAGAGTCCTTTGTGTCCTGAAGGACCTCAGTTTTATTTCCCAGTTGCTCAACACAACCTTCAGTGTTGGAACGCGTAGGTGGTCTCAGCAAACACACTCTGTATTACAAGGACGCCCCTCTGGGCTCCAGAAGTGCAGTTCCACAGGCTGCCCTTTCCTCAGAAAGCAGGGAGATGCATGACATTCTTGTACACCCTCAACTACTTCACATTAGTGTTAGAAAAAAAAAAAGAACTCTGTCTCTTGGTTGGAAATCATTCATGTCAAGGATCCAGCATTCTCTTCCTTTAATAGTGAAAAATGGATATTAAGAATTAGTCAGCTGGATTCATTTCAGAAGCTCCTAATTTTATTATCAAATCTGCAGCATCATAGCGAGGAGCCCGAGGAACACAAGCCTTCTTTTCCCCTTCGGGCTTGACCAGGTCATTGACTTTAGAGACAACAGAGCCTTAGAACTTTTTGCAGTATTGTTTGTTGGCTTTGCTCTTCAGAATAAACACAGTATGCTATTGTCTTCTCTCTTCTGCATGACACACATAATGGCCAGGGATTCAAGGCCAACAGCATAGCCAGGTTTGTTTCTTCTGATGCACTCTTCCAAGGGTTTTGGGCTTCTCCTGGTGCCCCCTGTCTCTCTGGATTGCAGAGGATAGTGTAGTAGGGAAGATTTTGTTATGTCTGCTGCTGCCTTTCAGCACAGCTTTCTTAGCTATCAAAGCTTTGGCCTTGGCTTTGGAGGGGCAGGAGGGTCCTTGTTCAGCTTTGGTGCCATCTTGTTGAAAGGGTACAATACTGTTTTTAGCATAACCTAGAACTCAGTCTATAAAAATAATAACAGTTGGTCCATACAAACAGATAATTATCTATAAACACACACACACACACACTCACACTCACAGTGCCAGCAAAACACCAATTTTTCTGTACTGTTTTAATACCTCCACTTTATTAGTCCCCCACATTATTATTAGTCCTTTCCATTTCACCTGGTGATCTGGGAGACACAGTCTCAGTATCAAAGAGCCACTGGGAAAACTTGGGTTTACAATGGCAGACCCTTTCCTCTAAGCTGATCCTATAGAGCAGCTCCTCCTGGCTCAGCATTCTCCCAGGAGGCTATGGTATTAGTCCTTGCTGCTTTCCCAAAGCCTGACTATATTAGAAATAAATTTAGGGTCCCAAAGGGATCACCATTCCAACTGCAGTGTCTGGACAAGCTAAATTTTACTCTTGATCAAGAAAGTGTGCTCCTGAAGAGCAAACCCCGACCACCCAGGACAGGAGGCACACTTGGTCTTTAATTCTAAGGAAGGGGGGTGACTGAGTCTTTCTCCCGTTGGTTGGAGCCTGAACTCACAATCATATTTGATTGGCTAATATAAGGAGAATTAGCAAATGGGAAATGGAGGGAAGGAAAATTACTCCCTGCTCCAAGGAGAAAGATTTCCAGCCATCAAATTCCTAGAACAAACTAGTGGGCTTTCACTGGGTGGGGAGGATTAAAACATTTTCAGGCCTTAGAAGGCGAAGGAGACAAAGGGGTTTTAATTCTTTGTCCTCAACACAAGTCTTAGGAGTATTCGATAGGAAAAACTCGTGTTTGCTATTTCTTACAGCTTTGACACCAAAGGCTACCTCCTGAATTCCATTCACACAGCTTCACAGGATATCAACATCAGGATAACAATCCTAGCCCCCAGAGCTTCCGCCTCAGGAAACACCCTCATCGTTCAGGACCACGTGGAGCCACATTAGGAGACAACAAACCATTTGTCTGTTGTCTGTGGAAGAATCCAGACTCTGAGTCTCCAGAAAGCGAAGGAAGGTTCTCCCTTCTGGAAGGCTCTGTTCACAGAGTCCAATCAAGACCTGGTGTACCGGTTAAATGAAACATCCATTAAATGAAACAATACACCTGAGTGTCTAGTTTCAAAATAAGGAAGAGGAGCTCCTTTCAATTTATTTATTTCCCTGTTATTTTGGGAGCTCTGATTGAACCCAACATGTGTGGAAAAGATTGTACGCCAGTCATGCTGACAACTGCCCGCTATGACTGGGCACACGTAGTGGTGTGGAAAACAGGTTCTTACTGCCCTCTGCTGGCCAGGATGACTCCGGAGGCTTCTGCACCCATGGTTCTTCCGGAGTTTGCTTTGAGCACCTCAGAGCCAAATGCATCATGGGCCATCCTCTCTTCCAGACAATACACCCGGGTCTTCAGGCCAGGAAGATGTCACCCTGTTCCAAAAGTCCTCGGAGGATGTTTCTCACCCCCTTTCCTGAGAGTAGATTACTATGTCATAGAGCTAAAAATAACACTTTTCAAGTGAATGTGGCTTGCTTTCCAGGGACACGTGTGTGCTTTCAAGAGTTCCTGGGGATGGAGACAGAGACTATTTAAAGAAAATAATAATTCGTAGTTTGGGATGTTTATATGCCCAGTGATTTGGGATTTTCAAAAAAGGTCATTTTCTGAGTGCAAAAGACCCCTTTAAGCCCCACACAGTTGGTGCTCTATGGATATATCACTACTGCATGGAGCTGGAAACTGAGGACACAAACCAATGGTTAAAAAAAAAAGACAACTCTCCTTTTGTGTCAGTAGGGCTATTTCTTGACATGTTGGGGGACAGAGGAGCATTACAGCAGAAGGCTGCAAGGTAGACAACTCCCAGGTCTTATCCCACAGTTGACTCCCTAGCACCAGGACCGGCGTCTGCCATTTCACTTGATGAATCAATGAGTTCAGCCTTAAGGAAAACACACTTTTTAAGGGAGATGTGTGTGTGTTGGTGTGAGCATAATCATATATGATCATTGCTTCCATTTAAAACACTTTGAAAGATGTTGAGTTCTCTCTCATCTTAAACATCACAGGACCAAGGACCTAGAAGGACCTTATCGTTCTGATCTCATCTGATCCCATTCATTCATGCCACAGACAAGTGAGGTGAGGCTCGGTCAGAGAGCAACACACCACAGCTCTCAGTTACATAACCGCACAGACCACATGATGTCTAAGTCTTCTACAGCTTTGTTTTTATCGCATTTATTTATGCATGTGTGTGTTTATTGTGTATGTAGGTCAGACTGAACTCATGTGCTCAGATTTGCCGGCAAGCCCTTGCCTGCTGAACCATCTCATCATCTGTACCCCTAAGACCTTCTACAGAGCAATTGGTCAGCTATGAACCTCAGTCTGAAACACGATGCAACCAGTATGCAGCCTGATGCTGCTGTATGTGAACGCGCGCGCGCGCGCGCGCGCGCGCGCGCACACACACACACACACACACACACACACACAAAGAACTCAGTGAAACACTCACTTTCTCATGTAACCCATCCTGACCTGTTGTGTATTCTGTTAATTTTTTTCCTGATATTCTGGTCGTAATTTGTTTTGGTAAATCACTTTAATCATCATAAATTAAAAAACAAAAACCCTACACTATAGTTTCAAAAGAGTCTGTACAAAAGAGTACAAAAGAGTCTAGAAGGAAAAGTGTGATCGGCCTCTTGAGTTCTCTTAGCTCAAAGATGGTGCCTTTTTGACCTGCTACAAACAATTCCACTACTATAGAGTTTCATTTCGCTCCAAAGAGTCCTGTCCAAGCAACCACCCTTTTCCCTCCAGGGTAACCACAACAGTGTGCGTCAAACACAGACCAGAGTCACCGTAGCAGCCTTGTCCCTGTCCTTGGGGCGCTTAATCAAGCTGGTTGGGCTTTTCATCCCTATACAAAATAACGTGTTCTTATCTCCCGCTGGCCTTTCTCCCTCTGGTCAAAAAACCTGTCGGAAGGGAGAGCAGGGACAGCTAAAAGACAAGCAGAGAAGGGACAGGAAAAGAAGGAGGTGGGTCTGAGGTTATCAGTCATGTGAGTGAAGAAGTACAAACAGATGGACTGTGGGAGGGTCTAGAGATGGCAGTCTCCTCTTCTCCCTCCACCTCCGCGGACACACACACACACACACACACACACACACACACACACGAGAATGAGCATTTAGAAGGCTAGAGGACCCGAGTTCAGTGTTCAGAATACACATCGGGCAATTCAAATCACCTGTAATTCCAGCTCCAAGGAAATCTGACATCCTGCTCTGGCTTCCACAAGCACCAGTACATACACACACACACAAATAAATAATAATTTTTTACAAAGGGAAAGGAAGACAAGCAGACAACACTTCTCTGAAATATTTCAAATGTGCAGGTTGAGATGAAACTTGGAGATCATCAATGCTATTCTCACCTATTTCTTCTTCAATTAGCTTTGACATGTTTGCAATAGTTCCCAGAAATATTTCTAAAAATAAATTGAATTGTTATATCTTTGAAAAAAAAAAAAAGAAGGCTCCATTTCCCTCTTTTCTTATACTTTGCCATTTCCTCTCTTATCTATTACCCCATTTCTTCTGTTAAAACTCTGCCCCTCCCAAGTTAACACGGTGGAGAGTGGTTTCTTGGCTAGCTCTCAATCAGCTGAGAGGTTGGCACTTTCTACTCTGAGCCGAGTTCCTACTTTCCTGCTGAGAGCCGGACAGAGCTTGGCAGGAGGGTGCATTGTGGTGGCCAGAGCCTGTCCACACAGCAGCAGACATGCCTTCCTCCGCGTCACCACCTTGGAGCAGTGCAGACGCTGCAGGATGGCCACCCCCTACCAATGACTCTAGCCAGGCTGCAAGGCAGAGAAGCAGAGACAGAGAGCCAGGACGGGGGAGGATGAACAATGCTTCAGAGACTGGCTGCTCTTTTTCTCATGAACAGCTTTTTGGTTCCAAAGCCAGAGTTTGCTCCCTAAAGAGTCAAGTGAATGTGGAAGATAGGAGAGCACCCAGCTAACTCTAGCCCTGCCGCCAATGTTCCCTGTGATCATGGATTAGTGAATTCACCTCTGTGACTCTCAGTGTTGTGGGTCTGTTGCTTAACCTCTTTGGGACTCAGTTACTGCCCTTTAGAATGGGATGTGAGACTAGCACATAAGAAGCTGAGAAGGACTGCTGAGAGTCTGAGGTCAGCATGGGCTATAGGGAAAAACTATTGAAAATGAAACAAAAAGGTTTTTTTTTTAATCAATCAATTAAAAAATCGGTTGCTTTCTTGTGTGCACTTAGTCCATAGTAGTTGAGGAAAAGCAGCTCTTTTGAAAGGTGTGCTAACAAAGTAACTATGGACCATTTTGCAACATTCAGTAAGCTGACAAGTCAAGACACTGAGTTCCAAAGACCACTCACAACACAAAACAGAGAGACAGGCAGACAGCCTGTGCTTCCTGACGAGAGAACACAGCACGCTCCACAGGCCGGCTGAGAAGAGCCCACCTTCTGCTCCCGGAAATCAATTTGCGGGAGACTAAGAGGACAGAGAACATGTCGAAAGTGTGACCTGCAGAGTCGGCACTGTGAGACGCTGCACAGAATGTGCTCCCATGTTTGTGTAACTCAAAGCTGCAAGATGAACCAGAGTGCATACAAGAGGCTGGTGAGATGTGTCGATTTTCTATTTTGGGAGGAAGACTACATAAGAATGTCAACGGTCACAGTGGGTGATAAAAATGAGGAGATCTTTACTTGGTAGAGAGTCCTTTTGTGGCGGGTGGAAGCTGTGGATAGAGGAGGATCAGGGGACTTCTGACATGGCTAGCAACTCTGCTCCTCATGTGTCATTTCCTGTGTCTACATTTTATCTTATAATAGGAAGGCTTAAAAAAGTATCTGAGGAGGACTGGGGGTGTAACTTAATGGTTGAGCATTTGCTTAGCAGGTGTGAGGGTATGGAATTGGTCCCTGAACACACACACACACACACACATGCACGCACACACATACTCACGCACTCAAAGGTTGTATGCTTTAAATACATTCAGTAAAAGAGCTGGAATAGAAAAGGCACCCTGCTTTGCTTCTTCAAAGAGCTGTATTCTGAAATTCAGAATTTGGAAAACTCCAGCCATTGTAATTGTAGGATTAGTGGGAAGACAGATAGATAGTGGGTGGGTTGAAGCAGGGAGCAGAAAAGCTAGGATTGCTCCGGAGGGCAGAGCCAGGCTACACAGGACAGTGAGTCCCTATCTTGCCACCTCCCTGCTGTGACGTTAGGAAAGCCAGCTCCTCCAATCTCAGTTGTCTCATCTACCAAGTGGAGATGATCCTGGTTCCCGTCTAGTGGTGACAATTAAACAAGACACATACTGCTCTGCTCTCAGAGCAGACTGGCTCCCTACACGTTGGTTATTCTTATTACTATGACTATATTCGTTACCATTATTTACCTAGTTCCAATGTTTTTCTCTATGCATTTCTAAAATTTTATTGTTTAATTATGTGTTTCAGCAAAGAAAAGAAAAACACTTTTAATAGAGAACCCTTTCTTATATGGAAATCAATACTATTTTTACAGAAAATTTCCCAGAATCCACTTGATGTCATTAAGCTAAACTTTCCTAAGGATTTACACCGTTTGGTGGTACATGGGACTCTCGTTAGGTGGGTGTGACATGGTCCTATTTTCAAAAGATCATAAGCTTCTAGAGAGAGGTGTATGATCTAAATGTTTTTCCTTCTAAAATTCATGTTGAAACTTAATTGCCGTAGTAATAGCAGTAAGAAGGACACTTTCAGAAAGGATTAGACCACAAAGGCTCCACCCACGGGTGGCATGTGTGCCAGTATTAAAAGGAAACTTCAGAAAGATTTCAACTTTCCCCTTCTGGTTCTTCCACCCAATTGCCATGTGACAGCAAAGCTTTTCCTCTCTGGTAGTCAGTGTTCATATTTCTGAGGTCAAGGTTGCAGCTAAATTCACTTATTTTTTTTTAACACTCATTTATTTGTGTGTGCATGTGCATATGTCACAGCAGAAGCATAAGGTCACAGAACAGCTTGTGGGGGTTGTTTCTCTCCTACTGTGTGAATTCCCAGAATCAGACTCAGATCATCAGGCTTGGTGGCAAGAGCCTTTGTACGCTGAGCCATGTCACCCCCTCAGTTTTAATTACAGTGTTCCAAGCAGCCAGTCAGGTTATACTTGGGAAGAATTCCTGATTAGCAACTTGTGCTAATTCCATCAGATACTCACCACCTATTTAGTTTCCAATCTATGTGTTCGTCATTAGACCAGTGATTCTCAAACTCCCTAATGCTGTAACACCTAAATTCAGTTCCTCATGTTGTGGTGACCCTCAACCATAATTTTTTTTTTTTTGCCGCTGCTTCATAACTGTAATTTTACTACTGCTATGAACATTACTGTAAATATATGATATGCAGAATATCTGATATGCAACACCTGTGAAAGGGTCATTTAGTCCCCAAAAGGGTCATGGCCCACAGGTTGAGAAATGCTGCATTAGACTGATAGGGCTTTTTGGCTACCACAAAGAGCACACACAAATACCATTGCTTTGCTGAGGTGACATGGCTTAGTGATAGAACACTTGCCTGGCATATGTAAGGCTCTGGGTTTGAGCTTCAGAAACCCAAGTCCTTTGCTAAATGAATAGTGAGCAATGAGGACATTTAAATGGGTACATTTATTTGTCACTATTAAATATAAATCCTCAAATACTACAATCCAGTTTTAAAGCCCTCAAATTTAAACAGGAAAATATGCCAAGGCACTGATTTGGCTTGAACTGAATCATTTTTACAAATTGCAGCTCTGAGGCATTTTATTATATAACATTGATACGCAACTATATAAACTAACACGAACTTAAAATTTATCATGCATTTCCTTTGTTTTCTAGCTTGGCCTTTTGGTAAATCTTTAGTATTCTTGGTTTTGGCTGCCACAGAAGGAGGCCCTGCTTCATCAGAATGATTTAAGAGTCCAATTCCCTGATGAGTATCTCTTATTTTTCTTTTATGGCAAACAGACTTACATCGAACACAAACTCACTGTGTCAATGTGGGTTCAAACATCTGCAACAGCCACTATTGAAGATAGACTTTGAATTGCTTTGTTTGAGGCTTCACATGCTTCATGGCTATAAAACACTATTATGGCTCTGAGTGGGCTTCTGTCTCGTGAGAATCACGGCCCATCTCACCCCAAAGGCCACAGTTACCAATTAATTATATGCTTTTCCAGAAAACAATAAAGCCAGGACACCATCTTAACAAGAAAAACAGAGCCCTATCAGGCATAAAACCTGTGGGCACCTTGATATCAATCTTCTTAGCCTCCAGAACCATAAGAAATGTTTCCATTTTGTGTAATTATTCCCAATGAATTAAACTACTCCTTCCTGAAAGGACAAGAAAGACCCATGAGACTCAGGAAACTAAGGAAACTCATAAGGATCAGAAAGCTCATAAAACTTACAGGACTCAGGAAACTCAGAAATGTACAAGGATTTCCCCCTAAGTTGTATAAGCAGTAAACAATTGCTATAGGAGAGGAGGGTTTTTTGGTGGAGCTGTCTATAAGTCAGGGAACTTTCATGAGCTGTTACTTATGCAGCAGTGGGATTTTTGGGGATGCAGCCATACAGAGCACAAGCTGTGGAGTGAAGAAACTATTCCATCTGGAAAAAACAGCAACAACAACAACGAAAACCAGACTATGCAAAGCCAAAAAACAGATGAAAGTTTGGCCATATTTAGGAAACACAACATGGTGACAATGTATTAAACAGAAAAACTATCAAACTTGATAGTAGGACAGAATATTATAAACAAGAAAATGCTTGTCAGCATTTAAAATACCAAAATATAGAAAAATGTACTAATTTTTAACTGATAGCCAGAAAGAAGATAATAATTCCTGGTTTCCTTGAGACAGTGTTAATTTACATCTCTGATTTATATGTGATTGCTAAAAAGTAGCTCACTTCATTCTTGGCCTTGTTCTTGTTTGTGCTGTAAATTTAAAATAATCTTAACAAGAAACCTGGCCTCTCTATAAAACACCAGAGGGCAAAATAATAAGGATGAACTCATCAGAGCTGTGCTTTCCCAGGATGCTTCAGGCACTCACATGGAATTAGTACTGGAAAAAGAAGGAACTAGATGAAGATAGGAAGTATTCAGAGGTTATGTAGATCTACCCTAAGCAAAGGCAGAAGGAGTCTTGGCTGTGGTGCTGGTCCAATGTGTTAGGCCACTAGAGAGACAGTCCCAGAGGCCCCATCCTCCTGATATTCAACTCCTGTGTGGTCCTCCCCTACAACAAATGGAGCTGACCTCTGCAATCAACAAGATGCAATGGAAATAGGACAGTGTAACCTCTAATGTAAGGCTCCAAGACCCTCCCCCAACACACACACACACATACATACATACACACACACTTCTGGATAAGACATCTGTCATGTTATTAGGGTCTCAGGCAGCCTTATGGGAAGGCATTTGTGGTATAGATTGAGGCCTGTCCTATGTATCAGCCATGTGAGCCTATAACTGGATAGCTCTGGTCAGCTACTCTAGCCTCAGATGACAGCTGCCACTGAAGCATAGCTTCATGAAAGACCCTGACCCAAGAACTCCTGCCCTCTTCTCTCCTGAATTTCTGTGAGACCTGCAGGTACATGTGGAGGTCAGAGTTTGATGTCAGTATATGCCCTCACCTATTGATATCCACATTGTTTTTGAGACAGGGTTTCTCAGTGACCCTGGTATTCTCTATTTCAGCGAGACTGGCTATCCAGTGAGCTCCCAGAATGTACTTGACTTGGCCCAAGAGCACCAGTGTTAGAGGGACATACCACCTCATTGAGCTTTTACGTGTGTGTTTGGGAATGCAAACTCTGGTCCTGTGATTACCTAAGTACTTTAATCACCATCTCCCCAGTCCTCTGTTTACACATACTTTAACATTCTAAGATTTGATGGGGCATTTTTGTTTATCAACAAATAATAAATCATAGAAATAAAAAGAAGAGGACAGAGATAAATTTCATAGGTCAACCTAGAGTAACTGGCAGGTGGGTTAACTTCACAACTGCGACAGAGAAATGACCTAATGTACCCGTGTCTTTCCATCTGTAAACCCCTCCTGCCTATGATCTTCTGTGTCCTTCTAGCATCCAGATTAAATGATTCCATTATACTAAGAGTGTACTTATTAGTCACAGACCACGGTTTTGAAATTATCAAATTATTTGGAGGGCTGTGCGTGCCTCTGGCCTCATTCTCTTCGGCAATTTTCTCAGCTACAAAGGACTTGCTTCTCATAAATCCAAGACAGTGAGAAGCCCTGGAGGAAAACCACTAGGGCGGCTGACGAGGATGCCTGAAAACCTTGAAATTGTAGGACAGTGAGCAAATAATCAAGATGAGATGTAGCAGAGACTTCTTGACAGCCCGTGGAGTTCTAACTCTTTACATAGCCACCCGAATCCTGCTAACCCTGAGGATGATCCCAGTGACCCACACACCGACTCGGGCTGCAGTTAGAGAACAAGAACGATAGAACCTACATTAGGAAGCACAGAATGCCATTTCGTGTTTGCTTGGTCAGATCCTGGATAAATGTGTGGCCACGGCTTGGGTTTGAAGAGAGTTGACAGGGTAGCTATGGAACTGAAAATAGAATCAATTAACCTTTATTGAGTGGCTTCTCTGTACCCTGCAAGGGAACAGAGGAAAAAGAGAGTAGCTTAGGCCAGAATCTCACCAAACACCAATGTACAAAGGACAAGCAGAAAAGAATATGCGGAAGTGAGTGATGGAAGCAGCAGAGAAGGAGGAGAAAACCCAGAGATCAAGCCTGGAAACTTCTCAGTATTTCACATCCGTCCCAGGACAGTTTAAATGTGTATATGTCCCCTCACTACCCACCCCCACCCCCACAGCACCGACTCTACCTAATTTTCTGTGTTTTGTCTATACTGTACCATGTGGTACAGTGGCACACGTTAAATGTTTAACTAAGTAAAAATTCAAATAAAAGTATTTGATGAAGGAGTTAAGTAAATGAGTTATTAAAGAGGCCTTGGTAATTTTGACAAGTGTGACTTCATGCTTTCTGTGGCTTGTATTCTGTGCCTTGGTTGCAGATGCCTTTTTGTAACTTTCATCATCTTTGACACATGCTCAGGTTCTCAGACTGCCTCCTCATAAATCAGGGTCACGCCCATGAGTTTGGAAAATCGCTGGACTGGGCAGTATTGTCTGTGAGACTTTGGGATCACAGGGCTTAGAGGAAACAACAGAAGTCAGCTTTATTCCCTCTGAAGGTAATTATTTTTATTGTTGTGTTCTGTATCTTGTATATTCATTGAGATAACACTTTTTATTCCTTTGCTTGAAGTTTAAGTTTTAAACTTGGTAATAAAAAACAGAGTAATTGCAGGGAGAAAGTCAGATATGCGAGTGAAAATACACTAAACCAGGTCTGACAAAGCAGGAGAGCACAACACTTTGAACACTCCTGGTGTGAGCAGAGGAGAACTCTGTGTGTGTGTGTGTGTGTGTGTGTGTGTGTGTGTGTGTGTGTGTGTGTGCGTGTGTGTGTGTGTGTGTGGTGGGGTATCTCCAATTCTTTTGCCTGCTCTTGGGACCCTTTTCTTCCTACTAAGTTGCCTTGTCCAGTCTCGACATGAAGGTTTGTGTCTAGTCTACTGTACCTTGTTATGCTGTGTTCAGTTGGTAACCCTGGAAGGTCTGCTCTTTTCTGACGGGAATGGAGGAGAGGGGGTGTGGTGGAGGGGGGAGATGTATGGGTGGGACTGGGAAAGATGAAGGGAGGGAAAACTGTGCTCAGGATGCATTGTATGAAAGAAAAATTTAAACACACACACACATTTTTAGTGATGCCCTAATCTCCATGCTCCTGAGACAACTTTCAGCAGCACCTGGCAGCCTAGGAAACAAAGAAGGTTAGTATCATGGGCCTGAGATTGGGCTCCACATGTCCAGTAAAGAGCCAGTGGCATACAAGTTGGCAGGAAGAAGAAACTAGAAACATAGAGCCTCATGGGATGGGGAAACAAAGGTTGTTATGGGGAAGCATATAGTCACCACACTGGTCCAGGGTCAGCAGAACAGAGGCATGATCTTTATTATAGGAACAAAGAATACTTATCCTGTCCAGGAGGTAAGCAACAGAGATGGCTCAGAGGAAAAAGTACCCACCTTTTAAAAAAGTAAAAGAATAACCATAAAAAAAAAAACAACTGTACAGACTTTTGGCTATTAAGTAAACATTGTAAGCCAGGTGTGGTGGTGCGCACCTGTAATCCCAGCACTTGGGAAGGCAGAGGCAGGCTGATCTCTGTGAGACCAGCCTCGTCTACAAAGTGAGTCCAGGACAGCCAAGGCTGTCTCCAAAAACAAAAACAAAACAAAAGAAAGAAGGGAAGGAAGGAAGGAGGGAAGAAAGGAAGGAAGGAAGGAAGGAAGGAAGGAAGGAAGGAAGGAAGGAAGGAAGGAAGGAAAGAAGGAAGGAAGGAAGGAAAGCATTGTAAATATTGTGGATTCAATGCTATACAAAAAGAATGTTAAAATCATGGTAGTAGTCAGGATTCAGAAGAACATCAAAAGCTGTCTTTAGAAAAGGAAATACTCACTTCCTGAGATACCCAGGCCATGCTGAGATGTTATGAGGGTTGGAGGAGTATTCCTCAGAGGAACCTGGAGGCAGACAGGAGGCAGAGGACAAGGGAGACAGAAGGCACAGGGGCACCACCTCTTACCAGCCAGAGGAGTCTGTGCTTACTCAATACGATTAGACTTCTGGTTAATATTTTGATACTATTTTGTTTAAAGCTATAAATATCAGAAATCACTACAACAGGTGATCTTAAGAGCATTTGCAAGTGAGCAGGTCTCTATCTTTTCTTTCTGAGGGACTGATTTGAGCACATGGCAGCTATTGTCTAGGTAATTTATTTTAGAACAGTTTTTGATTAGTGGAAATGTACAGAGTAACTTGTGCAGTGCTCTCATGTACGGCATGCCCGCTTTACCTTATTATCAACATATCCTGTTAGTAGGTTACATGCATCACAGCTGAAGCTGGGCATGATGGTGAACTCCTGTAGGACAAGTACTTGGGAGGTAGAGCCAGAAGGATCAGGAGCCGAAGGTCATCCTTGGCCACATATTGAGCTCAAGGCCAGCTTCGGCTACATGAGACTCTGTCTCGAGCAAACAAACAAGACAGTCACCACAGTTATTGAACCAGCATTTTTTTTTTGCAATATTATTAACTAAAGCACATATAAAATTCAGTTTTGCTTGTATTCTCTATTATTATTATTATTATTATGGTTTTTCTTTTTTAAAGTTTATTTATTTCTTTATTCATATATTACTTCCCTATCACAGTTTTATAATTAGGTTGGGATTAAGGTTTGCTGGAGGAAAGTCTCGTAGCCAAAGTGTTGTTCTCAACCTAGCATACCCTGAAAACATACTGGCCTTTCTGATTTAGCTTGTTTGTTTGTTGTTCTTGCCATGACCTAGGACCGAATGCAGGACCTTATGCCTGCTAGTCAAGTGCTCTGCCCAGGAGCCACCCCAAATCATATGACTTATGGTTGACATTGACTTTGATAACTTGGTGAAAGATGCTATCACAACAGACACCGAAGTAGATAGCATTTATTTTATTTTAATTTAAAACTTTTGGATACAGTTTTATTTGCGTTTATGTGTGGGTGTGCACGTGTGTGTGTGTGAGCATGAGCGTGTACACCTGCTTCAGTACTTTTATGAAGACAGCCCTGTGGGAGTTGGTTCTCTCTTTCCAGAATGAGTCCTAAGGATTGAACTCAGGTCATCAGACTTGGAGGCAGGTGCCTTCCCCTGCTGAGCATCTATCTCCCCAGCTGGATAGCTTGTGAAAAACTGAAAAACTGCTCACAGCTTCACAGGCTAGAACGCCACGCTCAGGGTCCCAGCATGATCAGACTCTTGTCCAGCTGTGTCTGCACAAGACAGAGAGGATCCAGTTATTTAAAGGAAAAACGTTTCCAAATCAAATATGGTGGTTAAAAGTTCTGAGTGAGTTTAACGCTTGGTTGTATGTATGGTGAGAAGCAGAAAACACCACTTCAGGCCCTCTGGGAAAACCAACGTCTACTCCCAAGAGGTGAAGGCATGCACCACATCTCTTGCTTTATGGGAAGGTGAGCACAGAACAGAGGTGGGAAATGGCTGCTGCCCTTTGAGAAGCCTTAGAATCCACTCTCCTGGCACAAAAGGTCTTGCTCCCTGGAGTGCCCAACTTTCATCTGCCACCCAACGAACACTGCTTCAGTGACTGTGCGGAGGTTTTTTTCACTTCCAACGTTGCTTCTAAATACAGTCTGTCAGTGATGGTAAACACTGGGCCTCGTGTGCATGTGTGTAGGCCCGTGTGTCAGCAAACACGCTGCCTCTCTGGAGTACATGGCCATCTCCTGCAAGCCATGACTCTAAGGAGGACTGTGCCAAAACCGGTCCTTTCCAGGGATACTCCATACCCAGAAGAGTTACTCATGGAGCCAGATGATTCTCCAAATGCCAGCAACTCAGTCTCCAACAGCTTTGCCTGCCCAGCCTGGGTAGCTCAGTGACTTCCTCTGGCCCCTTCTACTCTTCCTGTCAGGAACCCTGACACAAAACACCTGTTCAAAGCTCTGTGAGTGCCTCATGCAAAGCTGGAGTCGAAGCCCAACAGGCACTCAAGAAACACAGCTAGTCTTCCTTCCTCTCCCTCAGGCAAACTCCAGACCAAGGGTGATTCCACCTCCCTCTCTTTAAGGCCAAGTCTGGAAGGACCTAGGATCTGCTGAACACCTCAGAGTCAGTCCCGGGGAACTAAAAACTTTCTTCTCTTTAAGACAGTAAGTTTGCAAGCCACAATTAAGTAAAAATGCAGGAACTGATAGGAGTGTGTTTCTTTTTAAAGACTGAGAAAAGAAAATCTAGGGGCACTAGTCCCTGAATTCTACCCCAGAGCCTCTTTGAAGAATGCTGGAAGCCATCCCTACAAATCAGCCCCCAGATCTTTGACATTAGTAAAAAACAATACAAAATAAATGAACAAACAACAACAAAAACCCCCAAAATATATATGGCAGAAAAAGGCAGTCAGGGGAAAAAAATTATGTATGTAAATTTAAATTTAATCTTCTTGATTGTCCTGTAAGGTAGATATTAGTGTCCTATTTTATAGGGCGGCCTGGGTGTGAAGGAGTTTAATATTGTATAGTCAGGTCAAAACCTAGAATTCCAAATCAA
Source organism: Meriones unguiculatus (assembly GCF_030254825.1). Lineage (NCBI taxonomy): Eukaryota > Metazoa > Chordata > Mammalia > Rodentia > Muridae > Meriones > Meriones unguiculatus. The sequence continues at coordinate 176,238,164 of NC_083349.1, forward strand.
ATCTATCACAAAGCATAATTCTGAAGGCTAGGAAGAGCACCATGAGACAGACACAATTACACTCATTAGTATGAACACAAACATACACAGAGATAAGGTCAAAGACTCTGGTCTCCCCATCCAATGTCACTCATCTCACAGTCCCAGCAAGGGCTTCTCTAGTTAAAGATGCAACTCAAATCCACAAAACATATCTAGAAGATAAATTTATATGTATGGGGATGATCAGGCTATGGCCGTGCCATGAACAAGCCTAGCAATAAAGAAAGTGGGTAGCTATAGGCTGCAACACTCCCAAGCAGATGGGAGTGTCCATCATGATGTGTGACTCACTCTGGCCCAGGAGACCTTTAGAAATAGAGAAGCTGATCTGGACTTTACCCCAGAAAATTCTTCATGAGAACTGAAGACTGACTTGTAGATCATATTACGTGACATGAGCCAGCTTCACCAAGAAAAGTTATACTTGGGTATGGTGGCACATGCATTTAATGTCAGGACACAGGAAGAAAAGGCAGGGGAATTCTGTGAGTTCAAGATCACAGGTCACTTTGGGCTACATATTGAGTTCCAAGCCAGCCAGGGCTCCATAGTGAGACCCTGTCTTTAAAGGAAAAAGGAAAGGAAGGAAGGAAAGAAAGATAGGAAGGAATCCATAGAAGTGTGTGTGTGTGTGTGTGTGTGTGTGTGTGTGTGTGTGTGTTTTAAGAGGCTGGAAGAACCCCAAGAAGGAAAGAATCACTAGAGAGCAAGATACTAAAGATTTAGGAGAAGAAGAATTAAGTCAAGAGGTAAGGTAGTTGCCGTACTGATTCTAGGTAAAAAAAAAAAAAAAAAGACTTATTTGAAAAATAGCGCTTATTGAACTCTTCTAAGTGAGCTTACCTTGAAACTAGGAAAAATAATGCTCTCACAGATATACAGAGAAAGATAGTCTCTAATTCTCAGCCATGAAAAGAGTTTAACATCACCTACATTTCACAGATGAGGAAGCTGGAACTTTGGGAATTAGTAACATGCCCAAGGCCCACACTGAATAGCAGTAGGCCTGGGGATTCTTGTTAATATTATTTAGCTTGAGAGCACAGGTGTCACACTTCAGAAATATAGTGAGCTAGAGGGAAGAAAAGTAAAACTGGTAAGAAGAAAAAGATGGTCATAGGAAATACTTCTTAAATCCAAGTGAGCCCAGGCTGACACCTGCCATTCCGAGCACATTCTCACTGTGCCTGTGAGAGCTGTCTCTTGCCACATGCCCCCATCTTGCTCTGTGATCCTTGGGGGTGACTCTCAAAAGCAACAGATCTAGCTCTTTTGCCCTCTGGCTTCTGTCTAGGTCCTGCCAGGGGAGGTGCTGGTTAGAGACAGGAGGACAGAAGGGGACTGGAAACAGAGATTCAGCCTTCATCTTCTCTCACCATCTCTCGCTCTCCTCTCTCTCTCTCTCTCTCTCTCTCTCTCTCTCTCTCTCTCTCTCTCTCTGCTTTGACTGTGTCTTTGTACCAGAGGTAGCAGCTTGAGTCAGGCAAACTTCTACAGCAGCAGGTGTGAATGCTTGCTGTATCCCAGAATGTCTCTTTGCTTCAGGTACACCTTTAAAAGGAATCCTAGTAATTCTTTTACCCTAAGTAAGCCATCTCTGTCCTAACATGACACATGGTCACATTGTCCCGGTAGTCTTTCAATAATCTATCTCACATTCTCGACCTTCCCGCACTTTTCTAACTGCAAAATCTTTAGCACACAAACACCAAGCTGAAGCTTGGACTCCTACATCACTTTAAAGCTCATAACCAAAATAATTTTTGAACCAATGTTGCCTAATCACGGAACTTAGTATTCTTAGCTTTTTCTCAAATTCCCTAAAGAAACACATCCGGAGTTTGACTAACCTTGGTCCTAGCAACATCTGAAGTTACAATTAGGTTCAAGTTCAAAGCTCTTCCCAGTTTGGGTCTTAAAAGGGAGACTAGCCAATCTTTCTGCTATGATTCAAACACTGAGATAGGAACCTAATTTAAAATATTAATTTGCTTTTCAAAAGGACAGCGGAGGAAACAAACACCCTTTGAACCATTGCCTCCTGGTCTCCCTCCCTTCCCTCCTATTCCCTACTTTCCCACACACCCGGTTTTTCCACCAATGCCATTCACTTAACATTCAGAAGGTGAAACCACCTAAGTTTTACTTGTAACCTGTAGTTTCTTCCTCACACTCTGAGCTAGCAGCTCAAGACAGTGGGCAGAAGAAGGATCCTCTGCCCCAGGACACATTCTCCCACCATGTGGACACAGTGCAATGGCAGCTGGTGCCAATATTCATCTCCCGCAAAAGCCTCCAGTCCCCTCTGAGTGTCTTCATCCCGGTGGCTACTTAGTCTGTCTTTTGTTTTTTTTAAAGACAGGATTTCACTGTGCAGTCCTAGCACTCATTCTATAGACCAGGCTGGCCTCAAACTCACATAGATCCACCTGCCTCTGCCTCCGGAGCACACCGCCACAGCCTAGCTTTATTTTTTTCCCTTTTATCTGGACCTCATTCATTTCATTTTTAACACAACAAATACACAAAAATGCAGCAGTTTCTTTGTTTTTCTAGTAGAGGGGTTTTTATTTGTTGTTGTTTGATCACAAACACACACAGAGAAAGACACACACACACACATAGAAGGAGAGAGAGAGAGAGAATATCCTAAGCTATGGTGGCTCTTTTGGTGTGTCTGGTACATGGGTAGTGCTCCATGTATTTTAGTGTCTTTGCTGTGACATCACAGCCCCATGGGGCCCCTTGGCCCACATGTTAAAACCTCTAGACTACAAGTTACATTCCAACACACTGACCTTTTAAAAAAAATTAATATGCATGCATGGAGCCTGTCAACCATATAAAGACCCAACATTCAAGAATCTGAGTTTTGGCCCTGTCCCCTTGTGTTAGCCCAGAGCTTGACAAAGAACCGCTTGAAATCTCGGGAATGTGAGTCTTTATTTAGAGACAGATCAAATCTGCTCCAGAATCAGAGGTCATTTCCCCCACCTTGGACCTTAGATCTAGTCAGAGTTTTTTGTCCTGGGTTTCTGGGTCAGTAAGAAAATTTAGATGAAACACTGCATTTATTTTCTAGGTAAGGGCTGTTGAGGGGACCCACTCCCTCCATCACAATCCTCATTTGTAAACCCATTCCCAGATTTACCCTAGGCTTGGAAGGTCTGTGAACACTAAAACAACTTTCCCAAATGGCCTGCACTCAAAATATAGTGCATTTCCAACAGGAAAAAAAAAAGACTATAATATTGGACTTTGATTGTTAACCCTGACTGTCATCTCAACTAGACTTGGACACATGTGGGAACACACCAGTTGTGTCCATGAGTGTTTACAGAAATGTTTACCTGAAGAAGGAAGAATGTGGGATACCAGGTCTGGGGTCCTAGACTGAGTGAAAAAGAGAAAGCAAGTTGAGCACCAACAATCATCTTTTGATTCCACTCTGTGAACACAGTGTGGTCAGCTGCTTCACACTCTTGGCACAAAGCTGTCCTCCACAGTGATGAACTGTACCTCTCATACTGTGACCACAACTAAGCTCTTCCTCCCTCCCTCCCCTCCTTCTTTCTTTCTTTCTTTCTTTCTTTCTTTCTTTCTTCCTTCCTTCCTTCCTTCCTTCCTTTCTTTCTTTCTTTCTTTCTTTCATGTTTTCTCTTGTCAGGTATTTGGTCACAGCAGTGAGAAAAGTAAAAGTAACTAATACAGGGACTCAGTCCCTATCACAGTTCAAGGTATGATGAATCCAGGCTAATCTGCAAAGCTCCACATGTCTCTTAAAAGTTTTGAGACTGGTTTTATGCAATAGCCCAGCACAGGAGAAAGGCATCTGGAGTGATGAAAGCATTGGCTTAAATTCAGTTCCGCTAAGAGGCAGAGTGCAGTTGTGATGGCTTCCAAGGACTTGCCATCTCAGTCCAGAAAGATAAAGGTCATGAAGGTGATTGAGGGTATGGCTCTTCCAGGCAGAACCTGCCTTGGAACCAAAGGGGAAACATGGCCGGGCCCTGAGAACTGCCCCTTTCCTAGGAAGCACACCAGATTAGAGGTTTCATGAAGCTCCAGACATCTACCCAGTAGCAGCATCCTTGTAAAGCTTCGGCTCTTAGGGACATTGTCATTACCATCTGTTCAGTTCCAAAACACAAGATTCTGGGCCTCTAGAAGCTGATCTAAGAACTACCATGGGAAGGGCTGAAGAGAGAGTCGGGAGAAGAGTGAACAAGACACTCTTGGAGTCCCACAGAATGAGCAAAGCTTGCTCATCTCACCTCTGCTCAAGAATCCCTTACCTTTTGGACCAGGGGTTCCCATGGAAACCTCAGAAGTTCTATCTATAGGAAGAGGAAAAAATAAAAAAATAGAAAGCATCTTGAAGTATGTGTGAATTTGCCTTAAGGAAGGCAGAGGGAGAATGCAGAGAACAAGAGCCCATCTTTACTGTGCTACCTTAAAAGGCCATGTAGAAACCACACTGATTTTAGGCAATGAGCCAGAAGAGAGGTGGGGCAGGCAGGCAGGCAGGCAGGTGAGAGGCACCAGAAAGCACCAGCACACATAGGCAGTTAAGAGAGCAATTGATGATCAAGATTCGCCTCCTAAAAGGATCTCAGATCAAAAGACCAGGGAAAGAAGGGCAAAGAGTGAGTGAAGAGCTGGTGGTTGGGTACAAGTAGGAATTCTATAACACCTTAAGCCAAGCACACACAACTGATAAGTCTACCACCCATTTCCAAATTCAAGCTCTTCAAAAAACCAGGCTGCAAACAAATGATAAAGTCCCTGGTGATGCCTAAGGCACCTTTGTCTTATAAAATTGCAACTCTTTGGGTCAACATGAAAGTACTTTACTAGACTCTCGTTCCTAATCTTGTTTAAGACAACAGGAACAACAAAATAAAATAAAATAATAACAACAAAAAGAACAACCCGAGACGTACACAATAAATAGACAAAACCACTTAAAACGTACAGAAGATCTTAAAAGATATTCCTCTAAAGAAGATGGATGGCCAGGACAGCACATAGAAAGATAGTGAACATTGGTAGCCATTGGGAGATAGAATCAAAACCACAGTGAGATGCACACTGCACAGCCTGTAGGACAATTATAATAATAATAAAAAAGCAGGTGATCCCAGTGGTGGTTAATCTTCACGGTCAATTTGATCAGATTTTAGAGTTACCTTGGAGACATATCTCTGGGTGTCTCTATTTGAGAGCTTTATGTGAGGAGGGAAGATTCATTATAACCCCACAGACTGGGGCTAGAGGACAAAGCAGGCTTGGTGCTAGCACACACCCTTCTCTGCTTCCTGGTAGAGGAAGCCCCATGACCAGCTGCCTTAGGCTCCTGCTGCCCCCCACCCTTAACCATAGACTCTATCCCTTCTTAAACCATGAGCCAAAACAAACCTTTCTTTATTTAAGTTACTTAAAAAAAAAAAAAAGATTTCTTTATTCATTTTGTGTAGAAGTGCGCTCTATCTGCATATGTGCCTGCAGATCAGAAGAGGGCACTAGATCACATTATACATGGTTGTGAACCACCATGTGGTTGCTGGGAATTGAGCTCAGGATCTTTGGAAGAGCAGCCAGTGCTCTTAACCTCTGAGCCGTCTCTCCAGCCCCTTAAGTTGCTTCTTAAGTAAAGGCAAAAGAAACTAATACAAAAACAGAGTTGATGAAGATGGAGAGAATCTGGAATTCCTATATATAAATACGATAGTTACTTTGAAAGACAGTCTAAGACATATACAAAGACTTAACACTGCTATCTGCTATGACCAGAAATTCCCATACCCAGTTATTTCCCAAGAGAAATGAGAGCTTATATCCACAGAAAAACATTGTATACATGCTGGTATTATTCACAATGGACAAAATAAAGAAAGAACCCCAAAGTGCCCCAACTGATAACTAGATGAGGTAAATGTGCTCCATATACACAGGGGTATCAATTAATCCTGAAGAGAATAAGGTGCTGCTTCATATGCTTAAATATAGGTGAGCTTTAAAAATGTTGTGCTAAGTAAACACTCAAAAAGCTCATATTACGTGCTTTCATTCCTAAAAGATAGTTGGGACAAAGCAAATCCATCAAGACATGATGCAGACTGATGACTGCCCAAGGCTGGCAAGATGGGGGAATATGGATAAACTGTTAACATGCACAGGACTTATTTTGGGGTGTGAAATAGTCTGGAAATGATTGTGGTGGTGATTGTACAACCCTGTGAATATGAAATAGAAATAGAAATCACTGGATTGTGCACCTAAAACCAGCAAATTGCAACTTGTGAAATAGAGAGAAACAGACCACACAGAACCCCAGAATACTGACACTGAATCCATAGAACCTTGTGACACTTGTGTCATAGCTTCTGTGTTGTTTAGGCACATATTGCTTGTGCAAGTGCACACACATGTACACATCCACACATCCCCACACACACACATACACTGTTCAGAGTGTGGGACATCTCTTTACAGTTTTCATCTGGAGTAAGTGCCTCCCTTGGATCCTCCCAGTCCTGGCCCTGAAGCATCGTTACTCACTGCTATCGTTTAGATCTGGACTGTTCCCCAAAAGGACCAAGGGTGAAAGGATTTGTTTTTCCCTGTGTGCTTTTGGGAGGTGATGGAAACTTCTTGAGGCACAGCCTAGTGTCAAGTCTTTTAGCTGTTGGTAGAATGCCCTTGAAGAGGATGGTAGGAAGCTATCTGCTTCCTGTTCCTCTTATTTACCTCCCAGATATGACGTGAACAGTTTTATTCTGCCACACAGTCCTGCCGTGGTGTCTTGCCTCGATACAGGCTCAAAATCAACATGGAGAGTTGACTGCAGATTGAAGGCTTTAGCACCACGAGCCAAAAGTAAGCTGTGTGTCTTCTTAGCAACCAGATTATCTCAGGTATATTAAAAAAAAAAATAGACATGATGAGGATAGTCATGACAAACTAAATAGCTGACCCCAAGGCAGAGGAGGATGGTAGCACTTCCTTCTCTTCCTCAAGTTTGCCCCCTCTTTTCTTACCTCAGAGGTCAGTCACATGGCTTACTATGAGCCCTCCTTACACAATGTTCCTTCTCCTTCATGCACATTTTCCCACTGGCTTTGAGAATGTGTGTGTCTGTGTGTGTGTTGTGATTATAATAATAAAGGAGATTATGTAAAACTTAAAAGTGTGCAACTATCTCATTTTTTTAAATAAGAATAAATTAAAGTATATTCTACAAATTTAAGACCAGCGAGTATGAAATGGATCCTTAGGAAAACTGTATAATTTCACAACATGGTATTATAAAGCACTTCAAAAGCAAAGCTGTTACCAATAACAGCCAGTAAGGTTGTACAGAGCCCAGGGAAAGCTAAATGAATCTTATTGCTGTTTGTTTGTGTTTTTTTTGTTTTTTTTTTTTTTGACACAGTTATTAGACTACGATAAGAGACCAGAGAATTGTCAGGCATGTATTTCAGCACGGCATCCAGCAGTTTCTGTCATTATAAACATAAAATGTCAGCAAAAAGGCTTTTCTATAAGGAAAATCCATAGCAATTTGATTGATGGTGCACAGGCGTAGCACAGCATATGCTTCACAGAAGAGCTGCAACAAGCTCTCAGTTGCTCTTGGGCTCCAAACACACCCAACTATCTGAGACAGGTCTGCTCCGTAGGTCAGCTGGGACCACCATCAGGTCTTGAGAGTTCTACTTTACGGGGACACCAGGTAAACAGAATCCTCCCAGAGGACACTCAGGAGAGACGTCTGCCATCATAGATCATAAAACATTCTTATTTTGTGAGACAAAGTCTCACTCTCTATCCCACACTGACCTGAAACTCACTTAGGTAGCCCAGGCTCACCTCAAACTCATGTTGACCTCTGCCTTGCTGGAGCCTGGGATTATAGACATGAGTTACCACACCCTTTAAAAACAGTTATTCTGAGGGGGGGAAAGCATTCTCTTGCCCAGAAAGCTTAAGAAACTAAGCTCAAACAAATCTCTGGCGCTCAGGCTGTGGCAAGGTTCACATGTAATTCCAGCCAGAAAGGCAGAAACAGGAAGATCCCTGGGGCTTGCTGGCCAACTAATATAACTAATATAACTCAATCAATAAACTCCAAGTTCTGTGAGAGACCTTGTCTCAAAAAAAAAAAAAAAAAAAGAAAAGAAAAGAAAAGAAAGTGGAGGGCAATGGAGAAAGACACTCAGTGCTGACCTCCTGCCTCCACAAAGACGGTCACACACAAGTATAGGTTCTCCCACAACAAATTGGCAGGGTCTTCAGGGTGAATGTGAGTCCGTGTAAGAAGCATAGTGATCACTTTTAAATATTTGAAAGAATCGAAAGGGACCGGTGTTAAGTAAGCTACATATAAGGGCAGAACTAAAGCCAGACAGAAGACATTATTTGAAACACAAATAACACCAAATCAGCAAGTAAAGTGTCCCCTCCCCCAACACCCACAGTCCACACTGTCCCACGGTCCAATGGCCTGCTTTGTGAGGCTAGGAGAGGTTACAGATGGGATTTAGACCGTTAGAGGAAGCTGGGCCACCTGTCTTCCTGGATTCTTTCCAATTCAGAGATCCTAGGAATGTGTGTTTGTTTTCTTCTTTTCCTTCCGGCCTTCCACACAGTGTGCTACAGGAGATGTGCGTTTGGAAGGAGTTCTTAACCTATCACCAGGTGCTTTTGCCTCAGCCCATCCCTTTAGCTTTAACCCTGCTGGGGATTCCTCCCTCCCTCCCTCCTTCCCTGCCACGCATTCCCTTTGTTCTTCTTGAGGGCAACATAGGAGAGGTTCTCACAGCTTTCCACCAGCCCTCTGAAAGGGAGAAGTTCAAGAAGCCTTTAAATGGTCAGAGGGATGAAAATAAAATAAAATAAATAAAAAGGCTGAAGTCAGATGACACACCATGTTTTCTATGTTTTGTTATCATGTCTCTGTTGCTTGATTGTTCTGCAGCATATGCCAAACTGAACTGGGCTCGCATGAGTTATCTCCCCAAACGCCCACATGTGCTTTCTGCTTACTGGTAAGTTGCAACACAGTAAGGACACAGAGCTTTGGTCGCTTCAAGAACATTCTTAAGGAAAAGTAATTAAGTAGAGAAATGAGAGAGATAATCTCTCTTACATTTTCCCCATACACCCCGGGCTGATTGAGATTGTCCTCATGAGTGTCCTGTTTAAGATTAAGGACTGGGCCTTGCAGAAAACCCGAGAGCTCATGGAGACGTCCAAAAACCAGCCCCCTCCATCTGACAGAGTAACAGATGGAGAGCCAGGGAGACCAAATGTATCAGCTAAAGAGATGGCAAAGCTGAGGTTCAAAACTAGTGACTGACAAATGCAATCTGATGACCCTGGGTTCCACTGCAGGTCTTTGTCTCAGAAATGCTGTGACACTGTCAAGTTGGCCAGCATCTTCAGTCTTCAGCATCTTTGGAAGTCAATAGAAAAGATGATATCTTCAAACATGTTCCTGGCCTAGAGGAAATAGTCCATCAACAGTAATCCTAATGGCTATCACCTAATAGCCCAGTGCCCTGATTGGTCTTTGGTCTTGTGCCTTATAGGAAAAGAAATATATTTGTTTTTGGTGTTCTCAGAGTAAAACATTGGGGAGTTACACAAAAAATGCCAGAAACACTGTCATTCACATTCCTTACTTGCCTAGATTAAAGAGTATATGGCCAGGAAAGGCCATCCACCTCACTCAGATTCAGTATCCTTTCACAAGACCATTCTTTAGATACCTAAGTTTTCCCTTTAAGCCATTTTATATAGTAAATAATAAGCATAGAACCACTGGAACTTCTAAATGTCTGCTATAGTCCAGTTTTCGATGGTTCTTGAAAGCAGGGGGCAAGGAGCATGTCCAGGGCAGGAACTGGTCCTTGTGCATGCTTAATAGAAACCAGAAGCAGATAAACAAATTGTAATAATTAGTGCAGAGAGCTTGAAGGCTGGTGAGGGTGAGCCAAACCAGACCAATCTCTCCATCCAACAGAGCAGTCAATGGTGGCAGGGGTGAGGAAATGTTCAACCTCCACACGCAGACACACTCATGTAGCCTACAATAAAGTGCACACGTGCAATATTATGGAATGCTACTAGACTTTGTAGAAGCAAATCACTCTTTCCTTTTCTCATTGTTAAGATGAATTGTTTCCAAAATTCTATAGAGATGGAGGCAGTGAAGGTTTTGAGGTGTGTTGCTAACGATACATTTCCTCTTCCCCAGTGGCTCACTTCCTCATCTCCCCATCTGCTGCTTTAGGTGTGCCCCACACCTGGTCCTAGCTTCCTGGCTGATGTGATTTACTTGTCTCCTTGCCGTTATGCTCTAGATAATTTGACTTCAGCCCTCCAAAGAACATTTCTTTCCCCCTTAACCTAGCACACACCCCTCCCGCTTTGTTCTAACGCCTTGTCTGCTCAGAGCATCCAACCAGACTTGAAACATCTCATCAAGCTGGAAGCTTATCATTCAGTTTAGTTCATATTTGCAGGGTAAATCCCAGGATTAACTCGACGGCCAATGTTTCCAGACATTTATATGTGGTTTTCTGCAGCAGATATCATTCTAGGGTGGGGTGTACAAACAAGACAGAGGGATAAGACAGCCCAAGAAAAAAAAAGCAGTATTTCTGTCTTTTTGGGCTAAGTATCGGTTTGTTAGGAAATTTCAGAAATTGAGCTCTGGAATGTCTGAAGAAAGGTGTTGTTTGTTTGTCAAAGTAGACACCCCCCCCATGATTTATTCATTATATATCCCAATTGAAGCCTCTTCCCCTAACTCCTCCCATTCCCACCCTCCCTCCTTCTTGCTCACTATCCCCTTCTCCCAGTCCACTGAAAGGGGGAGTTCTCCTCCTTTGTCATCAAGTCTCATCAGGACTACATGGATCCTCTTCCTCTGTGGCCTGGTAAAGCTGCATCACCAGGGGCAAGTGATCAAAGAGCAGGCAACCAAGTTCATGACAGAGGCAGCTTCTGCTCCCCTTACTCAGGAATCCACACGGAGCCTGCGCTGCTTATCTGCTACATCTGAGCAGGGGGTCTAGGTCCTCTCCATGCATGGTCCTTGGCTGGTGCATCAGTTTCTGCAGGACCCCCTGGGCTCAGATATTTTTTTTTTAGCTTTGTTGGTCTCCTTGTGGGGCTCCTGTCCCCACTGTGTCCTTTTATCTCCCACCTCCTTCCATAAAACTCCCTGCCAATGTAGATGCTCTTTTTCTTTCAGGATAGCTCCTTAGAATAATTCAAGAAGGTAGAAATGAGTGGGAAGGAGAAAGATAAGGCAAGCTAATGTAGGTGGAAATCTGCGAACTTCTTAACGTCTAAGACTCGTAAAACTTAACTATAAAGCTATTTCCATGTATGTTACTTAGTCACCTAGCAGTTACTGAGTGTTCAGACTCCCATGGTAATTCTCAAACAGAGTAGCTACTTGGATCACAGAGTGAGCAGAGTTCAGCCCCGTGGAAGAAAGAGCCCAAGCTCTAAGGACTCAATCCAAGTTCCCTCAAGTCCTTTTGACCAAGCCAGTCTCTGTTTCTTGACCAAGGCAGACAAGAGGGAAATAGCTGGGGAAAATTCAGAATCATGACTTAAAACCTTCACTGCCTCTGTGTCCAGAGGGTGAGAGGGTGTTAGACTCAGTTTATACTAACAATAGGAAAGGGGCAGGGCACTTTGCTACTGATGCAGTTACTATGTAGTAATTCTTATGTACTCAACATACTGTGCATGTGGGTACACATGCTTGGGGGTGCAAGTGTGCATATATACATGTACACGTGTGTCGATGCTGGAGATCCTCCTCTATCACCCCCTACCTTATTTATGAGAAGCAGCCTCTCACTAAGCCCACCTATTTTGCAAGACTAGCAGGCCAGCAAGTCTGGGATTCTCTGGTCTCTGCCTCCCCTGTTCTGAGATCATAGGCATGCACGGCCACACCCAGCTTTTTAAAGCATAGCTGGAGATATGGGTTCAACTCCTTATTTTAGCACAACAAGCATTTTACAGACTGAAGCATCTCCCAGACCAACTCAGCATGTTTCAAGAGCTCTAACTCTGTACATAAAGGGGAGATGCAAAGTTGTATATGTCATCTGGTAAGAAGTTTGCTGGAGGGAGGGGGTGTAGTACCATTTCCATGTTAAAATCTAGAACAGGTTGCGCCTTAGCTACATCAGAGAGCTGAAAATCTCAGGAATTGTCCATATTTTTGAAATATTCCTAGAACCCTACTTAATTGCCTTGGTTTTTTTTTTTTTAAGTTAGAAATAAGTAGGGCTGATCCCCCAGAGCTACTGTCATTTCTTCTGACAGTTTGGCCAGAGGGGAGAGGATGAAGACACGGCACACTCCAGCAGGTATGTCTACCTGGGAAGGTTACAGAGGGCCTGATGGATGAACATAGATCCCCCCACAGGTCTACATGAGCCAGAGAGCCAGATGCCCCTGCAAAACAGTGCAGAGAGAGGAACAGTGGTGAGATCTAACCTTGATCTACTAAAAGCGAACTCATGGGGTAGTGGTGTGAGTCCGTAGTAGACACCTGCCTAGCACGTGTACGGCCCTGGGTGGGAAACACACTACTGCAAAAGATTTCAAAAAGTGAGCAAACAAATAAGCAAGTGGATAAATAGAACCCGACTCATACAGGATTTGTGACCCATGGCTAGTTTGATGATCCTAACATTTCTATCTTTTCTTACACTATTTTTCAATTGCAGTCTATAAACCATACTCTTTGTGTGGACTAGCATGGCTCTGACCCTCCTAATTTTACCTCCTTAACTCCATCCTGTTTATTTTCCACTAGTGCCCAGCATGACTGTGGTTCTGGAATTAGTTATAACAAAAGCCTAGCAAGCATATAAAAGGTAAAAAGAGAACTCATTTCTTAGGCAGGAAGCAGAATATTGTCTGTTTTCAACCATTAGCCTGAATGCATCAAAGGTCTACAGGTTCTTCAGAAAGACAGTTTTTATGATTTCAGACCACACCATGAGCTAATGGTACCCAAACTCTACTACCCTTCCTCCCATGGCCTTGTCGCATCCAAGTAAGAAATGTGCTCACTGTTGTGCTTTGTGCCAAGTCCCACCTCTGCTGCCTAGTACAAAATGCTATTCATTAGAAAGAAGTGCAATCTCCAGATCTCTGATATGGAGCAATCTCTGTGGCACATACCATTGGATGACTCTCTATACGTTCATTTCAAACCCTCCTCTTCCTTGCTTTCCTTTATTGTGGAAACTGGGAAGAGTCTTTTGTTAGAGCTGACTTGGCAAATGAGGTGGTTCTTTCAGAGTCTGGATAATGAGATATGAAAAGAGTGTGCCATGAAGCTCTGGGAGAACCTGGGCTTCCTTCAGAAAAGATAACACTGGCCTCTTTCCTCTCAACTCCTCCAATGATCCAACAGCCTTCAAGAAACCATTAAGTAACACCATGAGGATCAAAAGCAAAAGGAAAAACCCCGATTGCACTGTTGGGTTTCCAGACTAGTGTAGGAACCTCCTTTCTCTGGACATAGTGTGTGAAAAATGTCAGCCTTCTTTCACTTGAGCTTCTATTAGTTGGGTGTTCAGTAAATCAAAGTCAAAGGCATTGCTGACTCACTCTTTTTCTCTTTTGGGATCATTTATTTATAAGCAGCATACATCTGCATGCACATATGACATAATGCAGTTTAAATTCCTCAATAGTTCCCCATTTCCCTGCGCACAGTTTGAAGGATCTTGGTTCCTGATACCCGCATGACTCATCTTTAGTGCAAAGCAACAATGTTTTCTGTAAGAATGGGACTCTGTTTTTGTGCCTGTGATTTGCCTGTATTGTTTTCTCTGCTTAAGATTCTCTTCCCAGTTTTCCTTGCCTGCTTTTGCTTGTCCTGCAAACAGAACCATGGAGGATCATCTCCTCTGGTCAGCCTTTCTCTTACTTGCAGGTGAGGCTGAGAGCCTCATTTCTCTATTACCGTAACACTTAGGGATATTTCTACCTTTTCACTGATCAAGCTGAAGTACACTGTGACACTGACTAGCCCCTCCCCCCGCAAAGGTGAATTTCTCTCACCATGTGAGGCCAGTATCTTTACTCATCTTTGCAACCCTGACTCTTAAGATAACTATTCAGTGACAGATGGGTATAAGGAGGCTCTGAACATTCTGGTGTGGAGTCAAGGGACTGAGTGGGGTCATGATGAGTGTGTACTGTTCAACACAGCCATCATCATTGAGAAGCTGTACCCATCTAGTTATCATCAGAATGTCAAGGTATAGAATCTTTGTGGACAGGCAAAATTCTCTCTTAGTTTTCATTATTTATTTTTTTAATGTTATTTATTTATTTATTGGGTTCTTTTTTTTTTTTTTTTTTTTTTTTGAGACAGTCTCTCTGCGTAGCTCTGGCTGTCCTGAAACTCTCTCTGTAGACCAGACTGGCCTTGAACTCAGAAATCCACCTGACTCTGCTTCCTCAGTTCTGGAATTAAAGGCGTGCACCACCACTGCCCAGTTTCATCATTTTTTCTTAAGACAGGGTAGTCTCATGTGGTCCAGGATGAACTCTGTTTAGTTGTGGATGGATGAGCTACCGAGAGTCCTACCTTTTCTCCCCTGGGGCTAGGATTATAAAAATGCACACCGTCCCCAGTTCTCATGTAAGCTGGGACTAATCTGTACATGGTGAGGAACTGCCAGCTGAACTACATCCCCTGTTTCTAATTGTTCCAGTTTCTTGAGTGACTCCTCCATTGTTGGGTGATATCAGCTTTGTCCATTTTGAGAAAGAAAACATTTGTTTATTTCTGTGTTCATGCCACTGCTTATTATCATCCCCCCCCTTCCTACTGAGCTGGTTAAATGAGCAGGCTGCACCACATGACCCATTGTCATCTGTTATTTACTGCTGAATAATCTCCAGCAGGACTGCTGACATATCCCACCCCCACCCACACACACAGATACTAGAAAGGAAACGTGCTCTTCAGGATCACCGACGGAACAATATCCCAGTCCCAACTCTCTTGATCCATAATCGTCTTGCCTTCTCATTGCCACAGGTGCCAACCTCTGCCACCCTTGACTTTACACTTCTTCTAAACTCTGTTTTCAGTTCTTATGACACGACAGTAGCCTAGTTCCTCACTATGATCTTCTTTGATGTTTTCACACTTTTTCTTCCCGTTCTGCCACTACCATTGACCAAACACGGGCATGGGTAAGTGGTTGGTTAGTCAGAGATGATGTGTCCTATTGTGAAATCCAGAAGAACTTGAGGATGGAGAACATGATAGACAACCGATTTGGTGAGTTTCCAGAGAAGGCTTTGAATCCGTTTTAGAAGTTCCAGAGTACCACTGTGGGAGCTTCCGGTCTCCAAGACAAAGTTCCATATTCTGAACTTGGTCATCGATGGGGCTCACCTTCATCTTTCTGCCTTTTTCTGGGGAACACCTCCACAAAGCGGGCATTGGGTAGGAATCTGCTAGCCAAACAGGCCATAATATGTACACTCCCTTCCCAAATAGCTCAGTCTGAACCGCTGGACTTTAAATGCCTTCTCACCTTCACCCCTTCTCACCTTCAGGTTGTGTTTCTCGCCCCTCCTCTGCATGAAATGCTTTCCCTATTTGTTTTCAGTCTGTGTAAATCTTGCCTAGTCTTCAAAGCCCATTGTCAATCTCACCTCTTCCGTGATTTCTTTTTTTGATAAGCGTAATATATTCCGCACACGGAGCATTTGCACTGTTAATTAGGGGATTGTTGGTTTTGGTTTGTTTTGTTTCTGATAAAGAGTCTTACTACATAGCCCAGTCTGGTTTCAAACTCCCAAACACTCTGTCTTAGCTTCCAGAGCGTTTTAACTACAGGCTCCTGCCGCCATCGCTTCCTTCTTAGTGATTTTTTTTTAAATAATACATTTACTTATTTAGTTTGTATGAGTGCATGCTTGTGAGAGTGAAGGCATGCATGTGCCACAACTCACGTGTGAAGATAATTTGCAGGAGTTGGTTCTCTCCTCCTGATACGTGTGTTCTGGGAATGGAATCCGTGCCATCTTTTCTGGTGGGAAGGACCTTTCCCTACTAAGCCATCTTTCCAGCAACTTTTAGTTGCTTTTAAATAACTTCTTGAGTAACAATTTTTAAGTTGTTAGGAAATTGGTGACTTATGTTACTTTTAACCTTCACCCCATAAATCTGCTATCATACCTTAGAAAGAAGAGCTGTCTGGTAATTTCTGGTTGCTTTGTTTCATGTGACATAACCCTGTTGGAAACTCAAGCCCTCAAATCAGACCCAAATTTGGATCTTAAATATATGCGCTAACACTGTAACCCCAAAGAAGTTTTTTAGCTTCCCAACTTTTGCAAAGTTGAGAAATGAATGATACTGACTAATTTCAGTGAAGGGAAGTAAGTGAGATCATGAATGTATTATGGTTAACTATGCTTAGCCCTGGATAAATTTTCCAGTAAAACACTGCTATTGATATCCCTGATAACGATGAATGTGATTCTTCAGACACAGATTAGACCTTTCTCAATGCCAAGGTCAAATAAATATTTCACTGAAACTCTTTGACTACTTTGTCCCATGTGACACTGGGAAAGACGGATGCCAGTGATAGCAACTCAACAACAGAGCTTCAAATAATGTTCTAACATAGCTCATTCCAAGGATGACTTCCCCTCCATCTATCATCTCATCAGCCAAGCACTCAGCCAGAGTGAGAGTCCATTAGCCTTACGCTGGGGTGATCTAGAAATAAAAGCAGAGGGCTGTGGCATATTGCCTTGCAATCATTTAACCAAGCACAAACAAGTACATTTTGAGGCTTTTTATCAAAATAAAACTGAAAGGCTGTAAAGCTCACAGGTCAGTGATCTCAAGGATGTCAAGCTGTTTTTAACTTGCTCTTCCTGCATTAGAGAAGTGATCTAATCTGTTCTCAGGCTTTTAATCCAAAGATAGTAAATCTGTGGTTGGAAATTTCTGGACCTTAATGATATTCGTGTTTGAGAGAAGACTCCTTGAAACCCTGGACTGCGGTTTCAGCTGAAGCCTGCATGGAGACAAAGACTTACTACAAAAGAGGGAGGGTTTCTACATGGGAGAGTAATAACTGCTGTGAGTACCATTTTCTGCCTGCAAGACTCAGCAGCAAAATAGCCTGTCTTGGAGAGCTAGGCTATGTTTGGCTGTGGGAGAGGAGGAGTGGACAGACAAAACACCACAGTATTCAATGAGTTATTTAAAAAACACACAGAAACACTAACACAGATAACAAAGAAACAGTCCAGACGACGAACACATCATTTTTAACATTTTGGAAGCAGTTCATAGCATTTGAACAGACCAGGAAAATAACGGAAGCATAGATACCAGTGATACGCTCTCAGCACGTGACACTCTTCTCGTCGACATCACTAGCAAGTCTGAGTACCTGTGCAATAAAGCTATTAACATGGATGTCTCCATGGCTGTTAACTCATAGTTGGTCCATATGAGACTCTCGCTGGAGAAGGAAATATCAGGGAACAAAATAATCTGCAGGTGCAGAACCGAAATTTCCAAAACAACTGAACAATCTCCAAACTAAGCTTTCAAGGACATGTTTTGGTAAAAGAGGATGATCTGAGTTCTTCAAGGAATCCATAGCATGTTCTGTGTGTTTTTAAGGAGGCAAAGATGAAACTCTTCACAGAATTTAATTTTTCTTTTACTTTAGATTTACTTATCTTGTGTGTGTGTGTGTGTGTGTGTGTGTGTGTGTTGCCTACATGTGTGTATGTTTATCACTTGCGAACCTGTTGCATGCAAGGATCAGAAGAGGGTACTGGATCCCCTAGAGTTTGAGTGACAGATGGTTGGAGGTCTATGTGTGGGTGCTGGGAAATGAACCCAAGTCTTCTGTAAGAGCAGCAAGTGCTCTCAAAACAATCAAGCCATCTCTCCAGCAGAGGACGTCTTTTTCTTATGGGCGTTTTACCTGATTCCCAAGCATGTTCTTGTCCATCATCAAAGTATCTTCTCCCACCTACGTGTGTAAGAGAACCACTTGGGGATTTCCTTCTAAGTGTTCTTTAGGCTTTCCCATTATTCCTGTGAGGTGACCAAAAAAAAAAAAAAAAAATCCCAGCACTAGAGACATTTTCTTAGTGTCTGTTTCTATAGCTAACATGATAAACCATGTCTGTGCCATCTAAAAATCATCTACATCCCAAAACCATCCTGCTAGAAGACCAGACAGATGCTATAGACAGACCTGCATGGTTCCATGAACTCAGATCCTTGTACAGCAAGCACCTACCCGTTGCACCATCTTTCCAGCCCTTTAAAATACCAGTTTCTAATCTATTGCTAGCATGTGCAAGCTTTCAGACTGCAATGGCGGTAAAAACAAAACTTATTTGCTCAAATTGCTCGTCCTTAGGCACACAGCCACCAGATAATGAGGGGAGGAGAAGAAAGATTAGGATTCCAAGGATACAGGATGGAAAGTCGTAGAATGATCTGCACTCTGGACAAACTGAGGACAAGAATACTGTGGTAACCTACAACTGGTCACCTAAACGGCTACAGCACTCCACACTGCCTCAAATTACCCTTCTCCAGGAATTGGAGGGTGAAGAGCTTCTGCAGAGATCTGAGAGCACACCTCCTGATGCAGCTTAGGAGATGGAAGGGGAGCCTGTCCCACATCCATTACTAGCAGATGCATGAACGTGATTAAGTGGCTCTTCCATGAACCTTATTCCCTTCATGTGTAAAAGGTCACATGAAGTGACTCTGGGCTGCTAACTAGCAAAGAGTATGCAATGAGAATGCCACGAAAGACCGCCAAGACCTTAACTTTTAGGATTTCGAGAATTTGCCATCAAGCCAGGCCGTGACTCTCGAAAAGGACATGCTCTACAGGATTGTTTCTTGTGTAATTGTGTCTGACGTGTAAATTGAAGCCCTGGTTAACTGCATTTAGTTTTCTCCTTTAGTACCAGGGCATGAAATCAGAACCACCTGTATGAAAGGGTGACAGAAGGACACAGAAAGCGTATCCTAAAACCTTGCTTAATGCTCTGTGAACAAAATAAACAGGCAGATAAAACAGAGCTGAGATTTTTTTTAACCCTTTCCGATTTTATAAAGCTCCTTTTGAATGCTGTCAATTGTTCACATACACAGAAGACCTGTTTCCTTTTTCTATTTCTATGTGGAATAGACCTGCAACTTCACCAAGATGCAGATGGCATAAACACCAAGATGCTGAGATGACTGGAGATTGAGTGAGAATGGACAAACCACAGAGAACCCTAATAGACTGAGTCTGACAGGCAATTCTCCCACCTGCCAGTGCCGTTTCCCAATGGCAGGAAGAGGCTTTGTCTGCCTCAGCAGGTCTGGGTGTCAAGACTTTCAGAAAGCAGATGACTATAGGGTGGTGAATCAATGCCACAGAATATGGAAACCATTATACCATTTGGCTAGAGTGGAAGTGTGGGGAATGGCCTAGAATTTTTGGGAAATGAGAACTAGGGACTGTGATCTCGGGACCAATGTAATCTAAAGCAGCCTGACATAAAATGAAAATAGTGCAGTCCATGGAAGAAAGAACCCCGCGGACCAGGCCTGCCAAAGTCTAAAGTGAAAAAAAAGTTTGCAATGTTTTAGAGACTTTTCAGAATAGCTAATTGGGCTCTGTAGGGCTGAGTCACCACGGAGAGCCGCTACAGTGTGAGCACCAGGTAGAGCTGCTCTCACTTGACGTCATGCAACAGTTTTGACTCCTCAGAACGTTCCCGTTCTTCTGGAACTCTCCATGTCACTTCCTGTCCTGCCCTCAGAACATTACAATCCTGTTTCACAGAGGAAAGAGAAGTTCTCTCCCGGTGGTCCTGGACACACTCCTAAAAGAAGGGCTCACTCTTGGAAATGTTCCCACTTTCTTAAAAAAAAAAAAAAAAAGGCAATTGTTTCTTTTGTTATAACTGTTTTAGTAAAAATTGAGTCAAAAATAAAAAATGTTTACTATACTCCACAGGCCATAAATATTGGCCCCCTTCATTCTTCCCTCTATATAGTAGTCTTTCTGATTTCACCCTGTTCACTAGCTCTTATGAGTTCACGGGGACCTTACTCTCTCTTTCCTGTACCTTCAACCATTTCCCTTCAATGTGGTTTTTCTCTACTATAAACAGATTCCAAACAATTCTCTCTCTCTCATTTCACTATGTAGACCAGCCTCACTCACAGAGATTCACCTGCCTTTGCCTTCCAAATGCTGGGATTAAAAGTGTGTACCACCACACCTGGCCACAATTCTCTCTTTTGAAACATTTTTCATTCTCTTATTCTCATGTGATTTGTCACTTCATCTTTTCCTCTCTTCCAAATGTTAACAACAGTAGACTCGATGTCTCTACTTGAGCTGTTCCTAAACTCTGAGCAACTCTACTCTCTTGTTCTTTCCATATTTATGCACAACTTTATTAAAACAGGTTTGTTGGGTTTTGTTTTTTTGGTTTTTTTTTTGGCAGCTTTACAAATGAGCTACCACATCTCTATTCTAAAGCCCCCTTTTTCATCCTTGCCTTGTCAAACTCTTACGTCGTCACCTTACTTTCCAACTCCGTATCATTCTGAGTGTCCTACCTTGAGTCATGGTCACTGATGTAGCACAGACCATGAGCTAGGACATTTGTGCATCTACAACTCCCTCTACCTTCCCTCAGATCCCACTGTTCATCCAACAACAAACTTTGATGACTTTTCTTTTAAACTCACTCTCATATCTTTATCATAGGAAGTCTCACCTGGACACCCCAGCCTCTCTGAATATGGATCCTGACCCTAACTTTGGACCTCCTCTTGTTTGGACTTAACTTCCACAGTGTGAAGTACATTCCTTCCTCCCTTCAGAAAAGGAATTTATTTTTAGTCTCTCACTGAAAAATATCTGGAGCTTCTGTCTAATGCAAATTGTAAGCTTGGGCCTTTGAAGTCCCGTTCCAGACTGGCTGAGCCATCGCTGTCACCTCTCACAGCACACCTGACTCACAGGCCACAAATACAGGAAGCACTTCGCCACTCCATGTGTTTGCCCACATGGCCCCCTCTGCCTGAAAGATGACTTCATGTTTTTCCGTCTACAGCACACCTACTCACCTTTTAAAACTCAGATCAAATATTATCGCTTCTGAAAAAGCCTTCCTAGGTTCACCCAGGCTATTTTGCTCAGTGTGTGGGTTTGGTGTCCCTATGACACTGTATCCTCACTTCCTTGAAATCACTACCATGGTATCTTTCATTCTTTTTAAAAATAGTTTATTCATTCTATCTTATGTGCATTGGTGTTTTGACTGCATGGATGTCTGTGTGAGGGTGTCAGATCCCCTGAGACAGGAGTTACAGACAATTGTGAGCTGCCCTGTAGGTGCAGGGAATTGAACCGAGGTCCTTTGGCAGAGCAGGAAGCACTCTTAACCATGTGCTGTCTCTCCAGCCCCATATTTTACTCTGGTACACTGCCTTCCTTACTAGATTAAGGGCTCTCTGAAGAAAAAAATTGCATCTTCTTCAGTTTTGTATCTTCATTACCTACCTTGTTTCTCAATTAAGAAATGCTTGTCAGAGGAATATGAATGGAGGATGTGGTTTTGAAAATATGACAGAAATAAGCAAGAACAGAATAAAACTCGGGAAAGGCAACATTCTGTCCTATCCACTGTTCCTAGAGATAAGCACTCAAGTAGATAAGAAGAGAAAATAAGGGCACTTCCTAGATACTCATAAAACCCTAGGTTCTCACTCTTTTAACTCATTTCTCTATCACTCACGAAGGAAGAAAAGCCATAGAGAATGGGAAGATCTTTATTCTTTGTCTCTCATTTCATACTGCTTTGGTGCCAGTTTTTAATCCTCTTTTAAGACCAGGAGACCAAGTTCAATCATGCATTTGTCATTTTACTACAGGTATACAAAGTACCCTGAAAGCTTGGTGCCCAAATGAAATTTGAGTGTTGTTAAGAGATACCAGGATTCACACAGAAGAGTCAAACCTAGCCTTGGCATAATGTACTTACATCTTTAGCATATGAGTGTCTTGAGAAGCATCATATTTGGGAAGAAGGAACAAGAATAGATAAAATTATTATAGCCCCATTTTGTGCTCCTCTACTTTCATAACCGTGAGGCATACATTCTAGGAGAACAGCCCTGATGATTCTGCTAAATGTTCCTGCTTTTTGACAAGCCAAAATATATTATTCAGCTTGGGTTGGTCTAACTGCTAAATAAAGCCACCAGCATAGCCGTATTCACCTGGGCTTGTACTTTTCTTAGACAAATAGCAGGAAGCTCGTGCATGCAAAAGACCAGCCAAGACCAGAAATTAACATTCTCTACTGTCTGTTGCCAACTGCATTCAAACGGAAGCATTGGGCCCAGCCAAGATGAAGTGAGACTTTAAAGAACCCGTTTATTAAAAAAACTTTGACTCCTAAGGGACTTGCCTCAGCTCTCTTGTGGAAATCAGTCACCCCCAAATCTACTACAACCTCTTTGCCTTACAGAAATCTATGTAAGGGTTTTAGCAGGAACAGCCATGGCCCAGAAGTTCCCTTTAAAGCTAGTCTACAAGAAAGGGAGGCAGAACAGTTATACGGTATAGAGCCAGCTTTTATCCAGTATTTTCTATGATTTAAATGTCAAGGCAACTTGGCAATGATGAGTATGCCAAAACTGGAAGAAAAAGAGAAAAAAAAATCAAAGAGAAACAGTCTCAAGAACACTGATGTTATTTATTTACCTTCCCTCGTCAGTTCCAAATCTCTTTAACTCTGTTCATGCAGGCATGTGTATTTTAGGGGCTGTTTTGATTGGTACAGCTACAAGCATTTGCACGTGTATCCCTGTCTACTGACGATGGGCACTAATTAATGGTAGATGACACGAAAGGGATGATCTGAAAATTTAAAACAAAATCTGAAGAGAAAGCACCCATGCAGAAAAATCACAGTACTGGCTCAAGTCCCAGCTGTAATTACTATCTACACATCTTGGATTCTTTTTTTTCCTTTCTGTTTTTTTTTATAAGTTTTTGCTGTGTATCCTGTGACAACCCAGGCCTTCTTCAAACTCACAATAGTCCTTTTGCCCTAGCCTCCTAAATGCTGAGGTTATAGGCATGTACCACCATGCTTGAAATACATCTCATCTTTATGTCTTAGCTTATACAGCTGTAAACTCTGTAAACTGCTCTTCCTAATCATTTACTCTGCACAAAAGCTCCAGAAGGGATAAACTGTGATGAAAATGACATCTCATTACAGGAGGAGCATCCCTCATTTGAAAACTCAAAACTTGAAATGGTCACTATCTAAAACTTTTTTTAATATTAAAATTATGCCACAAGTGGAAAAGTCCATACCTGACATCATGTGATAGGTCACAGCCCAAACACAGATGCACTCAAAATATTGTATAATTCATCACCATGCTGTGTGTACAAAGGGTATGTATGAGAAAAATTTCCTATTTTGATGTGAGCCCCACCCCCAAAATATCTTCTTACCTCTTTGCATATAGCCCAAGACCAAACCCAAACAAAACAAGCAACAAGAAGAACAATTCAATGTATTTTCATAGGAAACTCTGAAACTATGATAAAAATGATAAAAATGAATAAATATGAATGATAAATGATAAAAATGAAGAGCTCAGAGGTGCTTTGCTGGCCATATCCTGGAAAGGTCTGGGTAAGCCAGACTCATCAGGAAAGGGGAAGATTAGGGGCAAAGACTTTGCATATACTCTCTCTACTTCCAAACAGGTTAAGAAAATATTTTTTGCAGACTTGAGCATAAAAAGACTCAGACCCAAATGTAGAAGTCTGAGAAAATGGTTTGACAAGAAAACATGGAACAGCCATGCTCTGCTCCAGCAGCCTGTGGGCCTAACCCTTAGAATCTTGTCTTGTCTCTAAGTGCCAAGAGACCTGTGATGTGGGGCTCCACACGTGGGAAGTCAGACTCTGAAGCTGTTCTTAATAAAGGAAATGCTGACTTCCCCCCCACACACACAAAAATTATAGAACACCCATGTTCCCAAAGCCATGCCAGACACACTGCGAGAAGCAGATAGCCAAGAAGACAGAATGCCATGAACAGAAAAAGCGCATTGATGCCTGATTAAAGTGGGGAGGAGTTGGTTTCTGCTTTCCCCTTAATGGACTGTCAATTCTTCATAGGGTCTTTGAACACACATCCGTATGGCTCCTGCCAGGGCTCTCATTGTCTCAGTGAGTCACACATGGAGATACCTTTTTATAGTCACCTTGGGGAATATTCTCTGGCTAGTCAGCCTACGGGCTTCTGAAGGGAAAGAACAGGAAGAAGCATTCCTTTCTGAGTCAAACTATCCTATCCATGGCTCCCTTTGAAGTCCAAACACATTCAATAGCAGCCTTTACCACTATCTGGTCTAGATACTGGCCTTGTCAAACAGTATTTAAAGGTGGAAGAGGAGGAATTGGATACCCTTCAATGCATAAGGAAAAAGAGCCCACAAACACCCTATTAAACATAAGCATGTCCTTGTCAGTGACACGTTTTCAAACAGTTCTCTAATGGTAAGTCTGTCCAACCACACTGGCCTTATCGATTGGCATGTTAACCTGTATTTCTGGCTATGTGCAAAGAAGTGTGTGTTTAGCTGCTACTAGATCTTCTATGGATTAAGGCGTAAACTCATGTCCAAACCATAAAAACATTATCTGTTCTGCTTCATGCCAGGAATGAGATGTATGGCAGCAGCCTCATCATGATTACTGCCTAAGCGTTGTTGGCCCAGCAGAGAAGCGTTTCCTGGCCAACAAATAGGGTGAGTGAGTGGGTGAGTGAGTGAATGAGTAAGGAGTAAGGAGTGAGTGAGTGAGTGAGTGAGTGAGTGAGTGAGTGAGTGCCTAGATTCAAAGCAGGGCTTTTTCTACTCAGGGTGGCTTCAGCCAAAGAGAGCCAGCAACCCCTCCTCCAGCCCCCAATTAGATCTCCAAATCCAATAGTCTCACAAAGACATGGATCTAATCCAGGGAGGGGAAATGCTGAGCTCTAAAGTGATTCCAGCCAACCTAGAGAACAAGGTTCCTTTCTAGTTCAACTCATTGTCATCAAAGCAGGTCTTTCTTATCAAAGCTCAGGCTTTGAGCCTGCCACCCTCTGGAGGATGCCTTATTATCTGATTAGATAGAATATAATGCTAAATATTCAGCCACCCAGCACTGGCTGTGTGGGTGTTCAGGGATAAAATCTTCATGAACACGCCTTCACAGGGTCATTTGTTTAATTTCAATTCTGCAAAATGTAAAAATAGAACGAGCTGCCGTGAGGGGTTGAGGCTTGTCAGCTTCAGTGCCCAGCCTCCCAATCACAAAAGCCATGCTGTTCTGCTGGCTTCTCCGCCAGGAGAAAAAGTGGAGGGTGAAGGGCCTGACAGCAAAGTGCCACTTCCGTTTATCTCTGCTCTTTTCACTTCTTTGGCCTTTTCTTGCCCATTCTTTCTGCATCTTCCTCTTGTCCCATCTGTTTCCTCTCCTTTCTTTCAGTTGACTGGCTTCTCTCCTGCACCCCTTCTTCCCTCACTCTTTTCATGATTTCGATATGTCATTATTCTTCCCCTTCTCCTCCCATGCCTCCAGCACCCTCATCTGGGCTGCTCTGGACTTCTGGGGCAGCCTCTCTCCAGACGTGCTGGTTTTCACAAACTCCTCTCAGAATTGCTCTCCCTAACCTCTACCCTTAACCCTTCCTCCAAGCCCAGACTCTCAAGATGCCTAGAAAGATGACACTTCCAAGATCAATGAGATCGAATGGCAGATGAGCTGTCGGAGCTCTCTCTTCTTGCTTCCCCCTCTAGCTAAATACGCTCAGTATGCAATGAATGTAACAGGGCATGGTGGGGAGCAGGCAGGTGGTGCATCATTGGTCTTGTGTTCCGAACAAATTGATTTTTCTGAAGGCTTTTAACAAGCTAAAGGCTCAACTTGCACTCTCCGATTCTGAGCCCACCACCATCTTCAAATAAATCCTGTTCTTATACTGGATCAAAAAAGAGAGACTCTTCCTTCACCAGAAGCCCCAGAGCTATAGCCAAGCCCCCACAAGGGTGTGAGAGGAGAGATGCTTCCTGTTCTGTGCCTTTGGGGTCTCAGGCAAGTCCTGCCATCTGACCAAACTAAGGGAATCGCGTTGTTCAAGTCTGCTGCTATCTGTAGCTGGTAAGATGAACTTGTCTTGTGGCTTCTTCAGCATGCCTAGAATAAGGTCTTTGGTGGTGATGCCTTTACTGGTGAGTAACGGGAGCTATTCTTCTCTCCTAATGTCGGTCCCTGGGGACTTCCCTGAAAACAAAACTTCACTGCTGATTTACAGAAGATTTAAGAGAAAAGGTGCCTAGCAGATCATTAGCTCTTCGGCTCAACAAAGCCAACTCACTAGGACTTAAATTCTTGGCATTTGGGGCTCTCTCACAGATCCCATGCAGCAACCTCCTGCCAGGTGTTTCCTCCATCTAGTAAATTCTATTTTCACACATGTGCAACTAAGGGAGTTATCGGCACATTAAGATGCCCCTCCTTAAAAGCATGTGCTTCTCCAGGGTCTCATTTCCCAAGATGCACCTCTTCCCATCCTGGCTGTGACACTGCTTTCCTATCTCTCACCTCTTCGGCAACATCTATTCATTGTGGTTTTTCAGGGCTCACTCGATGATGACAAAGAAGACGGTCTCCTGGGTCATGCTTTAGATTCCAGAGTCTTACACACCAGAATAAAGGGTGTGTGGAATGTAGCAGTCAAAAGATAAATGTGTTGTCTCTGCTTTGTGTATGTTGGGGTGTTAGATCAAACAGAGGATCTATTGATTTTCATTATCATTTCAAAAATGACTACAATTGCAGTGAATGTGGTTCCTGATATGCCAACCCACAAATGTAAAAGGGAGAAGGGGGATAAAGAGAAAAAGAAATATTCTAATCAAGCAGAAAGATGCTTGGAAACTAAACAAGACGAATATTAACTGCAGCAGATCCCAAAAGTAAGTAACCCCTTCACCAGGGTATGTGCAGCAGGTGATCATTTGTAGCAGAATTGTGGACAGTACCCCGAAGCCCACAAGCAGCTGACAACTACATACCATCCGTTCAAAAGCAAAGTAAATGGGAACGGAGACCTGCAGCTGCAGACCAGCTGCTGCCCCGGGGGCTGATGATGCCAGCTTTAAGTCTACAGGCTGCAGATGTGCCAGCCGGGAGTCAACAAACACCAAGCTGATCTCTGAGGACGAGACATGATGGCTGCAGTCCAAGAGCAAAGGTTGGAAGATGGTTGCAGGGAATGACGGTATCTGCTCAAGAAGACGTGATTTCATTCAAGATCTGTGGTCCGTGAGGACAACTGAGCAAGCAGCCATTATTTGGCAAGCACATGGGGTGCCAATGTCAAACTGAGATGCCACATTTTGATGAGTTGCTCCTACTTTCATTTCAACAGTAATTCCAGAGTCCAGCCTCAACTCTACAGATGATACAACTTTCTAATACAGAGAGCAAGTAAACCAGAACTTTCACAAGCCTTTTGAGACCCTGAATCACTTTGATTCTAGCAGAATCATCCACCCAAACTGCAGGTAAGGGAAGAGTTTCAGAGAAGGTCACTAATTGAGGCTTGAGAAGACTCAGTGATGACCTCGTATACACTAGCAAAGTCAACTAACAAAAAAGTCTGTGAGGCAAGCCTGGGTAGGATATTAGGTTAGCATAAGAGACACGATCTTCAAGTCAGGAACACAGGTGGGTGGCACAGTTGGAAAAAGGGAATAAGTGTTCCCCTCAACCAGAGAATAAGACTAGATTGCTCAGTAAGAATCCAGAGGCCTGTGCTTGCCATCCAATCTTATAAATGCTGGGTGGGAGGTATTTTTGTACTCTGATGCTTCTTCCCAATGAGATTCTGTATCAGATTAGAGCCAAAGAGGGCCCTGGAGAAGGGAAAAACATATCGTTTTAAATTTTCCTCCAATATTCAGTGTCTGAAATTTACATGGAGAGGGCTCCAGCTAGGATCTGCTCCCCTCCCCTGTGCAAAAAAAAAAAAAAAAAAAAAAAAAAAAAAAGCCCCAATGCAGGAATGTGGCCATGTAGGTGCTGACAAAAGAGATAGCTCAGCCCCCTGCTCAACTTCTTTGTTTTTGCCTGACGTGGTGGGAGTTTTGCATCTGCTGCTGTCATGAAAACATTTGATTTTATTTTTCACAAGCCTTTAGAAAATTATTTCCTTGGAGGAAAAAAAAAATCTAGGGAATCTTCCAAGCATATGTGATAAGTACACTGCTGGGGTTGGGCTGTCCATCACAAATGCATCCCAGATCACCATCTGAGCGCATGCAATCAGCTGTTTGGCCCTACATTCCCTGGAAGGCACGAGACAGCCTCTCAAGGAGCTGCGTGGAGGGGCCGGTTGATGGGTTCAAAGAAGTCTGGGCCCTGACAACTTCATTCTATTGACCACACCTTCTCACCTCTCCACTTGCACACACCAGCCATACTTTTCCTGGAAGGAGTAAGAACTCCGTGAATCCCTGGGTCTAAATCAAGGGACCCTCCAGTTGTTAAGCCTTCCACCTCCACCCCAAGAAGGAATTAGAAAAGCTGAAGGCTCCCCCTTTGGTGGGTACTTTGTCTTTCTGTCAAGTCTTAAATTTTGGGGCGCTGCTGGTTTAATGAGTGTGAGATGGAGGGGACAATCAGGCGGAGTGGGATCTGCCTAGAACAAGAAACGCCAGCGTCCCCAAGTTCAAAACTTTGCTGGAAGGGATGAAGAAGCAAACACAACGTCCACACCCTACTCTCCCTCTCTCCACTTGCTCTGTGCACATCTCCAACACTGCAAGGAGAAAGAAGCCAGCCAGCGGGCCACCTCCGGAAATTGATAGAGGCGACCTCTCTCAGTGATTTCCTAGGGACACCAACTCTGGGTGTTTGGCTATCACAGCCGGGGGCCACAATCCATGTTAATAGCTTTACCATGCCCTCTGGCAACTTTGACGCTGTGCTAAGAAAGCTGGGAATCGAACAATTCCCCACCCCCACCTCGCCCCCGCCCCCAATATTTCTACAGGTCTATATTTCTCACCCTCTTCCTGGCTCCCAGGTGTGTGCCTGCTGGTCGGTCACGAAGTTCTTACCTAGGTCTGCAGGGAAAGCTGTTCATGTGGACCCCAGGTCTAGGCACTTAGCGGTCAGCGGCGTCTGGGACACACCAGCTGCTGGCTACTGCTCAGCACATCTCCCCGCGGGCCTGGCTTTGCAAACAGGAGAGCCAATCCCATCTGGAGCAGGGGAGGAAGGGCGCGCAGTCTTTGGCCCCGCCGACCCGTGCGTTCGGTCTAGTCAGAGACACCTCCGGCAGGTGAGCGCGGTGGCGGGCTCAAGGTCCCTTCGCGCCCTAGGACAGCCCCGGGAGCACTCGGGGCGGGGACGAGCGGCGCGAGCTAGTGGAACTCCCTTGCCGGCGCGCTCTCGGCTCCCGCCGTCTGGGTGGCTAGGTGCTACCGCAGCGAGATCCTCTTTCTATATATATCCACGGCCCCCTCCCTACGCGCAGCGCGGTGGTTGCTCGGTGTCGTCCCCGGCTGCACCTGGGTGGTTTCCGCTCGCGTCTCCCGCCTCTGTCCCTCTCCGCTTTTCTCCCGCTCTCTCCCCTCTCCTCCCCCTTGCTCCCCCTCTCTGGGAGAAGTCTGGGTTCTCCCGATTTTGCCTCGCTCCCGGCACTTGGCACTGCAGTGGAACTCGGCACACCAGGCGGTTCCTTTAAAACCAACTGCTCCGTTCAAATCAGAGCATCAAGTTAGTGCGGAAACCGACACCAGAAGCGCCACTGCCCTGTGCTTAGGAGGAGAGAGCAGTCTCTCTTGGAAACGGGCGACAGTATTGACAGTATTTCGTGGGAAGCTGGGGGAAAGGGTGCTGCGAAGAGGCACGTCAGAAGCCCACAGGTGTAGGATCTTCAGTACAGTGTAGCATCCTGACGGGCTAAGCACTAAAATCAGGGTATTAAAGCGAAGGAGTTGCTAGGTTCAAAGCTCTCAATTAACACCAAGAGAACAGAAGCTCAGAGAGAGTCCTTGACCGCCAGGAACACACTGCTGGCTAGAAAAATCCAACCTGAGTTCTACCATTGTTGGAGGCGTCCAAATTCCCACACCTGAGAAATAATGTGCTTATCTGGCGCTGAGTGTGAATGTATCCCCGGAGGGCCCTATGCTAGCCCAGCCTCTGGGAGCTGTCTGAACCTGAATGGAAGGGACCATCGGAGACTGACAGTTAACACAGCCTCTCCACCCCTTCTTCCGGGACAGGCACCCAAGGTAAAGCTACTTGAAAGAATGAAGGAGTGAACCGGCAAACCCCTTTCCATTCCAGGCCCCCAGACACCCAGCTAACAAGACCTGCTTCAGAAAAACCTCCATTTCCCACTCATTATTTTCCATCCTCCCCTCCACCTCTCAAGTCATCCTGGCCGTCCTCTGATACACAGGTATTTTCATATTACCCACGAAAGAGAGTGCACCCGGTTTGCTTCCGGGAAACTACACTAAGCCCATCCATCAAAGGTCTTTCTCATTGGAACCTCTAGTGAATGCGGCAGCATTAGCTTCTCTCTTTTGGAAGATGCTTCTATCTCTAGGAAACCTCTTGCTCACAAACATACCTCTTCCACATGCATCTGGACTCCCCCAGAAATGCTCGTCTGGTCTGTGTTATCTGGGCCCCGGAACATGGATTCTGATGGCGTGCAAACACTCATCAGGTTGATTTCTTTGGAGAAGGTTTGATACCTGTTCAACCATTATGGACACCTCCATAACTCATAGAATATGGAAACCTCCCCCTGAAGTTACACTATACACCAAGAGCCATGCCTTTGTCACATAGGGCCTTTGAGGTGCAGGGCACAGAATAGGAGACTGGACTCTGAGCTTCAAATGGAACGGCTGATCTACAGGGTCCCCTACCTCCTTGCTCAAGTAGTTTATGGCTGTGGTTGTGTCTTTGGATCACGAGAGGAGATCAAGACACAGGAGGACATATTTGTCAGTTCTGGGAATTTAAAATGAAACCCTTGGGTATAATATATTACTTTTAACCTCTTTACCACAGGTCACACGATGTGCTACCCTGTGCAAGCTCCTTAATGCTGACAAATCTCACAGGACTTGGAAGGTTAACATAGCAACTTGTAGAGTCATCTGACACATGGTAAATGGAGAATACACTTATTTATTTATTTGTTGAGACAGAGTTTCTCTGGGTAGCCCTGTCCTGGACTTACCTTGTAGACCAGGCTGACCTTGAACTCACAGAGATCTGCCTGTCTCTGCCTCCCAAGTGCTGGGATTACAGGTGTACGCCACCACTGCCCGGCCCTGGAAAATACATTTTAATTTCCTTTCTTCTTTTTTAAAACTGCTCAAAAAGCTCTCTCCTGAATAGGCATCCCTGCCTCAGCCTAATCACCTATGGTCTCTTTCATCTTCTACTTAAGATCTTGCTATACCACTTTGCTTAATTTAAATGGATTTGCGTATTTTACACATTCCTTTTCTCCTTTAGCAAAAATGAACTAGTCACCTGGGTTTTTTTGTTTGTTTGTTTTGTTGTTGTTGTTTTATGGTGCTGGGGATTAGAGTCACACAAGCTAGGTGAGTACTCTGGCACTGAGCTGTATTTCTAGCCCTTACTCTGCACATTCCAGGCAAGCACGGCACTCTTATTCTAATACACTTGCACTTATATTTAATCTAATTTTGAATTCCCTAAGTCTAGGCTTGTGTTTTTCATGTTTTGGTCTCCCATCCCATCCCATAGATGCGGCCATAGGCCTAGATTTGTTGAGCTAGAAGGAGGTCTGGAGATGACAGAAGTCAGCCCAGAGCAAACTTTGCACACATTGGTAAAGCTGGGGTAGCAGCTGTCCCTTGTTTCTTTATTTTTGCACGGGGTAAAATACTTCTTGACATCTGTTCCATCTAGTTCTTTGCAGTATTAATAACCAGCACTCAAACAAAGGGTGCTACGCTGAATTTGGGAAATCATGAGTTAAGCACACTTGGCTTTGGGCTGTGTAGGATTGTGGTTAGGAGCAAGGCCTGTAGGGTTAGCCCTCACTAAGTATGATCTCATCTCCACTTCTCAGTAGCTGCAGGATATTAGACAAGCTGCTTAGCCTCTTAAGCTTCCGTCCTTTCATTTGTAAAATCAACATAATTACACTGGATAGAAATATTATTTGTCTCAAATCCCTAATACTGAGTAAACACTTCAGAACTCTAGTAGTCATAGGGCTGGAGAGATGGCCCAGCAGTCAAGAGCACTCAGTGGCCCTGCAAGGGACTCAGGCTGGGTTCCAAGAACCCGGATGACCACTCACAACTGTTACTCCAGTTCCAGGATATCTAACGCCCTCTGCTGGCCCCCATAAGCACTGTACACAGATGGCACACATGTACTTGCAGGCCAAACCTTCATGTACACACAAATAAATAAAACTGAAACCTCTAGCAGTCTTAAGAAGACTGATAATAGAGACGTGGAATAACTGTGCACCTTAGCTAAAAAAATCCCAGTGGTGATGCCGAGTTTTATGATCCCAAAGCTCCTAGCACTTGGAATGCAGAAAATTCTTCCTTTTTTTTCTCTCTCCCCATGCTGGAGGAAGCCTGTCTTGGACTACCAACGACTGCTGTGCTCCCAACGCATAAAGAAAATGAGTAACAGTTTGAGTAAGCTCAGAAGTATCCCTGTAGTGCATATTTCTGCACACATTCAAAAAATGAGCAAGAAGAATGTTAATCGTTTATATACTAGAACGTTTCTTTAGTTGAACAGCTACAAAATGCCAGACATTGTTCTAAGTGATTCGTGTTCGTTGTCTATTAACATTTGGATCTTTCTCCATTCTTTAATTTTTTTTTTTTTTTAGTTTTAGGAGTGTGTGTGTGTGAGTGTGTGTGTGTGTGTGGTGTATGTGTAATTGGCTGCATGTGTGGATGCCCAGGTCCATGGATCCCTGAGGCTGGGGAAGATATCAGCCATCTTCCTCTATGACTCTGCCTTATTCCCTTGAGACAGGGTCTCTCACTGAGCTAAATGCTTGCTGTTTAGGCAAGGCTGGCTGGTCACCAAACTCCCAGGATTTGTTGTTCCCTGCCTTCTAACTCTGAGACTGGGGCATGTGCAGCCATGCCTAGCTTTTCATGTGGGCTCAGAGGATTCTGAGGACTTACTCACTGAAGCATCTCCCCAGCTTCCTTTCTCCTTACCAGTACTTACAGAAGAAGGTATCTGCACCCTTGTTATCAAAATTTCAAAAAAAAGTTCAGAAAATTTGTGAACTGAGAGGCCAAATCAATCCAGGGACACAATCGGCAATTGCCAGTGTCACCGTGGTCATTTCAGTGTGAGGAAAGAATGGGTAGGTCACACACTACAGCCTGCTCTAGAGGACATGGTGGCGCCTGGAAACAGTGCTGTCTTACTAAGGTCATTTGGGTCAGATGTTAATCAATCTCCAATTAAGTAAGAAGTGGAGGCAAGAAAATTATTTTCTCAATTGTCTCCCACCAAGGTCCCACTGACTAGATCCAGTCTGTCACCTAGCAATCCCATTGACCCATGAACAAGAAACATAGCCTCTATCCAAAGACAGAAAAGGTTGTTTTGGGTTTTGTTTTGTTTTGTAGAATTAACCTCAGGACCTCACATACACTAGATGAACATCTTAGCATCGAGATATACATCTAGTAGAAAATATCTTTTCTAGAGAGACAGAAATAAAGGCATAATTTTCTTTCTGCTTCTAGCTAGGTACATAGAGTGTGAACAGTGAGTTCACGCTCCTACTTTCACCCAAAACATCCTTCTAGATCCCTCCTCATTTTCTTCCTTCCAGCATGTGGTAAAGATTCAGCTCCAGAAAAGAGATGCTTCTCTGTGATTAATGGCAGTCTATTCATCCTTTGTCCTTTCCCTGTGGCCTCTGGTATCCACCGGATAAGAATAGGGCTGGCTGCAGGAGGCCAGAACCCTAAAGGCAGCCACAGACACCTCCAACTCCGGGCACAAAACCCAAACAAGCTATTTTCTTTTCCTATGGGACTTGGAAAGAAACCAAGTTAATAAGGAAAAAGGCAAGAAGAAGAAGAGAAAGAGAGACTAAAGCTCTGTTATTTCCCCAGGCAAGATATAACAAAGAACTTGTGCCATAAAAAATGACACCTGAGTAGCTGAGATTGAAGACTGGGCAAAACTACTCAAATGTGCACCTCCTGTGTCTGGAAGAGTGTCTGGGGCTCTTACTCAGAAACACCTGTATTGTGGATTCAGTTGCAGATGTTTATCTTATGGGGGCTGGAGTAGAGGTGGGTAAAACATCAACTTTTTATTATATTTTTCATTGCATGTATTTGTTAAAGGGAGGCATGTGTGTGTGTGTGTGTGTGTGTGTGTGTGTGTGTGTGTTACCCTGCCCTCAAGCTGCACAAACATGGCTGCCTGTGCCTCAAACCTCAGAGTTAGTAGGCAGAAATGGACAGGTCCTGGGAGCTTGCTTGGTTCAGTCAGAGACCTTATCTCAAGGGAATAAGGCAGAGGGTCACATAGTAAGACACCCCTCGTGTCTTTCTCAGTCTCTGGGGAGTTGTCTGTGGCTGACTTGAGGGTTCTGACCTCCTGCAGCCAGCCCTGGTCTTAGCCAGTAGAATCAAGAGGCCACAGGGAAAGGGAAAGGGATGAATAGACTGGAGGCAAGAGGTCAGCTTCTCTTTTTCTACCAAGTGGGTCTCAGACATTCATCTCACTGGGGAACCAGATCTGTAACGTGACAATGCTCCCGAAGACCCTGCCGTTTTGCATGTAGCATATCAAACATCAACAAACAGTCTTGGAAATCGAGCAGACACTTTTGACTTTTACATGGCAAAACTGAGGCACAAGCAAGCTTGATGCAATCTCTTAGAAAATAACAGTTGTGCCTTGGATCCTGTGTTTATTGTGTCAGTCCATCGGTAGCAAACAGGCACCTTTTAGATTGTGGACTCATGACACTCTCAAGAGCCAGAAGAGTCACTCTTTGGGGGATGCCCCTGGAAAATCACCAGGCTAAGCCAATCACCTGAAATGTCAGCACCCCATAAGGACCTGAGGAACTCATGGGATTTCCAACCACCAGGCGGGATTTCCAAAAACTCCATTCCTCTCAAACCTTTGCTCAAGGGTTCCCTATTCCCTGTACAGAAAAACACAGTAAGGTTAAAATAATGACAGTGACAATGGCTTAATTCAACATTTATGAACTCAAACGCCTTTGGAAGCGCTTTGTGACTAATTTACTTACTTAAGCATGAATCTCACTAGGATGTTATCACCTGCATTTTGTCTGTGAGGAAATGAGGCTCAGAGAGGTGAAGTCTTTTGTCCATTGTGACAACGCTGATGAGGACGGAGCTGGGGATTAAACCCAGGGATTCTGGCTCCAGAAACTCAGCTCAAGACTGGCCAGGCTATCAGTAGCCAAGCTCTGATAAGGAAGGTCCTTGGAGCACCTCCCAGAA
Source organism: Meriones unguiculatus (assembly GCF_030254825.1). Taxonomy (NCBI): domain Eukaryota; kingdom Metazoa; phylum Chordata; class Mammalia; order Rodentia; family Muridae; genus Meriones; species Meriones unguiculatus. Next base: position 176,273,910 of record NC_083349.1, read on the forward strand.
TTGAACATGGAGGCCCTGGATTAGTGCCAATATCTGACAGAGGACTGCCCTAGGACCATTCCCACTCGGAAACTGGACCTTGGGCACTTGGCTCTTTCCCTCTGCCCACCTCTCTGCCAGCATCACCAGCTGCCCCTTGTCAGCCTGGGACAAAGGGAGGCCAGATTGGCTGGGGGAGGGGCAGCAGGGGCTGCTCTTTTCCTCTTGCCAAGTAGGGAACTTCTCTTCCCTTCCCCCTCCTCCCAGGAGCGCCCATCTGGCCTGTATCACCAGCTTTTTGTGCTTTGCAAAGCCTGCTTTCAAGTGAGGGAGTCAGTCATGAACCAACCATGCCTGCTAATCCAATTGGGAGCAGTTTTTCTGATTCTGAACAGAGAATACTGTGCTTCCACGGAAACCCCTGTCAGAGGCCCAGCCAGAGAAAAACACATCTCCTCAGGCGGTTGGGTATGGCTTCTTTCCACCTCTTTTCCCACTGTGTGTTGTGGCCCATTGTTGGAATTACAGAGACAAAGTAGGTGTTGGGAAAACATGCAGCCTGAGGCAGCGGATAAATCCAGGTCTGGAGTATGGCAGGCCCAAGGTCCTATCCACTTTGAGGCTACCTCCCTCATCAAGGCCTGTTGGTATAACGTTTTTTTTAATGTATACACCTTACCCTTGTTCATTTAAATACTGATTTCTCCCCCACCCCACCCCCAATTCTCTGGTTTCAATCTGGATATTGCATTGTGATACTCATTCTAAGCATCCTGTCTCAACTCTTGCGTAAACAGGAACAAAATAAAGCAACTAGACACAATGTTGAGCAGGGAGGAGCCAAGGACAGAAAAGAGGGGAGGAGCCAGAACGCGGGAGAGGAGTGGGAGGAGAAGGAGGAGAAGGGGCAAGAGGAGAGCTAGGAGAGCAGAGCTGGAGGAGAGATCTTGGAGGACGTGGAGCACGAACCAGACCTAAGATTTCACAAAAAGCAAGTATAATGTGGGAAATCTAAATGTTAGGAAACTGAGGGCTTGGAGGTTTAGGAGGGAGTAAATATTGCCCAGCATTGTGTTCTAGGTTAACTAAAAACCCAGTCTCTGTGTGGTGATTTGGTTATACAGCTATTTAAGATTAACAGCAAGCTTTACTAGAAGATAAACCAATAGTAAATATTAATAACTTCTTACAACAAAGGCCCCATGTTCTGACTGCTAACATGGGAGAGTGGGGTTGAATGGAGCCTGTGGGGTCCCTTCCACGTTGTTTAAGACAGAAAGACTCCTCACTGGAGAGAATTAAGAAAGAACCTTAAGTGGCGATTCAAGCCTCTGCTCCTCGAAGTCCCTTTCAGAAAGCCTCTCTGACATTGCGGGCCGCTTCCAGAGGTTTCTGTGTGAAATTCTCTGGTCCTGGGGACTCCACTGCAACCTTTTCACTCAACATGGCGAGTTCTTAGATTCGGGGTTCTACAAAGTACACTATCCTGGAGTCACTGTCAATCAGATGAGCTCTAATTTGCTTCAAGCCTTAGGGTTAGGCCTTCGTGGGCAGCTCTGTACCTCAATCCATGGGGGAGGCGGGTCTTCCTTTACCTTCTGACTTGGCTTTCATCTTTTGAACAGAACAAAGCAAGAAGACTATATACATCAGAAAATCATGAAATTGTGTAGGGTGTCAGGCAATTTAGCTCAACTAAGCTTTGCCCTGTGAAGTATGTCCCAGAGCAAAGGCATCAGACCCCAGCCCGTGTCTGGCTCCAGGTCCACTAGGCAGTGGCTGCTGAGAATAGCAGCTTGCTTAAAAGCTATTTGCCTTGAAGCTTGTTTGTAGAAAGCCTTTGCTCGGCTCTAATTTTCTCCAGCCTAAAAGAAATAAAACAAAGTTTAAAAGACACTAGGTTGGGGCTGGAAAGATGGCTTCATCAGCTTGGTCCCCAGAAACTACATTTAAAAAAACCAAAAGTCACACATGGTTGTACCTCTCAGGAGATGGAGACAGGTATTCCACATTTAAATGTTTTTAATGAGCCAAGAGTTCTCTGGTGCTGTATTCTCCAAGTGTAGTCTAGCTTTTTGTCTTTGGCCAGTTTCCTGAGTAATGCCATACATCTTATTCAGGGGCTATGGTTGCCTTGGTTCATGCAGGCTGCCGTAAAAAGATGGGCAGCTTTATGAATGATGGGGATTTGTTTCTCACAGCTTTAAGCTGGGGGAAGCGCCAACAGACTCAGTGTCTGGAGAAGGCCCACTTTTCGGTTCACAGATGGAGGCTTCTAGCCGTGGCTTTGCATGGTGGAAGAGCTAGGCAGTTCTCTGGGGCCTCTTCCATAGGACACTAATCTTGTTCACAGTGTCTAAACCCGTGGCCTAATTACTGCCTAACAACAATTACCTCTGGGTTAGTCTTTCAACATATTAATCGTGGCAAAACAGACATAAGCATTCAGACTCTCCTGGTATGATATCTCTCCTTGTAGCTATCCCAAGAAGAGAATCAGACTGAATCTGGCTCCCATGGCTGTGAACTGCCTATTCAAGCAGCTCTGATGGAAAACAAAGCAATGATTTCTAAGCAGATCTGGCCAGCATGGTGGTGGTGGTGGGGGGTCATATAAACAGCACATCAGCCATCACCTATGTATCAGAGAGACTGCAGTGTGAGGGAAGGCCTCAGGAGTCTCTGGCTATATCATAATGCTTACAGTCTTAGTGGGGTTTTTTTGGTCATTCCCTAAAGCCTCTGAGCCACAGCTTTGTTCAGCCTATTTCGTCCAAGATTGTTCTATCTGTGCACATATTTTTTCCTACTACCTACTAAAGCTGGAGAGATGCATATGGGTCATTTATTAACTGGGCACAGAAAATTTGGCTATCATTAGTCCCATACAGAGTAGAGTCATTCACTGCAGGAAGATAAAAAAAAAAAACAAAAAAAAAAACAGGAGTTTCTTAGAGGATACTGAAGTGTACCTTTTTCTTTTAATATTCAAAATAATTTTTGAAATCCCAAGAGTATAGAAATTTCTAGGGTTACACTAAGAGATTAATTTCTAATTTCATTAGAGCATTGATGACTGGGCTCCGCACTGAGGCCCTGGTTTTTTTCTGTTGTTGTTGTTGAGGATCTGGCATATTTTGTGCTCCCAACAGGCTCATTTTGCTCTGGAGACATAAACTCATGGAAGATAATAATTCCAGCAGACAAATGGGAAGGAACCGCAATAATAAATGTCTCTGCTAAAAGAGCCAAAAGGAAGTAAAAGCTTGGGGCATCTCTGGAACACCAGCTGCTTCATAATAAAGGTGATGATAATGGAACTCCTTGGCCAGGCTGCAAAGGCATCCTTTAGTTACAGGTGTCAAAGTCTGAGTGGCCCTTCTTTATGGCCACCGTTTAGTATGCTGCAGATGTCTGTTCCCAGTGCAGACACAATGCCTTCTCTCTCTGCATTCCCCAAGTCTCCCTGTCCCAAAGCCTATTGCCTTCTCAATTTTCTCTTAACCCAACACTGCCTATTCCCCGTGCTTCAGGGGAAAAGTGGTCCTGCTTTCTAGGAAGGTCTAAATAATTGTATTTGTGCTCACTGAAGCCTGCCCTGTTCTGTATGAGGGATGTGATTATAAAAACAAGGATTAAAAAAAAGGGAACTATTTTCTTTTTCATTCAGTTGTACTTGCTGACAACATGCTTTGAGATTTTCTGGGATACTGAGACTCCTGAAGGAATCTGTAGTCTGGTGATACTGAGGGTAGTACAGGATTATAGAAGGATGAAATAAATTGAATAAATTTAAGGACTGCAGAGATTTGCAAACCATCTGATTGAGGAGAAGAACAAGATCATGGATATCGCTGGAGTGTCAATGTGTTCCCCTCTGCATTCACATGCTGGAAACTCAATGTCTAAACAATAATTATATTTCGAGGTCAGCCTTTGGGAGATAAGCATGATTAGATGAGGCCACAACAGTGGCAAACTCATGATGGCATTAGATGCTTTATAAGAGGAGAATGAAGAACTCCAAGCTGTCCTCCTTACTCAGTCGCCATGTTATGTCACCTTTCACCTTGTTATGGCACAGAAAGAAGGCCCTCATGAGGTGCCAGCCCCTTCATATTAGACTTGTAGCTTCCAGAGCCATGAATTAAATGAACCTTTTCCCTTCATATAAATTACCCAGTCTGTTTGGAGTTCTGTTATGGAAAAGTAAAATATGACAATAGATGCCTCCATGAAAAATGAATCCTATATACTTTAATAAAAAGTGTGTATGGGCGGGCTGTTTACATAGGTTCTACACAGGGACACACTCACCCAGGTGAAGAAGAAGAGACCTGGATGATGCTATTGACTTGAATGTGTTTCCCACCATCCATGTGCTGGAAACTCAGTGCTCAAATGTGTGTGCTACGATACTCAGACTTGGGGGTGAGGTAGGAAGCGGTAGCAGAAGTCTGGCAGAATGTGTTTAACCTACAGACACTGCACAAGTAAGATTGCCTGGGAGCTCTTGGGCCCGTGGCATGAAGCATCCATGTGTGACAGAAAAGAAAGAAGGAAAAAAAAGGAAGGAAGGAAGCTAGGAAGGAAGAAAGGGAGGGAGGAAGAAAAGAAGAAAGGGAGAGAGGGAAGGAGGACAGAAGAGGAGAGGGGGAGGGAAGGAAATAGATGTTATTCAAAAAAGTATCAAAACCAGAAAAAAATCTGTCTGTTGAGACAGCACGTAAGTGAGAAATTCTGGTCAGTAAGAATGTTGAAAGAAAAAAAGGAAGCCTCATTAGAATTTTAAGAGGTATGTTAATTTCTAAGAATAATTAAAAGCAACAAGGATTAGAGTTACATCTTCAAGGGGAGGGAGTTGGCAAGCGCTAGGTATGGTGAGAACCCTTCTCAGGAAGAGAGGCTTTGAGGACTATCTGGGTGTTTTGCAAAGTCCCAGGCAGACTGCGAACACATAAGGTCCATGACCAGCACCCAGTGCAAAGCCATTATGAAGTCTAGAGCAACATGAAGTCCAAAAAGCTCAGAGGTATATCTGAGGTAGCATTCAGCCAACCACCATACACTGGCCTCTGTTAGAAATACTCCTTAACCCAAGTCTTGCCAGATGGAAGGCCGGCTATTGATATTTTTTTCCTGTCAGGAGGCCTGGTACCTGCACTGAGGCCTATATCCCTGTGGACAGTGGCCTGAATGTATGGATCTAGAGGCCAGAAAACCCAATGAAAAGGGACAAGGAAAACTTGTGGCCAAGGGGAGGGTGTGCTCCAACACATTCCTGCTAAAAGCAGCAAAGCCTGGTGAGAAACATCATTTCAGAGATCAGCAGACCCACAGGAGAAGTGATAAGAAAAAGCAGGATGTGACAGCACAAACTTACAATCCCACCTCTTGGAAGGGAGAAGCAGGAGAAGGGGGAAATTATGTAAATGACCTATAGAGGATCCACTGTCTTGTAGCCCAACACCTTTGAGCTTCTAAACCTCCTGGTTCCATTTCCTGCTCAGAAATGCTCTCTTAGCAAATCACCTCTATTCCTACCATTAACTGTGTGCCCTTGGTCCAGGACACAGGCACCTGGAAATCCTGGTGGAGGCCTTCCGATTACTACCTGCCTATGAGAAGAGCTCACCGTGCCAGCACCTTGGTCTCAGGTGTTTAGCCTCCGGAACTACAAGAAATATATTTCTGTTATTTAACTATTCAGTATCTGGTGCTTTGTTATGGCCGCCTGAGGAGATTAGAATGATGGATAGAAGATAGGTAGGTAGGTAGATAGATAGATAGATAGATAGATAGATAGATAGATAGATAGATAAATAGATAGATATAGATGATTGATAAATGATAGATCTTTATTAAGTCCTTTACCAGATTTATGCTTTGCAAATATATTCTCCCAATCTAAGAACTGGCATTCTGCTTTCTTTTTTGTTTGTTTGTTTCTTGTTTTGGGTATTTTGAGATAGGGTCTCTCTATATAACCATAACTATTATGAAACTCACTACATAGACCAGGCTGGCCTCCAACTCACAGAGGTCAACCTGCCTCTGCCTGCCTAATGTTGGAACTAAAGTCATGCACCACCACTGCACAGCAGCCCATTTTCTTAACCATATCCTTATAAGACCACATTTTTTCACTTTTGTTGAAGTTCTGTTTACCAATTCCTCACTTTATGGATTATGCTTTTAATATCATAAATATGAAGTTTGATTAATCTAAGATCACTACTATTTTATCATATTTTTCTTCAGGTACTTTATAGTTTTATGTTTTATACTTAGGTCTGTTTTACTTTGAGGTTTTTTTCTTAATGTGAATGTGAGATAAAGTATAGATTGAAGTACTTTTTTTGCATATGGAATCTAATTGCTGTCTTAATTAACATAGCTGTGAATAAGCCTTGAAGCTATGTAATGTTAGTCTTCCACATTTGTTTCTTTTTCTTCCAAAGCCTTGTTCTGGTTCTTTTGTATTTCTAAATAAAATTTTGGATCCCCTTTTGAGTTTCTGTAAGGCAATTCTGCTCTGGTTTTTATTGGGGTCACATTGATGTATCCATCAAAGGGAGGCTTAATAGCTCAAAAACACTTTGCCCTCTGAGCCTTGGACACAGCACATCTCTGTGTCTAGGTATTATTCACCACATTCTTTCACAAATGTTTTATAGTTTTCAAAGTACAGGGTCTTGCATGTTTTAGGGTCATGTTTATCTTTGTTTCATTTTAAAATGTGATTATAAATGAAACATTTTATTATTTCAACTTCCAAATGTTGATTATTAGTAAATACAAATCCAGCTGCTGATTATTAGTAAATACAAATCCAGCTGCTGGTTATACATTAGCATCCTGCCAACCTTTCTTGCCTTACTACCCAATGGTAATGGGTTTGTTTTGTGCCTTGGGATTTTATTTTTTGTAAATCCCATCAGATTTTTTATATGTGTAATAATATCAACTAAGAATAAAAGTTTTATTTCTTCCAAACACTTTTAGAAACTGGATATGAGGACTCAAGTCTAGAATTCCAGCACTCAGAAGGCAGATCACAAATCAGCTGGGTTACATAGTTCGGACCGGTCTCAAAACCCAAGCACTCTTCAATCCAATTTAGCAGAAATCATACTTTTGAAGATTCCTTGGAAATTCAGAAAGGTGATATTGCAAGTCTCTTCTGTTAAGGATCTGAAAGATCAAAGCTGAGGTGCTAACAATGCTGGCTGAAGTTCATGAATAGACATTTCGTTTGTATTTAACTTTTTGGCAAAAACTCTGTTCATAGTTCTACAAAAATTAAAAGGATGAATTTCTTATTAAAATACTATTTTAGCAGGTGATATGTAAGTGCCAGATACATCAGTCCTGGGCTACTGTGTTAATCACCCAGGGTTGTTATATAGTGTGTGACGACCCAGAAACCTCAATAACAAACAGCATTAACTATGTCTGTCTACAGCTCATGGGCTTGTGGGGTTGACCTTGCCTGACTTTAGCTGTCAGCAGTGAGCTGGTTGACTAAGACACTCTTATCTAAGCTAAGCTTAACTCTTGCATGCTGTCAGCTAGGTGGTGGCTGATCTATGGCACAGTTGAAGTCCTAAACAAACTCTGGTCTAATGTCTGCTACCCTCTAGCCAGGTCAACATCCCCTCACGATAGTATCAGAAGGAAAGAGAAGGAAGAGGGTGCACAGTTGCACACCAAAGGGTACGGGTGCGAGAGCCATGATGGTTGGCACGTCAGTACAATCACTAGTGGTTAGAGCTAAAGGACTAATTAGTACAGACAACCAGGGAAAGGAACACCATATGCTCAGCACCTTCTCCCACACGCAATCACACTTGCGTTTCAGCTCCTACAGCAGAATGATTAGTGAAGTGTGCTAATCATTCTCTGCTTTGGTAAGATTTAAGAAGTTTATGAGGAGACTCTGTGGACAAATAGGTAATATTTAATTTTTAGGAATTCTTCAAAGGCAGAGGCGACTGGGAATCTGCTGTACAAATGGATTCCAGTGTATGAAATATTAGGTATTAACTGGAACATTTGGTGATGAAAACGATAGAAATACAAGTGGCAACTGACATCATTCATTGTCCCACTTTTTTTTTCCCCTCCTAAATTTGAATCTGTTCCTTAATCCACTGGACGGACAACACTAATTGGCCAGCCTGGTCTTGACTTTACAATGTAAGCACTCTATGTACCAAAACCACCTACCATCCGTTTATTTAAGCACACTTGTGCAAAGGGCAGCGATGGAAAACACCTTTAATCCCAGCCCTCCGAAGGCAGAGGCAGGCGGACTTCTGAGCTCAAGGCCAGCCTGGTCTACAGAATGAGTTTCAGAATAGCCAGGGCTACACAGAGAAACCCTGTCTCGGGGGCAGAGGAAAAACGCTTCTGGCACTTGGGAATCAGTGTTCCTAACTGCATAGCATATATGCTCTGTACCTCACCATCCATGCCTAGTAACAATGTCAGAAGGGCTCCTTGACACAAAAGGCTAATTCCATCTCAGCCCTATGTCTTCTGGGTGCCCTGCCCCCGACACTGGAGATAGATAATACTTTGGACTGAGCAGATTTTAGGGGCAGAAACACTAAACTAAGAGAACTGGCACTTGGCTAACTGTACATATCTTTTGTATTTTTATTATTGTGTAATATCCTTTCTCAGATGGAATGATCCTACGGTATGGGTGTTAAAAGCCCCTCCTCCCCACCCCAAGTTATAGGAAGAGAGCAAATGGTCTCAGGCCCTCCTCTTCCGTCTTTGTTTCCAGGCTACCATGAGGTGACTAGTTTGTTCTGAGACGTGACTCCATGTTATCCTGCCTCACCAGAAGACCAAAGCAACAGGTCCAACCAGTCATGCACTGAAACCTACAACAGGTTACCCTCCCTCTGTTTAAGTCGATTTTTCAAGGTATTTTGTTATAGTAATAGAAAGCTAACGAGTGCTGTAGATTTTAGCCTAGTGAAATATTTTCCAGTAACACTAATTGCTCATTTCTCTTGTGTGTGTGTGTGTGTATGTGTGTACGTGTGTGTGTGTGTGTGTACGTGTGTGTGTGTGTGTGTGTGTGTGTACTTGTTCCTGTGTGTGCGTATGGGCATGTAGGTTCACATGCATCTGTGAGCAAGAGGAAAGAGGCCAGCAACAAGGATCTTCCTCCACCCTCCTCCTCATTATCTTTGGAGACAGGCTCTCCCACTGAACCTGAGTTCATGGACTAGGTTGGAGCAGCGGGCCAGCAAGGCTCATGCCCCTTCTGCCTCTCCAGCACTAGGGTTCCAGGTGCGGGCTTCGGGGCTTCAGGAGGGTGCTGCTCAGGTACTTGTGTCCCCAGGTTTGTGCTGTAGGCACTTTACGACTGAGGCATCTCTCCAGCCCTAATTACCCATTTTATTTCCCTGATATTTCACTTTATGATTCCACAGATATGCCTATATTAGCTTCATAATTACAAATTCGAGGCTAGAGCTAGGAAATAATTTACAATGATAAATAATTCATATCACCCTCACATGTTTATATATGCTTATGGATATATATAAATGTACCGTGGTTAAAATGAAATCTTGATTCCCTTTCTCCTCTTCTCTCTTCTCCTCCCCCCCTCGCCGTGTGTCTTTTTCTCTCTCTCTTTCTTTTCTTTCTTTTTCTCTCTCTCTTTCTTTCAGAAGGCCTAATGTATCCTGAGCTAGCCTCAAAATTGTTATGTAGCTGGGGATGACTGCAAACTCAAGATCCTCCTGCCTCTATTTCCCAAATTCTGAGATTACAGGCATGTACCGTTACTCTCAGACTCTGTGGTGGTGTGGATCAAGGCCGGAGCGTTGAGCATGCCAGGAAAACCACTCTGCCAATCAAGCTCACGCTGACTGCATCCCAAGCATCATCCCGACCTATGAGGCCACATGATCACTGAACACTTAAGTCGTAAACATTTCCTTTTTTTTTTTTGTTAAAAAAATGCTAATAAGCTTTTTGTGTATTTCCAAACATGCTGAAATAACTTCAGTTCAAAATTGGAATTTATGGTTGGTGTGTTGATTCTAACATCCTTATGAGCATTTTAGAGGAAAAATGAACATTTCTGAAAAACTGAATAAAAGAATCTTGCATATCATATGTACTATTTATATTTTATGAATATGCATTCAAGATTTATACGTTCTTTTATCACAATCAAATTTTATTTTATTCCTTTGGATGAGAGTCATCAAGCTATGCAAACTGCAGCCTACAGCTGGCTGCCTGTTTGCTTAATAAGATGCAAAAACAGGCACACAACCTCACTCATATATTTATATATTCTATAAAATTGCTTTCTTAGGGCAAGAGTAAAGTAAAGCAATTGGGACAGAGATTATATGACAGGATACAGTAGTTCTATCTTGTCCTTTAAGAATAAAATTTGCTAATTTCTGCTTTAGATAATCACCAATAAAATATAAATTACATGAAAATATTCACTATAACAATTTTGATCATGCTAGAATAAAAAATAAATACATTTCAGTAGATCAAATAGTGATTTATAAGATACACATTTTACTGGCTATTGTAGGTTCTTCAACATAAGTATGTAAATTCAGTTGTATTGGATATTTGGCCAACTTTGATGATACAAGAACGTGGCTTTGCACATGTTTTCCATTTATGGCATTCAGAAAGTAATGACAAGTTTTGTGACGTATTGTATATAGTTGTTTGTTTGCTCAATCTATCATTTCTTAATATGGAGGTAGATAGTATGGAAGCCTCCATTTTGACTCTCTTATCATTTGTTCATGATCTGAGAATTCGGGTCTGCAAATAACTCCAACCCATGATTAGAGACAAGGCAAAAGGAAGCCCAGACAAGCTATAAACAGCAGGTGTCGGTTAGAGTCATAGGCTTGCTGATGGGAGCTGTTTGGCTCTTGCAAATTCCAAACCTGACGGTAATGAAAAGCGGGGAGGCAACTATGGGGCCATGGAAATCAGGTAGGAGCTTCACAATATCCATTGTCAGTACTTGATCAGAAGCTCAGTGGTCATTCAAGGGCCCATGGCAGGGAAGTTGGCATCAGGAAGGAGGTTCAACTTGGTCATCTGGATCAGCAAAACTTTGTTGGGACCTTTTTTGCTCCAAGATCTGCATGACGTTGCAGGACTTTAGCACCTTTTTTATTTGAATGACCAGCTGAAAACTCTGGAGTGATTAGACCGGTCCTCACTGTCCAAATGTACATGGTTCAGAAACAGTCTGGCAGGCAGACTAGAGAGCCTGCTATTAAGAAAGCCCTTGGTCTATTTATACATCCGAGACACACAAACTCCAGCTCTGCCGCAGCAGGAGGTAATCTGAAGTTACTGGAGGACAGACAGCCATGGCCTCGAGAGTTCTACAGAAAGAGGATTAAGACGTCTCCTAAAAACAGAGCCTCCAGATGTAATTTAATTTTATCCAATCAGTCCAGCAAAGGCAAAAGGTGAAATCCTAACAAATGAAATTAAAATGCAATAGAGGGTACACTGGAAAGCAGATTTCAAAGCCGACTTTTCTCCAGTTTCCTCTTTGAACCTGGGGGTGGAGGAAGCGTGCGTCCACTTTGACTGGTGTTACCAAGTCAATTTCTTCCTTTTTTGCTAAAGGAAATCATGGAAGAGAAGAGTCACCATGTTTTACTCCATAATTAAGAGAAAGGGAATTTATTCCATCTCCTGCAAAGCTCTTGAGCCAGGTTTAGGCAGACAGCAATTCTCCCCATATGATGAGAAATTTTTGCTGCCCTCCTTTCCTGTTGTTTCTTCCATTCCCAAAACCACACCTGTGATCTTCTGTCCCTCTCATCCCAAAGCTACAGAAGAGTGTTGTAACAGAAACACGTATTGCTTCCTTAAATCGCTGATCTCAGGGCTGCCTCTAGTTAAAGAGTTTTAAAACATTGTTCTTGGTTGGGGTATCATTCTCTTCAGGGCCCCCAGTGTTCAGTAATTACAGTTCTGGTGGTCCCCTTTTGGAGCTCCTGTCCCCTCCAGGTCTTTCTCTCTCCCCCTTCTTTCATAAGATTCCCTGAACTCTGCCCAAAGTTTGGCTATGAGTCTCAGCCTCTGCTTCGATACCTTGATCAGTAGAGTCTTTCAGAGGCGTCTGTGGTAGGCTCCTGTCCTGTTCCCTGTCTTCTCCTGCTTCCGGTATCTACTGCGATTGTCCTTCTGAATGAGGATTGAGCATCTTCCCTAGGGTCCTCCTTCTTGCTTAGCTTCTTTAGGACTATAGATTTTAGTATGTTTATCCTATATTATACGGCTAATATTCACTTATGAGTGAGTATAAACCATGTGTATCCTTTTGCTTCTGGATTACCTCACTCAAGATGATCTTTTCTAGTTCCCACCATTTGCCTGAAATTTCATGATTTCCTTGTTTTAAATAGCTGAGTAGTATTCCATTGTATAAATGTACCACAATTTCTGTATCCAGTCCTCCCTTGAGGGACATCTAGGTTGTTTCTAGGTTCTAGCTATTATGAATACGGTTGCTACAAACATGGTTGAGCGAATGTCCTTGGAGAGGACCTAAAACTCCAGCACAGATGTAGCCCATAGGCTCAGTCTCCAACTGGGGTCCCCAGTAAGGGTAGCAGGGACTTTCTCTAGCATGAGCTCAGTGGCAGGCTCTCTGGTCACCTCCCCCTGGGTGGTGCAGCCTTGCCTGGCCATAGAGGAAGACAAGGGAGCCAGTCCTGATGAGATATGACAGGCCTAGGGTCAAATAGAAGGGGAAGAGGACCTCCCCTTATCAGTGGACTTAAAGGAAGGGCACAGGGGGGGAAAGAGGAAGGGAGGGTGGGATTGGGAGGAGACCAGGGAGGGGGCCACAGCCAGGATACAAATTGAATTAATTGTAATAAATGATAATAATAAAAAAGTAAAAAGAAAAAATGAGTTTTAAAGCAGGAAGGAACCTTGGAAGCCTCCTTGAAAAGTCCTTCAGGCCCCAGGAAAGGTAAATAAATGTCCTAATCACTTTACATATTTCAGAGCAGATAAGAGTCTACAAGACAGATACATGATTTTTTTAATCTGAGCACTCTTAACTGTGCCACTCAGTGAGCTTGTAATATAGAGGCCATAGAGGCCTGCAGATGGTTTCTAGACAACCCTTCCAAGCTCCATTATCTCTGGAATATTGTTGTATCAAAATACTGTGTTCTGACTCTGGCATTTCCTTTTTTTTTTTTAACTATTCAATCATTTTTCTGAGGCTTCCTGATTGTTGACCCCTTTGAACCCATCCATCTAATCATCTGCACGATAGAGGCCATCACAGACCAGCTTTGCAGGTTTTTTTTTTTTTTTACTTTATTTTTTTTTATCAGTTACATTTTATTAACTCTGTATCCCAGCCGTGTCCCGATCCCTCATTCCCTCCCAGTCCCTCCCTCCCTCCCTCATCTCCACCATGCCCCTTTCCAAGTCCACTGATAGGGGGGACCTCCTCCCCATTCATCTGATCCTGTTTTATCAGGTATCTTCAGGACTGGCTGCAAAGCCCTCCTCTGTGGCCTAACAGGACTGCTCCTCCCTTCGGGGGTGGGGAGACCAAAGAGCCAGTCATTGAGTTCCTGTTAGAAATAGTCTGCAGGGTTGTTCTAAGGATATGTGAGATAAAATATGCAAGATTCTTCACAAATTAAGAAAACAGTTCAAAAACTTCAGGAGTTTTTATGTTGTTAGACAGGTTTGGTTTTTTTGTTTTGTTTTTTTTTTCCTCATGGACATCAAGCCCCTACCTTCAAGTTCCTGCTCTGTTTTAGTTCCTGTCCTAACTCCCTTTCATGATGAGCAGTGATGCGGAAGCTCAAACCAAATAAACCCTCTCCTCCCTCCCTGAAAAAAAATCCTCATGGATAAAGTCTACATTCTATAAGCTGTGATTTCTTTTCTTACTTACTTAACATTTATCAACATTTATTAAATCTTTGTGTGGTGTGGTGTGGTGTGGTGTGGTGTGGTGTGTGTGTGTGTATGTGTGTGTGCTTCTACGGATGGAACCCAGAAACTTGCTCATGCTGGACAACTGTTTCACCACTGAGCTAGATAACCCCTCACCCTCAGGCATCTCTTAGACATCAGGGCCATTATTTGTAAATAATAGAGCTTATCATTATATGTAAATAATAGATGAATGAGGCCTTTTAAGGCAGTCCATCTGGATTTGTAGTAAATGTATCCATAATTACAATATAGGATGCTTTTGTAGATATAAACATTGTGGGAGTCATAAATAGAAGAGACGCCCAGGAGGACAACCTCTTTCTGATAACCTAATGATCATTAAGGGTTGAGGAAGAGAGTATCATCTTCTTTAATGGTGTGGACAATGGGGGACTAGGTGGGAGAGGGGGAGTTGAGAGGAAAAGAAAGAGGGATGCTGGAGGGTGATGGGAGTGAATGTAATCACCACACGCTGTATGCATGTCTGAAACACTCAAGTGGACAGGGGAAGCACACTGGGACAGTTCTAAGAGGGCTGCCTAATAGGAATGACTCCAAGCAGGAGAGATTAATAGCAGAGAAAGGCGGAAACTTGGCTAGCTAAAACCTGTTAACAGATTTGTGCTCCTCTACCATGCAAGTTTCCTAGCAGTGGTGGCTACACAGCTGTAGCAATGGCATGGGAGTTGTCCTTGACAATGTACTCCAGCCCCCACACTTTCACCCTTCCTTATCATCTACACAATGGTCCATTAAGGTCTATAGAATCACTTAATACTGGTAGGAAAGAAAACTTGCAAAAGATCGTATGCTTGGTAAAGATGAAAATCAAGTTTTCCATTTAAATCTTTGTATCTCCAAACTATGGCTTAATCTAATGTACCATGAATTTCTCTAGAGCTAGAAAATGCCAGACCATGGAACTTAGACTGCCAGTGGAGTTGTTTTATTTGATATATTGTGAGGGCTTCTGGAGGATTTTTAGAAAAATCAGCCAGTGGGGGGGGAGCAGTGTGAAGAATGGAAAGAACAGCTGGGCATGGTGGCGCACGCCTTTAATCCCAGCACTCAGGGAGGCAGAAGTTAGTAGGATCGATGTGAGTTTGAGGTCAGCCTGATCTACAAAGGGAGTCCAGCACAACCAAGGCTACACAAAGAAATGCTGTATGAAAGAAAGAAAGAAAGAAAGAAAGAAAGAAACAAAGAAACAAAGAAACAAAGAAACAAAGAAAGAAAGAAACAAAGAAACAAAGAAACAAAGAAAGAGAAAGAGAGAAAAAGAGAAAGAGAGAGAAAGAAAGAATGAAAGAAAGAAAGAAAGAAAATGAAAGAACAAAAGAAAAGAGAAGAAAGCATAGGTAGAACAAGGAAACGTTTAGAAAAGTGAAAATCGGAAGGACTTCTGAAACTCCATGTTCATTCTCCCTGTGTGGCCACAGATGACCATAAAATAAGACATTTAGTTGCACATACGGCAGAAAGCCCAGAGGTAGAGCAGGGCTGATGGTAGGCAGCACCATCAGTGGTGGATCAAGACTTGGCCTCTTTCCTTCTCTCTACTCCTCAGTCTGCATTGTCTGCATTACTATAATTAGTAAAGATCTAATCCCTTGTAACCCAGCAAGAAGGTGTACATTCTTAGAGTTAGCTGGAACCTGCAGAATCATCAACTCAGATCCTAAATTCAATCATAAACTGGTGGCATTCCACCCAGGCTGCTTGCAGAGTAGCATGCTAGTTGTCCCTGGGCAAACCAAAGTACTGATTCTTCCCTAGAATGGATTTCCAGGAATAAAGGTGAGATAGAAAAAAGGAAAGAGAGAGGAAGGGAGGGAGAGAGAGAGAGAGAGAGAGAGAGAGAGAGAGAGAGAGAGAGAGAGAAACTGAGACAAAGCCTGCAAACGTTTTAGGACATAATCTGAAAGAAACATGATTGGAATTGGAAAGGCATTCTCAGAAATCCAAAGGCTGAGATTGACAGCAAACATCAGTGCATGTGGCTGCCATTTTACTCAGTAGTAGAGTGCTTGTCCACGATGCATGCGGGCCTGGGTTCTGTTCCTAGTACTGGAAAAGAAAAATGTTGACTAGGAATATGGTGAGTATTTCAAAAATAGAAAATGGACCCATAGATGACGTACCCCGAGTCCTAAAAAGGATGGGGATCAGATAATTCAGTCTTGAGCAGAGAGACAGAAATAATAAGGGTGAAGCCTGGTATTACAGTCAAGGTATTTGGGGTATATTTTGTTATACTGTTGATATCATGTTATATTCTTAGCAATATGAAATATTTAAAAACTTGAGAGCTTGGATTGATATATGTGGTGGTTTGAATAAGAATGGCCTCTAAAAGCTCATATGTTTGAACACTGGTCCCCAGCTGGTGTAATTGTTTGGGAAGGATTAGTACATGTAGCCTTGTCAGAGGAGGACTTCAAAAGACTGATGCCATTTCAAGAAAGCTCTTTCTGTTTCCTGTTTATGGATCAAGATGTAAGCTTCCAGTTGCTCCCCTAGCACCATTCCTGCCTAATTCCCACCATGATGCTAATGAACTCTATAAGCCCCAAATAAACTCTTCCTTCTATAAGTTGCTTTGGTCGTGGTGCTTTATCAAAGAAATAGAAAAGAAACTAAGACAATATATGGAGAAGCTATTACTATTTCAGGACTAGTAAACTGGCCATAACAAGCAATTTTAAACCTTGAAACAGAGGAAGAATTTGTCTTCATTTAATTATCTTTCTAGGGAGAATGTCTTTTGGAAGAATAATTGTGATTCCAGCCTGTGGAAATAAGTGTTGGAGTACAGCAATAACAAACAGTAGAAAAGATTTTAAAAGGAAAAAAAAGGCATTTAGAGAAAAATCTGTAGAACTAGGACAATAGCTGGAGGGTCAAGTGAGTCCAAAGTGGATTTAAATCTCTAAGTATAAGAGAAATAAGGAAGTCAGAAACAGGAGACAAGTGATTTTTCTCCCGGCTGGAAGGTAATTACAAGAGTGCAGCTTTCTGACAAGTGAACTTATTAAAGGTGATTAAATCGATGTTAGAAATCTGTAGGTTGCAAAGATCCAGGTTGAAATGAGCAGCGAGAACTAGAGATCTGAAAAACACATAAATTAGTGCCGTACACATGAGCACGGGAGGTCATCACATCTTTTAGCTCCAACCATATATATGACATGTGTTTGGGTGTAAAAGTTGCAGAAATAAATAAATCAGATGCTCTTTTTTTCCAGAGGATCATCTACACGGAGGTTCTAGTTAAAGTTGTACATGGTGAATGAGATTTTTTTTTAAAAAGTGGACTGAGAACAGAGAATCATAGTGGAAACTAATCTTTATAATGCACAGAGAAGAGGAGTCATTGGGGAAGTAAAAGGATAATCAAAAGAATGGAGTGCTTTCATAGTGCTAGAAGTTGCTATGCAGGCAGCTAGGAGAGAAAGGACATCAGTGGTACCCCTGCAGCCAACTCAGAATGGTACAATACTGATCTGCCAAGCAAGGTATATCCACTGGCAATAGTGGCAAGAAGGTCAGAGAGATAGCCATTTGTTTGGGGGTTGGGCTTAAGGTCTGTTCTGTGGG
Organism: Meriones unguiculatus; assembly: GCF_030254825.1. NCBI lineage: Eukaryota > Metazoa > Chordata > Mammalia > Rodentia > Muridae > Meriones > Meriones unguiculatus. The sequence continues at coordinate 176,291,490 of NC_083349.1, forward strand.
AAGGAATTCTGGTACTGTAAACCTGGTTGAAAGCTCAAGACTTGGCCATAGGGAGGAATATACCTATTGTTTTGCTAAATGATGCTGTCAAAGTGCCTTCTAATTACTTATAGCCATAGATTACTATTGCCCTCAACCTGGCCAACGAAGCTTCTTTTTGCAATCCTCAGCAGTTAATACAGAGAATCATAGCTGGTCAAAGTGCTGAGAATTGCGTCAATTGAGTACTCGGGTCTAAATGATACATCTATATCCACCCACACCCTGAAAACTCAGGGAACATCATAGAAGAGAAATAGAAAGAATGTAAGAGTCGGAGGATGAGGAAGAGTGCTGTGAAATGCTGTCTTTCAGATATGGTATCTTTGTTACTTTTCTATTACTGTGAAGAGATACCATGCCCAAGGCAACTTATAAAGGAACAAATTTATTGGGGTTTACGGTTCCACAGGGTGAGTCCATGACCATCATGTCAAAAAGCATGGGAGCATGCGGGGAGGAAGGCTCTGAAGATTTAAGCTGAGGGCTTACATCTTGATCCACAAGCATGAGGCAGAGAACTAACTGGGAATGACACAAAGCTTTTGAAACCTCCAAGCCCAGCCCCAGTGACCACCTCTTCCAACAGTGTCACACGTCTAATCCTTCCCAAATAGTTCTACTAACTGGGGAACAAGCATTCAAACACACAAGCCTGTGGGACCATTCTCATTCAAACCATCACACATGGCGTGGATACGCCCGTGAAATCACTATAGCTATGTTTATGTATAAGGTCACCTCCACAAGTTTAGTCAGCATTCTGGTAGGCATCACTAATTGGATTCAGTGGGTTACTAACAACATTTTGTTGTTACAACAACAACAACAAAATGACATGAAGTAGGGAGAAGGGTATATTGGGATGCCTGAGGGAGGGGAAGGGAGAAGTCAGGGGTCTGGAAGCAGTAAAAGGGTATAGTGTCCATATGATCAAAATGTGTCGGAAGAATGGAGGTCCTTGTAGTCACAGATAAGCATGGGAGAGCCTGGAATGTTAGCACATGGGGTCTTGCAAGGGAAGGAACACATAATCTTTTGTCTGCCCAGAAAGGTGGAAGTGGACATGCCTTTGAGCTTAGTGACCTTTGTTATGCTGGCAAGAAACAACGCTGGATTCCCTTTCAGACCCTTTTCATAAGCTTGTTTTCCTCAGTTAATCTATTGAACCCATCTTTATGGAAGGTGCCACAGGTACCTTACAGAGAGTTCTGATGTGGTCACGTCTAGGCTTTATTTAGCTTACTTTGTTCCTCAAGGAGATATACGTATGCTTTACTGTCGGAATGGGATTGAGTTAACTACCATCAGGAAAGTTTTCATCAAAATGTGCTGTGCTTAAATATTCTTTAAAAAAATTTTACTCACGGTCAAACTCCCAAAGTTTGAACCAACACAGGTTACTAAGTCATGCTGAAACCTACTGCTTTCTTGCTGCCCAAGGACAATAACTCTGCTGACTATGATCTTCATGGAGAGCCCTGTAAAAACGCATTGCTTACATTTATGAAATTGTCAAAGAATAAGAAAAAGATGTTGTACAAAAAAACAAATGCGGAGGAGGAGGATTAGTAATCCAAAAGCCAAATTAAAAACCATAAAATTTCAACAAAATAGTGATGTGGAATGTTCTAGATGGAGAGAAAAAAATGGCACAGAAAGAAAAATCACTAGATTTAGTGATTAAAGCATGCGTGACAGCCTTTGAGGATGAAATTTAAGTTCAACTGTGGAGGATTAAGAAACAAAGGGATGATGAGAGAATATGAACTGCCCACCAGCTAGGCGTTTAGAAGACTCTTCTGCCCTGTGTGAGTCCCTTGCTGCACTTATGTAAAAGCTGACGTGTAAATAGAACGGCTGCGTGGGGAGAGCACACGTTTGGTGAATTGAGCTCCCAAGAATTTAATGGCTGAAAATGAGGAGTGCTTTGCAAATCATAGTCACGTTACCATTATGGACTCGGTAATAACCCGAGTTCCCCGTAATAATAGTACTTATCGCCCCACTCAAGGCAAAGAGGAGACTTTAAATCTCAGATACACTTTGTAATTATTAGTTAAGCAAGGCTTCTTTCTGTGTGTACGCCTTTTTAAATGATCCGATTAAGCTTTTATCATCCCCCCCAGGAGAGCTAATCAAATATGTGATAAAACCACTTAGAACCACATTATAAATTTCCTTTCTTCTTGTCTTCTCTTGTGCATTCCCCTTCGGTGATTAAAAAAAAAAAATGTGGCATCTGTTCAAAAGCAAAACAAAATGGACAAAACACACTTTATTAACCAGTCTTTGTTTTTCATGTTGATGTCTGGGCTCAACACATCCACCCTGGGGGTTGGGCCAGCACCCTGTATTTTGGAGGCACACAGTGATAGAGAGGCAGAGATCACCTTCCAGACACAAATTAGGTCTCAGATCAACACAGTGGGTCCCAGATCAAGACTTGTGTGAAACAGTGGAGATCAGCACCTGACACGGTTCGCCCTACATCAGTTGTTTGGGAACATAAAGTGAGAAATCCATGTTTGAGAAGTCTCAAACTGTAGTGGGCCAGCTGGTATTTGTGTCATTTTCACACTTATGCCGGGTGATAGACAATTCACTGTAGCCTGAAGATGGTTCTGACCCATAGCGAGCCAACATGGGTCTTCTGGAATGGTTGATATCAGTTCTACCAAGTCAGAGCCAACCTAAGCCTTCCAACTCCTACAGATGCTTGGTTTTGTTCCTCAATTCCTGAGTCCTTCATCTTTTACTTATTTAGTTCGATTTAACCCCTCCTGCCTCAGCTGCTCTCTCTGAGTGCACTAGATCTTTGTCTTCCTAAAGTCTCACCCCATCATAGAAGGTGATCCAACCCTTGGGCTACCCTGAGAAGGGTAATGGAGAAGGCTACAACCATCCCCTATATTTGAGATCCAACACGGTACTACTCTGAACACAGTCCACCTGTCTGTGCTCCCAACACGTGCTCTCAGTATCTTCCTCCTTGTTACAGAAGCACATCTTTTCCTCGTCTTCTCCTAATAAACTTGTTCATCTTTCATTCCACTCAAACGCATACCCATCTCTTGCACTGCCTGATTTTAGCTGTATTTCTCATACATACTCTGTCCTTTCACTCTCAACTCTGTGTACATTATCACGCCCTCCCTCTTGAAAAGATCCTTTTATTTTTTGCCTCTCCTTTTCCTCTTCTTCCTCTCCTCTTTCTCCTTCTGTGTGTGTGCATACATGCGAGAGTTGTGTGTGTGTGTGTGTGTGTATGTGTGTGTTTGTGTGTGTGTTCAAGGGGGGGAGATCAGAGGAGTTTGTCAGTAATCTTCCCCCTTTGCTCTCCATTTTATTGTCTTGAGACAGAGTTTCTTACTGAACTGGAAATGTACCATTTTGGCTACACTGAGCTCTTGGAATACACATGTTTCTGCCTCTCATTACTGGGATGACAGGTACATGCAGCCGTGCCCAGCTCTTTATATGGCTGCTGAGAATTTGAATTCAGTTCTTCATGCTTATACAGCAAGCACTTTGCCCACTGAGCCATTTTTTCAGTTGAGCGCTAAATCATCTTTATCTTCTAAACCTAACTTAAATATGTCTTCCTTAATGGCACCTCCTATGTTACTGAAGACTGAAACTATCTATTTTCCTGAACATTTTCAGTTCTGACATAGCATCCTTTCATTTTCCAAACATCACCCCGGACATATTGATCATTTTTCCTGTGCTGTTCATTATAATATATGTGAGTGCGGGTATTCTGCTCCTAGGAAAACACATATCATAATTGAAAAGCCACACCTGTACAATACAAGTGTGTCTGGCTCATAGTAGACACTTCAAAAAATAGTTCTTGAATGAATAATGAAAGTGCTTATGAAAAATTGGTTGGTTGATCGAGTGGCCTGGGGTCGGAATAGATGGGTGATGAAACAGAGTAGAGATCAAATAGAAAAAAGTGAAGATGTCATTCTTAAAAATCAAACAGTACCCTAGATCCTTGGGTGTGATCTAGATTTGTGGAAGGAGAGAGAGGAGGTGGAGGAAGAGGTGGGCTGTCGGCAGAGAATGTGTCCAAGTCCTCAGGGGAATTAGATTATGCAGGGAGCTCTGACTCATTTTGGGAAATCATCAGCAATCCTTCATCACCCCTTGAAAGCAGCCACCCCTGATAAAGCTTTGAGGCAGTTTTGGGTTCTCTCTTGTCTTCCTGCTTCGAGGGGAGGGAGCTCATTTTGCAAGGACTTGTTTGGCACCTGCAGTGCTGGAGTTTCTCTGGATTCAGGGCCTGTTGGAGTGCATTCTGCAGATCCAGCAACCTTCGTATTCATCTTTCTTCTGAGCCGGGGAAACTGCTGACTGCAGGAGAAGTGGAACTCTAAAGATGGACTCAGTGACTATCATAAAGTCCCCTTATCCTAAGCACCCCAAGTCTTACCCCTTGTTCTCTAATCTGTGGCACACCTTCTCAGCCTATGACACTATCCTTGGGTCTTTTCCAGCATCAGAAAACCACTGAGTCCTGCCTCTTCTCCTCTACAGTGTCTCCCAGATCTGACTTCTTTGTAATCTGTGTACCCTTGTCGTTTTGAAACTCTTACACTTCCCCACCCAAATTATTAAAATAGCTTCCTAGTCTTGCCTCAAAACAATCCCCATATTAAGGGCACATTTCCACGGTCACCAGTAAAATCACAAAAGATCAGAGTTTATGATGTCATTCTTCCATGTGAACTAACAATGGCTTCCCTGAATAGGCAGTAGATCAAGAGCCTAAAACTCTTGATTAAGCATTCATAACCTTCTATACAAAATCACTGCTTATGTTTTCCTGCCAGTCCACATAACATGACAATTCTGCCTCATTCTGAACATTCTACAGCTAGGCTTTCTCTTTTAATTTGTCTTTCAAAAACTAACTGGGAATTCACCTTCCCTGGAAATCTTTTGTTTTAATGAACAACAACAACAACAAAGCCCCAGTGGCATCAGAAATCACTCATTCGAATAACTCTTCAGGCAAAAGTGGACTTGGAGAATACAGCTACGGTCGGTTACTATGTGCTCATGGTCAAGTGTTAAACTAATAGCTCTAGGGATACAGAGAAGAGAAAAACCACATTCGCTAGCTGGCACATCTAAGACATGGGGCCTAGCATTATTGAAGCCAACAAAGTGTAGCTTCTATGAAGAGTGAAAGAGCATCAGCAACCTTGGAGGATAGGTCATACTGCTATTGTTTTACTAGATGAAGACACTCAGGCTTAGAGGTTTCAGAGTGTCAGTGTCAATAAATGAGTCAAACATCACTGGCATACAAACACATGCCTGCCTGGCTTGAGGCTCGGTGCTCCTTATCCCCATCCATACAGAATCCACAGAGATGTGAGGGAAAGAATTAGAACCAGAGTAGCAAGTAGGTACAAGGGCAGGAACAAACAAAGAAACCAAGATAAGAACAAATGAGTCTTTTCCACTCAGTGTGAGGGTGGGACCTTGCTTCTAGCAAACAGAATTCCTTCTATGATATTTAATAAAGGGAAGTCTTTGAAGATTGTGTGACCCATGGTTCCCACATCTACCCTTCTTACTCATCCTCAATCATCCTCTCCTCCAAGGGCTCTGAGTCTTGTCTTTGGAAACACCATATGCTCACTTACAAGGCCTAGTGATAATAAATGACGCAAACCGTGGTGATTTAAAACAAAAGCATACATTTTTAGGGACCCAAGATTCAGCAATTCAGGCAGGCATCTGCAGGGACAGTTTGTTTCTGGTTCTCGTGGTGGTGATAGAGGCAATTTATCTCGAACAAGCGAACCTAAAATTATCTGTTTGTATCTTATGCCCCAACTGAAATGGTTGGACTAGCCTGAGTTTGGCTAAGTCTCCCAAACAGGCTATTTGTCTATGTTGTCTATATTGTCTAAGAGAGAAGAAAAATAATAACTGGAAGATATCTTATTGGGAGGCTGTAGTGAAATGTTTTTAGTTCATCCTCAATTGAAAAGAAGCTCTCAAGAGGGCATGTGATCTTGGTCAGCTGAAAACAGTATGTGAGAGAGTACGTGATGTTTTGCTGGAAGCTGTCCCTGCAAGGGGAGTGAGTGGCTTTTGCCAACTGGAAAACAGCCTTGTGTGGACTCTGATAAATAGAAGCCCACAGACAGGCAGACAATGCTTTTTTTTTTTTTTCTTTTTTTTTTTTCAGCGCTACTCTTTGTAAGATGCACGTCACTTTGCTGGTCTTCGTTTTTCTACACTTCACTTCTCATATAGAAACCCTCCAGAGCAGAGAACTTCTGATGGCAACCTGATTGAGTCTTGCGGCTTTTAACGACCTGTTTCAATTCTGTGAAGTCTTGCTGTGTCTGCTGATTCGTGTTGCTTGGTGTTGGATTTTGGACTGGACTGCTGGTATCCAGACAATGAAGAGTGGACCCGCCCCAAAGAACTAAGTCTAAAAAGGTCCACACCCCCTTCTCTAACAACTTTCTTTCTCCCCTACTTCTGGTCAGTGGGTTGAAAGGGAGGTAGAAGCATTTAAGGACCCTAAATAAAGTAGGTTTGTGAAAAATCGAAGCCTAAAGAGGCGGTGGCAGAAAAACCAAGATTTCAAGGCTTTTCTCGGCTTTAATGCATAGGGAGTTCAAGGGCACCCTTGACTACATGAGCCCCTGCCCTTAAAGGAAACAAAATGACAACAGACTTCTTAAAGAGCCAGACCCAAAAGTCACATGATGTCACCTCTACTGCAATCTGTTGACCAAAGCAAACCACAAGACAAACCTGGAGTCCAGGAAAAGGGAAACCCTGCCTCCCTGGATCAAATGTCACGACCACATCTCAAAGAGTACGTTGGATCTCTTGGGAAACAATTGGCCATGGTGATTTTTAAATATCTGTTTTTCCTGTAGACTATCTCCCCAAGGCCAAGCGCCTTATTTGTGTTCATTTTTCACTTCTCATACTGCCTAGCACAACACCCAAAGAGTGGAAAATGCACAGTAAATCTACCACCTGAAAAGGAGGTGGCTGCTGCCCTGACTCGCTCTCTTCCTCATACTGTTTTCCCCACTCTGTGGTGAGAGCCTGGGCTTTAGAATGGGAATGTCTAGGCTGGCATTGAGATTCTGTCACAAACAAATTGGGTGGAGTTCAGGAAGAAATTTAATCTTTCTATAAATATTTCTGTACTGTGAAATCGGGGTAAGGTTTTTATATTTCAGAATTGTGAGAACTGAAGGAAATAATATGTATAAGAAAATTAGCATGGTGCCAAGAATATGGTAATTTTTCAAAATATGATAATTATATTAAAATGTTGCCATTTCTATTTTCCCTACTCCCTACAAAATCGCTACCCATATAAGCATTAGACTTTCCTCAAGGCCATTTCTTAGTTCCATCACCCAGCTGGAAATGAATTTTCCATCCTCAAGTAATACTTTTGCCTTACTTTGCTCTGTCTTCTGAAGGTGGTTTGGTTTTGAGGTAGTCTAACTGTGTAGCCCAGACTAGCCCTGAACTTGCTATCATCTGCCTCATTTTCCCTAGAGCTAGGATTACAGGCAAATGCACCCTTGTCCAGTGCTCAAAATCTTAACATTCTAGGCCATAAAATTATGGTGCTGGTGTAAAATTAGTAGACCAGCTAGTTCCTCATCCCTCATTTACGGAGGTGGAGAAATGCCCTCATGACTGAAGCAGGTTGGCCAAATCTGCACAGCTGAGGCTGGATCCAAGCTCACTCATCCTGGAGCGACTACAGCCTTCCAGTTTCAGTATGAAGACGTGTTATAGAGGAGTAAATCAGATCAGAGGGGACCAACAAGACCTCCGGGCTCAAATTCTTAGGAGAAGGAGCCAGAAATCCAAGGACTCCCACTGGAGGATGAACTCACAGGGAGAAAATGGACAGTCTGTGCAATTTCCTTGGTTCACACGGTAGTTTTATATTTGGTTTGTTAGTTTAGTTGTAAATTTTGAAGCAGTTTCCAACACTAAAAAGAATTCATGGGCCAATAAGTTGTAGATAAAGGGGCCTGCCACCAAACCTAACAACTTGAATTTGAGCCCCAAGACCTACATGGTGTAAGGAGGGAACTGAGTCATGCAAGTTGTCCTTTGACCTCCATGTGGGTGCATAGATATTCACAATCAATCAGTCAATCAATCAACCAATAAGGAATTCCCAAAGCATTTTTTTTAAGAAGTGGGAAGAGATTTATATAAAACTTCAGATTACCAGTTTCTAACTGGAAGCATCTGGACCATCTTCCGAGGAGGCCAACAATTCACTGCAGAATGTAGCTGCTATCCTTGCTGAGTAATGCTGTGAACTCCTTGGATATGAGTGAGCTCTGTCTGCTTCCTCACCTGTGCGAGCCTCCTCAGCAAGTCAGGCATGCGAGTTCACCACTCCTACCATTTGGGAAGCCGCACTCAACAGCTGCTGTGTCGAAGAAGTTGTGGAACCCATGCGTTCCCTAGCCTTCCTTTGGATTTTGTCATTAGGTAAAGAAGCAGGGTCAGAGAAGATGTGATGTAACTTCCCAAAGATTGAACAGCTACAGTGTATGGAGCTGGGTCTTGAGGGTTTCTGCTCTTCTGGGCTTCCCAGCCCACATATTCTTTCTTCTGGATACAGGGATTTCGTTCTCTTCCTGGAAACGATCCCCTTTCTTTCTGTGTAGTTTGGGTGAAGCTGATCCAGTGGGAATGTGACTCAGACCTGTTCAAATGAGAGTTCTGCTTGTCTGGTGGACCTCAAGGATTAGCTTGAGATGTGGGCTGCTAGAACTTTATTCTTGGGTTAAGTTGACCCTGGAGAAGGCCAGCCTCTGCATTTTTTCAGGCTTCTCTTGATTTAAAAAAAAAAAAGAGTGGGAAGAGCTACTTACATCTACGGAAGACCATCCTACCCTGGCATCCCTCCGAATTCTGCCTACTTCTAGAAAGACGCTGTCATCTTTCCAGCACTGACAGACCTGCCACCACCACACACTTAGAGACCACATGCCTACCTCATTGTATCTATCATGCTGCTTACATCTGTCTCCTAGAAAGCACAGGGCTCCCAAGGGACCTCACATTCCCCAGATGCTCATCTCAGCACTGCTCTATTGTTACGATGTAAACCCACCAGAGAGCACACACGGACACTCTTAAAGTGCTAGCTGATGGCTGCATAGGGATCTTGACCAAATCATATAGCCCCAGGCCTCACAGTTCTTTGTCTTTTATGCACAAAAACTGCATCCTGGTTGACACAATTCAGTTAGCAAGAAGCAGAACTACAGAAGCAAAAAAAAAAAAAAAAAAGGTTCATTTAGGGATTTTCTTGGATCCTGGAACTATGGGCCAGGTCTTTGATGGATTAGGTCCATGTTCTTGTTTTGGCAAGTGTTGGGGCCTACGTGCTGAGTCAGAATGGTCCTTCTAACAGAGCATCACTTATGCTAAGGTCTTGGAACTTGTTATCCTATGGGTAATAAGAAAAACTCCCTTCCCCACTCCCCACACTTTCAGGCCCCACACCCTTTCCGAACGTCTTTACTCTCCATAAAACCTTTGGCCTAAGTGTACACAGCTACTGATGTTAAATGAGAATTTTAGAAGGCCATTGTTTCAGAGTAAGCTTTTATAAAGTCCCAAATGTGATGGCCAAAACCCAAAATGGAGTCAGCCATTCTAGCACTACATGTCATCAAACTTAATCTAAGTTCTTCTCTGAGTTCCTGAGAAATCAAGAGAGAAAGAGAGATCAGCTAAAACTTCCAAGGCAGCCAGCGTCCATTGCCATGCAACAAGACCTCGTTGGCTTTAATTTTATCCTTTAATCCTTACAAAAGCTAATTGCTCCGTGTTTTTTTTTTTCTTATTGTTTTGTCTTCCCCATTCCTGCTTTACATGGAAAGTAACTTTGAAATGATTAATCTGTTTTCTGTTCTGTTTTGGCTTTTTTCAGATCTTCTCTGTCTCTGAGGCTGAGCTCTCATGCTCAGCCAATCAGAACACTCCCCTGAAGTGTTGCCAGACACCGGAATTGTGAAATACAGCCAATGCAAACACTTAAGCTGAATCATGGCAGTGTAAACTAGTTTGACTTCTGCCATGTCGTGAATCCATAGATCTCCCCCAAAATCAACAGAGTGAAATCTAACCTCTAGCATAAAGCCTTGGGGGAAGGAGGTGTTGGTTTGCTGTTCATTGTTTTAATAAAGTGCTGATATTGAGGCATATAGTTGAAAATAGAGTACTTAGTTCAGAGTCATGGAGGCTCAAGTAGAACCTGTAGCAGTGTTGCGTCAGCTCTGCTAAGTCCTCATGGCGAATTGTGTCAAGATGCCAGCCTCTTCTCCTTCTAGTCCCTAACAGCCTCCCTGCAGAGGGCTCCAGGTTGAGCTGAGTTAACAGCCCCTCCTGTTCTGGAGCTTCTGTCTTCTTGGGCTAAAGCAGATACTGGTTTTCTCTACTCTCCCTACCAAAGATGGCCATTATGAGACTCTCCAGGCTCTGGCCATGTGAACCAGTTTAAGAAATTGCTTTTTACGATTACATGCATTATGTTGTTCATTTCCCTCTAGAGAATGCTTACTGACACACCCACTCAATCAAGAGAACAAATTCTGGGTCTCATGAGGACTGCTTCATCTCTTCCAACATCGGCAAGACCCACCTCTTAAAAGGTTCCGCCACCTCTTCACATTGTCACATGAAGGACCAAGCTTTTAACGTATGAACCCTTGGAAGGTGCATTCAAGTCATATCCAGATCAGAGCGACAAAATATGATAAAGTGATAAAATATGAGGCAAAGGGCTTCCAAAGTGATTTACACTCTAATAAAAATAAAAAATAAAAAAGCCTAGAAAGCTCCCTTACCATCTGTACCATCTGAGGACATGAGTAACCATCTATAAACTAGACAGTAAGCTCTTACTAGACAAGAAATCTGACCAGATGCCCTAACCTCTGACACCATGAGATGTATATTTCTATTGTTTGAAAACTGCAATATTGTTATTGCAGCCTGAACAGACTAAGATACTTTGTGTGGTTGCACTTAAAGGCAATACAAACCACTCAACAACCGCCGGTCAAGAAAAACAGGCTCATAACAAATATACACATGAAAAGATGTTGTCTCTAGTATTTAGGAAAATGCAAATCAGATCCACAGTGAGGTACAGCTGTATACATACTGCATAGCTGTTATCAGAAAACAAAATATGCCAGTATTTGAGAGGGGGAAAAAAAAACCCAAAACAGGAGTATAAGGTGTTCAAAGCCATCCTTGTGATTATAGGGTTTGAGGCCACCTTGGGTTACATAAGACCCTGTCTTAACTACAAGACTCACCCCTAAAAAGAACCTATAAAATAACGTGTTGTTTTTAAACAAAATCCCAATGTTTGATTTTACCAATAAAGACTCAGGAGTAAAAACCTGATAGCTCAGAGAGCCAGAGAAAGCACCCAGCTGATCTTCCTACTTAGCCTTTGTCCCAGAAGGAAAAACGCCCCTTCTCCTCCTCCATACTTAATACCCTTCTTAACACTCTACCTCTTAAATACCCTTCAACTCAGTGTCCCTCCTTTTTCTTTCCTGTTAGTCTCTCTATCTGTCCTCTAGATTTCCTCTCTCTTTCTATGGTTTCTTTTTCCTATATTCACTTCCAGTCAACGGTTTGGTTGCTTCACCTCTTGACCAAGGGTTAACTTTATTTAATCCTGTTTACAGAAAGCTCTTGGATAAAAGGTGTGTTCTAGGGCTGAGCCACACCACAACGAGAACTAGGTTTTTCGAGTACACATGTCAAGGTTCACAGTGTGGTCAACTATCCTTCAACAAACATGTGTTAGCAAGGATATGGAAAAACTAGAAACTTGTATGTTGATAGCAGGAATGTGAAATGCTATGGCCACTGTGTCAAACTGGTCATTCCTCAAGATGTTAGTGTATGGTCCTGCAATTCTACTTCTAACTAACAGAGTCCTAATTTGCTTTTCATTACTGTCATAAACATCTTGACCAAATGCAACTTGGGAAGGAAGGGTTTATTTAGCTTACACTTCCATGGCACAATCCACCATTGAAGGAAGTCAAAGCGGGAACTCAAGGCAGGAACCTAGAGACAGAGACTGAAACAGAGAATACAAAGAGAGATGTTTGGCTTATTCTCACAGCCGAACCAACCTTCTTTCTTATTCTACCCAGAACCTCCTTCTCAAAGATAGCAACACCCACAGTTTCTGAATCCTTCCACATCAATCAATAATCAAGAAAATGTTCCCACAAATTCGCCTAAAGGCTAATCTGATGGAGGCATTTTCTTGATTGAGGTTCTTCTTCTCAGATGGCTCTAACCTGTGTCAATTTTACAAAGAGAAAGAAAGAAAGAAAGAAAGAAAGAAAGAAAGAAAGAAAGAAAGAAAGAAAGAAAGGAGGGAGGGAGGGAGGGAGGGAGGGAGGGAGGGAGGGAGGGAGGAAGGAAGAAAGAAAGAAAGAAAGAAAGAAAGAAAGAAAGAAAGAAAGAAAGAAAGAAAGAAAACCAAACCAAGATGGCCATGAGAATGAAAACAGAAACTCAAACCACCTGTCCATTTACAGATGAATGAAAAAATATAATTTAGTGTACAGTATACATATATACACTCACAGTGGATTTCTATTAGCCTTAATAAGGAAGGAAAGTGTGACACATGCAACAGCAGAGGTAAACCTTGAGGGCATCCCTAAAGCAAAGTTAATCTGTTACAAAGGCACAAATATGATGTGATCCCCCTACATGAGGTTGCTAGAACAGCTGTATTCATATAATCAGGGAGAGGAATGGGCAGTTGCCAAGAGCCAGAGGAAGGGGAAAGTTGGAGACATGGAAATGCTGTGATGATAGATAGTGATGACGGTCACACAGGAATGTGGTTGTGCTCGATGCTTCAAAATGGCACTCCCTGAAAGGTTAAATCTGCATCTCTTTTTTTTTTTTATTTTTAACCATAATTTTTTGAGACCAGGTCTCATGTAGCATAGGTTAGCCTCATACTTGATATATGGCTGAGAACGGCTGTGAATTTCTGATCCTCTTGCCTCTTAAGTGATGGGATTACAGAAACCCTGCCCGGTTTCTGAGGTGTAGACATCAAGCCCAGGGCTCTTTGAATGCTGCGTAAGCACTATACCATCTGAGTGACGTCCCCAACCTACATTTTACTATAATTTTAAAAAGAAGTCTATACAAGGAGAGCAACAGAACCAAAAAATCTGGGTCTTTTCTGAGACTCATACTCCAACCAAGAACCATTAATGGAGATAACCTAGAACCCCTGCACAGATGTAGTCCAGAGCAGCTCACTGTCCAAGTGGGTTCCCTAGTAATGGGAACAGGGACTGTCTCTGCCATGAGCTCAGTGGCTGGCTCCCCTTGAGGTGGGGAGCGATCTTACCAGGCCATAGAGGACGACAATGCAGCCAGAAAGAAAGAAAGAAATCATGAGACCTGATAGGCTAGGGTCAGATGGAGGGGAGGAGGACCTCCCCTATCAGTGGACTGGGGGAGGGGCATGGGAGGAGATGCGGGAGGGAGGGTGCGATTGGGGGGGAATGAAGGAGGGAGCTACAGCTGGGATACAAAGTGAATAAACTGTAATTAACAAAGAAATAAATAACTTTAACAGAAAAGAAATCTATATAATACGCTGGATATCAAACACACTCTTTTAGACTTCAACTATGGCTCTAGCCTTTTACCCCAATACCCAATTCATCACTTACTTTGTCTAACACAGACACCCCGATTATCATTTTTACTTGACAAAAAGCTGACTAGGTGAATGACCACACTAGTAAAAATAAACCTTAATATTTACTTTCAGTTAAAACAAGGGCTTCTTATCTCCCAGCCAACAGAAATCGTATTATTAATTGGCCATGCCTATCCATCTGGAGGGTGTATGAAAGTTCAGCTTCAGGAATCCCGGAGATTCCGTGGGCCCCATCCAGACTTAACTCACCTACTATCTGTGCCAGCACCTGAGAGCTGGCTTTGCCTTAGGTAGATAAATTTCAAATGTACCTTATGAGTGGAGACACAGCAAGCTGAGACACTTTTTCCCTTGTGTCCTTAACCGAAACTAGCTCAGAGACGGTATACGCCCAGCTGCCATTCCAGAAGCCTGTAGTGGTAGCTGGGGGGGAGGGGGAGTTTGAGAAGAAATCATTTTTAAATGATACATAAGTTTTAATACAGTCTCTCACCTAGTCTGCTTGGTTTTTTTGCATTCAAGTTTTCTTCAACCATCTCCATCTTCATCGTCCTGTAACAAGGGATGATGATAGGTTTTATCATTGCTTAGTACTTGACTACAGCCCAGCCTGCCAACTGCTATCTTCCTTCCTTCCTTCCTTTAGTTTTCTCTGCAGCAGCCAGGCTAGCACCCGAGACCACGTGTCTGATTATGTTATATCCTGATTCAGCACTTTGAATGACCTCGCACTGTGGAAAGATAAAGACCATTGGCCTACTAGATCCTTGCCCAGTCTGGCTCCTGCACAAACATTTAAGTCTTAGATGAAACTACTTTTTCATCTTCTCTGGCCTGTAGCCAGATACTAGGGGACTCATTCCCTGGAATGTACAAGTGTCCCCTCAGAGTCATGGTGAGTGCCAGCACATCTTTCCACTGCTGCCCCTATTGTCTGCTTAATTTGTACTCCTCCTTCCACTCTTAATATTGCTCACTTAAACTAAATTTGGCCTAAGGCTACCTGTGCCCTTGAGTACTTCAGAGCTAATTGCAGCCTAAATTAGTATATAAGCTTGACAGCCTAACTTGGGAAAATAATTTGTGACCAATCGGTGGCTAATAAAATGTATGAGTGGCTCAAACCATTCCCGGATGAGGCAAGCACCAAGCTCACCATGTATCCGCGCACAGTGCGCTGCTGAGCTCTGAACCTTTGCAGGCCCTGAGGGAGTGCCCCACTCATGGTAGTTTGACATAATAACTGAAATTCGATAGATTTCTGGGGTTCATGTTAATTTAAAGACTTGGTCAGTCGGGAGGTGGTGGCTTTAATCCCAGCACCTGGCAGGCAGAGGCAGGTGGATCTCTGCGTTTGGGGCCAGCCTGGTCTACATAGTGAGTTCCAGGACAGCCAGGGATACACAGAGAAACCCGATGCTAAAAAACAAAAACAGAAACAAACAAAAAGACCTGGTCAAATTGCCAAAGATCTCTAACTTGAGGTCTCTTCAACTTGTTTTAGCATTTCAGGGCCCCGCTAAGAATGGTGACTGTTTTAAGAATGGAAGGAATGCCTACTGAAGAGAGACACAGCCAAGGCTCCAGGAGTACTTGTACTCAGAGTAAGAAGCCTACGATCAACATGCTGGGTGCAGTGTGTGTGAGGGGTGGTGAGCGACTGAGCACACAGACATAAAAAAGATAATTCATGACACCAAGTAACTACATCCCACAAACATCAGAAAGGCACCGAGCTACAGCTGCTTTAGAAATAAAGACAAAATGTGACTGCAGAGCACAGGGAAAGAGTTCACTCCAACTCAGGCAGGAAGGGAAAGGTTTTGGAGGGAGCTGGAAAACTGAACAGAGTGTGTGTGTGTGTGTGTGTGTGTGTGTGTGTGTGTGTGTGTGTGTGAGAGGGGTGGCCACATGGACCTTTTTCAAGAAAGATGATAACATCTAGATCAGTACGAAGTTCTCTAACGACATTATAAAAGCCTTTTATAAAGCTCAAACATTGCAGCAGATAACGGCAATGTGTTCAAACATCAGCAACAGTGCTTGGCTGTCCAAGCTGAATTTACCTAGCCTTTTCTTCACTACCCAAAAAGATCTTGATTGACCAAAATAATCTGTTAATGAGAGAAATTATGCCAACAAAAGACAAGATCGTCTGGGGAGGTATTGTTTCATGTACAGAAGTAACTGGTGGCCTGGTTTGTAGTTCTATCCTTAGGGAGTAAGTAGCCAATGGCTGGAACTGTCTCTCTCACTATCAACTGAATTTGACCTCTGGAGGGACACAAACAAGATCAGGTCTGCCTAGGACACGATATGGGGGAAGAGGAGGAGCTAGGCAGATCTGGCATGAACCACATTTGAAGGGGAATGTTCAGCCTCTGGCTGCAGAAGAACACACTGCTAATAATAGTATCCTCTTGTGGGGTTCTGCATGCTTTCTATACGCTGACTCACATGGCCTTCACGACGAAGCAGGAGGAATTTTTATTCTCTGCACTTTGTAGAGGGGGAGCTGAGACACAAAGGGATTAAGGCACTTGTCCAAAATCGCCTGGTAGGATTTGAACTCAGATAATATTGTTGCGTAGTCCATGCACTCAGCCGCTATGGGGAATCACATGGGAATCACATTTGGTTAGTTAAAAATATGTCCAGAGCCCAGCATGTCCCTGGAACTGTTTTGGGGGCTAGAGATATAGCATCAGTAAGGGAGGAACTGTATCTTTAGGGATCTAGCATTCCAGCAGGACAAGTGCCATGATGGCAGGTAAATTAAGAAAGAAAGAGTTCTAGGAGCTGGAACTGTCTTGATAAAATGAAACTGGGTAACCTAAAAATGAGTAGAGCAAGAAGGTTGCCAGTCAACGTGGTCAGGAAAATCTTCTCTGAAGACCAACTGAAAATGGGGAAGCATGTTCCACCCAAAACGGACTCAGTCACATGAACGTGACACATGAACAGCTCAAAGAGGCTGCAGGACTGAAAGAAAAAGTGAAAGGGGGTAGGAAGCAAGCGGCAGGAGCTCCCAGCAAATCGTAGACATGGAGAAGAAAGGTCAGGACCAAATGAGCTCTGTAAAGCACTGGGGAAAGTGCTGGGGACAGCTACGAGGAAGTGGAACTGACAGTGAGGCCCTGGAGAAGGACGACTGTGAAACTGGGACAACCCCCGAGTGTGATATTTGGCAAGAATTCCAGGTACTAACTGTTCTCCGTAGCTGGCAGGAGTCGAAGAAAGCCTCACGTCAGAGCTCCAGTGTGGAATTGCTCATTCCATGAACCTTCCCCCTCACTCTAAGTCCTGCCCTCCTCCAGATTCTTTTATTTCTGAGACCTGATCCAGCACAGCTTCTGGGGGTGTGTGGAATCTCTCTGTTGAAAGTATGTATCCATCCGTGTGTGTGTGTGTGTGTGTGTGTGTGTGTGTGTGTGTGTGCTCCAAAGGGAGGGAGGGAGAAGCTTGGATGTTCCTAGTCTCTGGGGAATCTTCTAGATAGGGCTAGCAGGGTAAACACTTGTCCTATGGTGCTTTGATGCCAAACAGACATTAAGAGGTCTTTGCAGACACCCCTCCGTACAGTCTAGAGCTATCCTGAATGGAGCAACTCATCAGCTAAGGAGAACCCCCAAGGCGCAGAAGGACAAGGTACTAGTTGAGGTCGACGGCTTTGAGTTGGGCCTCAGCACTCGCTAGCCATCTGGTTCACTGAATGCTCTATGGTCAGTCTCCCATCTGTGGTATACAGAGAATGACCACATCCCAGGTGCAGTAAGTATAGTGCACATTCAGAGCTGAGCAGGGAGATGGGCCCGGGGAAAGTCCTCAGAAAGTGTCACTCCTCATTCGCTGTTACAGAGCAACTGCCAGTACCGCACGATTTAAGACCCTCCACCCACAAAGGATCATGGGGCTTTGAAAAGGAAGTTAAAAGGTCAAAGGCCCCAGAGTGAACAGTGGTGGGAAAAATACTAAGAACATAAAGATTTGAAGACAAGGCTGGGTGAGGATAGATAACAACTTTACTTAGAAGGTTGTTATTAATACAATTTCAAGAACATAGGTTGGGGGATGGCTACAGATGGAAATAGCCACAGAAGTAGTGTGGCTGTCAGCATCCTCTGCAAAATATCAACTCAAGCTCACACACATGTCACCAATGCCCTTAATCTCTGATATGGGTCTCCAAAATCTGTATTTCCCACTTTATAGATAAGAAGAGACTAAGGAACCAAAGGCAAACAGTAAAGATTTTGGCTCCAATATCAATGGTCTTTTCACCATAACCTGTCAATAAAACCCCAAGGAAACCTTTCTTATTATTATAGAAGTAATGGCACTACAGGTCCATATGTGTGCCCCACCTCCCAGCTAACTACATACATCAGTTCTCACAGAGAAACTACTCTGGTCCTCTGTGACTGACATAGGAGTGTGTAACTGTCAGTGCTAAATGATGAGGTCTCTTTATGTAGCATGAGGAACGCTAGGGGAGAGCAGAGAGGGGCAATTTCTTCCATCTGTACTGAGGAGTCATCAGACAAATCAACGGGAAGGCTCTTTACGGGAGAGGAGAGTGTGAGGTGAGGTGCCAGGGAGCTGTCTAGAGGAAAGGCTAAGCATGGAATGGATTTAGTCGGGCATGAGGGGGTGCGCGCCTGTAATCCCAGCACTCAGAGAGGCAGCTCTCTGTTACTTTGAGGCCAGTCTGATCTGCACAGGAAGTCTAGGACAGCCAAGGCTACACAGAAAAACCCTGTCTCAGCACACACACAACAACAACAAAAACAAAGAATGGAATGTGTGTTCACTGTAGAGCAAATGAAGCCGAGTTATGGAGATGCCAGTCCTATTCAGAATACTTAAGCTACACACAGGGGCCTGCAACAGGGTGCAAAGGGCATCCAGCGTACAAAAGCAGGCTGCCATGCCTCCCATGATATGGTCTGGAGGGGGTTTGTCCCCACCAAAGCTCCTTTTGAAATCAAATTTCCATCGTGGTAGTACTGAGAAGGAACTTCAAGAAGTAGCTGGGTCTCTAAGATATTGATACAGTTCTCCTGGGACTAGATTAGAACAAGCCGTTACAAACCTAGGCTGTAATCTCCTTCACGGGAGATTAACCTGGTGCCTTAATCTCCTTCACAGGGCCCTGCATTCTCCCCTGTTTTCTGTCAAGTACTGATGTAGTCTGAGCCCTTTACCAGACGCAGCTGCCTCATTTGGACTTTCAACTACTAGAATTCTGAGCTAAATAAACTTCCATTTATAAACTGTTCAATCTCAGGTATTCTATTTGTAGACAGACTATAGTATCACATATAGTATCAGAAAACAGACTGAGGGGGGAAAAAAGGCTCAGCACTAAGAGGCGCTAAGGGCTTTGCAGCAGTGAGGAGCTTGATGGTGTCTGTATTTTAACGCTCTCTGTCTGCTGCCTGGGCTCAGGGATGGAACACAGTGATAGAACATTTGCCTGATATGCGGGGAGTTGGTGCAACCTCCAGGCCTGAATGGAAAAAATAAGACGATCCTTAGCCCAGTGCTTGGAACACAGAGGCAGGAGGATCAGGAGCTGAAGGAGAACCATGGTTCTGTGAGACCCTGTCTCAAAATGAACAAATACAAAAAGAAAGGAGGAAATGATCATTAGATCCAATGATTGCATGGATGACACAGCAGAGAGAGACACACGAAGTCATGCTTGTGAAGTCGTAGCTGTCTTTGTAGAAGAATTCGAGCCTTCAGAGTCTGTGGAGCCCTTCTGTTGGCAGTGAAAGGGACATTTCAAGGAAGCTGGTGGGTTTGGTCCATCAAAGAGCTCACAGTAGTTCCCATCTCTCTTGATGTTCTCTCAAATTCCTGATGAGGGAGCCTGCTGGGGAACAGCAGGGCCTTCGTTTCTACAGCACCGGAAGGCAGGGGAGGGGGAAGCTCTTATTAGGAGAACAAGTGCTTTAGGAGACAGACTTTGAAGGGCAGACAGAAGTCATTGTCTCTAGTACTTGAGAAGTCCTCAGCAGACAGCAATAGTGGAAGGCTGAAAGAACAGGATGGTCTGATGTAAAGGACAAGGCTCTGCTAGCTGCCAATCACGTTTGCATTTATAACTGCTCACTGGGTGTCTTGTGTTGGGCACCAGGCATGCAGGGCTCAAGGGTAGGGGTGGGGAATGACAATAAGGAAACATCCCTTCTTCCCAGGAGGTCTCAGGTTAGAGTGGAGGATAGAAAAGTAAAGAAAACCTGTAACAAAATAGGAAAGTCACGGGGGCTGGAGAGATGGCTCAGTGGTTAAGAGCTCTGGTTGCTCTTCCAGAGGACCTGAGTTCAATTCCCAGCACCCATGTGGCAGCTCATAGCTGTTTGTAACTCCAGTTTAAGAGGATCCAACACCCTCATAAAGACATATATGTAAGCAAAACACCAAAGCACATGCAATAAAAATAAATAAATTTAAGAGCAATTAGGAAAGTCATAATAGTAGAGACTCCAAGGGCCCTTTAGAAGGAGAAACTATTTGAAACTATTGAAGTAGAATAAATGTCACATGCATCGTATTGAAAACATGTTCTGAGCATGTATCAAGGAGCAATGCTCTGGGCTGGACATCAGCTGCATCTTGAAGGAGGTAATTAGATAAATAACAAAGAGGCAATGGATTCGGGAAGGGGAAAGTGTGTGTGGAAAGAGTAAGAGCACAAGATGCTGTGGACACTACAAGTAGTTTAATTTATGTCATGATAGGATGAGGGGGATAATGTTGTGTGGTGTCCACCACAGAAGACTACCTGGACACGGGTCCAAGGCAACAGAAAGTCTTTCTTAGCTGGCTGGAGACTATACCAGCTGTTCAGAACCCCAGAGCAGTCCCAAGTCTTTCTTAGGGTGAGCTTTTAAAACAAAAAACCACACCTCAGCCAACAAGATCGGTTACTCGAGAGGCAGAACTGCAGAGGCCAAAAGGCAAAGTTTGTTGACTTTGATTTTTTTCTTTTAACAAACCTACTTGATTTAGGGTTATTAAACACTTCTACCTGCCTTCCAACCCACCAACACTGGGGAGGAGGGAAAGAAAGGTAGTGGGGACAGGTGGCAGAGATCTCTCTTCTGCTTCCTATTGGGTAGGGTGGCAGGATTCTTTGGGGGAGGGGGGATACCAATATCAGTCATCCAGAAATCCTGAAGTCCAGGTAACTGGCAAATCGGCAAACAAGCAAATGCAGCAGCAGGACAAACCAGCAGCCAGCAGTCCTCCTCCAAGTGGCTGCGCGTCCTCATCTGGGCTATCATATGTATGCCCCTCAAAGTCCTCCGAATTCAACTAATTCCAGCTGGCAAAGACCATGCTCCGCACGAGACACTTAATGGGCGTGGCAAACTAAAATCCCCAACTTGGAATTTTAACAAAAACATGCTTACATATCATAAACCAAAATGTCCACAACAAAGGTGAGTACATTTAGAGACTTTCCCAGAACTATGGACTTTGATAGATTAGGTCTTTGTTCTTGTGTTGGCAGGTGTAGCTGTCTGTGTGCTGAGTTCCCAAGTCTAAATGGTACTCCTATCATGGTATCAGTTGTACTGAACTCTGGGGGGGGGGGGGGTTCAGTACAAAAAGTACTGGGGGGGGCGCTGTTACAATAAAGTTCAGGACAGAATAAAGAAAACGGGATCTGGGGAGGCAGACAGGGGTCCACCACAGTGGGGTTTATGTGTTACACGAAAGAGTTCAGAGACTCAGTAAAATATTGTAAGTACAAAAGTGACAGACATTATTATATTCATAATTTTAGAACCATCACTCTGGCTGAAAAGATATGATGAGCATAGCTAGTTCCCAAACTTCAGACAGTAAGATTAATTAAGTGGAATTAATATACTTGAAAAATACTGAGACCTTGAACTCAATATTTAGGGTATAACAGGAAAAAAAGGATCCATTTTGGACTTTTCACTGTGTCAACAAATTATTTAAAAAACAAAACAAACAATCAAGGTAAAGATTTGCTTGGGCTCAGGATTTAGAGATTTTAGTTAGTGGTGAGTTAGTCTCATTGTTCTGGGGTCGGTGAGGCTGAACAATCATGGCAGGGAACACGGCTGAGCAGGGCTTCTCATTTCTGCAGCCAGGAAGCAGAGAGAACAGAGAGGAAGGCTTAGAAAAATAGGCAGTCCTCAAGAACACGTGCCTTGTGACCAAGTTCCTCTAATGAGGTCCTAGTTCTAAAAGATTTCACCACTTCCTAATAATGATATACATCTATTAATCCATTAAAGAACTGATCCACTGGTTGTATCACAGCCCCTACAATGAAATTACTTCCCCAGAGCCCATAGATTGGCAAATGCGCCTTTAACACAGAGGCAGTATGTGGGAACAGCCTCAGCGACAGCCAGAGATCTTGTTCCTCTCAGAGGTAAGTAGAGCTGAAGGGGTTAGGGAAGTGGACGGGCATGGCATTGGTCAGAAGGCAGATACCACAGTTTCTGGAAGTTCTCAGAAACAAAACATCTTCAAGAGACGACCAAAACCTGTGGTCATGAGTGTGAATGAATGCAGTGGGCTGGAAGTGACCGCCACGCTGAAACTCACTCATCACACCATTCCGATACAGGGAAAAGTCAGAACCATGCAGGTCCTGGGGTGGAGAGAACATGAGGTACCAATAAAGTCTTCCTCCGAAAAGGCAGATGGAATCTATAAAATGATGATGATGATGATGATGATGTCTTCTAAGAGGAGCAGTGTTTGCATAAGTGTTTACAAGCACAGTCTGGAGTTGGCACTTGTACCTGGGATGTGAGAGAACAGCATGTTCCGGAGGACACCGCCTGGGTACGGGCAGAGTTCAGTCCAGACCCTGTGGGCAGGATTCCAAGAAGAGATGAGGACCTCGAGGGCATCTGCATTGGAGCACACTGTTCCAGGTTTCCCAACTGGAAGGAGAGTGAGTTAGGGAGAGCTCAAGCAGTATGAAGACAAGAACACGGGTCACGCATGAGATGTCCGTCGCCGTCATCTATCTTCACGCTCAGCCTTCAGAGGTCTCACTGTCTCCACTGTCACACCCGATAGGCAGACAAGGCCTGTTGCTTTTGGTCTGTAAAACAGCACTTTAGAATCTCCACCACATACAGCTTTCATGGTTTCTAGTGTGACTTCTTCACTGGCCTGCCATGCACCTTTTGTGTCTCTTGCCTCAGCTACCCTTGGCCACCCCTGAGTACTCGCTCCATTCTTTCTTTAATCCACGTAGTTAACCCTGTTGCTCTACCATTCAGCATCCCTCGATGATCCCTCCACCATTTCAGCTACAGTCTGTCCCATTAACATGGCTTCCAGAGTCATTCCTGAGGGGGAGCCTGCTGCTGCCCTCCTCCTTTAGAACCTTCTCCTCTAGTAACACCTCTTATTTACAGCTCTCAGAACGTGCTACTGCATCCTCCCGCTTCTAGCTTTTGCATACTTCTTTTCACCTGCCCACAGATTTTTTTTTTCCCCACTTACAACACCACACCCCTGAAAGAGCACATTTCAGAATCCAGACCTAACTCTTCTCTGAGGTCAGCTTCCACTTTTCTGAACTGTTTTTTTTTTTTTTTGGGGGGGGGAAGCATTCTCTTCTGCTCTTTTTCTATTCTGTACAGCATGCCCTGATAGCAGTTATTCACCACACAGTATCATGTCTTTAATCTCCCCACCCAAAAGTATTTTGAGAGAGAGAAACACTTGCAGTGCTGACATCCAACACCTATAGAATTAGGTGCTATATAGTCTGTGTAATCTACTTTGCAGACTTAAAAGATGTGTGTTTAAGCCAGTCACCCAAAGCATGGTACAAACAACCAGGTTCTAATTCCAAGAAAAACCTCTGTAATGAGGCGTTTGGAAGTAATAGTGCTCCTACTGCAGGCTCCATCCCAGGCCACCTCTCCCAACATGCTGGCTTTTTTTAATTAAAAAAATAATTTTTCATAAAATATATTTTGATCATGTCTCAACCTCTCTACTCACTCAATTGTACGCTCTTTCTCTTTCCAAAATTATTTTTAAAAAAAAACACAAACAATTCGAACACGCAAAAGGCCAGTAAAACTGAAAAGAAAAAAAAAATGCAGAACAAAACAGACACACACACAAAAAAAAATCATGGAGTTCATTTTGTATTAGCCAACTACTCTTGTGCATGAGGCTTGACCAGGATGTAGTTGATATATCCAGTGACTCTCCCTTGGAGAAAACTGATTTTCCTTTGCCCACCAAGTATCAACCTTCTTGGTTAGGGCTGGGACCGCTTATCCACTTCCCCCTCTCAGCACTGGGATCTTGTCTAGGTTGAGCCTGTGCAGCAATTGTGCATACTGCCATAGTCTCTATGAGTTATTTTTTTTTAATTATTTACTTTTTTGTATGGATACTTTGCTGTTTTGCTTGCATGTATGTCTATGAACCATGTATGTGCCAGGTGGCCAAGGAGGTTCCGCTGGTACTGGAGTTACAGGAGGTTATGAGCCAACATGTGGGTGCTAGGAATAGAAGCTGTCTACTCTAGAGGAGCAGCCAGAACTCTTAGTTGCTGAGCCTCCTCTCAGGTCCCCAATATAGAAGTGGAGAAGCAATATAGTCCCTGCCTACAAACAGTATGTGTGATCCAGACACTATTTCTAAGCAACCATGCTTTTCCTTTCCTCCACTCCCTCAGTGACCCTGAGAGGTTCTAGCACTCAGATCATTCATTTACTCAGAAGCCAAACTGTCACGAGTCAGGCACTGTGCTCTCTTTTGTAATCAGAAATGTCTGGAAGGGCAGGAATGTGGTTAGCGTGGGTTGTACTGTATTACGTAAGCAGGGCATTTATAGGAGTGAGACCCTTCTCTCAAACATCAGACATCCAAGACCCCTGGGATCCAGGGACCTTTTCCTAGGAGGGCCTGACAAACTATTCCAGCTCCGCAGGCCTCCTCCACTCCGAATCCTGTTGTACTCGAGGCAGAACCAGACGGCCTGGCATTAATTGCTCTCTAATTGTTTCAAGTGTGCTATTTTTATCCTGTCCAGGACACCGTACTGCACAGGAGCCCAGTCGTTTGCTCTCACATCACTCTGTGCTCCCAGCGTTCAGCAGAGGCTTGCTGATTGATTTCTCTATGAGCTGTAATTATTTTCAAGGCTGTTCTAGGATACGGGTCTCCCTGTCATGATGTCTCTGCTTCGCTCCCTGCACTCCCCCTCCTCACTCCCAGCAGCTCCCACTCACTCTTTTGTTGATGTCTGGCTTGTTCTCATCCAAACACCTCTCCCCTCTCCTTCTCTCCAGAAGAACAAACCGTATTTCACCTACCATCAACACCACTGAATTTCTCTCTGGCAAGAAACATTATCCTTGTCAGCCACCTCGAAGTTTTTACTTCTCTCTCCACCAAACTTAGTAAAATACTTGTAGGACCTACTCAGATGAATCAAGTCTTTGCTTTAATTCAGTGTCTGTGCTTTCAGTTTTATTAGCTCACTATACAGTTAAAGGTAGGGAGAGCAGACTGGATCTCAGAGCTGATAGATCTGGTGACAGGGGATGAGTTGGTCCAGCATCCTCTTGTATGTCTCTCTTGCTCTCACTGACCAACTGTGGGGATTGGGGACAAATTCATGAGGAGGGGAGAGAAGGGAAGTACTGGTAATTACTTTTCAAATCAACTCTTGCCTAGAAAAGTGGTTGCAAAGCATCAATGATAAGCTGAACTCAGCTACATGTTCATCCACATGAGCCATAACCACAGCATTTTATGTGTACCATACCCTCTGAATGTCAACTTTGCCATGGCTAAATGGATGCAATTAGACCTACCTCCTGGGATTACCACGAGGACCATGTGAGGCATACCTGGTTCTGAGCTAACAGCACTCATAATCTTTGACCCACAGTGTCACCATCCCAGATGGAATCATTCTTCATTATCATGACCCCCACCAAAATGTTCCGTCAACTCCTTTCAGGACTCAGTACAAAAGAATCCAGCTACTAAGCGAATTTGTGGATTCGTGTTTGTTCAGTGGCATAGGGGACAGTTTGAGAAGGAGACACCATATGATCTTAGTCTTTGCAGTGCTGTTAGGTGCAGCGAGATTAGACCTGGACTTTCCCGGTGGCTTAGTCCAATCCTACTCCTTCCTTCTTGTCAACCAACATAGTGATCAGCTCATTTACAGTTTATAGGTATAACGAGTACACAAGTTGACTGTAGAAATCCGAGAACTCAAATAGTGTCCGGCACCCCATTGTATGCACCTATAAGCTAGTTATTTGACCTTTCTTGCAGAGTTTTGAAGTTTTCTTCTGAAGATAGGTTAAGAAATGGCTTCGGTAGAGAAGCTGTGGTTGCTCAAAGAGCTCATGTTTGAAATATGCTCAGAACAGTGCCTGGCATATAGTAACTGTTCAATAAATCATGGTGTAACTGAAGAGACTAAAAAATCAGTATGGCTCTCTCTCCAGAATAGCTTTACAAGTCTCTGGTTCTCAGCTATTCGCACCATGCAAAATGCAGTTCATGCCAACACAGACTGCAACTGAAGTAAACTGTGTACCTCTTTTTTGTTGTTGTTTTTTTGTGCTTGTTTTGTTTTGAGATAGGGTTTCTCTGTGTAGCCCTGAAACTTGCTATGTAGACCAGGCTGGCCTCAAACTCCGTGATCCACGTGCCTCTGCCTCCTAAGTGCCGGGATTAAAGGTGCGTGCCACCAGGGTCCAATTAATCTGTGAGGCCTCTTAATCGGTGTGTTTCATCAGAAAAGCTGAGTCGCCAAGTCCTCCCCATCCTGACAGAGTCCCCACCTCGCTGGCCTGCCACAGTGAGAAAGCAAGAGTGCCAGCCGTTCCTCAAATGGCTACAGACGCCACTTTTGGAGATGGAGCAGCACAGACTCCATACACTCAGGAGGGTTCCTGGTGGATGTCAAATGATCACTGCCTTTCATAAGTGTGCTACTGTATGTCCAACTGATTAGCTGCTGTGAACAGTCCAGGTTGAAAGTGAGACCTGGGTGAGCACAAAAGCCTGTGGTTAAGGGCTCCCAAGATTCGATTGTGTTGAGAGAACTCTTGCCCACATGGGTTTTCCCTTTCACAGAGACATTGTTGGAGACCTTCTAACTCTTACTATCGTCACAACTGGGACAGTCATGATGAGCCTATAAAAAAGTAATCCAGTCGGGAGAAAGTCTGTAGAATGGCACACTATAACTGCTCTTTCCCCTTGCTAGAGCTGGCAGGATGGTCATTCTTAGACAAAAGTGATCTGTGTGTGTACGTATGTGTGCGTGTGTCTGTACAAGCATGCTCACAATGACAGCGAGTGGACACAAACGGTTTCTAAATCATGAGCTTCAGACACAGTGTTTTGTGACCCACACAAGCATCGGGAACTGTGGGGAAAATAAACCTCCTTCGAGTGGGCCACACTCATATTGCAGAGTCACAGTTAAAATCCATTTTTTAAAAATTGAGGGAAAAAAACCCCCTTGAGGGACTTTGAAAGTGGCTCCGTGATTAAGCCATTTCCTTCAAAAGCGTGAGAACTCACCTAAATGGCAAGTGGGCGTGGCGACCCACCTGTAATCCCAGCCTGGAAAAAGGCAGAGATGGGCTCCCCTAAGCAAATTGG
Source organism: Meriones unguiculatus (assembly GCF_030254825.1). Lineage (NCBI taxonomy): Eukaryota > Metazoa > Chordata > Mammalia > Rodentia > Muridae > Meriones > Meriones unguiculatus. Next base: position 176,318,968 of record NC_083349.1, read on the forward strand.
CTAGGGACACCAGCCGTATTGGTGAGCTCTGGATTTGCCTGAGAGACCCTGAAAAATAAACAAATAAATTGGGGAGTAACTAAATAAATTAAACAAATGAATCCAAATGATCTGATTTTCCAAATTCTGGATCCACCATTTTCTCTCTCCCACACAGAGGTACTCTGTGGCTTGTCTGGCCAAGGTTGTCTCCCCAACCTTATCACCCTTTTTGTCTTTCTGGTTCCTTCCCAGCCCTCCCCCTGCCATATCCTTCAGCTTCCCACCACTTTTAACACGACTTCTTCTCCTCCACATCTCCCCAGGACCCGAGGCTGCCCTTCCTAGACTCGAAACATTTGCTTCAGTGAACCAGTGAAATATTTCTTGCCAATTTCCACACTAGATTTGCCATTCTCTTTTCTCCCCTCATCTTCAGTCCTCCCAAGGTAATACAATTATTTTAATAGGAGCTTTCTGGAAAGAAGCTACTTTCAGATCATGCCAGAGATAACCTGTTTGCTCCACCTCTGCTGGGAGTTGCCGCAGCAACCGCTCCGATGGGAGCTTGGATGATCACGTGGAGAAGGCCGGGAGGTAAGGAGATTAATATAGAATAGGGTTAAAAGGTGAGGGAAGCAGTAAGGAGCAGCTGGGAGATGGTGTGGGCATAGGCGAGATCAAGTGTGTTACCGTGTTGGAGTTGGAGAGCTGGCCTCGCTTAGGAAGGGCAGGGGGACCAACAGACATCTCTGTTGTCAAAAAACCTGCATAGTCTCCCATCCTCCCCACTCCCACCCCCTTTTATTTTTTAAATCCACAGCCTTCCAGGTGAGTCACAGGTGGCTGCTGCTAAGCAGTAAATTTTGATTTACTTCTAGTTTCCAGGCAGGAAAGGGGCAGCTGACACTACCCCGTTTGAATGTTTGCTGTGGAATCAATCGCAGAAGGATGTTTATTCCACATTTATGACAGTCGGGAGTCGTCTTCCAAGATGCACAGTAGATAATGACTGTGAGGCTCTGTTTTTAGCATATGAATCATGCCTGTCACGTGAGCTGTACCTTCCTTTGCTTGCACACACACACACACACACACACACACACACACACACACACGAGAAATTGGGAGCAGGGGGACAGAGGGTCCTTGTTTCTAGACATCAGAGAGAGAGAGAGCCACAAAGGCCCAGGAAGAAATAACGTGACGCCTTACGATTTAACAAGAAACCTAGGCCCCCTCTTCCTACCTGCCTGGTAGTCACATCTGGAGCCCCCTAGCCCATCCCTCACCCAGATGTCTGGTGTTCAGTCTTCCCACATGGCTCGTGGGTGGCGCTATTTGGGGTTCAGAAGCAGAGGTTAGAAAACTGCTCTGAACAAGTAGCCCTGATATTCAAGCCCCCCCCCCGACATGACTTGGTTTGCCTTCAAGATTTACTTACAATTGCTTCTGAGTCCCCCCCACCCCACTCCACCTCCCGTCCTCGCCCTGTAAAGTCATCCATCCTGCCAGCACCGGAGACCCCTCGGCTGGTACAGATTTTCCATGTGATCCATGTCGCTCCGGAGCAGCGGTTCTCAACCCGTGGGTCACGGCCCTTTTCGTGGGTCCTACGACCCTTCACAGGAGTCGCACATTAGATATCCTGCACATCGGATATTTACTTTGCAACTCCTAACAGTGACAAAATTACCATTAGAGGTAGGAACGGAATCATTTTATGGTGTGTGTGGGGGGAGAGTTCACCCCAACATAAGGAACTGTATCAAAGGGTTGCAGCATTAGGAAGGTTGAGAGCCACTACTCCAGAGCGTGCTGTCACCTTACCTACCAGGGACGCATGTGCGAGCACACACACACACACACACACACACACACCTGCCGGACAACCCCAGACCCTATCTTTTCTTCTTTCTCCCATGGCTGCCACCCCCAGGTTCTGTGTTCTACACTGACACTCAGTAGAGAGAACGGCTTCAGAGCATTAGGCAGCCAGTTCAAAGAGCCCCCTTGAAGGCCAGAAGTACCTGACGCTCAGTAGGTGCTTGCCGCTGAGCCTGGCAACCAGAGTCCTACACTCGGGAATCAGGTAGTAAGAGAGAACGGACCTCAGCAAGTTGTCCCCTGACCTCCACATATATATGCACCATGCATGCACATGCATGTTCACACAAACACGTTAAATAAATAAATGTAAGTTTAAAAATCGCTGTTGATATCATAATTAACGTTACATTAATATAATCTATTACAGTTACACTATAATTACATCATTTCTCCCTTCCCTTTCCTCCCTCCAAATACTCTCACGTACTCTACCTTACTCTCTTTTAAATCCACAGCCTCTTTTTTCATTGATTGTTGTTACATGCATGCATGTATGTATGCATATACATATATATTCCTAAGCATAACGTGCTTAGTCTGTGTGATGTTACTTGTATGTATGTTTTCAGGGCTGGCATTTGATGTGGGCTGCCGTGCTTCTCCCCGGGGAAGACAATTTCTCCTACTCAGCAATCATCAGTTGCCTGTAGTTCCTTGTGGATGATGAGCCTCTCCCCACCCCCAGGCTTTTCTCTGTCTGCTTTGATTGTGTCTATTGTTGTTGCCCTTGTTCAGCTCACATTTGGCCAGTCATGTCGGTAAGAGTTTATGGGTGTAGCCTCTGACGTTACTACAGACATGGCTTCACAGCGAACTCTCTGGGCCGTGAGTCTGCAGCGCCTGGTGTCTTCAGAAACCGGAATTTACCTTTCACCTCTGGGGGCTCAGCCAAAGGTGCTAGCAATAGTCTGTAAGTGTTGGGACAACGCCAACCAAAAGTTCAAAGAAGGGCTTCTCATGCCTAGTGTTGGAGTTTTGGCTCCTGGGGCTCATTGTAGGCACAAAGGATGACATTTTTTTAAACTATATATATATATATATATATATATATATATATATATATATATATTTATACACAGACTTCTGTGTGTGTTATTAGGTAGGTGTTTTAGGTGAACAACTAATATTATGACTCCTTATGTTTTTTTCAGACATCCTTACTGTTATTTTAACTTTCTTTTTCTATATTTATCCCCCTCCCCCTCCCTAATTAGAGCCCCCTTCACACTTCCCTGCTCAGATAATTTATATCCTGCTATTCCTCTCTACTGTTCCCCAACCCCCTAAATTTAAATAATTTTAAATCCCCTTGAGCCCTTTCTGCCACCAGAGTAGTTTCACTGAGAGTTCTCCCCAATTTCTTAGTCACCTCCTGTGATGTTTTGAATGAAAATGGCTGATAGGAAGTGGCACTATTAGGAGGTGTGGCCTCACTGGTGTAGATGTGGCCTTGTTGGCAAAAGTGTGTCAGTGGAAATTTCAGATGCTCAAGCCAGGCCCAGTGGCTGCCTACCTATCCAGATGTAGAACTCCCTGCTACCTCTCTAGAACCACGTCTGCCTGCGTGCCACCATGACAACAATGGAGACCTCTGAACTGTAAGCAGGCCCCGATTCAATGCTTTCCCTTATCAGAGCTGCTGTAGTCATGGTGTCACTTCACATCCATAAAGCCCTAACTAAGACACTTCTCCTCTGCAGTATCTTTAGTCTCTTTCTTCTCAGCCTCTCCTGCTCTCTTTCGTAGTTAGAATAGCCATCTCCCATACATTATTGCTCGGTACAACTTAAGGGCCCATTGTCCCCTCCCTAACACACCCTAAGAACCAGAAGACATGCTTCACAGGCCTGAAAACCACAGAAGTATTCTGCTAACATGGTACTTGAAAATACTTTAATGAAGTAATTAAAAATCAAAGTTTTAGAGACCTGGGGAGATAGTTCAGTCAGCAAAGTGTTTAAGGATTGTGTTTTCTTTCTTTATTTGAGTTTGTTTTTATAATTACATTAAACAGTAATATGGTTCCAAAGTCAGCAAACAAAAGCGGATTCTGTGGAGCTTTTGAATGTATTCACGAATTCTCTAATGCACCTTTAAAGTAGGGCCAGGCAGGGGAGATGGCACCGCAGGAAAGGGGCCTGAATGTAAGCATAAAGACCCGATTTTTTTTAGGAGTTTTAAAAAGCAGGGCTTGGCTTAAAATCCCGTGGCCAAAGAGGCGAAGACGGGAAGATCCCTAGAGTTCACTAGCCACCTAGGCCAGCATAGCGCGTTCCATGAGCTCTAAGCTAGTAAGGAACGCTGTTTGAAAAAAGGCAGGGGGCAGGTGTGGAGGGGGAGCAACAGGGAGGGGAACAGGACAAACAGGATAGCATACAAAGAATGACAACAGTGGCCTACACCTGTACCTGAACGTATGCGCACGCACACACATCCACAGCTCCCAAGTTTTAAGTTCATTTCTTTAAAATTGCTAGCTCATTTTATTGCTCAACAGCCACCTGCGGCCTCTGACCAGTGTCCAGGACAGTGCAGACAGCAGAACCCGTGACACCTTCTCCTCCCTCGTTCTTAATAGCTACTGGGCCCTGCGAGGCTCTTTCCAAAGGTTTCATTCTGTTTCATTCTGGCAGCTCCTCTCAGCAGGGAGCCTCACGTTCAGATCAGATCTCGGAGCAGGGGTTCCGGTCCTTTCAGGAAAATAATGGCTAACGATGGTGGAAGGACCCAGAGAAGGTATGTAGAGGCATCAGTCATGCTAAGACTAAAGAAGATGGCTTTGTCGCCACCTATCATATTTCCATCAAACTTTAAGAGCGAGGATTCTTTTACTTGGGCTCAGTCCCTAAGTGGAACGATTCCACTTGGGTTCAGTCCTCAAGAGGAATCACTGAAAAGGAACCTTCAGGAATGTTTTCCAAGGGGTAAGAATGATGCTCCACTGTGATCAGCGTTGTTTTTGCTTCTGCTGGCAGGGTACAAGCGCTGCCGGAAAGCGGGGTGCAGTCTCCTCTGTGGGCACCCGTGGTGCAAAGACACGCGCGGTGAAAGAGCTTTGATGACTGCCTGGCACCAGCTGCTCCCTCGCTCCGCTCCTTTCCTCGGATGCTCCAGTCAGGTTCTGCTTGGGAAAAACCAGTGTTTCTGTTGGCAGAACCCCAAGCTGACCCATTTCCCTAAGCTCCCGGGGGAGGCCTAGGTTCAATGATGGCGCCATCTGCTGCCAGGTCCTCGTGCTGCAGCCCTAGGCCTCTGCCTTGCGTCCTGAGAACTTGTTGGAAGATGCTGGTACTCTGGCACCACTCCGAACTTGATTAGCCAGAAGCTGAAGGTGGAAGATCCCGACCCCTGCATCTCCAAAAGCAGTTCAGATAATCCCAGTGCTCGAAAAAGCTTGGGGATCACAGACCTAGCGGATCGGATTCTACCATTTATCCGATCGAGTCAAGAATTAATAATAAACATCTATGCACCAATACAAAGGAGAGTAAAATAGACACAACCTCACAGACACATAGGTGCACACACGTGAGTGCACACACACGAGTACACATAGACTATACAATGGCTTGTTTCACACGTGTCTAAGCAATAAGGGCAGGACTTTCTTATTTTAGACTGGAAACAGCGGAGACACCCTCCCCAGGATCAAAGTTCAAACTACCTAAGACTGCCGGCAACATCTGTTTTCTGCAGTGTAACTAAGTGCTTGGATGAATCATCTTAAGGAGAAAAGCTTTATTTTGAGTCCAGCTTTTAGAGGTCTCGGTACGGGGTCACTTGGCTCCTTTGCTTGGGCCCCTGTGATGAAGCAGAACAAAATGGAAGGAAATGTGTGATGAACCAAAATGGTGTATCTGATGGGGGACAGGAAGAAAATAAAGAAAGGAAGGGACCAGCTAGCTACTTCCTCCAACTAGGCCCCTCCTCCTGAAGCTTCTGCCCACCTCCCAGATATGCCATCAAATATGAACCACTGCAGGATAATCCATCCATGAGTTAGTGCAGAGAAAGAATGCTGCTACTGGCTGGATAGGACTGCCTGCCCAGGGGTGGCACTTCCCGCAGTGGGCTCTCCCACATCAATCATTACCAAGAAGACGCCCCCACAGGTGTCCAGAGGCAGGTGTCCAACGACATTCCCTTCTCCCAGATAACTGTAGCTTAGGCCACATTGACAAAACAAACAAACAAAAAAAAACCTAACTTGCACGTGTCTTGGGTTAAATGTTTGCAGACACGAAATTAAAAACTTTCCAGTAAGAATTGGGAGGTAGAAAAAAAGAGAACAGCACTTCCCTCCAGCAGCCAGGCACGACTGAATACTGTTGTCATCATCTCTGAGGCAGGTGGTACCTTGTGGGTCACTAAGATTCCCAGTCCCAACCTTGGTACCAGGTACATCCCTTGTGCTCCTTACACCAGCGGTTCTGGCTGCTGAGTCACTCCTGAGAAGGCCTCAGAAGGCCTCGTAGCCATTGTTACTCAATTCAGCCTGCCTCCAGCTGACTGCTATTTGCAAAACCTGGTTGCAACCAGCCTAGTGTTTCAGATCCCGAATGGATTTGAAAGGTCTGCTTGGTTGTAATGCACAGCTGCCTCCAGCCACTTCTAAGCCGCAGCAAGTGCCCTGCAGGGAAGACGGAAATTATAAGTAGGTAAAGCTGCACTGGGGTCATCTTCACGTCTTGCCCAAGTCACACGAGCTACTGTGAATGTTGAGAAGGCTGTGGCTGAGTCTCCATGGACGAACCCGAGGCCCAGGCACCTGAATGGCAGTCGGCTTCCACCCTCTGTCCTGGCCCTGCAGTGTCTCGGGGATGCAACTCTCACTCCTGCACATGAATCCTCAAGTTCATTCAGAAACCAACAGGTATTCTTTGTGCTCAGTGTTCTTTAGGCCATGACGCCAGGCTCAAGAGAATGTTTCTTCCCTCTCTTCTGTACATGGTGTCATCCAAAGCTGGTGACTGCCTCTCCCAGAATCCTCTGTGTCAGCAAGGCCTACCTCCCCTGACTCCACCACACATGAGCTGGGGAGGGAAGGGCAGCAGCCTCCTTTGGAAAATTCCCTGTCTGATCTTGAGCCTTGTAATTCTGGGAACTGGAGTGGGTTGGTTCCCTCTCAGCTTATCTGATTCATGTTCATCGGGTTCAGAAGAAAATTAATTAAGCAGAATATACTTTGTAATTTTACAGTCAAATCTATTGCTCCTGCGTGGTTGCCAGTCATATTTGTGAATCAACACATTGTCTTTCCTTATGCGACAGGAAGAATGACCTTGGACCACTTGGTGAGGTGAAGTCAGAGCAAATGCAATGCATGATGCGATCAGAGGGTGTTAAAGTGTTTGACTGTTCTCATTTTTAGTTCAGGAAACACACCTAGGATGGATCAGAACACTGGCAGGGACGGCCCATAGGAAAAGCTTGTGGCTTCGTCTACCAGGGTCAGGGATGGGGCACAGGTTTAAGTGCCCTTCTGCTTCACAGGCCCTTGAGTGCAGGCAGCCAGGGCCTGGTGCTGATTAACTAATTCTCAATGTCTTTTGTCTCCTTTGTTAGAGTCGTCCTGCTCCGGTTAGGATTATAGTCACAGGTTTCTCTCAAGGCAATTCCATGAGTTCAAGTCCCTCTCATATAGTCTGTGCCGATTCTGAAGTTACTAGGTCAAAGGCCTTTTCCTGACCGTATCACCCACTGCCAAAGCTGTCCTATGAGTTCCTCAGGGAGTCTGCTCTCCACCCTCTCAGCTTCCTATAATTCCTTCCATGCTTTCCTGACCTTTGCCTGACACTGAGAGGGAACCTTCCAGCCTGTTTACTTCTTTGCCTCTCCCGAGAGCTGTGTCTTTCTCATCCATCTTTGTCCCAGAGGATAGCATCATTCCTAGGGATCATTACACATTAAATCAATAAAATGCCTGTTAGATGCGTGGAAAGTTCTGGTCTTTTCAGTTCAATGCATTTGCAGTATTTAAAAGGCTCAGCATCATCACTTTCCTAATTTTGAGACCCTTGACTCAACACGTGATCACTTCGCTTTCCATCTTACTGGAAATTAAGTTCACCAGTCATTGTAAAGAGAGTCCTTCCTTCCTCCCTTCTTGATCCAAAAGGACCTCATGAAGTACTTGATCGCTGCTGGGGCTTGGTGTCTGTCTGTCCGTCAGTTGACCAGGCAAATTGTATGGCATTGTGCCTCATCTTTTCTCCACCCTAAGCAAGGAAATAAAACATAAAAGCTTCAAGGCATTTTAAAAAATGACTTTCCGGTTCCATCATGTCAATATTTTTGTGATTCAAAACAGAGGAGGAAGCATCTTGCCCGGAAATGACTTTCCAGAGTGGCTGGTGGCTGATTTGCTTCAGTGCTTTGGTCAGTGGTTTACAGAGGAGGCATTTTAACTATACGTTCATTTATGGTAAGGGGGAGGAAGGGGCACAGTCGACAGCTTGGGCGTGGAGGTCAGAAGACAGGCTTCAGGAATCAGTTCTTTTCTCCACCATGTGTATTCCAGGAACTGAACTCAAGTTTACAAGCTCAGCAGCAAGGACTTGTACCCACTGAGCCATTTCTCTGGCCCCCATTTTTAAATTAAAAAAATACATATATAGTCAAAGAACCAAATAAAGATCTTTGCTAAATTGATAACTAGACTATAAATAATAATTATTACTTTGGAGTCACCATTACCTCGACTATTTTGACCTCTAAAACATAAATCCATAAAAAGTATCATCAGATTACAATTTTTTAACATTTGTTATTTTATTTTACACATATGGGTGTTTGCCTGCATGTATATCTGTGTATCACTTCCATGCCTGGTGCCTAAGGAGCTAGAAGAGGATGTCATCTCCCCTGGAACTAGAGTTACAGATGGTTGTGGTCCACCATGTGGGTATCAGGGACCAAACTCTGGTCCTCTGTAAGAGCAGCAAGTGCTCTTAACCACTTAGCTGTCTCTCCAGCCCCTAGATTACAGATTTTAAAAAGCAGTACTGTTAAATGCTGAGCTTCCCAGTTTAGCGACTTATTTTTCCACCACTTAAATAAACTCTAAGTCCTTGCTATTGTGTGTGTGTGTGTGTGTGTGTGTGTGTATGTGTGTGTCTGTATGAACAAGTTCTCTTTCTTAAAGTTCAGACTCTCTGAAATACAGAAATAGAGACTGAAAATGAGTAAGAAAGTGAAATAGTTATTTTTCTTCTGAAACTTCCTGCTGCATATAATTCTTAGTCAAAAAAGCCCTGACATTCAAGGAGCCTATGATTCTCTACTGAACCAAGTGACAGCTCCTGGGGCCAGGCTACCTGCTCAGAGATCTGGAAACCAGGGCCTCTGGGCTTTTTCCCTGGGACTATGGCTTCTATGGAGAGTAGGCTGAGGCTAGCAGTATATCAGCCAGAAGATGGCCTTGGCTCCTCTGTGCTCTCACTTAAGGCTCTACACTACCTTTTGGGCAGTCACACTGCACGCTTTCTTCTTCACCCTAGGTATCTGACTCCTGAGAAGAACAGCACAATCAGCTCTCCAGATTTTCAAAGGACAGGAATAATAGGTAAAAATTCATTTTGAAGCCTGGGGCACAAGTGAATAGCAATAATGAAAAGGGGACAGTGTATAATTACTGGTCCTCTTCTCAGAATTTTTTTATGCTTCTCCCAATATTCTCTTTTAAGCCTTTCTCCCGGCCTTGTTTCTCCTGCCCTGTCCATCCCCACTCCCACTCCCCACACCTATGCCTTTCTTGGCTAAAATACATAATTGAAATAAGGCTTTGTGTTAATGGTTTTTTTTAAGTATTTATTCATTTTTATTTAAGGTGTTTTTCCTGCATGTATGTCTGTGCATCATGCTCACACCTGATGCCCACAGGGGCTTTGGTCCCCAGGGACTGGAATTATTAATGGTTGTAAAAGGCCGTGTGAAGTGTTGGGAATTACACCTGAGCCCTTGAGAAGATTAACCAGTGCTCTTAACAGTTGAGTCCCGTGTTGATAAAAATTGTAGGTATAATTCTCTAATCTCATTTTTCTTATCCAGTTAGTTAATTTTGTTTTGTGGGGGTTGGGTTTTGGGTTTCGGTTTTTCAAGACAGGGTTTCTCTGTGTAACAGAGCCCCGGCTATCCTGGAGTTACTTTGTAGACCAGGTTGGCCTTGAACTCACAGAGATCTACCTGCTTCTGCCTCTTGAGTGCTGGAATTAAAGGTAGTGCGCCAACACCACGCAGCTTCTTCTTTTTTTTTTTTTTTAATTTTTAAAAGCAGAGAAATTGAGCATTTCAAATTAGCTAAAAGAAAAAGAAGTTGTCTTCTATGTCTGTGTAGAAGGGGTAACTTTATGGTTACTTTATGTCTGCAGCCTCATATCTGGAGCATCCCAACAGCCACCAGGCAGATGTCCTTATAGCTGCAGTCATGGCAGTGCAAGGTTGTGTGTGGGTGGCCTTATCTCCAACCCCCAGGATGACGTTCCCAGGCATCTTTGCATGTGATATATGTACACACATGTGATTGTCAGGTCAAAATGACCCAACAGTGTTTCAGCTCTCTGATGGCGAAGCAGCCATACCCCGGTAGAAACCCTGCAAAATTTTGAATTCTCATCTTTGCTGAGACTGGGGGTGAGCTTATTATCTCCTTTTTAAATTTAATAATTTTATTTTTTGAGCACCCCATATTCTCTGTATCCACATCACTCCTGCCTCTTCCCCTTCAACACCCCCCCACATCACCCTCTCAAATTCATGAACTCTTCTTTAATTATTATTTTACTGTATATTGAGTCTGTATGTGTCTGTGCAAATGAATGCATATGAACGCAGGCAAACGTACCCTACTGAATTCGCTTAGGTTTGCTCACGTGTGCACATGTCCAGGGCTGACATGTGGAACTGGACAACCTATGTGAACCTGGTCCTCCCTCTCTCAGCAGGCATTGACCACCTATAAATTTTCCATCTAGGGTACCATATGGCATGTCTCCTGTCTACCCTGGCATGCCAACTCATTATGCTGATTTTGTTCCAGCGACCATACTGTTGAGAATTCATGGGTATATTTTCCCTGTTGTCTATAGAAGACACTGTCTCGCAGCAAGCATCCCTGCCTACTGGCTTCTGTAACCTTTCTACCCCCTCTTCTGAGGTTATTATTTCATGGGCCCATGATCTCTTGATGCTGGGCAGTAATGATGAATCACAGCTCTGAGTCACACAATTACGAAGGTAAGAATGGATGCTCTGCCAGGTACAGTGATGTTAAACTAAGAGTCAGGCTGGTGGGTGTATCAAATAATTTCACCCTACGATAGCTGCCACTTCTTTTGAGTAATTTTTGAAAACTCAAGGTTCACATTGTTTTCTCTGCAATGTGACGTCTTTGTGAGTTAGATGTTCAAGAAGCTGACCGTAACAGTTCTGCGCAACCTCTCATATGTTCTGTTGGGCTGAGTTCCTGGCTGGGCTGCTCTTTGGAATTTTCCTTCATCCTCTGTATTTCCCATAATCTCGTAGTTGAGACCTGAGGATAGATTAGAGTCAAGTCTGATGTGTGATAGGAAGGAACTGTGGGATGCTTGAATACTCCCAGCTGCATCACAGGAAGAGGCATAAGGCATGCGACGTCTCCAAGCATTCATCTATAGATTGCATATGTGCCTGGTGAAGCCAGTGCTCCAGGCATGCCCATAACCACCTCTCCTGGTGCTTGCCACAGCCATGGGTGCATTTCACAGCCAAGGGTCTTGCACTGTGTCAAGTGGCTCTGGACTGTGTTTCCCAGAATTCCTTTTTCCTGTATGTTTCTATCCAGGACAGGCCCTGGTGTCCTGGTGGTGGTGGTTAGGGAGGGAGTGGTCCTTGGGAGATCTGAAGGCTGGAAGAAAAGCTCACCAACTGGGGACTCATTGTATTGGCTTGAGGCAGCAGCTGACCTCCAGCAAATCCCTTCCCCTCTCCTCCTCCCCATATGCTCCTTCAGCTCTGCCCAATAAGCTAAGCGTATGCTTAGATCCATATCAAAGGCTTCTTTGGGACACCATGCTCCCTGCATACAAGCACTATCATGGCTTCCGGTCTATCTTCATGAATTCCTATTTGTTTCTGCCTTTTCACAGCTACATCCATCTCCCCTCTTACTATCCACCCTGAGAACTTCAGGCTCCAGTTTCCTCAAGTAGCTGTTATAAAATAGCTAAAGCATTACAGAGCTACAATCCAAATGAAAAACCTAGATGAGTATTCTTTTTTTCCCTTCAGTTTTCTCCACCAGGTCTCATAACAATGAACGATTTCCTTAGTATCATCCATGGGTGTTCATTTAGTTTTATTTATGTGTGTGTGTGTGTGTGTGTGATTAGGAACTCATATATTGTATTTTATCTGATAGGTCAACAGGCAGTTGTCATGATTATTGCTGTATCAGGGTTGGGCATTCAAGTGGGCTCCTGAATGTTCTTTATAAACATTTTCATACAAGAGAAGGTTCCAAGCTTCCCTTTACATTTCTTGTCCCAGCCTTAAGCTAGAATTTCTTGAAGGAGGCCTGCCTCTTCTTAGTTAAAATTCCTATACACACTAAATATTAGGTGAAAGAATTCTCATTATTTTGGAGATATCCATGGCTTTTAGGGCTTCATGGTGAATAGAAAAAAAAAACCTGTGTTCTTTTATGAATACACATATGTGTGTACATATGTGTGTGTGTGTGTTCAAATGGAGGCCTAAGGTCAATCTGAGTGTTATCCTCAGGTATTGTCCACCTTGATAAGATCTCTTCTTTGGCCTCAAGTTGCCAACTAGGTTATGACAGCTGGTTAGAGATGTCTCCCGGCGCTGGGATTACAAACACATGCCACCACTTTCAGCTTTTTTACATACTTGGATTCTAGAGACCAAACTCAGGTCCTTAAGCTTACGGGGTCAATACTTTACTGACTGAACTCTCTCCCCAACTTTTAGCTAGTTTTTCCCCCTTGGGGTAAAAGCATTCTACCACAGACTAACCTCAAACTTGCAATCCTCCTGCCTCAGCCTCCTGAGTTCTGGAATTGTTAAAGATGCACACCACCACTCTCAAGTAGCATGTTTATTTAAAGAGAAAATATGAGATTAATTTGTATTAATTTTTCATATCATATTTAAGATTATAGAATTTTCTATTTGACTCATTCAATTTATGTTTTTAGCTCTCTTCTGCTTAAAGATTCAAGTGCTTAATATAGTAACAAAAATATTTATTTGTGATATTTACGCACATATATAATTAGTTTCAAAATAAAACTTACATATGTACCTAGTAATTTTTTATAGTGTGTCTTAGCTACACTTACTTACTGTTGCTTGTGATGAAATAGCATGACCAAAAGCAACTTGTGGAAGAAAGGGTTTATGTTAGTCATCGTTCCATATAACAGTTAATCACCAAAAGCAAAAAGGGCAGGAACTCAAGCAGGGCAGGAACCTAGAGGCAGGAGCTGATGCAGAGGCCATGGAGAGGCTGCTTTACTGGCTTGCTTCTCCTGGCTTGCTCAGCCTGCTTTCTTATAGAACCCAGGACCACCAGCCCAGAGGTGGAACCACCACAATGGGCTGGTCGCTAATTCAGAAAATGCCCTACATGCTTGCTACAATGTGATTTGGTTGGTTGGTTGGTTGGTTGGTTGGTTGATTGGTTTTTGAGACAAGGTTTCTCTGTGTAGCCCTGGCTGGCCAGGAACTTATTCTGTAGACCAGGCTGGCCTCAGACTCACAGTGATCGGCCTGCCTCTGCCTCTGCCTCCCAAGAGCTGGGATTATGGGAATGCTCCACAATCACCCAGCTACAACATGATTTTATAGAGGCTTTTTCTCAACTAAGAATCCTTTCTCTCTTCTGACTCTAGCTTGTATCAAGTTGGTATAAAACTAGCCATTAAGTGTATAGGATTTACTATATAGAAAATTTTTTAAGATTTATTTATTTATTATGTATACAATGTTCTGTCTGCATGTACATCTGCATGCCAGAAGAGGGCACCAGATCTTATTATAGATGGCTGCCAGCCACCATGTGGTTGCTGGGTATTGAACTCAGGACCTCTGGAAGAACAGCCAGTGCTGAGCCATCTCTTCAGCCCTAGAGAATATTTTTTATTTACTAGTTTTAGGATAATAATACTAAATATTTTAATTATTGAAAAAAAATTGAGATTTCTTTACAATTATCTTTATCCTCTGGACAGACACTTCTAGACTATACAACCAAATTACTCCATTTTAAAGTAATTGACCTGTCAGGATGGCCACTATAGGGGAAAAAAAAAAAGACAAATGTTGGTGAGAGGAGAACCTTTCAAATATTGGTGAAGATGAAAATAGCACTGTCAGTCAGGAACATAGCTGAGATGGTTCTGAAGAGTAAAACTAGAACTGGCTTCTGACACGGCAATCCTGCTTTGGAGTATTCATCCAGAAAAAGTCAGACTCAGAACTGTGAGGAGACATTAGGACTCCTGTGTTGACCATAAAACTATTGACAATAATCAAGATATAAAAACAACTGAGTGCCCCTCAACAGTTAAACGGACAAAGAAGAAGCACTCTACAGCACAAAGCACTCTACAGTCACATGAAGTACCTCAAATAATCAAGTTCATACAATTAAAAGGTAGAAATGGCAGTTGCCATGGCTAAGGGAGAGAGTAGAGAGTTACTAGTAGATGAACTTAGCAGGAAAGTCTGACAGGATGAGAATGCTCAGGAGACCTGCCAAACAACTCTGCACCTATGGTCAAGAATCACGACTATGTGTTAAAACTATGTCGAGTATAGATGTCACGTCAACTGTTCGCAAACAACAAAAGTCAGGAAAAATAAATCTGATCTGTTTAAACCATCAACTTGATGTGTGCATAGATCAATCTGTTTGGGTCTGGGGAGCTGGCTCATAGGTTAAGAGCACAGAGCACATACTGCTTGTGCAGAGGACTTGTGTTTGGGCCCCAGCACCCACATCGGGCGGCTCACAACCACCTGTGATATCAACCCCTTGGGAATACAACTCATAAGGCCTCTGCAGGGACCTGCACTCATGCACCTGTGCTCCCCTACCCCATACATGCCTTTGATCCCAGCACTTGGGAAGCAGCGGCAGGCAGATCTCTATGAGTTTGAGGCAAGCTTGGTCTACAGAGTGAGTTCCAGGACAGCCAAGGAAACCCTGTCTCAAAAAAACAATAACACACACACATACATACATATATGCAAATATTTCTCTCATCTACTTAGCCCATTATACACATTCTTCTGGACCTTGATGTTTTCAATTAAAATATTCATTGGAAATTATTCCAAAGCAAAGAGTATGGTTTTCACTCTTTTAAAGTTACTTGGTATTTAGTTCTATAGATGAACCACAGAGTAGTCAACAAACACACTACTGGCAAGCTGTTGCCAGTCTCTAGCGCTGCACATGGTGCCACAATGCCTAAGTCTTTGCAGACCTTTACTGGTGTTCTCTTTTGATAGGCAAGTGTGTCTTTTCCTTTTGGAGTGTTTTGTCCAGGCAATTCTCTGGTCGCTCCTCTCCTAGCGCAGAGCATTCCATCAGTTTAGTGCTTCTGTTATCATGTATCGTTCTGGGTTTCTCCTGTGCGTTGGTTTTGTGCTAAGGAGATTGAACCGTGGTAGCCTGCTTAAAGCACCTAAGCTCTGACCTGCTGCTCTCAGGATACTGGGTTTAAATGCTGAGCTTGTGGGATTAAAGATCTAACCTAGAAAGGGAGTGAGTGGGTGGGGAGCAGCAGGGATTATAGAAGACTCGAACTGGAAAATCATTCTCAGTAGGAATCAGATGTGAAGCAAAGCTTCCCAGCACTAATAAGGATTCTCAAGTCACCCTGCGAAGGGGGAAGAGAAACATAGCTCTCCCATCTCTAGAGTGATGACAAGGAAGGTGATGTTGATGTCAATCAAGACCTAAGACATGAAAGCAAGGGTCATCAGGTCCGAGTAAGTACCCCCATTTGAGGTAACCATCACAACAGGCATCAAACTCCTTGCCACACACAGTGGTTGGAAGCAAAACCTCACAGAGCCAGGCTGCATTAATGCAGGGCTGCAGTAAGGTTATTTTATCTGCAGCGGATGCCAGAGAATACTGACAAGCACAGGCTACAAGAGAGCCTCAGCAAACCCATGATTTCCGACTGGGTACCACGGGCCAATCTTCATCAGTTGCGTTCCTTTCCTTGTCTTTTGCCTTCTCTTTATGTGACTTAAATATCGATGCATACAAACCATTAACTATACAATAGACAAGATCCTTTTTACGTTGCCTATAGGCCCAGAGACTTACCTCAGCCATTAAGAGTACGTATGACTCTTGCAAAGGATCCAGGTTGCATGAAAAGAATCACCCTAAGGCTTTCTGTTGAAGTTCGATTCTCTGTGTCCCTGCCTGAAATCCAGAGTCTGGAGGAGCAACGTGGAGGCTGAAGGGTGTGATGGTGGCAAGAGGAGGAAAGTCAGGGATGTTTTTGGCAGGCAGCATGGTGTTGAATTAAGAAAGAATGATACTCCATGTTCATATTAGCTGGAGTGAAAACTGGGCTTGGAAGAGCTTATCTCATCTGAACTGGGGTGTTTTCAGCTGGATGGGAAGAGCGTGAAACATGGAGGAAGATGAATTGGCAGCAGTAGGATAGAGTAGAGGGAGGGTTTGGAAGCAGGCAAGCTGATTCAGTGTCTCTAAATAGAATCGTATTTTCACACTTAAGACTGGGAGCCCAATGACAACTGATCATTTCAAAAGAGTTACATCTTCATTTCCAATTAAATTTTAATACTAGTTCAGCCCCAAGTGTCCATCATCACTCAGCTTTGGTAGCTACATATAAACACTGACATACAGTAAAACCTTCTGTTCTTTTTTAATGCTTCAGAAAAGTGAGAACAGCCTTGTAAGAAGGATAGTGGCTGGTTAATTGGTCTCTGGTAAATTCTAGTCTTACATTCTGGGACTGATAGAACTGGGGCATGCCTGTTTTTTTTTTTTTTTTTCACATCCATAAAATATATTCAGACCCATGAAACTAGACAAAAATGGAAGCTGCAGTGAGCCTCTATGATCAGAGAGAACTCAAAAGACACTGCCAAAGAGAGTTTGCCTGTGTCCTAGGTGTCTATCTTCCTTTGTTGCTTTGTTTGTTTCAGGATGTGGGAAAAAAGGCCTGGCAGGAGAAAGAACTGCATATTTTTTCATTAGTATTTGGATTTACAGAGAAGAAATGACCCTCGGAGAGCAGGTTGGGGGCAGGGGACTTGAGCTTCACAGCATGCGAAACCACAGGATGAGATTAAGAATGCACAAGGTTCTGATGGAAGATTAAGATTACCCTAGCAAGGTCTGGTTATACAGACACACTTCAATGGGACTCTCTGTCTCAGTTACTTTTGCATTGCTGTGATAAGATACTATTACCAAAGCAACTTACCAGACGAAAGAGTATTTAACCTGGCAGGTGGAGGGGGAGGGTTGCAGAGCATTAGAATCCATGACCACCATGTCAGGGAGCATGGCAGTAGGCAGACAGGAATGGCACCGAAACAGTACCTAAGAGCTTACATCTTGATCCACAAGCAAGACACTGAGAATGGCTTGGGCAGCCAGCTCCCAACAACACACCTTCTCCAATATGGCCACACCTCCTAACCCTTTTCCAAACAGTTCCACCAACTTGGCACCAAGAGTTCAAACATATGAACCTATGGAGGCCATTCTCATCCAAACAACCACATTTTCTATTTCTAGAAATGAGTCATTCTCTTTTCAGTGACATAAGAGAGTGGTACTTTCATTGTGAAGATTCATCCCCACCTATACAAGGGGAAATTTATGCTCTGCTCCAAGATGAACAAAAGGTCGATGAGAATTATTCCTGCACTTGTTCGTTCTTGATTGCCTTCAGCACAAAATAATCCATGTATCAAAGTAGCATTTTTGGAATAATATGTGTTGATCTCCTTTGAAAATTAACACATATAAATCATTAAGCTTTTTAAATATTTTATTTATATATTTCTTTTTTAGATAGGGTCTCACCATGTTGTCCCTGGCTGGCCTGGAACTCACCATGTAGATCAAGTCATCCTTGTTCTCACAGAGATCCTCCTGCCTTTGCCACCCAAGGTCTGAAATTAAAGATGTCCACCACTTGTATCTAATGTCTGCTAAGGTCCTAGTTCTTGGTTCACAGGGTTTTGTTTTTGTATTTCCTCACATGACACAGTAGGTTTTGAGATTTTCTTTTATAAAAAAAAACACTAGTTGCATTCATGCAGGCTCCACTGTCAGGTCCTAATCATTTCCCAAGTCGCCACCTCTACACAGTGTCTTACAGAAAATTAGGTTGCAACAGATGAATTCTAGGACACAAAAAATCTATAGCAATGCCTGTGGCAAGTGTCACATGGTAAATATACTGTAATCTGCAAAAACTGGGCCCTAAGTTTTCTTTAAGGAAATTTGTATGCTGTAGTTCTCCTCCTGCCACCAGCCCACAAAGTCAGGAAGGACACAAGGCAGGAATCGTGCCTGGAATGGCCAGCAAGCACAGTACAGAGATCACATACACACTGGGAACCACTTCAGGGAGCTAGTTAAACTTTAATTTCGAAGAACAAAGGCTATATACCCCTTGGGGAGTGGGTGGGGGTCTCCAAGGATAGGTGTGCATAATTGGTTAAGACTAGGCACTTCAAGGATGCTTGATTTGTATTAAACACCATGCTCCTATCATATGAATGGAAACGTCGTGCCTAATCATCATATAGGCATGGGCAGGGGAGAGGTAGTAGGAAGTGTGTCAAAGGCCATATATCAAATGTGGTTAGGGGTATCTGTGTCTAAAGACACTCTCCAGATGAAGAGAGTTAGACAGAGAGCAAGAGGCCCTGCTGAGGAGAGGGAGTCCTGCACTTTAACACTGAGCTCAGAATGGCTCTCCCAACTGGGAGGACTTCAACCTTAAACAGCAGGGTAACTCCAACAGTATATAATATTACATATTATAGTAGTGTTTTAAATTATTTTAGTTAATTACATAGTTATGTATGTATATCCATGTGATCTAGGCAAGCTATTTAAACTCAGTGAATCTAAAATACTTCTGCATTTGGCCCTTATGGTTAAAAAACATAGGGTTTGTTGGAGTGCCTTGCTGTGATGTTGGAATGGAGTGATTGGTTTTAAACTGGCCCTCAGCAGTTCCCCCCTTTTGTTTTTCACGCCTTCATTAGAGTCTCACCACTCTAACGGAGGACGGGCTAATAACTCATGAGTCACAAATAAGAGTCAAGCGGCACACACATAGTAGATTACAAAAAAGACAGTGTCTTCCCTCTTACACTCTATCTCATGGTTTACTCTGGGAGAGGCCAGCTGCCCAGGAGACCGGACTGGAAGTAAAATATTGTGATAATGTGATCTTGTTGCCAATTTGACCGCCCTGAGAAGAGGGAGCCTCAAATGAAGAATTGCCTCCATCAGGTTGGCCCATAGTCATGTCTGTGGGGCGTTTTTGTCATTTCTAACTGATGTAGAAAGGCCCAGCCCACTGTGGGAAATGCATCCCCCAGGCCCCTGGGCTACGAAGAGAGAGGTAGCTGAAAATAAGCCAACAGCAAGCCAGTAAGCAGTGTCCCTCTGTGGCTGCTGCTGCAAGCTCCTGACTTCAGTTTCTGCCTTGGCTGCCCTAGATGATGGGCTGTAACATGTAAGATGACATAAACACTTTCCTCCCAACCTTGGTCTAGGCTATGATAAACATAATCACAGCATTACAAAGAAAATGTAGAACATGCTTCAGCTTAATGCATATGGCTGTGAATTTTCCTCGCCATCTTGACAAAGTAAAGCTGAAAAACCATTTGAGAACTCTATCCTCTAACCATACAGAGGACCCCAGGGGCCAAGCCCATGGGTATTAAGGTGAAGGGCACTGTCCCATGAGGAAAGCAAGAAGGCAAACACACCACTCTGGGGGAAAACTCTGGCCTCCGACAAGTGTTAGATGAGATACTGATTTTTGCCCACGGAGACAATTGTTTCTAAATGTACGGAACTAGAATGCTGCTCTCCTCCCGGGCTATCAGAAAGCTTACAGATACTGTCCAACCTGATATTCTGATCAACATGGAACGTGAACACAGACGGAGGATTGGGGATCAACATGGATGCTAATCTCAGCATTCCCTCTGCTAGCACAAACGGCTGTCGGAAGGCCACTGCCTGTACTTTGCTGTGATTTAGCAAGGAAGACTGAAATGATGGCACAGTTCTCATCTTCAACGTTTCCTCCCCCACACAACTGTCAGGAAGCATAATAACCTTGCGATGATCAGAGTGTCTTCTCCTGCAAGAATGGCTCCACTCTTTCTCTCCAGTGCCTCAGGCTTGGTCATTATGGAGATGGAGAGAGAGAGAAACAGAGGCCAGAATTCAACACTCACCATTTCCCAGCTCTCATAAAACCGGCTGGTTTGTAAATATAAAACCATAAATGGAGTGTGGGGAGGTGTGTGGCTTTTTATGGACCCATTATCCATAACCACTTGTCAAGGCTGGCCTGCTTCGTGCACTTATTAAAAAGAGGAAGAGGAGGAAGCGCTGGGAGAAGGAGGGTTGGGATAGAATACCTTGCCTTTTTCTCTCCATTAAACTTGTATCTGAAAATTTGCCTCAGGGGGAAAAAAGTTGCAGCTGAAGTAAAATATGGCCCAAAGCCCTTAACAAAAGTTTTCAGCCTGGAACTGGAGGTACAGCTCAGTTGGGTAGAGTGCTTGCCTGCCATATGTGATGTCTGCATGCAGCACCAACTACGTGGTAGGTACAGTTGTCGGCATGGCTAATCCCAGCACTCCGCAGGTTGAAGTAATGAATTTCAAGCCATCCTAGGCTCCTTGACAGTCTGTCTCAAGACAGTGTTTCAACTTTGAAGAAGCTGGATCCAGACGTAAGGCTAGACTATGACCGGGCGCCTAAGGAAGTAGATGAAGCACTGGCCACACAGCTGGAGGACTGGGGTTCAGATCCCCCTAAAAGCCCATAAGGTGTAGCATCTGCCTGTATTCCCAGCTTCCAGACCAGCCAAAACTGGTGAGCTTCAGGGGGAGAGCCTACCTCAAAAAAGACAGTGTGGTCAAGGAAGACACTGGATGTTAACCTCAGGGCGCCACATTCATGTGACCGTGCACCTGCACACACGTGAGCATGCTTACACATATGCTCTCCACACACACACACTCACGCGCACACACCGTAATGAAGAGAAAAACACTGTACAGCTGGACACAAACTAGAGTCACCTGAGGTGACCTCAGTGGAGGGAACACCTCTGTCAGAACGGCCTGTAGGTGTTCTGTATGTGTGGTGTTCGCTTACAGTGGTGGATGATGTGAGAGGGTCCAGGTCACTGTGGATGGTGCCGCCCCAGGGCAGGCAGTCCTGGGAATATAAAGAAGATAGCTGAACGTGAACCAAGGTGTGCAAGCCAGTAATGTCATTGTCTCTGCTTCAGTCCAGCCCTCCAGGTTCCTGCTTCGGCTTCCGTCATCTGGAAATAGAAGACAAATAAACGCTTTATTTCCCAAGATGCTTTGGGCAGTGTTTTATTGCAGCAACAAACCAGACTAGGACACACACCTTAGTTTTGTCTGAGGTACTTGTTTCTTGTCCCACTGTACCACGGCTTTGCCCAAACTTACTGAGCCCACAGCTCAGAAAATCTGTTTCTGGGATACCAAAGGCAGCCACCAAAGGCAGGTGTCAATAGATGGGATAAAGAGGAGCAGACAAATTCAGAATTGCATAAAGTGCAGTTTGTTGGTGTCTTGTGGACAGAAGTGGCACTTGGCAAAGTCCTGCACCTAGCAGCAGGAGGTGAGGCAGCCAACCAGAATGTACCTATTAACCTGTCACATGTCAGTTAAGAGACAGTCTGGGCATGATGCAGAAATGCTCTCCTGACAATCTTAATGACTTTGTTTATCCTGTAGGACTTGGAATGTGTGCCTGTGTCACTTGGTAAAAGAGACCCTTACAATCAAGATGGCGTTAGTCGAGTCAAGCTAGAGCCCTACAATTGCACAGCACTTTAAGGGCAGGGTGTGTGTGTGTGTGTGTGTGTGTGTGCCGGAAATGAAATCAGAGATATTATCTATTCAAGGAAAACATCAACCTCTGGTCCCAACACTAGGACAGGTTCTGTAGGAAATGAATTCTGAAAGGGGGAAATTTGAATACTGGGGGATCTTTGGGGCAATTTTGAGAAACCTTCACGAGAGAAAGATATAGGTGTGGGAGAAGCCTAGCTGTCACACAGTGTCACTGGAAGCTAACGGGGACTTTGCAGTTGGGAGAGAGTTCAGAGCTATCCTATATTGGGATGAGGGCTTGGGCATCTGTGGCACTCTATAGACCATATCATATCCCTGCATGTTGGCAGCCCCCAGTGGGGAACTTGTCATGGTGAGCCAGCCATTTCCCTGAAGCCGAGGGTGTTCCAGAAAAAGAATGTAAGGTGGACATTATAGATAATAAGTTTCCTGGTCCAGATGAAGAAGCTGGTAGCTTGTGTAATTCAGTCCTGGGAGCTACATTTTTTCCTTCTCAAAACAATACAGAGTGACGAAGGCAAACATCTGGTTTGCTTGTTCCCTGCTGGTACCCTAGTGCCTGCAGAAGGGCTCAGTGCACAACAGCTGCTCACTCCGCCATGCTGCATAATATTGAAGTCATTACGGTTCTTTATTCTATATATTTGGGGTTTTTTAACACAGAGAGGAAAATATTCGTGTAACACATTTTCTCCATGAATATTTGAACGAATACCTCCTAAGATTGAAAGGCACTCCCTCCCCTATACAATTCTGTTAAGCTATCCAGACTTTTGCATCATGTAGGTCAGTACTCCCCTGGGAGAAGGAAATCATCACCGGGGCTGATGGTTTCAGAGGCTCCATGGTAAGGCGGCCCTAATCTTTGAGCCTGTGGTGAAACAGAACTTCACTGCAAAGACAGTGTAGTGGAACAAAGATACTCACTTCAAGATGGTGAGGGAGCAAAAATAGAGAAGGGACCAAAGTCTCAGCATTCCCTCAAGCACATGCTCTGTGACTTAACCATCTCTCTCTTTCTTTCTCTCTCCATCTTTCCCTCTCCCTCCCTCTCTTACTCTTTCTCTCTGAGACATGGCCAGGGCTCTTAAAAGTCCTATCACTTCACACCAACTCCACAAGCTAGTGACCAAGCCTTTAAGATGCAAACTGCTGCATATTTAAAAAAAAAAAAACATTTATCTTTCAGTGCAATCTGTTAGTGAATGCTATACCGTGAGTGTGAAGGTCAAAGGACAACTTGTGGGTTGCCCCCAGCTCTCTCCTTCTACCATGTGGGTTCCCATTGACAGGAGCTCAGGCCCATGGGCTTGGCAGCAGGTGCCTTTACCTGCTGAGCCATCTTGTCAGCCCCAGCACACAGTGTTAAAAGGAAGGCTACATGGGCCATATTGTGCTTCCTTGGACTGCTCCAGGAGGCAGATTACAAGTAACCTGACCCATTATCAAGCTCACTGTTACCAAGAATGGGACAACCCATTTCTTAAGCATCCTTCTCTTTGTCCCAATAACTGATCTTTGATGGGCTACCTGGAGACTGTATGAACAGCTGACCCCTGAAATCATCCTTCCCACAACATTAACAGGCACTAATGATCTTACCTAAATTAGGTATTTCTGTAATGGTTACTAATTACATTTGGAAACAAAAGTACTTGGTGTGGTTGGCAAACAATAGCACTGACGTCTCTGTGATTAGAAACTCTGTTTATTTTGGGCCATTGTGATGTTGTTAGGTACCATGGAATGGCTTGATATTAGTGCAACTCTGGCTTAGAAATACTTCGATAAACCAGACAAGCTGTAATATCAGATGGCACTGTGGATAAGAGCGTTTGCCGTACAAGCCTGAGGACCTGAGTACAAATCCCCAGCACCCGTGTGAAAAGCCAGGCGTGGTTGGGTTTGTGCATAACCCCAGCATTGGAGGCAGACTGGCTGATCCCAAGAGCTCACTGGCTCGGCAGCCTAGCCAAAGTGTGGAACTTCTGCTCCAGGGCAGATCCTATCTCAGAGCAATAAGGAGAGAGAGAGAGCAACAGGAAGACAGCTGAGGTCCTGCTCTGTGCTGAGTATGCACAGATTTGCACACTTGGACACTTTTGTGTGCAACACACACAGTTAGGCAGGCAGTAATAAGTTTAAGATAATCTACTCTTATTAGAGGTTAGGAAAAATAACTGACAAAGCTGCATTCATTAGGGCAATTTTGGTATGATTTTCAACACCGCTTTTCCTCCGTATGTCTCCCGTAAACTTCATCTTTCCCCTCCCACATTGATTCTTTCCTTTTTTTTAAAATAACTTATTTAATTTTATTTTATGTGCATTGGCATGAGGATGTCAGACCACCTAGAACTGCTTACAGACAGTTGTGAGCTGCCATGTGGCCACTGAGAGTTGAACCTGGGTCCCTTGGAAGAGCAGACAGGGCTCTTAACCACTGAGCCATCTCTCTAGCCCCCAGGTTGATTCTTAAAACCTCAGAGGCCAACTCTTCCCTCTGACAAAACCCTTTGCTGCAATCATTTAAACTGCAGAGGAACTGACGTTTGGACATGAATATCTACTAAGATTTAATGACTCCAAAGAATTTTGAGGTGAGAAACAGAAGCTTGGGTATTTTCAGTCTAACGAGAATGAGGCTCTAGGAAAAATAAGATAGTGAAAGACTTGCTGAGTCTGGAAAAGGGCAGCAAATGTGAAGAGTTTGAGAAGACATGTAGGTTTTCTCAAGCCACGCAATCTCCTGTGAAATGGTCCCTGGGCACAGTGGATGTGGTCCTGTGGTAGAGTGTCTGCCGAGCACACAGAAGGCTGAGTTCTCGGCCCCGGGCTGCATGAAAGCCCCAGTTAGCTGGCGTGCAGGTGAGGAGGCAGATGAGTACCTGGCCTAGATCCTCTTTTCTCATTTAAGCCGTGTATTTTCTCTGATCGTGACGCTAACTACAGTGGTCCAGACAACCCAGACGCTCAGCTGCAGAAGGCGTGCCTGGAGGACCACCAGCTGAACTCCTCACCGTGAAGAGCCTGAAGGCCGTGGGTTTAAAGAGACCTGTTTCTTATGTGTTTCTAATCATCTACCCATCAATCCCTCTACATACATGTAACATAATATGTATATCCATATTAAATGGCTATACCACCTTCGTGTAGATGCTTAACTACGGACAACTGATTTATGAAATAGTGTGAAAATGCACAAAGGCTTTTGCTACATTGTTTAATTATGTTTTGGGATACTTCAACTGAATTTTTTTAAGTATGTGTATGAAGTATTAATATTTATAGCTAAAAACGAAAACTTCTCTACAAGGCTTGTGAACAGCCGCTCCCAAAGGTACCATCTCAGATTGTTTCATCCATTTGGTTTCCTTAGTTTCTTTTATTGATTTATTTTAGATTTTTATTTATGTGAGGGTGTGTGCACGCCCTGACACACATGTGTGGGTCAAAGGACAACCGGCATGAAGCAGTTCAGTCTGTCCGACGGGTGGGTCCAGGGATCAGACTCAGATGGTTCGGCTTCTTGGCAGCACCTTCACCCACTGAGCCATCCCACCAGCCTGATTTTCTTAGTTCTTCACGTTTTCAGTAATTATGTGCCGACAGGCGTGGTGGTGCACACCTTTAATCTCAGCATGCAGGAGGTCTGGGTAGATGGATTTCTAAGTCTCAGGCAAGCTTCGTTACAGAATGAGTCCCAAGACAGCCAGAGAAACCCTGTAAGAAAGAAAGAAAGAAAGAAAGAAAGAAGGGAGGGAGGGAGGGAGGGAGGGAGGGAGGGAGGGAGGGAGGGAAAATAATTATGTGTAGGTGTGTGTGGAGTGTAGGTATTGTATAAGAGTTAACGTGCCCTTGAACTCCAGAGACACTGGCTGCCTTGTGAGGCATCTCATGTGGGTGTTGGGAACGGGACTTGAGTCCTCTGGAAGAGCAGCAAGCGCTCTCAACAGCTGAACTACCTCTCCAGCCCCTCCTTAGTTAACTTGCTTGTTTTTTTATTGGTGTTCAGCCTCAAGTGTTTTCCATTTGACTCCTGCTGTAAAAACAACAACAACAACAAAAAGCATAAAACAAAGAGCCTTTGCTTCCCAGCACCCCTGCCAACCCACGCATATGCGTTCCGACACCTCTTTTCTCTCTGGTCAGTAGCTAAACAGAACACAGACTGCAGCATCATGTTCACACCAGAAAGGCCCTAATCACTGTTCACATAGTTGCCACTCCATCCTTTCCATGCTCTAGTCATCATCAGGATGTTCTTTCTTCCTTTGTGTGGTTTTGGACTTCTTTTTACTAATTGAGCTAACAGTGCTCAATTTCCTGCCCCAACCACGTGGTGTGTGTGTGTGTGTGTGTGTGTGTGTTTGTATGTTTGTGTGTGGAATGTCCGTGTATGTGTATGGTATGTGTGTATATGTATGTGTGTGTGGTGTGTGTGTCTATGTACTAGTGTACTTGCTTGTGTGTTCACACATGGAGACCAAAGGAGTATGTTCAGTATCTTTCCGTTACTCTCCACCTTATTTTTTAAGCAAGGGTTGCTCCCTGAACCTAAAGCTGATCTTGTCGGTGAGACTGGCTGGCCAGCAACCTCCAAGGAGCCCCTTATCTTTGCCTCCCAGTGCTGGGATTGCACACAATAATAGTCATGCTTTCATTTTCTGGGGTACTGGGGATTCGAACCCAGATCTTCTTGCTTTCAGATCTAGCATTATTAGCCACTGAGCCAGCCCTAAATCTCTTTCCATGATACATGTTTACAATACAAACTCCAACTGTGTAAACTAACCTACAATTCCTGGAACAGCCATCTTTGCCCCTAAGCTTGGTGGGAACTCTCCTCCTTTATTTTTGTATTTTTGTTAGTGTAGCAGTTTGTTCATCGGCTTCCTCTTTGTGGACACTTGGATTCTTCTCAGTCCTTTGTTACTAAAAGAACAATGACTACAATGGCAGCTGACTTCGAACACTAGGAGGGCTGTGAAGGATGGGCCTGACACACGTCATCGCCAGATGCATGCTCTAAGTCTCACTGTGCTCTGAGGCGTGTGGGGATCAGCAGGTACCTGGGCTCCAGTGCAGGCCCAGTGCCCTGGGAACTGGTGCAGCCCACTGTTCCCTTAAGCCAAGGCTTGGAACATCATCAGCCCTTTCATTCGTGTTGCCGACAACATGCCAGGTCATTAGACGGAGCACTGGACTGGCTCCAAGAGTGTGCTCCAAGCAGTCAGAAGCAAAGCCGCCGATGAGCGAGGGTCTGCTCTGCAGGGCTTTCAGATCCTTTGTGGGAAAGGCCTGGCACTGAGCAGAGGCCTCTCCTCCCCTTTCCTTTGAAGCTGAGTGTGAAGAGAAGGTCGCATGTCAGCTTTGTGTCCTCTGACCATGGCAAGCACCAGTGAACATCCTCCCTACATGGAATAAACAGGAAGGAGACCACGAGCGGGAGCTACCGGAGTTCTGACAGAATCAGAATCACCCACATCCGGGGTAGGGTGATACTGGGGTCGTGCGGGGGGGGGGGGGAGGTTGGGATTCTTTCTTCCTCCCTTTCCCAGCAGTACAAATGTCTCGTGGCATTTGATGAGCGTTCAAAGCCATCCCTGCCTGGCCTGAGGCCGCCAGTGCCCACTTGACACCTGTGTCTAATCCTCAACTCACCCACCGTTTGGAAAAGAAAGCACACTGGAGTTAGACCGTGTGTACCTGTGCTTCAAATAGTTGAGGCAGAAAAGAAGCCCAAAGCCAAAGGCAGGGGCAAAGCTTTCTGTTCTCTTTTCTTTTGGCAGTGTTTTTTTTTTTTTTTTTTTTTCACCCCTAGGGTCACCAGATGTCAGGTAGATTTAAAATCCAATAAACCGGAAACAAAACCACAAAGACTGAACAGTGAACCAAGCACCTAACATTTTTGTCTCAGTGTTTTGAGTAATTCTGCTTGGCTCTTCCTAATTCCATCAAAGAGAATTACATCCCTTGTGCAAGAAAGAAAGAAAGAAAGAAAGAAAGAAAGAAAGAAAGAAAGAAAGAAAGAAAGGAGGGAGGGAGGGAGGGAGGGAGGGAGGGAGGGAGGGAGGGAGGGAGGGAGGGAGGGAGGGAGGGAGGGAGGAAGGAAAGAAAGAAAGAAAGAAAGAAAGAAAGAAAGAAAGAAAGAACCAAAGAAAGAATCAAAGAAAGAAAGAAAAAGAAAATCATTGAGGTAGCTGTAGTATAAAAAATGGGAGCTGGAGAAATGGCTTCATGGTTTTGCAAAGGATTCTGGGTTAGGTTCCCAGCACCCACATGGTGTCTTACCATCTTCTGTAACTCCAGTTCCAGGGGATCCTACACCTTCCTTCTACCTCCACTACAGGCCTATGTCTACACACATACATGCAGGCAAAACAACCGCACCCGCAAAACCAAACAAATAAAGAATAAATTTCCAGGAACAGTGTGTAAGATCAGTCAGACATTGTGATGGATGCATTTGCTTTGTGCAGTTTATCCCATCGGGATCTTCACAACTTCTTGTGGCGGGTGCTGCCCTTATTTTATAGGTGAGAAGCAGAAGTCCTAAGAAGTTGAAAGCACTATGCAAAGGCACAAGCTAGTATGTCACAGGCTTTAAGCACAGCATCCTGACCACGAAGCCCAATCGGCGGACCACAACACCTGCCTTCACTGTTGCCTACACTTCCATCCAGGTTTTCCCCAGTGCAGGGCTGGACTTACAGTTATACTGAAGCATACAAAGCAAACAGACTCTGCTCCCCCGACTCTCCTCACTCGTCCCATCAAACGTGTCTCCGTGTTTCTCCCCAGACACTTAATAATAATTTGCATTTTAATAGGTTCATTGAATCCTCATAGCGTCATCTACAATTTCCTTCCGCTGGCATTTTGTGCCCTCACTATTTCCAGTTAGCATGAATAACACTTAAAACGAACTTCTTGAGGCCTCCATCTGCGGCTTTTAAAAAGAGGCATTTGCCTAGGATAAATTCCTGGGAGTGGGATTTGCCACATCCTTTATTGCTTTTTAGAATATTGTATGGATATATAGCACTACCAGAAGCTAATTTGTAGGCTAATTTCATTGGTTGCTCATTGAGCCCTTTCAGATGCAAATGCAGAATAAATGGAGCGCTGTTATGGTTATGATTATGGTGAAATTGAAATCGCTCCCGGCATCACGTTGTCCGTGGAGTGCAACCACCCCGGGCTCCTTTGTTCCCTTCCTACCTGCTTCATTGTCTCGTGGCATCACGGGCTGATTTTGTGTGTTACAGGCCACATCATGTAAATACAACCTGGAAAAGGTACATTATTCAGATACTGACTGCTGACACTAAAATCACCCTTTCTATTGCCTTTTCAACTTCAGCACCCTTCTCACTTAACAGATTCCTATGGAATTTTGACCCCTTCCCACCGACACTGCCACAGCATTGACCTCCACTTCAACAAGTCTTCCTTCCAGACCCTGTGCCCCACGGCCGCTTTCCTTTTCTTAACTGAAACCTTTTTCTCATACGGTACATCTTAATCATGTTTTTCCCTCTGCTAACTCTTCCCAGACTCTTTCCATCTCACTACTCACCCAACTTTGTGTTTCTCTCTTTCAAAAGTACAAAAAAAAAAAATTAAAACAAGAAAACAAAGAAACAAAAACCAAAACAAACAAGCAAAAGACAAGACAAGAAAGGGGACAAAACAAAGCAAAATGAAATGAAAGTCCACAAAAATACCATCAGTTTGGTTTTGTGCTGGTCAGTGGCTCCTGAGCATGGGGCCTGTCCTAAAGTGTGGTTGATACACCCTGTGAGACTCCGCTGGTGAAGACCGATTTTCCCTTTGCCAGCACACACCAGTTGCAGATTGCTTCTCTGTTAGAAATGGAACCCTGTGCCCACTTCCCACTCTTAGTGCTGGGACCCCCTCTACCTTGAGCCAGTTCAGGTCCTGTGCGTGCTGTCACAGGGCTCTGTGAGCTCATCTGAGCATCAGTTCTGTTGTGTCAGGAAGACTCTGTCTCCTTGGAGTCATTCACCACCTCTGGTTCTTATAATCTTTCCCACTCCTCTTCCACATAGAGTACTGAGCTGTGAGGGGAGGAGCTTGGTGAAGACATCCCATTTAGGGCTGAAGTGCCCCAAAGTCTCTCACTCCCTGCACGTTGTCCGATTTCCCTCCCATGCCCACTTTTAAAGCCAATATGCTGATTCAGACCGTTGTTATCACTTGCCAGTTTGCTAGATTGTCTGCAGGGCTCCTGCTGTGCCTTGACATAAAATGTTCCCATGAAGAGTACCCCTCCATGGCCTCTGCGTCAGCTCCCTCCTTCCTGGCTTCCTTTAGTGATGGATTACAATGGGGAAATGTGTGCCTGGGGACTTGCAACCACGATAATGTCAGATGCTGTCAAGTTGACAACACTAGCGACCAGAGAACACCTGGAGATGTAGTAAATGCATTCTTCATCATGAAACTGAGGCCAACAGCATAAGGTTATGCTATCAGCGGGTGTCACTGTTTTGTGAGGTTGTAGAACCTTGGGGACGTAGTGCCTGTACGAAATTGGTAGCCCACAAAGGGGCAGGCCTTGAAGGTCATACTGTATCTGATCCTGGCTGGAGCTCACTGTATCATGTCCATCAAGATACAATTATGCCACAAACTCCCACTTCCATGTTGAGCTGTGTCAGCTCTAATGTCTTCTGAGACGTGAAAACCGCATGCCAAAATAAAGTTCTCATCCCTTACATCACATCTGGCAGCAACTGTCACAGCAACAAAAAATTAACCAATACAGTTTAGATAAGAAAAGATCTCTCAGCGGTTAAGGGCACTGGCTGCCCTTCCAGAGAACCCAGGCTCAGTTCCCAGCACCCACATGGCAGCTCACAACTGTCTGTAACTCTAAGATCTGACTATCTCACACAGACATACATGCAGGCAATACACCAAGGCACACAAAATAAATAAGTTATTTTTTAAAAAATATGTTCCCACAGGGTCAAATATTTCTTGGTCCCCAGCTGATGGGGCTATATCAGAAGGTCACATAACCTTCAGGAAGTAGAGTCTCATTGGAGGAAAATCATTGTAGGGGTGCCTTGAGGTTTCGCATCTGCTCCGTGACCACCTGTCTGATGCTCCTGCCATGATACCTTGCTGGCCTCAACGGATGGTGTCTTCTCAAACTATAAGCCAAAATAAGCCCTTTCTTTCTTATGTTTCTTGTCAGATGTTTGTCATAGCAACAAGAAAAGTAACTGACATAACTCCCTTCCTACTCTGCCTCCTACACACAACTGCCAGATTAGGCTTCCTAACCCACAGCCTCACATTATGTCATTCCTCAGCCTCCAAACGGACACCAGTTTTCAGTAGCCTAAGGAATGCCCCCATACACACACACACACACACACACACACACACACACACCAGGCTATGGCACACTCTAAACTGTGAGCCACACCCCGCCCCCAGCCATGCTGCCCTACCATTGGTCCTTCCCATCCTGGCCCCCTTGATACTTCCACTCTCCTCGCTCCAGTCATCTAAGGTCAAACCCCGTGTCTCTGCTCGATGGGATGTTCTGAGAATAAGCTCGGGCCAAGCTTTATTCATTTTGCACCCACGCTTTGAATCACCGTTTGGCTCGGGAAACCGTGGAACATCTCTTACACATTTTTAGAGCCACCAGCTAGTGTTGCGGCACAGGCCTGCGGCCACTTTCCTGCCTCAGATCCTGCCAACTCTGTCACACAACGGCTAGTGTGAGCTGTGTGTGCTGCAGATGGTTGCTGTCCCTGCCAGCTTCCAGGGGTCTCTGTCGGGTGTCATCCCAGGGCCTGTAGGAGCCAGTCCCTCCCTCCCCCTGAAAGTGTATCACCTTAGTGCTCTATCTCAGTGATCCTAGGTGCCTGGCTTTATACACTTCCCACCCCTAGGCTCCTAAACACAAATGTTCTCAGGCACCTTTGAGCCACCCAACATGCATTAACATGTCTGGGTGGTCACTCAGATGTTATATACTCCCCCAAGCTGCCTCCTGAGACCTTTCCAGGGGGCACTAAGCACCAATGATTGATTGCATGATGAAAGTATTCAGGCTTAGGCTTTGTTCATGATCTGTTGCCACTAGATACAGCCTGCTCTAGGGCAGAGATCATGATTGATCAGCTTGGCTTGCCGAATGCCTGGTTTCGTCTTTGTCTTCTGTGGTTACTTCTGGGTAGATGTAAACAAAAGTTGTTCCTCCTCCCTAGGAAAGCGCTGAAAAGTTTCCTGGGGGACCTCTTGGATCTGCGTAGAAAACCAAGAGAAAGGAGGAGATGAAAATCTCCCCACGATCCTCACTGTAGAAGGAGAGGTTTGATGCTTTTCTCCAGATTAATGTGTTTTAGGATTTAGGTTAAAAGCAGGAACAAGAGGTCTATGGGAAACTACCAAAACCTGGAGTTATTGGTCCAGCAGGATGTCTCAGCATAAAGGCACTTACCTCCATGCCCAGGGACCTCAGTTCAAGTCTCAGGACCCACACAGTGGGAGGCCAGAACCTGCTCCCATAAGTTATCCTCTGGCTTCTACATGTATCCTGTGACACATGCACATGAGGTACACATGCAAGCTCACGCGTACCCATGGACACAAGATAAAAGGATGCCATGTCTAAAACACGTGCAGTTTTTGACTGCTGCCTGCTTTCAAAGGGTAAAACCCTCCAAAATATTTAATGAGCGGTATCACCTGCTCGTTCGCATAAAAATACAGGAGCAAAAGGGAAAGCAGGGCCTGCGTAGCCAGAGGCTGGGTCTGGGGAGCGTAGAGTCCAGCTTCCTCAGGATGACGGTATGTTCACACCGCAAGCGCATCTTGCAGAGGCACCTGGAGTCCGGCGGAGGGAGTGTGGGAGATACTGGAACCACCTGCTGCTGCTGGGGAAAGAATCGCCGTGGCAGCAACACGGACGAAAATAACAAGCGACAAGAAGGGGAAGACTCTTAACTCGCTCCTCTCGGCTTCCAACGTCCCCGTGACAAAGAGAAAATGAGCCCCAGGCTCAAGATCACAAAGCAGAGCATAGAACGGTGTATGCAGACAGCAGCGGCTAACCAGCATTCTTCCTTCGTTCACAGAGCCTCGCTTTCATTCCGGCACACAGTGGCTTAACCATGATCTGGAAATCCTGGCACCCCCACCCAGACTGAGGGGTGAAGTCTGGTTGGCATGCTTTTTTATAGGTCCGCAGAGTATAAGAATTCACTAAAGATACTGATCCGACTTTTGAAACATCAGGAAAGAAGTATGTGTAACAGTATTCTTGCTTTATAGTAGGAGTAAATTTATAAGCCCAAATTTATTCATATTTCTGCATATTAAAAAGTCTTATATCAGCAGTTGGTTAGCTAAAGTGAAAGGACTTTTGACTAGGTAGAATCGCCTAGGAGACAAATCTCTAGGCGTGTCTACCAGGGTTAGTGGACTTGGGGAAACCAGCCTAAGCGTGGGCATGAGCCCAGGCTGCGTGCGGAAAGAGGAAAGAGTGAGCTGAACACCAGCATTCAGCTCCTGTCCCGGAAACGCTCCCGCGTGACAGAGCGTACCTTCCATCTGTGAGCCCAAAGAACCCCACCCCCACCCGTACCCCTGGCTTTAAGTTCTAGCGCCAATCTTGCAGAGTCTCCTCCAAACTCGGAAGCCACCAGCACCTTCTTCTGAACACTGCCACTCTCCTCGGAGGGC
This sequence comes from Meriones unguiculatus, assembly GCF_030254825.1. Classification (NCBI taxonomy): domain Eukaryota; kingdom Metazoa; phylum Chordata; class Mammalia; order Rodentia; family Muridae; genus Meriones; species Meriones unguiculatus. Next base: position 176,352,733 of record NC_083349.1, read on the forward strand.
TGGGCCACGCTGGGGAGCACTAATTCTGGGCCTCATAGTTTTCCAGCCTACCTTCATTTCTTCCCTCAACTTTCCTTATTACTGCCTTCTGCTTTCTCTTCTCCAAATCTCTGTTGATATCACTTTCATGGACTGGGGCGGGGGGGGAGGGGGAAGAGGGGGGATGGCTCAGTAGTAAGAGCAGTTGTGTTACAAACCTGAGGGCCTGAGTTCAAATCCCCAGCACCCACATAGAAAACTAGACATGGCTACACATGCTTGCAGACTTAGCATTGGGGGCAGAGATAAGAAGATCCTGAGAGCTGGCTGGCCAGCCAGTCTAGACAAAATTGTGAGTTCCTGACCAGGCCCAACTCAAATCAATAAGGCCAAGAGCTATAGAGGAAGACCCCTTATGTCCTGCCCTGGGCCCAAATGCACACGTGTGAGCATGCACACCCAGACACCCAGGTCCATTCATACATACCACAGACATACACAAACCTAACTGGCACTGTTTCTGGTTTCCTGACTTGAGCCCAAACAATACTGTTGGGAGGCTCTTCGATTTGGCTAAACGCTGAGCAAGCCTTTAGGTACTCTTCATGCTGGAGACTTGATCTCCGGGCAATGAGGTTAAAGGGTGGTGGGTCTTTTTAAAAGGTGGGGCCTGGTAGTCTAAATTGTGGGGCAACGCCCTCCAAGGGATTAAGGTAGTCTTGCAGTCTTTTGAGATTTCCATGAGAAATCTATTATAAACGAGCAAGACTGGCCCCTTTCTACGCTCTTGCTTCTGTCTCGCCTAGTGACTTCTCTTCCTTTTTTACCTCTCTGCCATGCTGTGACACAGCCAGCCGTGTGGGGAGAGCGGTGGAGGCTTTCCACATGTGAGCACGATGCTCTCTGTACACCATCTGCCAGAATCCTGAGCCAACCAAACTCCCTTCCTCACACATTACACAGCCTCAGGTTTTACAGCAACACAAAGTGGGACCAGGGAGCTTCCACGGGGGTCGGGTTTCTTTATGAGGCATCTCTTATCATCGTGTACTATGATGATGATGGTGGTTACCGCTTACTGGGTATCCGTGTACACCTCACACCCGGTGACTAGCTCTGCGCGCATCCTAAAAGTCTTATCACACGAACAGGCAACGGCCAGATGATGTGTGACAACCCGGAAGCCCTGCCGCACCAGCCCGGATGAGGTAGAGGTGAAGTTACAGTTTCTGCAGGAATCCTCCCGGATCGCTCACTGTCCCCGACAGCTTCCGTATCTTTTCACTGCACTGTCCTATTCGGAACGAATCAATGAAATCCAAACACGTTTCCCAAACCAAACACATAAGATGCTGCCTCTGGCCTGGCCCTCCTCCAGCTCCCAGTGCCAGCAACATCCAAAAAGGGTAGTCTTGCAGGCCCTCGCGACTTGCCTGATTGTATAAGACGACCTTTAGAACGCATGCAAAGCTAGTCACCGGGTGTGAGATATGAGCCGCTCATTTTCCTTCTGGACTGTGGTGTCAGCTGAGGACACTGTCTTGGGAAGATGTGGGATCAGGGTGGCGTGTGTGCATTGATGGGTTCCCCAGGAATCAGGGAGGCGAGGGACCAAAAAGAAGCAGGAGATACGGCATTCTGGGGCTACACTAAAATGATCCAAGGCCCCAAATCTACCATCGCAGGTACTGAAAACATTGCATTAATTTGCAGCAAATGACTGCCTCATTCTTCTCCTGTCACACAAGTAACTCCAATGCCTTTGTAAAAAAAAAAAAAAAAAAAAAAAAAAAAAAAAAAAAAAAAAAAAAAAAACCACCAGTTGGAGTGACTGAGGAAGGCGGAGTACCAGAGCCTTAGAAATATGAAGGACCCGCAGGCTCCAGACATGGCCACTAGGTGGCGGTAGTGCGGTGCTAATTCAGAGGTCAGATCTCCGCATCCATTCTTCCAAAAACCGTCTCCGGGATCAACCTAGGCGGGTAACAGCGAGGTACGCTGGGAGATGGGGCTTGAATCCGGCTGCATTTATAATCCCACAGCGAGCCTTTTATGCGATTGCGGCGTTTCTCATTGATAGCGCACTTGCTCTGCGTCAGGGGCCTGAATTAGCAGAGGTTTAATAACGGAAAGCAGCCTAATGTTTACACTGAGCTAGGCAAGGTCACCCGGGTATTCAGAGAAATGACCCGAACAGTCTCCCAGCAGGATTAATGTAAATGGAGCCTTTCTTTGATTAGCTTTGTTCGGCTGCCCCGCGCTTTCGAAATGACAGGTTTCAGGGGATCGCAGTTTAATTACATAATCATACAAAATAATATTTAATAAAGCCCAAAGCAAACAAACACAATGGCAACATTTTCTGGCAGCGAGATACAGGCTTTAATCCTTCACTCTTGCAGAGCCCAGGTAAGGGAAAGATCCGGAACACAGTCCAGACGACGGTAAGGTTTAAATAGTACGTAGAATCCAAGTGTTGATAGGAAGTGTGCAATACAAAGAAAACCCCTTCCCTGATCATCAGTGACGGGGTTCCACATCAATAATTAAAATGGGCGTCTGCCCTGCTCCTGCATAAACTCCGTGCAGAGGGTTTCATTCCTCCGATCATTTCCCATCCACTCCTTTTCACCTAGGAAATGGGATGGGGGAGGGGATGTTTAAAATGCAGATTTAAGGATAAATGCGAACTGCTACTGGCTGAGCTGGCCCCGCCCACCTGGCTCACTTTCAGGAACCCTACAGGACTAGCTCTCTGCTAAGGCACACTGGGTCAGCACTTCCGGCTGCCAGCATTCTTCCTGCTGTGGCTTCATTGCCCCTACCCTAGCCTGGTGGGGTGTGTGTGTGTGTGTGTGTGTGTGTTTAGATTTATTTATTTATTTATTTATTACTCATACAGTATTCTGCCTGCATGTGTGATTTTGGGCCGGAAGAGAGCAGCAGGTCTCATTATAGATGGTTGGGAGCCACCATGGTGTGGTTGCTGGGACTTGAACTCAGGACCTTTGGAAGAACAGCCAGCGTTCTTAACCTCTGAGCCATCTCTCCAGCACCATGTCTGGTTTTAAGTGGGCAGAACCGGAAAGGCAGGGTGAGGTTTTGAAAACGCAGGAAACCTCTCTCTAGCTCCAGGAGGTCAGGATGGATCTTGAGTTCTTGCTTTAATTCATAGTCTAAAATCCAGGTGAGAGGTGGCTTCTCTGGAATGGAGTTTGTGGCAAAGGAAAATAGTTGGCGTGGAATTTGCAGACAGGGAAGCTGCACGGCTCTGCTATTGTCCTTGTCTGCTCTTTGTTCCACGTTTCTAAAAGGAAGCATCTAAAACCCTTGTAATTTTTCAAGTGCTAGGAGCCCCTGACCTCACCTGAGTTTATGAAAGTGGGCTGGCTCCGGGTAGCAGCTTGTTCCCAGAGAGCCCTACCGTGTGGGTAGTTGGAGGCTTCATTTACCAATTGTGCCTGCATAACAAAAGCTCCGTAAAAAGCCTGCATGCTGCAGTTCGTTGAGCTTATTAGTTGGCGAATGCATCCACGCAAAGGACTGATGGGCTATGAGAAAGGACGGTGCTGGATACTTTCAGACTCTGTGCTACGTCTCTTCCTTCGGATGGCCCTGATTTGTATCCTTTAGAACAGAACTCCTAGCTACAGAACTTTCCTTGAGTTCCGTGAGATATTCTGACGAGTTTATCACAACTGAGGAGGATCCTGGGAATAGTTTCCTCTCCGATTTGTGGTCATTCTGTCAGCATCTGAGTGACCTACAGATCCCACCAACACCTGCTAACTAACCGGGGACACTATCTTTAAATTGTAAGCTAAGTCCTAATTCCAGGCAGTTAGTCCAGAATGGATTGTAGGCTGAATAGGTATTTACAACTGTCCGGCCTCTGGCAAGCCACTGAGATTTATCCTGCACTTATAAAATGAAGCTGGCCACGATGGCTACTACAGCCACTGACAATGAGATAGTACCAGCAAAAGCGTTAGGGAAACTGTCCATCGCTGTAAAGAATTTGTCCTAGGCATGCTTATTTGCCTGGGGATCATTAATCCCAAAGATGGGAGGAGAAAGACCATCAGCCCAAATCATCATGGCCAAATTAATTAAAGCAACTAATTAATTAAACCAAGCTTTTTTCACTGGTGCACACAGGCTGCCTTCCCTTAAGGTGGGGTTTGAGAGATCAGCATTGATGTGAGGAAGACATGGCTTTTATAGCTCAGGGGCAGGGGGTTTCCAAATGGGGGAAAATAGATGGGGTTTCAGGAGCAGGTCATACAGGTGGTCAAAACAAGGTAATCACAACAGGTAATATAAAAAAGTAGCCAGAGGTGGTCATGTAACCTTTTGAAGCAAAGGTAAGGTTGCAAGATGGTTCCAACAACTTTTTGACACAAACACATGATTGTCATTCCTGGAACAGGCAGTACTGAACCATCGGCAGTTAAGGTTACAGGTGGGGCAAACCTTGGGAAATGGAGGTTTAACCATAAACAGGAATGAACCTAGCTTGTCTTTACTAAAACATGGTTTTTAAGGCTAAGATGGAGGCAGGCTGGTTCTGCAGGATCTCAGATGAGTCCAGCCTTCCTATCACTAACCCGTGGCCTTTTGTTCCTGTTCCTCAGAGAATTTTAATGAGGATTAGCTGAGGCCATCAGTGTGAAAATGTTATAAGAAATCCACCAGAGCTAGTGAGATGGCTCAACAGTTAAGAGCACTTGGTCTTCCAGAGGACCTGGGTTCAATTCCCAGCACCCATATGATGGCTCACAACCATTTATAACTTCAGTTTCAGGGGATCTAATGCCCTCTTCCAGCCTCCACAGATGAGCCATGCACATGAGACACAGACATATGCATAAAATAAAAATAAATCTTTTTTTTTCTTAATGAAAAGAGAGCCGGGCAGTGGTGGCATACACCTTGGATCCCAGCACTTGAGAAGCAGAGGCCAGCACACCTCTGTGAGTTCAAGGCCAGACTGGTCTACAGAGTGAGTTCCAGGCCAGCCAAGGCTACACAAAGAAACCTTGTCTCAATGAATAAATAAATAAATATATATATATAAATAAATAAATAGAGAAAAAATACAATATATTGTTTTAATTGTTTACCTTTTGTTCTAATTTTCAAATGCATCATACAAAGAGGATTCAATATAGTCAGACCTGGGCATAGAAAGATGACTCAATGCTTAAGAACACTTGCTGCTCTTCCAGAGAACCCAAGTTCAAATCCCAGCACCTACATGGCAGCTCCTATGTAACTCTAATTTCAGAGGATCTAATGCCCTCTTCTGACCTCAGGCATCAGGCATGAACACTATACATATAAACATAAACAGGCAAAACACTTTTACACACAAATAAAAAATAAATACAAATGTTTTAAGTTTAAATATATATGTGTGTGTGTGTGTGTGTGTGTGTGTGTGTGTGTGTGTGTGCTTTTAAGAGTTAAAAGGCCAAAGAGTGATCAAAGAAATTTGTTCCATCTAGGTCCACACGGGCCTGAGACTGTGGGTAACTTCCACATGTGTTCCGGAAGCTGGGGTGGTGACAGGGGTAGATAAAAATGGCAGTTTGTGGTGAAAGAGATCTCCATGACCGTAGGTATTCAGGAAAGCAAAAACTACCAATATCCCCGTTTCCTTGCCGAACATAGTTTCATAAAGCATATATCTGTGGTGGATTCTTACCAGACTCTCCCATTTTATAACCGTGAAAGGAGCCTGTTCCACTCAGAAGTTTGTAACCTTTGCTCTACGCTGTGATTTGCCTGGCCCCCCACTTGGTGTTCTCGGGAGTTAGTGAACCTTTAAGAGGTGAGGCCTACTTGTGGTGGTGCCTTTAATCCCATCACTATGGAGTCAGAGACAAATGGTTCTCTGTAAGTTCAAGGCCAGTCTGATCTACAATAGAGTGTTCCAGGCCAGCCAAGTGAGACCCTGTCTGAATAAAAACATTACTCATGTCTTTGGGTAAATGAGGGCATGTCTTTGAAGGAGATGATGGGACCCCAGCTTCTTCTCTTTCTCTTCTTTGCTGCTGACTGTAATGTAAGCAATTTCACTCCTGTGTGCACACCCAGCACAGGCCTGAATGCACAAAGGTCCACTAATGAGACTGGAACTCTTAAATCTAGAAGAAAACAACTCCTCAGAGTTTATGAGTCACATCAGGTGTTTGCTTTGATAACAGAGGGCTTACTGATATATATCTTATCATCTCTATCTCTGTTGGGAAGATTGTCTCAACTCCTGGGTCTCTTTCCTGAGACTATCAGAGAACAGATTTGGACATTCTGAGTGATGGACTGGATGGTATGAGTGGTGGGGCTAGAGGAGAATGAAAGAGATGAAAGCAACACATCAGACCTGCTGTTGTTGCCATGGTGACTGCATGAGATTCATTCTCACCTGTTTGAAATTTCTGGACACTTGGAACAAAAAGCAGTTAATTTAACTGGTTGATTCTTACATCTTTGCAATTGTGGTGATTATCTGAGCAAGCGATTTGCTGGGAAGTCAGAATGGGGTCTCTAAGGAGCTTAGGTCTAAGGCATATTCTCCACATATATAGTCTCAGTCATGAATTCAAGTGAAACACTAAAAATAGATCAGATGAGAATGCTTTGGAAAACACTGAAAGATGAATGGACATAACCAATATGGCAGACAAAGAGGACAGGTCACTGATCACTGGACCAAGCTCTGCTTGACCCTGAGCATGGGGACATTCATTTGTGCATTCAATTGTCTCACAAACGTCTTGAGAATTTCACAGGCTCTTTTCCTCATAATGAGGCACTAGTTTCACAAAACCAAGTGAATTAATATCTGATCTCAAAATATTGTTTAGAAGAGAACATAGGAAAAGTAGGTGTGGATCTAGGGGAGGAGCAGGAGCCATCACCAGTGGGATGCTGCTGGGGAAATGGAAGGTGGAAGCAGGAGAATGCTGAGTCCCAGGTAAGCCAGATGACATAGTGAGACTCTGTCACAAAAGCCAAAAGCTGGGGATACAGCTCTGTGGTAGAATGCTTTCTAGAATGCCCAAGATCCTTGATTGAATCCTTAGCACTGGGGAGGAAAAGTTGGGGAGAGTTCTTACATTTGGGGCCAGTACCATTGCTTCAGACTCTTCCTCCCTGGTTATTCATTCAGTCTTCATAACAACTAAGCAAAATAGCTATCATATCTGTTTTACAGATAGAATTACTAATGGAGAGAGGTTGATAAAAGTTAGGGTTGGGATCCAAACCCAGATCATTGTTCCCGTCATTATATCACCCTGCCTTCAACATCTTGAAATGTCCCTGCCCAAGTTGATCCTGATTGTCAGGAAAGCTCTGCCACACCCTGTTGTCTTCATCTTTAGGCTCCAGGCACAGGCAAGCCCATCTAATGCAGATGTATTGATCAGAGAGAGGTCAAAGCCGTTCTCCAAATAAGTGGATTTTTGTTGTTTGTTTGCTTTGCCGTAAGGATGGGAACAGAGATATACCCAAGATGTACACAATAAAAAAGCAAAATGGTTGAAGAATAAGTCACCCTTAGTCTGGTAGGTGAGCCTTCATCCAGAAGGAAAACCCTATTGTCCAGGGAACTCTTTCCCAAGGGGTATATAAACAAATGTCGAAGCAATGGCAAACCGACGTATAATTCCACCGAAACTCAACTTGGGGAACCAATGAGTTTATCGGACCTACTTACAGAGCAAGTGAGAGTGGGTTCCATATTGGAGTGTGTGTGTGACCCCAAAGTGGCTGCACGGCTGAAAATTCTCAGCAATGATAAGGACTTCCCACAGCAGCATAGATGATGTCTGCAGGACTTGGGGTACTCCAGAACTTCCCAAGAGTGTGTGCTATCAGGGCAGAGTTACTTATGATTGGCTGGAGATGCAAGAGGTAGCTAGAGTCTCTCAACAACTCTCCCCAGCCTCTCCTTCTGTGAGGGAATATCACCAATCCCCAGGCTTGATCCCTGGGGCCTCTTACAAGTAGTCACAGCTTCTCTGATGAAGATGATGACTGTTAGGCTTAGAGGGTAGCTCTGCATAACACCTGTGTCTGAAATATGAGCTCCTTACTATTACCTGAATACTGTCAGTGTCTCTTGGCAACCCATTAAGTCAGGAAAGAGATTTAGATGGTATGAAAGAGAAGGGAGAAGAAAGAGGGGAGTGAGGGGGTAGAGAAAGAGAGAAGAGAGGGGAAGGGGAAGAGAAGAAAGGTAAAGAGAAATGGAGGGAAGGAGAAAGGACGTGGAAAGGGGGAAGAAGAGAGGAAAAAAGAATAGAGAGCAGAGGCGGGGAGAGGAGGGAAGGAAGGGAATGAAAGGGAGGGGGTGGAAGGGGAGGGGGGGAGACTGGACTTAATCCATTTGGGCTGATATAACAAAACACCTGACAAATGGGCAGCTTATAAATAATAGGGATTTAGTGGTCACAGCATCTTGCATGACCAAGTCCTAGAAACCCGACTGGGATGATTCCAGAATGAGAAACAGACACACATGCAGAAAAACTGAGATTCAGTGGGCTGTGCCCACTATGATAGAGGGCACCTACTGACTACCAACAACCCGAAAACTCAGCGCTAGGAGAGGCTGGTCTTTGCGGGAGGTCTCAGGTTTCAGTCATCCTAGCTGTGGTTTCTAGTTTTGGCACACACTGTCAGCACCAGTGCATGGACCAAAGGAAGTCACTGCCAATTCCCTAAGCCTAGCCAGAGGACGGCTTTGCCAGTTCCCATGGTTTTAGGACACTGTGTCCTTGATATCACTGGGGCCCATGTCAGTAATACCCATTCACTCAGTATTTCATCCACTCCCCACAATTTGAGACTTTCTGGAGGCTGATTCAGTGCTTTTGGTCAAATCCCTCAGCAAGATTCTTTCCCTGGTATGCAGACAACTGTTGTCCTGTGTCCTCACAGGTTGGCAGAGGGCACTCTGGTCTCTCTCTTCCTCTTTCTTTAGGGATAGCAATCTGTCGTGGGGCCCCCTCCCAGGACTTTGTGTAAAATTAATCACTGTTTCAAAGCCTCCAAGTCATATCACCTTCGGGGTTAGGTGTTTTCAGCATCTGACTCCTGAGTGGCACGATTATCCAGTTCATAATCAAAGGAGAGAGAAAGTGATAGAAGCAGAAATAATTATTTTAAGGCCTAAAATAAGGAAATGAATAGCTGCCTCCATTATTCTGTGCCACCCAATTTCCTGTCGTGGTTTGTGAAGAGAGGGCAATGCCACATGTCAGATTAATCTTCCCATTATGTGTTTGGGGACAACGAACTAACACCTTCTCAAGTGCCTCAGGACAAGTTATTTCTGCCTTGATTTTTTTTTTTTTTTTTTTTTTGCTTTAGACAAAGCACACGGACTGAGGGGATGACCAATTGGCAAGGGTGCTTACTATGAAAATGCAAGGACCTGAGCACAAAGCCCAAGAGCCAATGTGTAAAACTCCCACCTGTAGCCCAGCACTATAGGGGCAAACAAGAGGCAAGAGGGTCAGGTGGGCCTCGCTGACTGCCAGCCTGGTTCCAGATTCGGTAAGAAACTGTCCAGGGAGAGAAAGAACAGCACAACTTGAAGGTACTCTAGCCATCCCGAGCACTACAAACACGGCTCTGGCAGGCCTTGCCCTTCTCCCCGATTCCCCTCTGCCTTGCTGAAAACCGTTAGATTACACTCCTGAAGCTAAGGTCTATTTCCTTATTTGCCCACTTCCTTCCTCCAAGGCTGAGTGCCAGCGTTCACCTGTCAAAGCATAGAAGCCCACCAATCAAAAGTCCCTTTTGGCTCACCTAACGAACATTAAAATTAAAATTGAACACCTCATCCTAACGTGGGGTTTCCCCTTTTACTTCTATAAAATGCCATTTGCCTATGGGCCATGTCTGTCTCCTCTTTATCCACATGAAGTCTTTTGTCCTTCTCTGGGGCAAAGATTCCTCCCCTCCCCCTTCTTTGTTTCCTTCTCCCCTTCTCCCTCATCCTCTGTCTCCTGTTTTCTTCTCTTATTTCCTGCCCTTTGTCCCTCTGGGACAAGTAAATCTGCTTTGTGCTGAGAACTTGGTCTTGGAGTATCTTGAGATGGTCCTTTCACGCCTGGTGTCTTTTTCTTGCTTCTACACACACATACACACACACACACACACACACACACACACACACACGGATGTGAGCATCCAGATACACCACACATCATCCTCACCCACACACGTGGACATACTGTGTCACACACGTACATACAAAATTTAAGCGTAAGCAGGCACAGTTCCCACAGCATTGCTCTGATTTCTAAAGTACCCTCCCAAATTCATATTGTTCTCACAACTGCGTTTTTATGGTATAGGCACAACTAACCTTAAGACACACTGAAAAATAAGTCTTGTTCTTCCAACAGGGAGAAAAGCAAGAGTGTGGCTATCTGCCTAACCCAGTGAAGCCCCACTGTGGACAGAACCAGAGTTCCAGGATGAAGAGCTGGCCCAGACTCTGCCCTTGGGGGCTTCCAGGGTCCACAAGGAGAGTTAGACACCCCCCACACTTGCAAGCAAGCAGAAGAGGAGTCCTTCGTTGAGAAGGATGCAGGGGAGGCCACAGGCCTGGGGAGGCAGGAGATGCTGAGTATAAAGACTGCACTGTGGTGTTCATTACATGAAACAGAGACATCCAGAGACCTGGGGCTGTAGCGAAAAACTTGACTGAAGGTGAGTGCCTCGACTGTGGCATGAGAGCTAAAGCCAGCCTGGGGCACCGCTTATCTTTATGTGAATGGATGACCGGATGTGTGGATAGGAGTGCCGTGAGCTAAAATACTCAATTCCAGGAGCCTGGGTATCAACACTTCGGATTCTAGGCGGCCCTCCGAGCCTGGAGATCACAGTTGACATCTTGTCAAGTTTACTTCTCCGGAGAGAATACAATGAACCACATGAAGGATGACCAACCAGAGTGGAAGCTAACCTTTCCTGGCCAATTCAGATGCTTTAATCTGTTGATGCAGCTTGAACTTAGGTTATGCTTCCTGGTATTTTGTCAAAGGTTACACTGGCTTTTCTAACTATTTCCATGTCCAGAGCAACAAAGTGGCACACACTGATTGTCATCATTCCTCATGGTTCTAGAAGCCAACAGTCCAAACGTCCTGGAAGGGGCACATACTCTCTCTGAACTGGAAAACAGAAAACCCTGCCTTGTGTGTCTGAGCTTTGGGTGGTGGCCAGCAGTGTTTGGCAGTCCTTAGACAGTCCTGTCATCTCGCAACGTTCTCCCCATGAGTCTGTGTCCTAATTATCTGTCTTATAAAAATACCGGTCACATTGAGATGGCCTCTGAGGTGATATGAGCAGGTGATGGAGAGGGTGCCTCGTGGGAAAACTGGGACTCCAAAGGGGCTTTTGGAATCACAGCCTTTTCCTGTCCCTCTCTGCTTCCTTCCTCTACCACGTGTTCCTCCGTGATGTACTTGGTGCATTATTGCCACCACAAACCCAAAGTAACAGGGTCAGGTGACCATAGACTGAAACCACTGAAGATGTGTGTGCCAAAATCAATCCTTCCTCTTCCTAAAATTATCTCAGTTCACCAACACCGGCACTATTGAAAAGCTGATGAGTGCGGTTGACCTCCCCACGTTACACTGTTACAACATCTTCTATAGTGCATTGCTGCAATCCCAGAATTCAGGAAGTGGAGGCAGCAGGATCACTGAGTTCAAAGCCTGTCTAGACTTCACAGCAGGATTTCCCAAACAAGAACACAGAGGTGAAATCTTTATTCTTGACGGACTGTACCACCTTCTCTGTACCCTTACAACCCATTTGACCAACAGCAGCCAGAATGACCTTTGAGTTATGCGGGATCTTGCTAGTGGAGTCCCTCTATTCATAGCTAGGATAAGGACTCAGGCTGGATGTAGTTCAGTGGTGGAACGCTTTTCTAATTCAATCCTCAGCCCCACAAAAGAGGGAGGGGAAGAGAGAGGGAGCCTGGGTGAACTGGGTTGACCAGGCCCCCTGCCTCTCCAAGCCCATCCTCCCTCTGTCCCCCTTGCAGTGACCTCAGCAGCCCCTAGGCAGCTCCTGCAGAGGTTGATCGCCGCCCCAGGACGCGTGTGCTTGCTAACCCCGCTGCCCAGAGGCTCTGCCCTGCGTTGACATGCTGCTGGTTCCTCCTCATTATTTAGCTTCCACACGAAAGGTCAGCTATTCAGAACAGCCTTTTCCTACAGAGTCAACAAAGCTATCAACCTCCCTATCACCTTGCTGTCCTGTTTCAAAGCTCATGGGAAAATCTAAAGCTAATTGCAATCACGTTCCCCTTCCCTCCTCAATTAAGTCCTTTCCGTCTCTATATAAGCCTTGAACCCTCTAGAGCCATAAACAGAACCTTTGTGGATACATTTTAAGTGATGAATGATAGCTGAATGGATGACTGAAAGTGTGACTAGAATGCTGAATGCATAGAAAAAAAAATATTTAATTTCAGTGGCAGATGCAGGGTTAATAATTCTCATATGGACAAGCTTTATTGATCATCGAGTAAAATATAATCCAAAATGCTGAACTACGGACACCCAGCCAAGAGCCAAGAAAACATATTCTTAGCCCAGACAATAATAGACACTGGGGTTTCTTATTCTTCTTTTTCTTTTTCTTCCATGGAAAGTAAAGAAGGATTTTATAAGCAAAAGGAGAGGATGTTAGAGCCTGAACTGAAAGGTAAAGACGCAAAAATAAGCGTGGAGGGAGACCATAGGTCAGGTGGCATTTCCATGACCCCGTTGAACCATGAAGGAGATGGGTCGTGTTGCCAAGGACAACAGCAAGAAGCCTCAACAGAACTTACCACACCCAAGACTAAATCATTAGAGTTCAGGGTCGGACACTATTTCTCTCCCTCAACCCCCTCCCTTTGCTTTCCTCTTCTTACTGTCCTTCTTTCCTTCTTCTTATTCTTTTGAGACAGGGTCTCACTGTGTATCCCTGGCTGGACTGGAACTCACTCTGTCCACCAGGCTGGCCTCGAACTCGCAGAGATCCATCTGCCTCTGTCTCTCAAGTGCCAGGATTCAAGATGTGTACCGTCATACCCCAGCACCGTCTTTATCCCTTTCTTGAGATCGTGGGCAGAATTAAAGCAAAAATAGGAAAGAGTACCAAAATAGAAATTCTAAGAGAAATGGCCCACAAAATGACATATAAATAGCAAATTATTTGCTTGGTAAGTGACAGGGTTTCAGGTGCCATTTGTTGGTTTTTCTAAAATTAACTTATTACCTGAATAATTTTGAACAATAAAGATAAAAGGCAATGATGAGACTTGCTTTGTGTATTAGCAGAATCCTACTGTTGTGTTAAATGCTATACACCCCTGGTCCACTCAGCTACAAGTCAGTAAAGATTGTGAGATTCTCGGTAAAGGGCTAGGAAAGGAGAAAAACAGGGAAGCAAGCTATAACCGTTTGATCAACAACCCCAAGGACTTCCATGCTAAGCCTGCCGCAGGCCTCTCTGCTCCCATAAGGAGCTGGCGACACTAGCTCTCCACAAGGGGGCGGTATCTAACCAATCCCCAGCCCCGGGAGCTGAAGGAAGCTACATAGCAGAGGTCAGGATCCAAGGTCAGCCTGGGCTTCAGGAGATCCTGACCCTTAACAAATAGCCAACCAAACAAAAATAAACAGTGTGGTAAGAATTCTCTAAACAAGAAAATCCTCTGACGCACAGGCCTGTGGCCATACTTCCTGCTCAGCCTTTCCAGATCACACCTAAAGACAGAAAAGCTTACCCCCTGGCAAGGACCCTTCAGGGAAGGACACCAAAGCTGTTACTTCTGAGGCTAAGATTCAGGACAACTTCAATTCTCAGATGTGAGCAAATCATAGGAAGGGGTCCCTATTTGGTCCTAAATCCCGGCTTCCAAATCATCAGCTTAACCAGGGAAGAGAACAAATGATGTGACCGAATCCCAAGGCTTCTGAAATAAGGATTATCACTCCAACATCAGGAAAACATACACACGCATGCACACCCTTTTCCTGGTTGTAACTGGCACCTGCGGAGAGACATGCACTGTCCTTACGTGTTTATAGAACTGGGGTTCTGAATCTGAGACTTTGGGAACTACCAGCAGGGGGCGGGTCTTATGTGCTACCCCCATGCAGCCTGCTGTAGTAGGGTTGGGACCAAGCCTGAGACTTGGTTCTTCTAATGTGCTCTGGGAAGTGTTGATGCTGTTTGTTGGAAGGTAGGGTTATGTTAACAATGGTCTAGGGCTTGTATGTCTAATCCCTTCTTTATCCTTAGCTCTGGCATATTCAGAAACAAGCCTGCACTGAGAGGGAAGAAGATGAACAGACTCCGTACGGAGGATAATTCCTGATGTCCGTACTTAATCCTTATAACTCCCAGCAAGTAAGTATCCTTACATCCATTTTCCAATAAGAAAGCGAGGTCTCCGAGAGGCTATCGGAGCTGGTGAATCTTGGAGCTTGGATTTGATCATGTTCTTGCTGGTCATTCTAGCTCCGGGGTGAAGAAGTTGGTCGAGTGAAATAAGGAGGGAGAAGGTGCAAATGTAAGCATTTTGGGTTGTTTTTTCCAAAGAAAGTTAAAAGGCAAGCACTGTAGGAAAGCTTGGTAATCACAATCGGGATCAGAGGCTCGTGGAGGCTGCCCTGGCGTGATGGGAAATGCGGAGCTCCTGAAGAGACCTCCGCATCAAGCAGAGCCCAGCAGGCTTTTGAGAAGAAGTAACTGCCTGAGTTCTGACCTGCTGCACAGAATAGATCACTATGCATTATTTAGACCAGAACGCGCCCTTTCTATTTTTGTATTCTGAAGAGAGGAGTATTCATGGCAAAGGCTGAATTGTTGTGTTTTTTTTTAAAGCTTTTAACAGCTCAGAATTTCCCAAGCTCTGTCTCCTTTAAATGATGAATCTAAAAAGTAGAAAAAAAAAAATGTTTAAGTGCCCAAGAAACTGATTAACACATTTCACGGCGTTTAGGTTTCTGCCTCTAAATGAAACCATTACCTTTCTGTTAGTCAGACAGTAGGCACTTGGGTTCTGAGATTTGCAGTTGGTGTGTGTGGGCAGGAGAGGGTTCTATAAAATGCAGGGCATTACCAAGAAAGATAGCTTTTGTGTAAAATAATCTCGATATACAAAATAGATATGTAGCAGTCGTGTCTTGGGGAATAAACAGACCTTTCTTGTTGGCAAGAGTCAACAAGAAAAAAATTCAAATTTCAATACATTATGTTACGCATGATAAATTCAATCTACAAAGCTGTCTCTATAGAATTCAGGCCTCACCTTCAAGAGACTTGTAATTTAAGCTGGGCCGGGTGGCAAACCTCCAGTCTTGTCACTTGAGAGGAAGAGAGAGAAGGTCAGTAAGTTAGAGGCTCACCTGGGTGACAAAGCAAAACCCTGTCAAAGGAGAAAAGGAAGAAAGGAGAGAATGAGGGAGGGAGGAAATGAATCTGCAAAGCAAGGCAGATAGACTGGCAATTATAGCAGCCACGACCCAGCCAAGGGGACTAAGAACTACTTCCTGCCTCCTAGCCCCTCTTACCTGTTTGGTGTTCCCAATCTGCCACTTAACTCCTCCAGCTCGCCAAGCGAATGTGCTGGCCCTCCTCAACCCTGACCTGTCCAACACACTGCTACCAGGCTCATCTTCCTAACTCAGAGGTACACTGGATACCCAAGTCTGTTCCTGGTATCCGTGTCCTCCACAGTTCAGCTAGAAACCACGCATCAACATGATTATCACAACTCCTCAGTCCAGCTCCCGTCCAACTGGCATACGATTGCCTCATGCCAGTACTCTCACTCTGCTTCTCCAGCAGGGTTTAAGCTATGATACCCTGAGCTAGTACAGACCTTATTTTATCTACCCCACTGTGATTCCTTAAGACTAGAGACTGTGTGCTGGTCGCCTTCAAGCACTTTAGTGAGTGACGGTAGCTGGGTACATAACAGACCCTCAATTAGTCAGGCTCACTCTGACCAGGTTTTCATTAAAAATATTAATCTTTATTGACAATACTCCAAAACTGAGTCCCTCCACGTAGACTTGAGTGCTCAGAAGTAT
Source organism: Meriones unguiculatus (assembly GCF_030254825.1). Taxonomy (NCBI): domain Eukaryota; kingdom Metazoa; phylum Chordata; class Mammalia; order Rodentia; family Muridae; genus Meriones; species Meriones unguiculatus. The sequence goes on from NC_083349.1 coordinate 176,368,839, forward strand.
TCTTCTTTATCCCCCCCGAGACAGGGTTTCTCTTTGTAACCTTGGCTGTCCTGAACTCACTTCGTAGACCAGGCTGGCCTTGAACTCACAGAGATGCTCCTGCCTCTGCCTTCCTGAGTGCTGGGATTACAGGCGTTATTGGAGTGACTTGAAATGTAAGAGTTCCGTGGATTCGTCTGTTCCCCGATAGAGTATTTTCCCAGTCTTTCAAAACGAGCATGTCACAGAAGAATATCCTAACGGGAGAAGCATCCTTTCTCCTTCCTTCTAGTGATCTCTTGGGTTCAAAAGCCTTCCTTGCCTTCTCCGAAGGGGACCAAGCTGGGAATCACAGTCTGCTTGGCAGTAGGGAGATTTGAAACAGCTTTAACCAGCTGGTTTGCAGAACCTCTGACAGCTCTGCCAGACTCTCTGGCCTAATTAACAGTTCTAACACAGACTTCAAGACACATCTCTCCACTGTCAAGCTTTTTCCTCTTTCGCCTCTTGATCTGTCATCCTACTTGAATCTATATATGTGTGTGTATGTTAATACGTGTGTGTGTGTGTGTGTGTGTGTGTTTATAAGTTGAAAGACAGTCACACAGTCACTCTGCTCTGATCTACAAACATGTTTTTAAATATTCTTTGGGATTGATTATAGATTAAAATAGCAGAATATATGAAATTTGTAAGATGTGTCTCTCATTCCTCCCTCTTACCAAAATAGCTCATTAGCCATTTCAGTATGTTCAGGGAAGTGGTGTTATTTAATTAAGAACACCATTGGCTCACTCACCAATCTCTCCCACCAGCTATCCCATAACAGCTGTACATAGAAAAGATTTTATTATATTTTTTTAATCTCTTGCAAAGACAATGAAAATCAGTATTTTTGTAGTATTTAGTAGGAGCTAATTAGCCACATAAAGCCTGTCAGTCAGTATGTCTGCAGAGTCAGAGTGGTTTCTGACTTAGGCATGCCAGTGCTGGGATTCTGGACAGAGAGCAGTCGAAAGACTCCATGCAGCTCAGAACTGCTGGCCCCGGACAGCATGGTAGAGCCAAGTCCTCACGGATCTTCAGTACCATCAATTTTAGATTTTTGATTCACTACAGTATCTTCAGGATTTCCTGATTCAGGAGTCAGGAAGTCTTACTTTTTCTTTTTCTTTTTTTTTTTTTTTTTTTTTTTTTTTTTTTTTTTTTTTTAATGTAAGTACTTCTCAAATAGTTGGAGGCAAAATCTCAGTGGGTGCAATTAGTAGAGCTGAGACTTGGCTTGCCACCCCCTCCCTCTCCTGCCACTCACACCTTCCGGTGCCTCAGCCCGCGTGCTCTTTAAATCAGAAACTCTTGGTAGATGCTGAAGCTTCATTAATGCCGTTAGCGCCGCAGCCTGCGCTGAAGCTGAGTGGGTACGGCCCGGATCCTCAGGCTGGTGGTGAGCCCGCCGATGGGCACACAGACCGGCATGGCCCCCCCCCCCCGTCCCACCACTATTCCACGTGTTACCAGCCATCCTATCTCCTGCCTGTGCCGTCGTGTTCCTTACTTTTGAGAGTTTCTGTGTGGCCAAGAACTAGTGATCATCTACTGTGCACCAGGCCCCACCTCAGGCATATTCTGATCATTCACTCTTTGTGGCAACGCCACAGGTACACCTCCAGTCAGGGAGGAGATCCAGAAGCCTGGGATATCGTGGTGTCAGATTCTAAGGGACTCTGAAGCTTTACGTCTTCCCACTCCTCCTCATCCCCTGCTCACCATGTGTCTTCTCTGCCCCATTTCACCTTTAGCTCAAGACCCAGAACAACTCTCATTGTGCTGGAAACAAACAAAAACCTTTTTCCACTCTTTAGAGACAACTCCTTACTTTGAATTTGTAGCACTAGTGACATTTATGTACCATGCGTCGTGCCTTGAATTATTTAAACATTGGTGTGAGTGCAGGATTTCTTCAGCAGATGAAAGTTCCTTAGAGCCTAACGTCACGAGCTAAAACTGCTGTGACTCAGTTCACCACACAGAGCAGATGCTAATGATCATCTGTTAAGGAATACAGCTCTCCCAGGCATGTCTAATGCCATCCTTGCTGCAGCCTGTCTCCTGCAATGAAATTAAATTCTGATAAACATCTCACTATCTCAAAAGACTGCAGACAGATGCTTCACAGCAAAGAGTGGGTTTTGCAGTGGCTAAAGAGCTGTATAGTCAAGGTTTAGAGGTCTCTTGGAGGTTGCACTGTCTCTAATGAGTATTATAAAAGATGAAGAATAAAAAGAGATTCGTGGAGACAGGAACGACAGCTCAGTGGTTAGGGATGTGGTTCCCAACATCCATGTGGTGGCTCACAACCATCTATAACTCTAGTCCAAGGGTCTCTGAACCTTCTTCCAGCCTCTGCAAGTACTAGTGCAAAACACCTATGCATATAAAATTCTTTTAACATTTAAGAGATCCTGTTATAATCGAGGGACAAATGCAGATTTGTGCAAGGGTAAGATGTCCATGACAATGACCTCCTTCTCTCGTGAATGTGTCCCTGATCACTTAGTGTCAATCTTACTGATCTACAAATACACATTTCTTCTACACTGGATATACATATGTAGCATCTACTCTGTATATAAGCAGTGGGCTTACAAAATGCTTTTGCAAGCATCTGCTTAAAAAGCAGGTGTGTAACCTATGTGATGGTTTATACTATTAACTTGACAAGATCTGAGGTCATCTCAGAGACGAGCCTCCAGGAACACCTGAAAAGGATTATGTAGATAGGTTATCTTCTGGACATGCCTGAGGGAGATAGTCTCGAGCAGGCTCACTGAGATGGGAGTGCCAAGGTCCTCTGCTGCATAAAAAGGAGGAAGCTATGAACAGCAGCATTCCTTGCTCTCTGTGCTTCTTGGCAATAGCAGATGCATTGTGACCAGCTGCAGCCTCGTGATGGACTCTATCCATGGACTGAGAGCCAAAATAAACCCCTTCACCCATAAGTTGCTTTTGTGAGCTATTTTGTTTCAGTTACAACTTGATCAGAGAAGAGAAATAACTGCAGAAATGAGAAGAGAGCCGTGAATCTGCTAGCCAGGAATGCACAGTGATGGCAGGTGCTGGTGTGCAGAGGAAGGGAAATTCTTGTGAGTACGTTGGGGAGTTTTCAAAGAGATGGTAGAAGCAAACTCACACCTCCAAACGTGAGTAGGGGATAAGTAGAGAACAGGTAATGGGAAGAAAACTTTAAGCAAGCGAGCTTCAAGCACTGGGGGGCGTCCACATTCCCAGGAAAGGCACACAAGCTTATGCAGTGAGCAGGGATATAGTATCATGCTGGCTCAGCTGCATACATCAGGACCCATCCTTACATCTGCCTCTCACAGGCACTGAGGCACGACAGTACTGAACACTAAGCCAGCCAAGCCAGGTGAGTTTGGGGATATGGATGATGATAGATAGGAACTGAGCCAGACGAAATGAGCTGGGTGCTGGGAATTTGGAGAAGACAAGATAAGTTCAAGATAAAATCTTTGTACTCAAAAGCTAAACGTCTCTTCTACTAAATGTCTAATGCATACGGAAATTTGAATATAATTGCTGCTATAGTCAATGCTAAGTTACTTTCTTTTGACTGTGTATCACAAAAGTATTCAAGAGGGTTAAAAATCAGCATAGGCACAGATGTTTCATAGCGGTACCATGACAGAAAATGCCATGAGATGGTACATGAAAATGCCAATCTACCCCTCTATGCATCCCGAATTAAACTCGCTGAGCTACCACAGAAGGAAGAGAGAAAAAGGGGGAAAGGACATTAAAGTAGAAAAGAAGATAGTTAAGAAGGAGAGGGCCAGCTCCAGGAGGAAGCTTAATTGGGACGTGGGGTGGTTTGAACGAGAAATGTCTCCCGTAGGCTCAGGCATCTGAACACTTGCATCCTGGTTTTTGCACTGTTTGTGGGAGCTTAGAAGATGTGGCATGCTGAGGAAGTACATCTCTGGAGATGAGCTTTAATAGTTTAAAAGCTTCGCCTGCTTCCTGCTCCCTCTCTGCTTCGCTCTCGCTATTAATGGTGTGAACCCTCAGCTTTGTTGCCACCACACCCGCCATGATGGACTCTTATTTCTCTGGAACCGTAAACCAAAACCAACTCTTCTGTAAGTTTCCTGGATTGTGGAGTTTTACTGCAGAAACATAGTTTACCATAGCGACAGAAAAGTAACTAATGCAGGCCAAAAAAAAAAAAAAAAAGCAGCAAAATACAGTATACACATGTATGAAATATCAGACTAAAACTCATTACTATGTATTATCTATGCTGATGAGTAAGTGCAAACCCATCTTCAACTTGGCTTTGCCCAAGTTTCTCCTTTCATGACACAGCTTCTACCACACATGGAAAACTCTCTGGTGTTCGAAACAGTTTGGGTTCTAACTTGAAACCTAAGAACTCTGAGACCAATTTCTAGACCAGGTAGGAGGACTCTATGCTGGATAGTTTTATGCCAGTTTGGTTGGCTTTGGTCATTCACAAGGCACAGACATTGGAGAAGAGGGAACCTCAATTAATAAAATGCTTCCACTAGATTGTCCTATGGGGTGGGGTAGGTTAGTTTTGTTTTTGTTTTATTGATGGTTGATGTGGCAGGGCGCAAGTTAGTGTGGGCGATGTCACCTCTAGGCAGAAGGTCCTGAATTCTCTAAGAAAGCTGAGTAAGCCAGAAGGAGCAGCCAGTAAGCAGCACTCATCCATGACCTCTGCAGGTGTCTGCCTTGAGTTCCTGTGCTGACTTCCCTGGGTGATGGATTAAGCAAAGGTAATGGTGCACATCTTTAGTCCAGGACTTGGTAGGCAGATCTTTGTGAGTTTAGGGACAGCCTGGTCTACCGAGCAAGTTCCAGGACAGCCAGGACATAGACCCTGCCTTAACACTGCCCCCTCCCCCCTGTACACACACACACACACACACCTTTCATCAAACTGCTTTTGGTCATGGTGTTCATCACGGCAATAGAAACCTTAGCTAAGGCCGACTCTGACCTGGCAGCTGGGTTGCAGTGGGGAAACCACACTCTTATCAGGTTCCAATTGTGCTGAGACCTACTATGTGAAAGATGCGCTGTGGATTTTCAGGATGTTAAGAGCAATAGACATAGTCACCCTGTGAGGGCTGTCGAGACTCTCAGAGCTGAGTCATGGTGTTACTCATGAGACAGCTTCTCATTTCTCCCCCATTAGAAAACCCACAAGAGCCGTTCTGCCACAGCAGCAGATGTCTAATGCCACCCCTTAAAAGTCTGTCTGAAGTCATGCAGGCATCTTATTTTAACAATTCCGAAAATGTTACAGTGACATCAAATTTGTCTCTTGAACTTACTAAGAGCTCCCTTCCACAAAGCCCTCTTCAATACTGCTGATGCACAGGACCTCGACAGCCCACCCTGATCCCTGGATGAACTACCACGGAGGTCAAGGCTGCCTACGGGCTTCTCTGTCCAGGGAGCAGGAGACTCCCAGGTGTGATGTTGAGTCATCACCACAAGGAAGGAATCACTTCACTTCGTGAATAACCAAATTCAGCTCTTACAGCAACTGGCCATTTCCATGTCTCAGCCCTCCCCCAGCTTCATCAGTCCAAGCCCACTCGATGCTTCCAGAAGGCAAAAGGCAGTGAATCAGTATTTCGTGACCTCTGCATCCAAGTTCTAGCCAGGCCAGACCATGCTCAGCTTCTGAGACTGGATGAGATTGGTGTATTCAGGGATGAAGATCCACTTACCTGCTGACCCATGGGCATACATAATCTGGAATTGGTATCCTTTGAGATCTTTAAAAAAAAAATTGTTTGTCTTCTGGTTTTTGTTTTGTTTTGTTTAGACAGGGTCTCTCTATATAGTCCTCACTGTCCTGGAACTTGCTATGCAAACCAGGATGGCCTTGAACTCATAGAGATTTGCTTGCTTCTGCCTCCTGAGTCCTGGAATTAAAGGCATGTGCCACCATGCCTGACTTTTGGGCTTAAAAAAGAAAATATTTTTTGTTATTTTTCTTGTCTACAGGAAAAGCGAATAGGTTCAATTACAAATGATGCACAGTCCACAGATAGGAAAAATAAAGTGAACATTGCTTAAAGAAAAAAATAGGAAGGACAAATCAAGGCTGAAGTTATTTGAGTTATAAATTTGAGCTCTGTTCTGATTCATTTGGTTTCCCAGGGGAACTGTGCTCAGCCATGCAGCTAAGGAGTGCTCAGAGAGCAAAAGGTGAGGTCATATGTTTTCAATGACTTTACCACGGTTAACTACTCGTCAGTGAGACCCGGGTGTTATATTTCCTGCAGGGGTTGTGAGCACATGAGTGTGCTGGTGTGGAAAACAGAGAGGGTTTTAAGGGTCCAAGCTAGCTTTTCAATTTGGTTGGCTTTGGTCATTCACAGCATAGGTAAATGTTGAATATGTATGGCAAGTTCTTTATGAGTTTCAATAAATATAATTCTTTTGTCAGAACAAGAAATGGAAGGATGTTTTTACCAGGGGGCAGCAAAGAATGTTCCAGAATGCGCTGTTCCAGCTGCAAGGCTGGGGGAAGCAATCCCAACCTATGCCTGGACGCTGCAGTTCCATGTACGTCCACCAGGTGGTGGTCATAACAGCTTGGCACCCTGCCAGGTCCACTCCACAGGCTCTGTGTGTTAAACTTAGCAGAAGGCAAAGATGAGGTCCTTACTCCCAAGATGCTCACGCTCAAACACATACTGCCTTGCCTCCAAGAGGTACATCGGGAGAAAAAGCAAGCGACAACACCCGCATATTCTGTGCCTTGTAAAATTCACAGTACCCTGTTATAAGTTACCCTAATGGTCAATTAAACAGAACGTGGTAGTGTGTGTGCCTGTAAGGCCAGCAGTAGGTGGCAGAAACAGAGGATTCCATGCAACCGGAAGCCAGCTTGACCTGGATTCTGTGTCAAGCAAAACAAAACAAAAAACTGGGGAGGAAGGTAAGACTAAAATTTGAAATTTTTCATTGAGAAACTAAGGTAGTAAAAGACCAACCTAGCCCACGACCCCAGGACAAAGACGCTGAGGAGCCTGAACTAGAACCATTTTTCCTAACTGAAACTTCAGCCCATAGCTGCTTCCCAGGGCACACCTGGAACGTTCCAGAATATTCTCTGAGGACGGTGTTTCCCTGCCCCCAGCTGCTTGCATTAATGCGATGTTGTGCCACTCTTATTCCTCAACTAGCCTTTGGGTACAAGAGTATATGGCCCTCCCTTTCTACCGGGAAGTCTGGGACAGCTGAGGTATCAGGGCCCCTGTTTTTGGTAATAATACGAAGCCTTGATCCTTTCCTTTTTAACCTCCTCTGTTTCTTCAGGCAGTGATGGGTATGCGGTTAATAATAGTGATTAGTGTTACAAATACTGTTAGAATCATCATCAGGGGCAAGATGGCTGCGGGGGTGGGTTGTGTTGGAGGGCCCCTGCCCAGGTATGGGGAACCTGATCCATCTTAAAAACAAAACAAAACAAAAACAAAAACAAAAACAAAAAAAACAAAAACACTGTAGCTTTCTTTATGTTATTTTATGAGTGTGGGGGTTTTGCCTGTGTGGATGTATGTGGACCATGTGTCTGCCTCGTGCCTATGATGGCCCAAGCAGGATGTCAGAGTCTCTGGAACTGAGATTACAGATGGATGTGAGTTGCCATGTAGGTGCTGGGAATCAAACTAGGGTCCTCTAGAAGAGCAGCACATGCTCTTAACCACCGAGCCATCTCTCCAGTCTCCAGGGATATATATTTTTTTAAATGTCAGCACACTGGCCCATGCTCCTAAATGCTAGCACCCATCAGAGGTGGTATGGGCCCAGCCATGTACATGGAAGTACATGAACCAAGACCTGTGGGGTGGTAAGTGTCTCACCATGTTCCCGATGAGGCTAACAGAATTTAAGGAGCGAACTGCTCCAAGGCCTCATGTCTGGTGAATGAAAAGCCCCCTCACACCCTGACTAAAATGCTCAATCCCCATCCCGAAAGGCAAAGAGGAAGGACAACAGAAGAAGAAGAAAACAGGAAACAAGCTAGGAACCTGCCACAGAGGGGCTCTGAAAGGCTCTGCCCTGCAGACTATCAAAGCAGACGCTGAGACTTATGGCCAACTGTTGGACAGAGTGCATGGAATCTTATGTAAGAAGTGGGAAATAGTAAGATCTGGAGAGGACAGGAGCTCCACAAGGAGAGCAACAGAACCAGAAAATTTGAACACGGGGGTCTTCCCAGAGACTCATGCTCCAACCAAGTACCAGGCATGGAGATAACCTAGAACCCCTGCACAGATGTAGCCCATGGCAGTTCAGTGTCCAAGTGGGTTACATAGTAATGGGAAGAGGGACTGTCTCTGACATAATCTGATTGGCCTGCTCTTTGATCACCTCCCCCTGAGGGAAGCAGCCTTACCAGGCCACAGAAGATGACAATGCAGCCACTCCTGATGAGATCTGATAGACTAAGATCAGAAGAAAGGAGAGGAGGACCTCCCCTATCAGGGGACTTGGGGAGGGGCATGCGTAAAGAAGGGGGAGGGAGGGTGGGATCGGGAGGGGAGGAGGGAGGGGTTATGGGGGAGGATACAAAGTGAATAAAGTGTAATTAAAAAAAAGAAAAAAGAAAAAAAATACAAAAAAAAAAGCCCCCTCACACAGAATCCCAGGAAGGTAGCTAGACTCTGAGGCTGCCTTCCGAAGGCTGGCTGTGGGAGCTCACCTCTCACCTGCAATGATGCCTTAGGCAAAGCGCAGTTATTAATGGGCTTCAGAAATTTGATTTAGTAAGACAACCCCAAGATAAGCACCAGAAGCACAAAGGAAAAGAAAACAGGATTGGGGATGCCACTCGGTTGGTAAGGCACCTGCTATGTGGGCATGAGCGCTCAGCTTGGTCCCTAGCGCTTACTTAAGAGCTGGGCATGGTGACAGGCTCCTGTGGTCTCAGTGCTGGGGAGTTAGAGACAGGTAAAGGCCTGCAGCTTGTTATAGCCTCTGGTCCCAGTGAGAGACCTGCTTTATAAAACGGTGTGTGTCTCCTGATGAGCAGGACTAGAGGATAACCTCTGGCCTCCTTGTGAATGTGTGTTCACACACACACACACACACACAGAAAAAAATAATAACAGCAACAACGAAAAATCACTGAAATTCTCTCTGCTTGGAGAGCTGGCCCAAGCTCCTCAGTGGTGAGGTTTCTATAGATGGTCACAGCTTGTCACTATTTCCCCAGAGAACTAGAGACACAAAAAACAGTGCCATTTTTAAATATAATAAGGAAATATTATTTAAAAAGAAAAACACAAACAAACAAACCCTGAAAGACCATCAAAAAGCAGAACAAAGACAGGTCTTCATGATCCTGGGAGAGCTGATCATCAGAATCCCAACCCCCTCCCAGAATCCATCCTTTCCCTCCCCCTCCCCATAATTAAATCATCTTCCTCCTCTGTTGTTGTCTGAGCAGCAGCTGAGTCACGTGACTGTCACTTTACAATCTGCTTATGGCGCTGCTTGTGATTCTCACTGCAAGGCACAGTGACAGCTCATTTAGAATCAATCAAACATTTATCAGTAGAGGGGGAGCCGGGGCCACAGTCTCCAGTGCAGTTCTCTAGTTCTGTGCCACAGGGGAGGGCAGAAGCTGGATACCTCGCTGTGGGGGTGGGGAGGCAGATGGGGGAGGGGATACCTCCACCTTGCCGAACGAAGTCTGTGGGCTCAGGGTCGAGGCCTGCCTGACTCCCTGCTCCCTCCAGGCTATGGATTTCAGGCCAGTCTGATTGCCTCAATTCCCTTGGGGCTTAGAGACAATGAAAGTGAAAGATTTCATTCCGGGGAGGACTAGAGAGCTACAACAGCAGATGAGCTGTAAAGACAGGTCTTAGCCAGCCAGGGCGGCTGTAGGGAGACCCTTAAACTGGGTGGCTCAAATGACAGACCTTTATTTCTCTTAGTAGGGGGAGGGGTGGGGTTGGAAGTTCAGTGTGAAGGTGTGGCAGGGCTAGGGTCTGGTGAGGTTCCACTCCTTAGCTGTAGAGGGCAATCTTTGTATCTTCATTAGTCAGAGAAGGGGTACACTTTTACAAGGATAATAACCACCTAAGGACACCCCCCACCCCCTAATACCATCACATTGGGATGAGAGTTTCAACGTGGGGACACACAGACCACCGGAACTGGAATGAAATATATTTGGAAGTCATAGTTGAAATCTGACTACTGAAGAAATAGGGTTTATTTCCCCTAAATTACTTCCAAGCGTAAGTGCTTTAAAGCCCAGAGGATATGAGCTACTGTGCAAAATATATAGAATGGCAGAGAGCGATGGGGCGGTTCTCACACGAATGGACTTTGCTTTGGGGACTTTAAGAAAAGAAGAAAGAAAAAAACAAAAACCAACCAAACAACAACAACAAAAAAACCTAGATGTGGAACTAGGAGCTGTTTCACCACACCTAGCTGTTTTTGTTTTGTTTGTGGTGTGTGTATATGGTGCGTGTATCTGTTTATGAGTGTGTGTGTGTGTGTGTGTGTGTGTGTACACATATTCATGCAAAAGCTGGAGGTTGACACGGGATGCTTTCCTCAGTTGCTCTCTGAACCCCGAGCTGGCCTTGCCTCAGGGACCCACCCAACACTGGAGTTACAGCTGCACACCCCTGCGCCTGTCTTTCACTTGGATGCAGGGGATCAAATCCAAGGTCCTGGAGCGTGCAGAGTAGCTGCAGAACTGACTCCGTTATCCCTCTCAGGCATGCGGTCTCATCTTCAAGGCATAGGAGGTCTCGTGACAAGTCCAACAGCACCCTTCTGACGCCTCATATATACCAAGCCCTGTGACATAGTTGAGAGAATGAATGAATGAGAAGTAAAATGTTCAATGGACCCGATAAGATCCTGAGAACACTTGGGTCAAACTAATGCTCAGTTTCTTCCCTCAATGCCCTAGTTTCTTACATTGCAATGTAGTAAATATTGTTCCTGGCAAAGGCATCTGGGAAAGAAGAAAAAAAAAAAAAAAAAAAAAAAAAGCTGGAGTGTCCAGATGGATCTGATACAGATGACACTCCCCAGAAATGAAAAAGCTCCAAGATTGATGAGTACATCTCCCCCCATCCACATGGAGCCAGTAGAGTCTCATCCAACATGCTCCCATCTGAATTTTTCACAGCTGAAATGATGGGGTCCACTAGTCTTTGGGTCCTGCATTCCAAGCCACCTGAAGTGACTGAATTAGGCCAAGCCGGGCGCCTTGGTGCTGCTTAGGGGACAAAGAACACAAAGCATCTTTATGGCCAGCCTCCCTTTCCTTGCTTTCCCCCAGCTACTCCTCTTATTTCTCCCTCTTCTTCCCATTTCTCCTTACCTTCTTGGCCTTGTGATTATTGTTTGACATTGTTCTTATTTAGCGCTCCAGAATGTGCTGCCGTTTGCTGACATAAATGTTGCCTTGAAGAGTGAGACAGCTCAGCAGGTACGGTAGCTGCCTAGTAAGAGCAAAGCCCTGAGCTCCAGTTCCAATACCGCATGCATGAGGCATGTAGCATGTGCATTTAATACACGCGCTTAGATGCCAGGGACAAGAGGATCAGACATTCAAGGCTGAGCTGAAGAGATGGCTCAGTAATTAAGAACATTGGCTGTTTTTCCAGAGGACCTGGTTTCAATTCCCAGTACCCACAACCATCCCACAATTCTAATTCAGGGATCTGACATCCTCTTCTGGCCTCTGTGGGCACCAGGCATGCACGGTACACAGACATACATGTGGGGAAACATTCATACACATACAATATAAATAAATTAAAATTGTAAGAAGGAATTTCAGGCTGGAGGGATGGCTCTGGGGCTCAGAGCCCTTGCTGCTCTTGCAGAAGGTGCAGGTTCCCAGCACCCACATGGTGGGCAACCATTGGCAATTCCAATTCCACAAGCTCAGATGCCTTCTTCTGATTTCTGTGGGCACAAGGCAGACATGAGAAGCACATGCATACATGCAAGCAAAACACCCACATGTATTAAATAAAACAAATTGTTAAATTTTTAAATAGAAAGAAGTTCAAGGCCATTTTAAGCTCTATAGGAGACTTGAGGCAGGTATATATATATATATATATATATATATATATATATATATATGTGTGTGTGTGTGTGTGTGTGTGTGTATGTATGTATATATGTGTGTGTGTATGTATGTATATATATATATGTGTGTGTGTGTATGTGTATATGTGTATGTATGTATGTATATATATATATGTGTGTGTGTGTGTGTGTGTGTGCGCACATACACATGTATATGTATTTGTGTATATATATCCTTGCTACCCTTGGTCCCTGAAGACTACTGCAGTAGACCCACATTCAGGATTCCATATGACTAATCCAGTTAAACCTCACTACAGTGGGATCCTTGATCTCTATCTGTTCTCTCTCTCAAAAAAAAAAATTAACCTTGCACAATTCACCTTGCCCTGCCCCAGCCTACCCAGCATGACCCCAGTCACTCACTCTCTTGCAAGACCTTTACCGTAGTCTTCGTGTTGCACAGCACTTTGGCTAATGCCCCTGGGCTTCTGTTGAGAACTATGTCAGTAAAACCTGTCTCAAAGTGTGCTCTAGCGTGTGTACCTGTCTTTTTGCTGAGTGGCAGTCATGTGAATCCCCCCTCCCCCCCATCATTTAAGTTTGTCGCTTCTGCTCAGAGCCTCCTGTGGCTTTCCTGTTTCCACGGGATGAAGTTCAGTGCCTGCCTGTCGTTGGGAGACCCTTTATAAGCCTGTCCCGACTTACCCATCCAAGGTACGCCTGCTCCAAATAAGCTGCCCTCCTTCTGCCACTCCACATCCCCTGCCCTCTCCTCCTTCCTCGGATCTCCTGCCCTTCCCTCACTCCTGCCTTCCCCTCACTCCATCTGTACCTAACAAACCTGAGGACCTGCTTCCCAGGACACCATCCTAAACCCACTACAGCTTGAGCACCTGCCTTTGGCTCAGGACTGCTCTAGCGAACGTGCCCAGACTATCTTAACTTCTCACCACCGTCCTCTCTCTTACAGGCAAGATGCGTTCCGTCCTGCAGCACACAGCTGGTGGAAAAGGAAGCTGGGAGAATAGCAGGTGTGCCAAGTTCCTAGATTCTCCCCAGCACGTCAGGTGGGCCCAGGAGAGAGGAGCACAGGCTCAATCACATTCATTCATTCCAAACATCTGTGTGTGTATAGTGCAGGCACTAGATGTGATGCTGGCTGTCTAGGAAGAAAGATGGTCAAGTAACCTGAGCTTAAGTAAAAAGGCATGAATTACTTTCTCAATTTTTTTTCAACATTTATTTTATGTGTATTGGTGTTTTGCCTGCATACATCTGTGACAGGGGGTCAGAGCCCCTGGAACTGGGGCTACCAGAAGGTGTGAGCTGCCATGTGGGTACTGAACCCGCATCCTCTGGAAGAGCAACCAGAGCTCTTAACCGCTGAGCCATCTCTCCAGCCCAACGGGTTGCCTCCTTGACATCACATTTTGTGTCCTTTCTCTCCTTGTGTGACTTCTCTATTATCAGCCTCTGTGTGTCCGGACAGGGGCCTTCGAGTCCTGGGGAAGGAGACACATTGATTTGCAATAAGCAAGTTCAGATCCGGCACGCGTCAGTCACCACTGAGCTCTGGGTAGGAAGTGTCCCTGCTCTCATCCATTTTTAATGCCACAGCAAATCTAGCAGAAAAGAGCCTCTCCAGAAAAAGTCCTCAGAACGAGGGCTTTGTCATTTCAGCATTATTCAGCTGAGGGGAAGCTGAGGAGTCACTCCTGTTTGTCCCAGACTTCCTTGGGGGCTTGACTTGGAACCAAGAAGTTTCCCCTGACAACTTTTCCTTTCAACCCCAGGGTGATCCAGCAAAGTCAAGTGTAATAAGCCCTTGACGGTTTTCCTGGGGCCTGACCCCCCTATCGTCCTGAAGTTGCCGCGTTCGTCCAGTACTTCTGATGACCAGTGAGTTACACGACCTGAGCCACTTGCTTTGACCCCCACCCCGTTCCCATTGCATCTGTACAGGGAGGCGACCACACTAGATCAGCTTGACGTATGAGGACTGAGATGAAAGCCCTTGGTAAGTTCCTAGACTGTTCGGCATAACTCGCCATGGTATCAGGCAGAGCCGCAGATGCCCACTCTCCTTGGGGAAACAAAATACAGGTCATTGGGCTTTTGAAAAGGAGAAAATGTCCCTCCTTTGTGAGGTTACCCTTTCCTTATATATACAATATAACAAGACTGTATGCTGAGGCTGACAGGAATATCCAGTTGTCTATAGCAAAGGTTTAAAATGATTACAAAACTGGAGGAAATCCTCCATTTTTTAAACCATTTTTGTTTGTTTGTTTGTTTGTTTGTTTGTTTTATACACAAGCCATGAAAAACATATATACAGATACTGTATTCTGGCTTCTAGCATGGGAGTTTCTAATCCCCATGCTGCTGAAATCTGGGATAACCAATCTTTTGTGTGTGTGTGTGTGTGTGTGTGTTACCACATCAGGCCTGTTTCACCTACTGTGCGCTACATCAGCCACTGAAACCTTGGACTTCACAGGAAAGAACATTGACCGAGCAAACAAATGTGAGGAAACGGGAAACTTAACACAGAAGCACCTGCCTTCCCGAGGACCAGACTCAGGATAGTTATAGAATAAAGAAACAAGGTGATCTGAGATATGGGGAAAGATGGTCAGAGATAAGGGGAGTGATTGACAGTTTTGCGCTTGTTAGTGGATTTAGTGGCCCTTTATAATGCATGTGTTCAGGAACTTGCACAGAGTCAAAAAACGTCACCATCAGCAGGATCCCAGGGTGGACTTTGGGTCAGAGATGCTCGCACAGGAACAAGGGAAAGGGTGGTGCTCTCAGCCAGTCTGTGATACCTCTAAGTTCCTGAAAAACAACCTAGGCAGCCATTAACATCCCAGGGTGACCCTTCAGTCAGCAGCGCTGCATGTAGCAGGGATGACAAGTGCACTGCTTAGGTCTGAGGCTTCTGCTTTTCCTCCATTGATATTTTTCAACGCAGTATCTGAACTTTTAATGAGCACCAGTGTTTTTATGGGCAGGGAAAAAAAAGTCAATTAGATAGCTTTCACTCTGAAATAAATAAGTGAAACAAGGATAAACAAGGACCCAGTTGTAGGTAGAGAAGTAAACTATGCTTTGGGCCAAGTTCAAGTTGTAGTGAGAACAGCAGCTTGGTTTGGGAGAAGGAAGACTGAGAGGTGAGGCTTGGGTCCAAGATAGAGGAGATGTTTCAGACTATAGAAACTCCAGCTTGTGCATGTATGTGTTACTGAGGGGAGAAGAGAAATGAGGCAGAAGAAATGCTAAGCAATGAGAGGCTGGAGAATGGACCTGATGGCTAAGACGGTAGAGGGAGGACCTGAGTTTGGTTCCCAGCACCCATGTTGGGTAGCCACAGCTGTCTGCAACTCCAGCTCCAGGGGGATCCCACATCCTTGGCCCCCAAGAGTGTCAGCATGCATATGTACACACACACACACACACACACACACACACACACACACAAATCCATTTATTGAATGAAACCAAGAACTCAGTTAAAAATGGGGCATTAGCTTTGGAAAAGGAAAAAGAGAACCTCGTGGGCAGAGGAGGTTTGAGTCAGCTAGGCAGGTTAGAGTCAAGGGGAAAAGCCATGATGTTTTTTTTTAAAAGACACCCAATTGCAGGAACCAGGACATAAGACAGCCTATAAAAATAGAGCCCTGCAAGCCTTCCAGGGACACACAGCCTGATGAAAGAGGCCAAATAAGAATCAATGGGGTTGCGCAGCTGTCATCAAAAGTAAGCTAGTTACAGCTTATAAAGTTTATTAACACATATTGATCTCTGGGCGCCTTCCCAGAGAAAGTGCTTTTTGTATTTAAAGGAGATATGGCCGCAGTCTGTCAGGGAATGAGAATGAACCACAGCAAAAGTACCATTGAGCATTCCCTGCACCAAAGACCGAGGCCCCTCTAGGGAGAGGTGAGCGGGATGTTTACAGCTGAGGGTGTTCCTCACCACTGTCACCTAAAGCCACTGCTGGCCACCTAGGAGCCTTCTGCTGAGGCAGAGTCTTGCGTTACATCATGTCAGTGTGGGTGGAAGAATTTAGAGGCAATACAAGTGACCTTGCTGTCGTCTGTCAGGGGAGATAAAATTTATTCACTGTAAAGCTGTTCGAGAAAACTCCAGACGTCATTGCTCAGTACGGGTTGTGTAAGCAACATGATGGAGCAAGTTAACGTACCAGGAAAGTTCTCAGGCTGAAGAGACGGCTCAGACATGAAAGGGAACTGGCTGTTCTTCCTGAGGACGCAGGGTCAATTCTTAGCACCCACCAGCAGCTCACAGTCTTCTGTAAAACTCCAGTTCCAAGGGGTCTCACAGGCAGCTCTGACCTCTGAGAGTGAAAGCCCCAGGCACACACATTGTGCAGAGACGTATACACAGCTGGAATACTATACGTATAAAATAATAAAACTATACATGTGTGTATACATAGTTTTTTAAGAAGCCTCTCTCACATGGTTTTCTAAGAAAATGGGAACTTTGAAGACCCTGCTCTTCAGCATCCGGGAAGCTCAGCCACCCCGAGGCCTCACTTTACTTTTCAAACACACTTGTCTTCTTACTTCCTCTCTCACCTTCCTTGCAGTTTTTGCTACTTCCTGCCATCTTTCCCGTCTATCTCCTTTCTGCATTCTTTAAGAATTAATTTTTCTCTCCTTTAAAAGAATTTTTTTTTTTGAGACAGGGTTGCTGGCTGACCTGGAACTCACTCTGTAGACCAGGCTGGCCTCAAACTCAAAGATCTGCCTGCCTCTGCCTCTGCCTCTGCTGGGATTAAAGTCATAAGCTACCATTGCCTGGCTTCTCTCCCCTTTTCCGATTTTACCACTGTTTTCATTCTCTCATTGTAGCAATAGAATAAAAAAAAAAAATTTCTTTGCATAGGGACCAATGGTTAAATACAAATTCTACCCCCTCAAGAAATGTTAATAATCTCTAAGTGTTTCCAGCCCATTTGTTTATGCTCAGATCTTATCATATGGTCAGTATCAAAGCAACTTTGAGTGAGGGCAGAAATTAAAGTGCTCTGTGTGTATGTGTGTGTGTGTGTGTGTGTGTTCTCTGGTTTTAAAGTCTACCGCTCACTAACCCACAGCCAAAGCTATAACAAAGAGCCAGATACTGTCTTTGCAACAGAAAGTTGCCATCCAACTCAATGAAAGAAAAAGAAAAAAAAATATATATATATATATATATGTGTGTGTGTGTGTGTGTGTCTGTGTGTGTGTATGTGTGTGTGCAAAAGACTATATATATATATATATATGTGTGTGTGTGTGTGTGTGTGTGTGTGTATATATTTCATCCATTCTTCTATAGTCAGAGCCACAAGCCATGAACACTCCCTTAGCCTCCAGACACAGAACCAACCTATTAGATTTGGAGTCTGCCACAGTTGGATGCGTCTTCTCCTCTCCATCTAACAACATGCTCAGAAACGTCTGTTTATTTATGCCCAGGGCACTCGGTATATCTGTAGGGTATTACTTTATGTAAATGCCAATTGGGAAATGTGTGGTTAGCAACTTGCAAAAATTACTTAGCTCAACTTTGATGCTCTGTGGGAGAAAGTCCATCTGCTTGGCCAGCCAGCAATTCCATCATAGCTAGACAGGTTAAAGGGCAAAGCAGCAGAGCCATGCAGGAGGTACTTTCACTGTGTGTGGGATGAAGAGTCAGCGTAGGTAGAATGGGGTAGGTCCTACCTAGAGCCCTGCAGATTTTCCCCCATTTCTCTTCATAAGAATCCACTAATCAGGTAATAACATTATCCCATTTTAAGTCAGGGCAGGCTGGAATAGAGTGGCACGTCAGAACTACACATGAAGAAATGACATATTCAGATTCTAGCACATGCCGTCTGTCTCCCGCCCCTCCATCGCCACGCCACCTCTTCACCATCCCTCAGGCAAAAGCTGTGTCCTTCCTGGGACTCCCCTATCCACTAGGAACTACTCTAGCCTCCTCTTCTCCTCCCAGAACACCCCACACTCATATCCTTGGGTGCCACCACAAGCTCCCCACTAGAGTGCAAGCCTCTCAGCGCCACTTGAGGCTTCCCAAGTCCAGCCTTTAGCTTGAGGTCCTTTTCATGTAGATGCTCACAGTTGCCGCCAGGAGTCCTGGAGAACAGATGTGTGCTCTGGGTAATACTAGCTTATACTCTCACAGTCAGTGTCCCAACCCTTTTCCCTAGTCCTTCCAGCTCCCTTTTGGTCTCTGTCAGTTCAGGCTACCACAGCACAGTACTAGAGACTGAGAAACTTTTATCAACAACAAAAAATGTTCTGTTCCCCTGGGAGCAGTGGCACAAGCCTGTGATCCCAGCACTCTGGGAGGCAGAGGCAAGTGGATATCTGTGAGTTTGAGGCCAGCATGGTGTCCAAAGTGAGTCCAGGACAGCCAAGGCTGTGTACAGAGAAACTCTGTCTCTAAAATCAAACAAACAAACAAAAATGTACTGTTCCTGGTTCTGGGCTGAAGCCCAAGATTGGTCTGAAAACATGGTCCAGTTTAGGCCTCTGCGGGTTACAGCCGGCTGTCTTCTGTATGGATTCCCATGTCAGGAAGAGGCATGCTCTGGGGTTCTTCTTATATAGACACTAATGAAGCTCACCTCTCTATTGTCCCATGCCTTAATATAACTATCTTGAAGGTCAGGATTTGATTTTTTTTTTTTTTTTGAGACAGGGTTTTATGTATCCCTGGCCAAGCATGACCTTGGAATTCTGATGTTTCTGCCTTTACCTGTCTACATGGACTGCCATGTCTGCTCTTTGCAGTGCTGAGGACTGAGCCTGAGGGCTTGCTCATAGAAGGTAAGTGCTCAATCAGCTGAGCTACATCTTCAGCCTGAAAATTTTCAACATGAATTTAGGGTGCCCAAAAGCCAGGCATTGCACCCCTTCAAGCTCTGTTACAATTACCCTTCTCAATTCTACCCAGCAACTTCACTTAAGAAAATTGGCTTTAATTCCTTCCCCTTATGCATTCTTTGTTATCCATATTTGTTTGTTAGAGATCTATAGTCTAAGAAAGAACTGAATCATAAATTTGGCAGAGGTCCTTGATCTTAATATATGTTTAACAAATGTGTTAATTGACATATCGTTTGATCTCACACTGCACACAGTTCTGCTGTTTGTTCAACATGTAAACATTCATTCATTCATTCATTCATTCATTCGCTTATTGACCAAATTGCTATTACATGAAGTCATTTGTTAGCAACTGGGATCATGAAAAAGAAACATGTTAACTTAACCTTCAGAAACCAAACATCTTGGACTGGGGATTTTAGCTCAGTGGCAGAGTGCTTGCCTGGCATGCTTGATGCCCAAAGTTCATTCCTCAGTATCACACACACGCACCAGAGCACAAGGCTGTAAGACATAGTAAGAAATACTCAACTAAAAAGAAAGGGTGTCCTTTGGCCGATCCCACCTGGCCAGATAGGGAAAATTTCACAGAAAGAAGGACATTGTACAAGGCCATAAGGACCAGGAATCTTTGGAAACTTGGCAAAGCAGGAAACAGAAGGACATTCCAGATGGAGCAAAGAATCTCAGCAAAAGCAGAAAGTAGGAAAGCCTGGGGCATGTACTTGAAACAGAGCAAAGTTCATTTTGCTGGGACACAAAGTCAGGAATGAAGAAGAAAAAGCGAGAGGGGAAGGAAATATCTGTCCAATCTGGAAGATGAAGCAATTCCGAAGTGGCCCAGGACAGAAACCTCAAGCTACCGGCAGAATTCCCCTAATTTACATACTCCTCAATGTCATCCAAGCTAACCAATGACTCCCAGGTCATCGGGCCTTGGGCATGCACAAGCTGCTATACATTTTCTAACTGTGGGTCACCTCCCAACAGACAGTTTTTTTTTTTTTTAATTTAGCAAGAATTTTGCTTATTATATTGGGAGCAGTCGTTTGCATTTTTGCTTTCTAATTAATGCCTTGTTAGGGGTTCCCACAGCACCTTGAGAGAAGACTGTTCCCCACATTCTCCTACCTTCCACCAATTCTTTCTCTCTGCTCACCCCCCTTACGAAGTTGGAGCAAACCCCAGGGAAATCAGCATCACACTCTGAAAC